>NC_134483.1:385908889-386536389 GCF_040206685.1 Ascaphus truei | reverse complement strand
GCAGTATTTTTGATGTGAGATTAAACATTTTGCTAGTCTGTTGTCTTGCTGATTTAAAACAAACAAAATACATAATCTAATATTTCCACCTTCATTCGTCCTGCTATTTTATTTATCTTCCCTCAATGGATAACAGAACATTCTTGAGGTTTGAAATCTTACAATACATTGAATTTATTAATAAATGCTCCAGTTCTAGGGTTATAGACATGTTTTTTTGCTTACATTAATTTAGATCCAGTCTCTATCCATCTGCCATCTCAAATGACTTTAAAGTAGGAATCCCCCTAAAATAAAATAAAAATGTATTATTTTAAAATGTAAGGGACACTTCAGTAGTCGGTAAAATTTAGTTTGAATGTTTTGCAGTATACTGTATAGCTGAAAGTACAAAGTTCGCAGCTGGGGTCGCCCATTAGAAAGATGCGTGATGAGGTTGTGGCTTTCTGTTGGTAACCCAGACGGCAATATTTATTCTTTTTAAAATTACAGTCCTGGCGGCCATATTGACCTCATAGACAATAAGTCTTGTACAGGAGATTCTTGTCCAAATTAATTTGTGGGTTAATTTAGTGACTACTGTGCAGTCTCTTGAAATCCCCCCTCCCTCCGCTGCCCCTAACGCAAAGAACCCCTATCCCCCCCACTCTTCCCTGGAAAAAAATGTGTGCTGCAGATTCCTGCTTTAAAGTGTGGCTGTTACATTTCTAACATTTCTATCTGCTGAACTGGACTCTTGGTTAGTAATTTTCACTGAGAGCAAGAGACCTAATTTACACAATACTTTAAGATCTTTCTCCATTGTCTTTTTTAATTTGAAGGCCTGTAAAATTGAGCTAAATGTCTGTGCTTAGGTTCTGTATTTCAGCAAAGATGTATTAGGCAGTGTTAAGCCTTAGTGCAATTTAAGTCCTATTAATGTGAATGGTCTCCTTACATGCGCTAAGGCTTTGCACATTCAGTAAATCTGTGCCTAAACCTTCTACTTTTCTCCAATTTCTCAATTCTCTAAGTGGTATCTTACATGTACTGTAGTGGTAGAATTTAAAGCTATGTAACTACTGTAGCTCTAAACTCTGGTTCCATGTAGTAAAATGCCTGCTAGCAGCTATCTGTATGTTGTACCTGGCATCCATTACCACAGTGAAGCTTGTCATAGAAAACCACCTTAATTCACCCATATTATCGTCTACAGTTAGGCAGGCTACAATACATGATTTTAAAATATCTGCCCCCTAAAAATGCATACAATATGCACATGTAAGTATCTATACAAAATGTAATCTAAAATACTTACCCTCTAAAATCTAAAATACAGGCCCTCATTCTCTCCCATCTCGACTATTGTAACCTTCTACTGTTCAGCCTTCATGCCTCTCATATGTCTCTGCTACAATCTATCCTAACTGCTACTGCTAGAACAGCTTTACTCTCCTAAGTCTGTCTCAACATCTCTCCTACTGAAATCCCTCTCTTGACTTCCTATTAAATCCCATATTATAACATTGTCCTCCTCTCTGTTCCTCCTTATATATCAGCCCTAATTTCTTGCTATACACCTGCCTGACTCTTGTGTACAGCTCAATGATGTCTTCCGTCTATCCCTTTTGTATCTAAAACTCTCTCCCGCCTTAAACCTTCTCACTTACCGCCCCTTTGGAATGCCCTTTCCCTCATTATTTGCTAGCATCCTCTCTCTCTCTCCACATTTAAGGCCCATCTTAAAACACACCTGTGTCATGATGCAAACATATATTGTAAAATCTTCGGGGCACTGACTATTTCCCTAATTTCACTTTTAGGTCTCAAGCGCTTATTCCTATTATGTGTTATATTATTATGCCTCATGTATTACTGATGTGAAGCTCTATGTAGATGGCACTATATAAATAAAGATATATACATATATACATACATACATACAAACATATATGCATTTACCATGACCCCTCGCAGGCAACCTTACCATAACACCCCCTACTGTATCTGTCAGTTCTCACTACTCACCACATTGATTGTAAGCTCTTTGGGGGCAGGGACTACTTTTCCTAAATGTCTACTTTTATGTGTAAAGCACTTATTCCTTTAATGTCACGCGTATTACTGCTGTAAAGCACTATATACATGGATGGCACTATATAAATAAAAATATGCATACATACTAGTCAGGAGAGCAGTTTTGATTTTCAATGCAATATAATTAATCTTGTTATATTTAACTTGTTCATATATTCAGTACGTTGGGATAGAGTTCTGATCTCTTGGAAGCTTATTAACATTTAAAATCTACAGCAGAAGTAAAAAACCCTCCTTTGTTTGTCTTTTTAATATACTGTATTACTCAGAAACTACAACAATCCAACTCTTCTTCTTGACCAATGACTATTTTGACACCCTGGCTAAACCTTGTTTGGTTTAACTGTCTGTGAAGGTGATAATGAGTTGAAAGTTGATTGCGTAGGCAGGAATTTATAGCACATTGTGGTATTTACAGTACTTCATTAATTGACAAGTTTAGCCAAAGGAAGTCATGCCCCACTATTGCTTATTATTCAGTTGTAGCGTAATTAGTGTTAAGATCTTCAGAATTTAACACTAATTGCAGCATATTCCGATTAGGACAAAATGCTAAATACTCATCAAATTTAATAAAAGATTTTTCACCATATTTTAGAACAAATAGATATTTTTACTTGGAAAATCGTCTCTGGAACTCAGGAGTATGAACATGATAAAGTAGATGGTCACATTTATAAATGGATGAAAATATAGTATAAGAAAACAAAAATGAATATAAACATGTTCAGTAAAAATTATCTCAGAAGCTATTAAACTTCCAGTTGTACCTTAATTTTTTGACAAAAAATTTATACTTTTTTTAAGCCAATTCACATCCCACATAAGAAATGTAGACATTGTGTGCATCATTTATTTCTTAAGATTACGGACAGAGTTATATTATTAAAACAGCCGAAAACTATCAAATTAATGTTATTCAGTAAAAATAATAAAAAAAATTTTATAATAAAACACATGCAATTTATAAACCATTTAGAAAAATAGTTAAACAACACACAGAAAAATAGCTAAAACATTACAGGACCTAAAGCGAGTAAACAAGTAAGTAGAGAATATAGCATCTAGCCCGAATTATGTCCTTTTGTACAGTATTCAAAATTCTTTCATCTAAACGACAAAAATAAACAATTTTATGAAACCTGTTTCTCTCTTTCCACTTTCCGCATCTTTGTCCAAGCAGTGCTTTTACTCAATTAATATCACTTGGTGCTATGAGTGACTGGCCATTCTCTGCTTGTTCAGTATGTCATTTTTTTTTCTGTACAAGTAGCCACATTCCTTTGACATTCACTTATCTATTTATCCATTTTTTCCTTTATGAAGGCCATTTAGTTCATATTTCTATCTTGTGTTCATTTGTGTGTCAAGCCCCGTTTTGATTAAATGTGCTTCTTTTGTGCCACTTTTACCAATGTATTTGCCATCATAATACATTTGTCACAGTGTCTAAACACAATGTATGGAATGTAATGCCTTTCAAATACGGAGTGATTGTGGAGGGATGAGTTCACATTTGTAAAACCAAGAAACCACCCCTAAGAACAATAAAATGTTTTGTGGGGCTGCAACCAGTCAGTGTAAAACAACTACCAATATCCAAAAAGATAAATTCACATCAATGATTAAAAAAATAACCACATAAGCACATTCATATATCTCAGACAAATCCACAAACCTGCTTTTCCTCATAGTCATTCAAACAATGCTTCCACTGCAGCCAAGCATTCTGGGTAATAGCATGCAAATAAGTAACCCAGGCTTTGCTCTAAAAGCTATGAAAAAAAGGCATAAGCTTATAGGAATCCATGTTAACATGGATAAGTAGCAAAAAGTGAAACTGCTCATTCTCATGTTATTACCTGGAATCATTGTTTCCAGTTGAAGTACTATATGCTGAGTGACTACAGTATGGGAAAAAGCAGATTTTCGGATCTAATTGAGAATTGTGAAAGTGCTCATAAGTGTTTTTTTTTATCCTTGCTTTATAGTGGAGGGTGGTTGTCACTTTTTTACTCAATATAACTTATGTTGTGTACCTGAATTCAGAAACACACATTTATTGGTAGGGTGCAGGCTCTGATATTAAGAATAAAAGATACAGTAGTGCTAAAAAATGTTTCACATATGATAAATCATCCTATTTCATATGCATCACCACAGTGGGAATGGAAGGGAGAAAGTATGTCTTACTGTATATTCCTTCCTCTTACTATTCTTTCTTTTGGTATGCTTTGGCATAAGGTGCCAAATTGTGTGATAAAAATAAAGTGTCTAAAGTAGTATTTTATTATTTTTTCAGTATAATTATTAGGGCACTTCGGGTTTGTAACTAGTTGTAACTGCACTGCTGCTCATACATACTGTGGCACATATAGTGCTTCTTAAATGTGAACCCATTAGGCACTGAATATTGTACAGTACATGTTACACACCCCATGTTGTTGGCTGCAGTGTTGTTTTGTTTCCTCCTCTCTCTATGCAGTGGAAGAAATACATAATACAGTATAATATCGTTAGTATAGGACATGCTGAAATAGGACTACTGTAACGTAGCTTTAGTATATAATTTGGAAAAAGAATTGAACTGAATGACCCATATTGATGATGAAGGAATATAGATAAAACACATAGGGGCCTATGCAGAGAACGGCGAAAAGCCCTATCTCGGCAGTTTTTCGGCAAATATGCCTACAGCAATTCTGTAAGTGCCGAAAAGCTGGTGAGATGAGTAAAATCCGCCGGGTTTTTTTTGCAGAAAATAACACTTGCCACGCAGGTGGCGAGAAGCAATATCTCGCCAGTTTTAAAACCCGCCGTATTCTAGTAGCGCCGGTCAGCATCTCGGCGCTGACCGGCGCTCTAGAATGGAGAAATTTTCTCCAATTCGCGCCGCCAACAAAAGTTGGCAACAATCTGGTGCTGAGTGGCTTTACATAGAAAAAATCAGGCCCTTTTCCTTGCTCAGATTGATGCCGGGGGTCTCCGGAGCTGATACCCATTAATACCAGCACCGGAGGCCCCCTGCATGCATCCGAGGCAGGAAAAATGCATTTAAAGGCTACTTCATTACCTTAGCAGCTAACCGCTAAGGCAATAAAGGGGTTAACCAGCCGTGCCAGGTTTATTGTGGGTAGCAGGGTTGGGTGAAGGGAGTATTTGGCCCCTGGTGGCTGCTTGGGGCTTACGGGGGGGTTGCGGGTGGAATTAACCCCTTCATGACCGTAGCGGTTAATACCTCATGAAGGGGTTAAGCCCTCCCGCTACCCATCCGCAAGCCCTAAATATATATATATATATATTACACCAACAACCCAATAAATATATATGTAACACCTTTTGCCCCCCCCCCCCAATCACAGATGGGGACCATATGTGGAAATACACTTGTGTTACCAGGTGTGGTGCAATACCTGATAGGCTCAAAGGAGGCCTGAACCTCTGCCACTGGGAGCCTGGGGTGTATCCTGGAACGTACTGCTTACAGCGCCTCCACCTGTGCAGGGATTCTAGTGTGTAGAATAACCCGTTACACAGGAACCACATACAGTAAGTACTTACACCAGGGTATGGATAAAAGTTTACTATATGCAACTAGATCATAACACATCACAATACAACATCAATAACATCACAGTAATGTCATTTTGTAACCTGGCCTCGCTGGGCCTCAACCCCCCAGCATATACCCAAGTGTCCCAAGAGTCCCACAACCCCACCCAAGTGTGAGACAGCGCTGCCCACTAATATGAGGTGTGTAGTTGGTGCACTTGGTGACTTGATGGTACCTGCTGGGTGTGTCCACACCCGGGCGCGCAGATGCTGTACTTGGCTGATGGATCTGAAAGCGTGATCCACAATGCTTCCTCTCTTGATGCGTGGGGTGGCGTCCCGCCAGACAATCCCACTAGGAAGATAGTCTATATCTTGAGTGATGGTCTGCGTCCAGACACAATTGTCAGGGGCTCGCAGCACTGCAGCTGCGTCCCTGAACTTAACAAATAACTAATGGGGCAGAGCACCTACCTAGGGCCTGTCCCTGTCGCAACCACAATCTATGGTATGGCTCAGGGCCTGTCTGGGGCCACCATGGGGTAACCTGGCCTAGTATGCAAGGGCTACTGCTCCCTACACACACCCTTCCCTAACCTGCTCCCAGCTCTGACTCTCTCATGTTCTTCACTCTCTGCTTCCTGACTGCACACAACATTGTAGCAATTTCATTGCTGCAGAGAATCTGTCAGCCTTAGTGGCTGTCAGGCTGCATGTGATCTGGGTGAAAGGGCAGTCCCCAGAGGCTGCTCGGAGTTGTAGTCCACTCAGGACCTCTTCAGCATTGGGGCCGCATGCTCTATGTGTAAGGGCCGCCGCTACTCTCCACTGAGCCTGCGCAACTCTGTAATGGCCGCCGCATCGCCCTAACTGCTCATGCGTGACTTTTAGAGGTCCCTGCACTACGGAGCACCATCGGTGACCTGCCTCCCTCTCTGTAATGGCCACCGCATCTCCTGGGGCTACACTGCGTAGGTGCGAGCTTCCGCATATGCGCGAACGCACACAAAATGGCGGTGACTGGCTGTAGATGCCAAGAGCTCCCGGCATCGCGCTCACCCTGCAGCTCCCTGACACAGTGCAGGGGTACCTGCTACTCTGCAGAGGTGAGGGGCGCCAGGGGGGACCCTGTTACACTTATATTTATATAAATATATATATATTACACCAACAACCCAATAAATAATAAATATATATATATATATATATATACACATATATATGAACAAAAAACAAACAAAAGCGCAAGCTCTATAGCATGTAACTGAGTAAAAAATAAGGTACATTTATTTAAAAAATCAGCAACCCATAAGAATGTGCACTTGCAGGTTTTTAAACAGAACCATTCATGGGAGAGAAATCTCTATTGTGGTCATCTGTGGTGGTAGGGTGAGTCCCAGGTTTGCAGAGTGGATGTAAACAGACCAGGTTCACCATGAACTCCTATCCCAAATTGGCAGCAAGATAAAAAGGCATCCAATGCCTGCACGTCCTTTGCTCCCTCATACAATGGTTGCTAGCACTTGAAATTACCACCAGCCAGAGCGCAGGGAAGCCAGGGACTCCAAATACATCAACACAAACGCGATGACGACACAGCTCTACGCGTTTCATCACACTGAAGACCTGAAGACCCCGTAGACGGTGAAGAAGACACAGAAAAGAAGACCACAGATGGTATGGATTATAAAGACAAGAAAGAAGACACCACATTGGATTACAAAGGTTTTTTATTTTATGGGTTCCTGGTTCCTGTCTTTGGCTTTATTGCAGACATAGCGGTTCCCCCGGAAGTCAGTCATTGGTCATCTAATGGTAAGTAAACTAAAGAAATGTATTTGATTACAGTTGTAACTGTATTTTTTGTTTTTTTCTCACAAGTCAGATTTATTTTCTTAATGTCCATTTCATGCCTATGTATGTATATATATCCCTATGGAGCTATATACATACATGTTTATTAAAGGGTTGTTTTGCAAATGTGTATTGCATTTTTTCATGTCTTCTACAAGTCTTGTGTGTGTGTGAAATGTACAAGCAGAAAAAGTGAAAAGCGGTTGCCGTTTCCATGCCAAGGCAAAAGCGACAGGCTAAGGCCAATAAAGAAAACCTTCTGCTGACCCCAAAGGCTAAGCGTTTTCATAGACGTCAGCCTTATTATGTCAAGAAGATATACGGTGATGTACTCTCGATGCAAAACGATTGGCAGCCAACCCATCGAACCCGCAGACCACATCCTCACATACGCTTCGACTACTATGCCGCCGCTGTCCCGGAAATCTTCAGCCCGTCTTCTCCACCCCTCGTCCTCGATGCTGCCGCCGCCCTCCCGGAAACCCACAGGCCATCTTCTCCGGTTCTATCCGACGACGCTGCCGCCTCTGAAATCCATGGGTCACTTTCTCCTTTGCTCTTAGACGACTCTGCTTCTCGCCCGGAAATCCAAAGGTCACTTTCTCCATCCCTCTTCGACGACGCTGCCGCTTCTCCTCTACCGGATATCCACAGGTCACCTCCTCCACCCTTCTTCGACGTCGCTGCTGCTTCTCTCCATGGAACCCCCATCTCATCCTCCGTTGCACCCATCCACCCAGATTTCCAGACGCCATGCACAAGAAGCAGCTCGTTAGACCGGATGCTGAATGGGATAACTGTGGATCTCCCCAGGAATTCTATTATGCTAGCAAAGATAGATTTGCTTCTGGAGACCATGCTAAATGTGGAGCAACAGATGCTACATATGGATCAATGGATGATACATATGGATCAACGGATGGATCGACGGATGGAGAAGATAGAGGCTGACATAGCGGGTATACATTATTTGCACGGTGTTAATGCCCCTGTTTCCCCGATGCTGGAGCAGGGGGTGACATGGATGTGATGAATGGGACCTTCGACCCCCTTCCATCACCAAGCGCACCCCCTCCACCAGAAGATGTAGTGTACATGTATGCCGTTGAGGAGGACATGACAAACTCGTCAAGACCACGCCAGGAGACAACACGGCGACCAAGACCGGAGGAAAACTTCCTCCCAGACAACCTACCATCGCCCGTCGCCTCAAGCACACCCGCTCCCAAAAGACCTACATTCGCTCGCATCGATACGGTGCCCGACATCACCCTGTGCGATCTGCCACCGGCGCTCAGGGAGAAGTATAGGGTGAAGAGTGCAGGTGCACCCCACAAGTATGCCTTGTTACTTTTTAAGCACCATGTTCCCTACTCGTTGTACTGCGACTGGGCCTTCAAAGTGAACTACGAAGGAAATCGCGTAAAAAAGGTGCTTCCTGCCAATTTAAGAAAGAACATTCTGGATGAAATATGGCGCTTTTATCCAATTACAGATCCTGTAATGAAAGGCGTTCGAGACTGCATTAATGGCGTTTTGCGCCATGCAAGGAATCGGCCATGGACGGACAATGCAGAGGACTTTCTGTAAGACTATACTGTTGTGCTGAACTGTATTGTACTCTACATGATTTGACCTGCTGTACTTATATAAAGGAGATGTTGTTGTGTGTTTTTTTACTTGTATTTATACAGAAATGTTTTAACTTGCTGTCCACACACATAGGACCTGCACAATTCCAGTCCCTGAGGGCCGCAAACAGGCACGGTTTTCAAGGTTGTCCTGAAAACCTACCCTGTTTGCTGCCCTCGAGGACTGTAGTGGTGCAGGTCTGACTGACAGTTTTGCACACCATCCCACTGTACTGTATATGTCTCTTTAATAAAAGGAGATGTTTCGTTTGTATACTGTATTTTATGAATAAAGTTTTTTTTTGTAATCACAGGTAAGACCATACTGTTGTGCTGAACTGTATTGTACTCTACATGTTTTGACCTGCTGTACTTAAATAAAGGAGATGTTGTTGTGTGTTTTTTTACTTGTATTTATACAGAAATGTTTTAACTTGCTGTCCACACACACAGGACCTGCACAATTCCAGTCCCTGGGGGCCGCAAACAGGCACGGTTTTCAAAGGTTACCCTGAAAACACGCCCTATTTGCTGCCCGCAAGGACTGTACTGGTGCAGATTGTTTTGCACACCATCCCACTGTACAGTATATGTTTTGACTTGCCGTTCTTTAATAAAGGAGATGTTGCATTTTGTTTTTAAAACATGTGACTGTAAACCATACTGACTGACATAAATGTTTTCAAAACTGTAGCAATAAACCATACACCTGTTGATGTTTTGAATTGCTGTGCACTTAAAATGTTTCTACATTGTACAGTATTTGTAAATAAATGTTTTTGAACTTACTCCACCAATAAAAGAACATGTTGATTTGTTTTACATTGTTCCATTTGCTCCTTTGCTACTGTAACAAAATACAGTGTTTCTAGAATGTCGAGGCATACTGCACTGTAGGCATGCTCAATATGAGTATTAAAAAAAAAATAGAAGACACAAACTGTACTGTATACTGTAGAAGACACATAATGTATGTGATACATGTAGAATAAATGCATAGTTTTTATTTTTTCGGGTTTATTACACAGTAAACTGTTCTGTATATAAAAAAGTATTGTAAACTGTACGCCGGAAAACATCAGCATGCGGTTTCAGGTACAGTATTACAGTATTCTATCCTAATCAATAACTAAGGCCGCTAAACTGTAGACTTCGGTACATGTTTTTTTAATCCGATTCAGCAGGCATTGTTACACAAAGCAATATTATCCATCGAAATCCCTCCATTAGCCGTTTTCTTTTCTGAGGAAAAACAAAAAGAAAGGTTTTACTGTAATGGTCAGCCCCCTAAAGACGCTCCCAGCCAGTCCCACCAATAATTTTCTCGGGGGGTGTCTCCTGTTCACATGCGCACGTGCCTACCGTCGATGTAATGACACGCATATGCGTTTCAAGAAGGTTCCAATGCGCATGCGCCTAGTGTTCCACCAATTGTTCAGTATCTGCAGTACAATACTGTAGAAGCCGCTCAGCCAATGATATTGCTTACAGGATAATTGCTTGACTTTCGAATCGCACCGATATTGACTGTATTGTCAAAATAAAAAAAAACACAGAAAATAATACGGCAACAATACTAACAATACTCACCATAGAATTTCCCATTCAGCTGGCGCCGGTCCACTGCCAGTCCAGTGTTCTTGATCATCCACGTCGATAGTTTGCAGCGGGACTAGTCCACCTGTAGTCAGCTGATGAGGCTGGAAATTGCTTAGGTACATGTATGCTTGATCGAAACTGCACGAGAAATCCGGCTCAGGCTTGCTGGATAGACAGCAAGGGTTGTCACTGACGGTGGGACCGTCATTGGAAGACGTTGCTGGTGCATTGCTTGGCAGCGACTGTCGTTTCTTAGTTGGTTTTAACACGACCCTTCGCCTTTTGCCGTCATCATGATCATAGATACAGGAAAAAGCCGGTGATACACACCAATACCCTCCAACAAATTGTGGCTCAATACGATAAAAACAGGGATCGCTACATAACCTTTTCCTTATTGCACGCTTCCACGTATGAGGAGCTGGCGAAAATTTGTAAAAGTCATAGTTTTCGATAAAATACTGATAAATTTGATCAACTGTTGCCATCTTATCCTCTGTTGCATTAATCGCGGCCCATATCAAATACGCATAACTTCTGTCGGGTTTTTGGAAAGCAGACTGCTCTTGAACACTCATGGTGGGCGGCGGGTCTCTGGAAAATACTGTAACCAAAACTGGTCTTTGTCTTTCTTTAATATGAAAAGCCTAAATTGATAAATTTTTGCAACCTCTTCCTTCAGTCTCAAGGCCAAGTTACAATAGCACACTGTGGTATCTTTTTTACACGAAACACCTGCAAGTCGACACATTACTGAACCGCATGCGCATTACAATTCATGAATATCTGCCATCTGGCGGACACGCGAAGAATTGCAACCTATTAAATCCGATCCATTCTCAATAAACGCATCAACCGCGCATCAACCGCGCATGACCCGTGGCTAGGAACGCAAATGAACGCGGCATGCGCCAGGTGAAGTGCGTAGCATTCCAGGAAAAAGCCAGGCAAAAACCGGCGATGTGTTAGACTCAGATGAGCCGCAGCAGTAATGTAGAAAAAGTTATGTCATTTCAGATGATGATGATTGCATGGGTTTATGTTGAGACCCTGCCTTAATTGTTTATTGTGGCTTATTTGGTGAATTTAGATAGTGTATGATCGTGTTAGTTAGAAATATATTTGTTTTTGCAATGGTTTTGTGTTTGCGTAACAATCTTGAATAGGGTTTTTGGTATAGATTTGCTTGTAATGTATTTCGGATGGCATTAATTGTGTGTTGGTAATTTATTATTGTCTACTTGTTTTGTTTATATTGCATGTTTACTTTCAATCGTCCAAAGTGAAAACCTGTCCTGCACTTCAGTCACACAGCAAGTGCACCGAGGGTGTCAGGCTGTCATGTAACTGGGTATGAGGGAGCAATAATCAAAAATTACTTTCAATCGTGTATTTGTTTTGGACCTTTGATTGCTATTGTGTACATGATGGAAATATTATTTGCATAATGTACTATTGTTCAATTGTATGTTGTATTGCAATTTACTGGTTTGGATAGGTGCTTGCTGTATTCTCTTATGAGATGTGTTTTTTAATAGTCATTTGGCTTTGTTTTAATTTTGTCTGTGATGTTGTCAATTAGAGATCGGAAGTGTTCAATTAGTACTTGGATATCCTTTACCATTTCTTTGTAGATTGCTTAATCATACATGTATTTGATATATATATAAATATAATATGTGAATAATGAAGTCACTCTACAAATGAATGGGTGCAGGGTGGCTTAACCCATTAATATCTTTAGCGCTTATTAAGCGTTATTGTTATTAAGGGGTTAAGGGGTTAAGTAACACCACAATATATTTGCAAAATGTATAGTATATACATGTATGTATAGCTTTTTAATAATTGTTATGTTTATTGCGGGTGTGTGTATTGTTTTGAATGGGGGTAGGGGGTTTTGTCCCCAAGGGACGAAGAGTAGGCTTCCCGGTGTGTAGGGGTGATGGTGCTTATGCCTCACGGGGGTGGGTAGTGGGGTGGGAGGGGTGGTGTATTTATGTTGAAGTATTTGTGTTTTGAAATTAATTTTTTGGGGCACAGACTTGATACTGCAGGCAAGCGGGGACCCCTGCGGAAACACTCGAGGGCCACCGCCAGCCTATAGTACCATTCCTGTGCCTAAAAAAATAACTATGGGTTGTGTATATAAGGGGGGTTTAGGGGTTGATGGGGGCAAAGAGGCTGATTGTGTTGTGTGTTGCTATGTTTATTGGGGGCAATTGTCCCCAATAAACATGCTACTGTCACTTAAACCCTTCATTGCCTTAACGGATAGCCGCTAAGGTAATGAAGCAGCATTACTGTATTTTTATTAATCGTGTACATGTGCAGAGGGTCTCCGGACATGAACCGTGTTGGTTTTATGTCCAGGGACCCCCTGCTTCCCGAGATACAGGCACCTTTATGGGGTGCCGGTATCTCCTACGAATGGAAAAATGCCCTGCGTCACTTGATCGGGCTATCTCCATGCATAGGAGATACCGGCACCTCATAATAGCACCTGTATCTAGTGAAGCAGGGGTCCCCGGACATAAAACCAACGCGGTTCATCTCCGGAGACCCCCTGCACATCTACAATATTAATCCAATTGTTATGTAAACATTTTTTATTTGCCGGCGAGATTTGTGTACAGAGAGGCGGATCTCACTCTCTGCTGACAGATCTCACCAGCGGAGCCCTTCTCGCTAGGGCTCGCCATCTCTCTGCCGGATTCCTCTCCCAGATATGCGCACCTTCCTGCATACTGTGAGGGGAATCCGCCAAAAACATGGAGAGTTCTAAGTCTGGCGAATGGCCATTCTCGCAGTTCTCTGCATAGGCCCCATAGTAATGCACTAAATAATTTGTCATATTGGATGTAGCATTGGGGGCTTTTTTGGTCTTTGAAGTAGTAATTTATAGGAGGAATTTTCTTGTCTGAAATGTGATTCAAATACTTAAAATGTATAATGTAAGTATTTTGTTTTAGATCTATCTCAACTACTACAAATCTAGTAAATGTATTTTCAAAATAGTTAGTAATAAAGTTTGTGACTAGGAAACAGCTTTATCACCAAGTTAGTTGTAAAACAAACACATTCTTTAGTTCATTTCCAGAATATTGGTTCAGCACATTTTCAAAACAGCTGTGAAGATTTAAATAACCTTATGGTTTATTCAATTTTTCGAGCTGACAATTTCCCCATGAAAGATCTTCTAGGTCAACAAAACATACTATTCATGACAAGAAAGGGGGCATTGTGGAGAAACATGTGCACTGGTGGGATGCAATATGGTTATAAAATGTCTCTTTGTAAATGTCATTGTTTTGCTTTAATCTTCTGGGTAATTAGTCCCTGCTATTACAATGCAGAATAACACCAGCACTATTGTGATTTGGCAATGTGTCCAGAATAACTGTTATAGATACATGCAAAGTTCTTGGCTTTATTCCATCATGGTCTATTGCAGCAGTGCACAAACTGGGGGGGCGCTAGATTTTCTGCGGGGGAGGGAGGAAAGGGAAGGGGCGCGGCAGTTATGGAGGTCCCACGTTCTCCCCCCAGGCATTTTAATTCAATGCTGGGGGACTGCGCGAGGCCTCTATAATACACATACTTTCCCTTCCAGCAACGTGTCGTTCTGGTAACCCGGCATCAAATGACGCTGCAGGGTCATGTGATATCATGTCACATGACCCCAAGTGTCAATTGACGCTGGGGTCGAGCGGGGGGGGGGTGGGCACAAGGCACGAGGAGAGCAGGCAGGGGTGCGCACGGCAAAAAATTTGCACACCCCTGGTCTTCTGTAAAGTTCTTTGAGTAGCCTTTGCAATAATAGTGCATAACAAGCCATAGCTTTTTGGTATCTGTTACTCTGTTGTGCATTATTGAAATGTTCTCTATTTCTGATCTTGAAATTGTATGTGTATTTCTTTTGTCTGTATCCTTGTCACGTTGCTTTGAAAAATATCTTTTAAATAAAAGCAATGACTAGACCACGAGATCGGTTATATAGTAATAATTATAGGTACTGTCTCATTTTTGTTGAAAAACTTCTTAAAGTTATGGATTTTGTTTCCCAAGGACACAACTTGTGATAAGGACTTTAATTCATCAGTCGTATTACTAGTGCGGAGAAGATAAGGTGCATGGCTTAGAAGGGTACAAGTCATCACGGAGATTTCAGTCTTTGCCAGGAGCAGATTTTGACCTTTTTGTCTCATGAAGTCTTAATACTATTGAGATTGCTCATTGTAGAAGGATGGAATACAAATTTTGGAAAACATGCAAATGTACAGCTGTTCCTGGACATGTACATAAGAAAGACAGAAAGTAAAGTAAAGAACTACTAAAATATTCCTCAAAAATATATATTTTTCAAGGTCAGAAAAAGGAAAAAATGTTAACTTGACGAATTACACGTGACTGACCTGTAATTTTTACCATATGGGTTATAACAATTATCTATATAAAAAAAAATCCCAGCATATCTGATTTCTATATCTATAGTACAAATAGCCTATTTTACTCTCCGTGTTGCAACATTCAGCCACACTCCTGCTGTCCTGGCAAACTGTGAGAAATTACAATTAAAACCCACATAATGTTATGCCCACAGGATCGGAATTACTTCAGAATGTTTTCTCAGAAACAATCGCAGGAAAGATTAAATAGACTACAGTACATCTATGTATGCCTGACTACAGTATCTATCTGTCTAGCTAGCAATCGACATTACATAAATACAGCGTATATAACCTAAGGTGAAAGGTTAAGTGTGCTACTTCTGTATACAATATCTGGAGAGACAGAGAATACATAAAAATATGTAGCAAATGAACTCCAGCAAAATAGCAAATGATGTTCAGAAACAGTCTAGCACTATTTATTAGTAATATTCTATAAACAAGTAACATATAAGAACAATCATATCCCATATGAATTGCCTAGAAATATTATTTTGAGCATGAATAATTTGAAGTTTTAAACTCTACATAGCTAGAGAAGCACTGTGTGTGTTATGAGAAATGACATTCCAAAGGTGAAGGAACACAAATATGTATGTTTACATAGTGGATAGTTATTATTATTATTATTATTATTATTATTATTATTAATAACGCGCCAACATATTCCATAGCCTAGGACAATCGGGTTGGAAGATAAAAGACAATAAAATAACAAACATTAACATATATTGTTACAGTAGGTAAGTAGGGTCCTGTCCCAAGGAGGGGGATGAGAAGGTTGGTGGGTTTTAGAATTATAATAGAGCTGCTTTAATGGCAGCAAATGGATGACACCCTTTGGCTGCCGCCTTAGGGGTGACACAGATGTACAGTAGCTGAAGAAGTTCTGAAGTATATCAGCTGTGCTATGCAAGTCATCTAGTGCAGGGCAATACAAATTGCAGAGGGCAGGCTGATGAAACACATTGCAAGTAACCCCAGGTGTTAACCCTTAGCATGCTGTTTATGTGCAGAAAGGAGCAGCTCTTAGTTGTCTCACATTGCAATAACAACATGCTTTTCCATTTATCCTGCACAAAAATCTTGTACTTGCATCAATGTATATAAAGAATACAATGTATACATATGGGCAGCTGTTACATCATAAAATATTAGTAAAACACTGTAAAAAAACAAAAACAAAGTCACATATACTGTGTTCATATACGAGTACAGTAGGTTGAAGAATGCTTTGCATATAGGGTTGCCAGGTAGCTTCTCCACAAATACTGGACACTATGGTGAAAGGTGTGACACACACAAACACACATCTCTCCGCTCCATGCTGTTTCCTACTCTCCTTGGCACCACCCTCAGGCTCCTGACACCACCTCCTGATTGGCTGAATTTCCCAGTTCATATTGAGAATACTGCTTCCATTGAAGCAGGACCGCAAAACAAAAACATTTTTGTTTGAGAGTGCACATTTCTTTTTTTTTTTTCCACATCAGTGTAGAAATATAGAGATAGAAGGATGGGTACATACAGCATTCAATAAAATATATATTTAAATTAACTTTATGCAAGTTAATAATCAAAACAAAGACAATAAGAAATATATCTGCTTCAACAACCAACTATATATAAATATCTCAAAGGTGACATTATTTCAGCTCTCCTGCAGTTCAGTATCTTCCACATTATATGCTGCAGTACTGATAAGCAGCTGCCACAATCACTGTAGTTTTTCTAGTGACTCTGGTAAAAGGTTTGTACTTGAGTTTGATTTTTGTTTCATTCAGTTTTGCTTTCTATTAGTTTACACAAAGAAGGTAGTGATCCTTCCTCACTGTAGATTTAGTGAAGCAGATTAGCAAATTCTCTAGCCTTGAACATGCATTAGAAGGAAAATACAATAAACATTTTTTATTTCAGAAATAGAACACTGCACACCACTAGCGAGACAATAAATATGTCACAATGATATATTGGTTGAATTTCTCCTTAGATTTTTTTTCTCTACCTGTGAAGAAAAAAGATACAGGAAATTGTAGCCACACATTTTCAACCACCAGGTAATGATTTCTAAAGCATTATTGAGACGTGATTGTTAGAAATTGCTGCTTTTCTCGTGCCACTTGATGGCTCAGCAGTGCTTTAAAATGTTAAGAGAGAAAGTGTTTGGGATTATTTAAAAGCCACAGAGCATGAATCTTCCCCCCCCCAAAAAAAAATTAAAATAAAAGAATAAAATGTAATTAAAGAAATGAAAGTAGTAAAGAATTTATATGAACTAGATAGAAGATTCCAATGATGGATAAAAGCCGGTGCACTGCTTGCTCAAAAAAGGAGATGTTGGGACATCATGACCAAAAACATTAATTAGTTAAAAAACATAACAAAAAGTACTAGCACAGACACTCTTACGCATTTCACATCCTGCTGATAATATACAAACAAGATTTGTCAGGTAGTGCTCACCACAAACGAGGCGGGACCACGGTGCTGAGGTGGGAAAGGATATAACGCCACCCACAGCCACGAGGGCACGTCTTGAGAGTAGAATGGTCTGGATGTCCAGGCCGGGGCAGGAGAGGTACGGATAGTAGTGGGTACTGTTAGCCAAGTCCGGGGTAAGAGAGAGACGTAATCGTTTTACCGTATGCCGAGTTCGGGGTGCCAGAGATGCGGAGAGTCTTATTGCTGTATGCCAAGTTCGGGATGCCAGAGGTGCGGAGAATCGTAGAGGAAGCCGGTTCGGTACACGAGGAAGACTGCAAGACAAGACAGGACTAGGGACGCAGAGAGTGATGAGAACAACTGGTTCTATGCTCAGCCGATGAGTTAGTGACACCGCAGGGTATATGTAGGAGAGAGGATCCAATGGCAGGGTAGCAAGGTAGGGGGTTTGTGGATTGGCCAGGCTGCGACAGGGATAGGTCCAGAAGAGCTCCGGGGGGAGGAGCTATAGAGCCCAGTAGTAAAGCTGCATTTGATTGCAGCAATAGTTTGGGGTGTTGTGCCTCCATGTGGCCGTGCCTCCGTGTGGCTGCGCTTGCGGGCGTGTGACCAGGCATGCCCGCAGGACCGGCACTTGAAGAGGGACACCGGCGTGCGTGCCCAAGTGGAGCGGCAATCGGCGTCCTGGAGGGAGGCTGCTTGCGTGGCGCGGGAGACCTGGTGGAGCTGCGGGTGAGTGGGGAGCACGCCGAGGGCGACGTGACTCCCAGGTTGTTGCAAGACTATTACGTGTTATTTACATTGATCATATACACGAGGAGTTCTCTGGAGCAGCGGTGCGCAAACTGTGGGGCGCGCAGAGCTGTGCACGGGCGGCCAGAAGCTCCGTACTGCTGCTTCCATGTGTCTGTGTCTTGCAGAGGGGGCGGGGCTTCTCTCTTCACACAGACAGCCCCTCCTTCTCTTCCTGTCTGCTTCCCGCACCAGTTTTCAGCAGCATGGGGGGTTGGAGGGATCGGAGCATGTCGTCCCCCCAGGAGAAAGTGTATGTGTGTATGTGTGTGTGTATTTGAGTGTGTGTGTGTGGGGGGGGATTGAGTGTGTGTGGGGGGGGGGGGGATTGAGTGTGTGTGTGTGGGGGGGATTGTGTGTGTGTGTGTGTGTGTGTGTGGGGATTGAGTTTGTGTGTGTGTGGGGGGGATTGTGTGTGTGTGTGTGTGGGGGGGGGATTGTGTGTGTGTGTGTGGGGGGGGGGGGAGGGATTGAGTGTGTGTGGGGATTGAGTGTGTGTGTGTGTGGGGATTGGGTGTGTGGTGTGTGTGTGGGGGGGGATTGAGTGTGTGTGGGGGGTGGGATTGAGTGTGGTGATTGATTGAGTGTATGTGGTGAGTGTGTGGTGATTGATTGAGTGTATGTGGTGAGTGTGTGTATGTGGTGATTGATTGAGAGAGACAGTGTGTGTTTTAATGCAGTGGTGCGCAAACTTGGGGGGCAATGAGGCGCAAGATTATTTAGGGGGCCGCAGGCGGCGTGTGACGAAAACTGGGTGCGCGGGCCGGCAGACGCTGTGCGCGAGGGGCGGCCAAAAAGATGTGCATGGGCGGGCAGCCGAAGATGTGTGTGGGTGGCTGCACAGGATTGTGCAGGTGGCGGCAACGTGATGGTGTGTGTGCGCATGCACAGGGGCTTCGGAGGTACGGGGAGGAGCACGCCCGAGCACGGTGAAGTCAAACGCCCCTCCTTCGGTGTCTGCCCTGCAATAACGCTGTGTTCCTCCTCTCCTCCGCTGGCAACCTGCTTCGCTGCGATCCTCTGCAAGTGAAAGGGTAGGCTGCACTATACCAATCATACTATGAATGTACAGAAATAATGTAAAAAAACTGTGAAAACACAACATTGAAAAAATAAATAATACTGTAGATAGGAGTTTGGATGACAATGAGGATAGCAAGACAAAAAGCATGGAGGGGAAGGAAGAAAAAAAAAGGGGGGGAGAGGGAAGGGAGGTAGCAAAGAGGTGGATGAATGCCTTCCCAAAGGATTGCCTTTGTGCACGTACGCTCTCCCAAGCTTGGCGCTTGGGGAGACAAACAAAATTGACTTTGATGTACGCTCAGCAGCAGTCAATACGCACACACACACACACAGCCACAAATAGCCCCGATCCACGCTTGCAAAAGTATGCAGGACACCCTGTGCTCATGCTTGGAGAGTTGATGATGTCACCGCTCTCAGCGGCAGCGTGGACGCAGCCTAATTTTGAAAGCGCGAGCTGTTGAAATATGTAAGTATTTAAACATATTTGGATTTATATTGTATACCATTTAATAAAGGTTTTTTTTTTTTTTTTCATGTGATTTTGATTACATCAGACAGCGGGGACCCGAGAAATTTTATGGATGAAAAGGGGGGCTCGGCATAAAAAGTTTGCTCACCCCTGCTCTGGAGCACCAGATTGGGAGCAATTCTTGGCTCGATTTGTTCATCATTTATATGAACTATATGGATGTTCTTAATCAAAAAACAATACTGATGGATGTACAGCAATGAGTAGACATGTGCAATAATGTCACCAGATTTCAAGAACCATACAAAATTTGGAACCTGACCGCTTTGGAAAAATGTGCACAACATTATTTCTAGGCTGTTTAATCCAGGCCCGGAAATAGGGGGAGGGTTTTGCTGGAGAAAAGAGAGATATTTTTAATGATCTTTTTTACCAGGTTCCTCAGGTGTGTTCACAGGTTTATTTATCTTCTCTCACTCTCAAATCTAATTCCACATGTGCAGTAAAAAAGGAATGTACAGCGAGCGAAGGGAGTAATCTATAAATCTATAGCTGGCCTATAATTGGCTGAAATCCTGAAGATCCAACAATCTTTCACACTAGAAAGAAAATGCAAAGGAAATAATAAGATTTGATCAATTCTGTTGAAAGGATGTTTTTTTTTTTTAAGCATTATAAAATGCAACACTGGATTACAAGTATAACATGTGCTGTAGTTACAGCTAACAAAAATAGTAAATACAATGTATAACCATACAGTAATCCAGTAAATAGCATTATTGTACAATACCAATACATTTAATAAAATTACTTATGTCACGTGTTAACAACAACAACTACTGTGCTTCAGTAATTGACCTGCCAGGCTAGCATCATTTAAAAAACACTCGTTCTTTGAGTTGAAGAGTATGAATTTTTATATTGTTATTAAATGGAAATAGTATATTTTGCAATAAAACCTTAAATTAAAGCTTCAGAAAATGGGTTTTCATGGTTAGTGTATGTCATGATAATATCATGACATATTATTTATTTTAACCAATCTGGTACTTCAGGGGTTAATGGTGCATCAGTTTCAGTTTTAAAAGACAATATATAGGTTTTATGACAGGTCAAGATATTTCATGGTTCTGTGCGGGGTTGTCTTTAAAAGGACTTATCACGCGGATCTCCACTAAAAATGTTTAATACATTAAGAGAGATGTACCAGACACAGAGTACCTGATGAAGGTTATCCCGAAACGTTGTACTTCTCTGTGCCTCTGTGTCTATTACATCTCTCTGTGTGTATTAAACAGTAAAAAAAAATATGATGTCAGCAATTGGCTGTGTTTCTACCTCTTTTGCATTTGAGTGCTACAGTTTTTTTTTACTGTTGAGTTTTGCTTGATGGGATCACAGATTTCCATCTGACCTGTTCCATCATTGCATCTGAACTCATTCAGACATTAAGAAGGTGAGTGTCCACCATTGTTATTTCTTGTTATAGTACAGTATACGCTACCTCAGCGGTGCGCAAACTGGGGGGGTGCGCCCTCCAGGGGGGGCAGGAAATTTGTCTTGGGGATGCGCGGGCGGTTGCAGAGGTCCCTCGCTCTTCCCCCAGGCATTTAAATTAAATCCCGGGGGATCCCTTGAGGCCTCTGCAACTAAGTTAGCGGGATTCTGAAGAGCTGCAGGGACGCGTTGCCGTGACAATGCGGAGTCAAATGACGCCGCGGAGCAATGCGGAGTGATGTCACATCACGTGACCCCATGGCGGCATTTGACACCGCCGAGCAAGGTTAGGGGGCCGCAAGAGGAAGGGGGAGCAGGCGGGGGAGCAGGCAGGGGAGCACAGCTGGAAATGTTTGCGCTCCCCTGCACTATCTAATGCTTTAATGGCCCCATTATGTTTGCAATTGAAATTTCTAAAATGTGCTTGTAAATGGTGCAGTTTTCCTTTCCCTTAAAATTGCCCCCTTGGTGGTACTAACCTTGTTGCTTTGAGATTAGTGATGTGGAAACCTTTCAATAAAAGTTGCGAACATGCCAAACTGTGCTATTTTTTGCAAACTTTTCTGGCAAAAATAATGATTCATCTAAAAAGATTTGCAAGGTCACATGACCAATGTACAGGTCATATTGGAAAATTAATGCATTCACGAGCTGGAATGTGACCAGTTAATTAACACGTTTCATTCAACATGTCAAATTCTGACATTTTTATTTTTACAGATGGATATGTTATCCAACACAGTAATGTGTAAATGTGACATCGAATAAAGAATTGATGCAAGTTAATATTTACTTACATTTTTAGCCACTTTGATCGAAATGTCTATATATGATGAAAAATAACAGTAATCTGTGAATAGTGTTATAATCTACAGGTCCTGCTGAAAAAAAAGCATACATTATCTATGTGTATATTAACAATATTATTGTTATTATGGTTTTAACATTGCTAGCAACAAAATGAAAAAATTACTTTATGGATACAAATTCCCTCAGAAATTCAGTTATAAGGGCTTTTATTTTTGCTAGCACTGTTGCTTTACATTTCCCACAGGATGAGATAAGGAAAATGTTAATTGATGTAATACAATTCTGCATTTTAGATCATTGCTTCTCTCAATTATACCATGTCAGAAATGCAGGTCTGTAGTGGCAAAAATATTCTCTTTCCCATCCTTTGTCAGACTTTGGGCCACCAAGTGGCCAATTGCACCTCAATTGTTCAAAAACTCCCATTGACTTGAATGGGAGCTTTCAGTTGATCACAGTTCAACCAGCCCCTTCAGTCCTTATAGGATAATCCCCCTGATTAACAAGCTTCTCAAACACCACTAGAGATGGGAACATTTTTGTTGGCGTGTTTAGATCCGAAGTGGATCGGACAGTTCCAGTGTTCCGCGGATCAATCTCAAAAAGGAAGATTCTCGTTTTGTAGATTTTTTTTATTAATATTGTCAATACAACCCGAGGATTTTGCAATTCATTGACTGATATTTAAAAATCCGTCAACAAGTTCACGAGCCTGCAGATTGGATTATACAAACCGGTCAACCTATTGTAGCCAATGGCATTTTTTGATTAATCCGCGCAGATTAAAACCGACCAAATCTGTTTGTAGATTTTACACTGCATAAGTGATTTTGGGGGCAAAATGTGAAAAAATCCAGGAAACAGATTTGTGCGGATTCTCCCATCTCTTATCACCACTAATGCAGTTGAAAACAAATCAAAATAAAGCGTATTAAGTGTTTAAGTACAGTTTCTGGGAGCATCATATCCAGGGTTTCTTTTATCCACAAAGTAATTATTCCTCCTCCCTCCCGCCCCTGGACATTTGCATCTCAACATCTCTCAACAACTGAAGTCTTATGAATATATACAGTATGTACTGTAGGAGAGAAGCTTACCCATATTATACAGTGCTCACTGATTCAGCTGTAGATAATCTTGTGGTTCTCAAAGCATTCTCTCCAAATAGGAAGAAGAATCACAGGGCACTTTTTAACTTCCAGAAATTGAATTTAGCCAACGATGGTGTCAATATTCCCTCCCGCAATACTCCCCGTAGACCTGTAGGGCCGCACAAAGGAATAAAATTCAGACCCAAGGCTGGTAAGAAATCAAATCTCCCATGAGACCAGCGACCATATTAGCTTCGGCTATTTAAACTCCACTCAGCCTGCTAGTTTTGCATGTCAACTTTTTATTCCATAACAGCAGATTGGCAATTCTCTTGTCCCCTGCTCTTTTGTCTTTCCCTGGCTACAATTGCTTTTGCATGTAGCTATATGGAAAATAGCTGAAGCGCTCAAATGCAGGTATATCTCAAAATGATAATAAGCCAGACCACTGTACCAGGGTACTAACAATTGATATAGTACCTATTGTGTCATATAATGGGTACTATCCTCCTGAAGACAGGTAGTGTGTGGTGCAACCCACTCACCATCAGTCTCATTGGCAGGTTCCCCTGAAAAATATACAAGTACTCACATCCTGGTAGGGCAGGCAGGCAGGCTGTGCAGCTACTCAATGCAATACAGGGAAAAGGGAGACCAAAAAGCGCACCAGCACAAACGGAGCAGGAAGAACCCAGGACAAAAAAATGATTAAAAGGGCACTTTAATGTGGCAAAAGACCCATCCAATACATTTCGAACGTCGCAGCGTTCTTTTTCAGCTATGCTGACTTTGCAGTCACCATTTTTTTTTGCCTTTTTTATTACTACCTTGGTGTGAGTATTTCACTTATCCCAGTCTCTTGTTGTTTTTGGGGTTCCATATAACCTCAGAGGGTTCCACCCCCCTGATATTAGGACATTTCTTTAAATATAAAATAATAAATGCATATTTCTTTTAATAACTTTTTGCATAATTTTTTAAGATCATGAGCTACATTTTGGAAATTCCATAAGTTGCGTATACCAGGCATCTAAATTCGGTTTCTGAAGGTTAAAGTGTGCCCTTTGATTCTTATTCCTTTTCTGAGAGTATGCTTTGAGAGCCATGAGAGCAAGTGAAGTCTTGAAGTAGGCTCCAGCTGTCCGGATGATAATCCCTATGATCTTTCAAAAAAATCCAAAAATGTTGGGCACACTCTGCTCTTTTCAAAATGGTGGTTGGTGCTCTAGCAGGAAAGCAAGAATCCCAGCAGAAATCGCTCCATAGACTTCAATATAGAACAGTATCTCGTGGCACTCAAAACCTGTGTGACAAAAGTCAAATAGACATTTAAAGTATTTTTAATGAGGCCAACATATTGCACAATGTTTCGAAGAAATCATTTCTTCAGATGGAAACATATATGTGAGTACTGTTCTCTCCTCTCTCTTTACTCTCTCTTTCCTCTCTCTCTCCCCTCCGTCCCCTACCTCCCCTCCCCTGTCTCCCCCTTCTATCTGCTCTCTATCTCCCCTCTCTCCTCTCTCTCTCCCCTCTCTACCCTATCTCCACGCTCTCCCCCTCTACCCTCTCTCTCCTCTCTCTCCTTCCTCTTCTCTCTCCTCTCTTTCCTCTATCCTCTGATATTGTTAACTATCAGTTCATTTGTACCTTTGTTTTGTGTAACAGAAGCTAGATAAATAGAATTAGTGATATTCATTTGATTAGGAATTTGGCAGATGGTCTTTTTATTCTTCGGTTATCAAAATGCTGATATTGTATCTTTATTTTAGTTAATATTGTCTTAAAAAATAAATCTTATATGTGTCACTAGGAGATAAAATGACATAGATAAAATTGAATCCGCAGTATATCCCAGGGATTCGAGACATATCCCGAAATTAAATAGATTTCTTCATCCAAATATATCTTGTATTTTATTGTGTTTTTTGTGTATCAGCCCTGTGGACTTTTGTGTCAGAGTTTATAATTACTTGCTATCCAAATCAAATTCATGGATGGTTGATTTTCCTTTATTTTCTTGTAATTTGTTCAGAAGCATTACTAAGACTGATTTAGATCTAGTGATTTTCTTTGTATCATAATCAGTTGTTTAGCAGCATAGTGAAGCTCTGTGATTAGGGCATAGTACATGGAGCTCATCTTCTTTTTCCTGACGGAACTACAATCAACCGTTACTTTTCAACATATGGCACTAGAGTTTTCTATAAAAATTAAAATAGAAAATGCACTCTGGATTAGTACTCAGCATGCATGGCATGTTGTTCTGTAAAAGTTGATGAACTGAGAATGTGAGTGCCCTGGGTTTTGAACTCCAGAAGATAATACTGGAGATGGCCTTTAGGCTAATCTTATAGTAATGAAAACAGCTGCCACCCCAACAAACAAATCTAGGAAAGAATAAATAATATTTCCCAGTGTATGTAGTTAAAGAATCCTGCGTAATACTTTGTAGCTTATTTTAACACTGTTGCTGCCGGGCCTTCAGTGCATTGAAATATGTTGTACACGTCTATTTTGATATAAGAAATTGTGAAGTCACTGTATTGCGGCAGCAAATGCCCTTAGATTAACCCGTTAGCTTGCAACACATAAATTTAGCAATTCGTTAGGCAGCAAGAATTAATACAGTATTTAACTATAATTATCCAAGAGTAGCGAAACACAAAGTCCCGAGCAAGTGCTGCACAGCTGAAGCAGATTCTTTTTGCAAATAATACATGTCTGTATTTTCTGTAATGTGGAGTAGTAAGGTTGCAGTCCAGGTGCAGAGTGAGTAGAGGTAATTGTTGTGTCTGGTGACATTGTGCCCTCTAATGTATAATGAATGAAACTGGTAGTTTAATAATAGATCCAAAGTCTATGATAAGTCTATGAGTAAATGAGGGTTAATCAAACACTGTGCCGAGGAGAGGGGGGTGGGGAGGGAGAAGTTGGGACACAGTCCAAGTTGGATTCGGGACAGTCCAAACCACACTCTCGACTATAGCTGATAACCCTCTCTGAACCAGACTTATGTAAAAAAGTTCATGTACAAAAATAAGACTAAGCAGTCAGTTTATATCACTTTGTGAAACTTTGTACTCACTCTTTCACTCTTTGATAAAGCACTTGATGTGTGAAATGCAACACTGGGAAGCTCAAAAGCCTTCCTCCAAGGCCCTGGTACAGGTATTGCAGGTGGGCTTTCTTTGTGCAACAGCAAAGTCTTCCTTTTTGAGAATAAACTTTTTATCAGCAATTCCTGTCTGGTTCCCCATTGTTTTTTCTCTCGGAGCGGTGCTCTCCTTGTTCCTACCATCCAGGTCATCAATCTTTAACTATGATTATATCACGGACTTCTATTCATAATGCCTTCTATTAAGTATTATTATTTACAGTATATGAGTCTAAAAGTGTAGACTTAATCAGTTCACAAATATTTAATTATTTAAACACACTTATATTACAAAAAAAATTTTATACATTGGTCTGCAACTTGTAAAGCACTGTAGCATTCTATCCTTCGTTGGTAACAAAACACAGTACATACGTTCTTTCACCCTTTGAGCTCCCTTTGATGTTGCTCACGTAATGGAATTTGACACTCCATGGCCTCCATGATGTAGTAGCTATGTCATATGCTACAGTATTTGCTCGGTTTCTAATGTAGCAGGGTCCCCCTTGATCCCCTTACTTGCATTCTGTTGCAGGGACCTCTGCGCCATGTGCAAGGAATGGCAGGGGCAAGTGCGTTGCCAGGGGCTCCCGGCAACATCCGTTACAGGGCGCCGCCATGTTTATTGTGTTTGCGCATGTGCAAAGGCTCATGTCTGCGCAGAAGTGTCAAGACGGTCATCTTGCGATCAGTGCAGGATTGCACAGGTGCAGAAGGTGGCCAGCGGCCATTACAGAAGTGCAGGGCTTCCCAGAGTTCGCGCAGGCTCAGGGAGAGCTAGCAGCGGCCATTACATTGTCGTGTGTGTGCAGTACCCATAGCGAATGTGGCCCTAATGTTAAAGAGGTCCCTAAGGGACTACAACTCCCAGCAGCCTCTGCGACTGCCCTTTTACCCAGAGCACATGCAGTCAAACAGCCACTAAGGATTACCGAATCTCCTGCAGCAAAGGAGATACAATGTTGCGTGCTGGAGTCAGGAAGCTGACAGTGGAGCACGAGTGTGAGAGTGTCAGTAGGAGCTGGGACACAGAGAGGAGAGGGTGGGTTTGTGCAGAGAGGAAAGTAGCCTCCTGCACTAGGCCAGAAGTCTCCCCTTAGGCCCCAGCTAAGGCCCTACTCACCTCAGGTTACTACAGGGACTTGTGGTTACTACAGGGACTCCCTTTAGACTAGGGACAGGGTCCTGTAGAACCTAGACAAGTGAGGGTCCAGCCAGGAAACGTAACTATCCTGGCAATTGCTGTGAAGGTGAATTGCTGTGAAGGTGAATTGCTGTGAAGGTGAATTGCTGTGAAGGTAAATTGCTGTGAAGGTGAATTGCTGTGAAGGTGAATTGCGTGAAGGTATAACATCCTCTGAGTTAGCAGAGATAAGAGACATTATAAAGGTGGATCACTACATGCGGGAGCCACCCACCGTTGAGGCGGAGGCATCTTGGATCATCTCCTGGAGCAAGGGATTCCAAGTAAAGGTCATCTGCGCACGCGGTAGCAGGAGCACCGGGCAGGTATTATCCAAGTCACCATGTGCACCACCTATACATTTCATCTTAGTGGGCAGCGCTGTCCCACACGTGGGTGGGGTTGTGGGACTCTTGGGACACTTGGGACTCAGGGATATATGGTGTGGGGATACGGCCTATTAGGCCCAGTGTTACAGGGGTGACACTAAGGTTATTGTCATTAATGTATGAGTTATGTTCTATGTTGTATACAGTAAACTGTTCTTATATATACTTCGGTATATGTTCTTACTGTGTATGTGGGTCCTGTGTAAGGGGACATTCTACATTCCTAAAATCCTACACAGGTGGAGACGCTGTAAGTAAGATCGTTCCAGAGGATTCACCCCAGGCTCTCACTGGCAGAGGCTCAGGCCTCCTGTGAGCCTGACAGGTATACTGCACCACACCTGGTAACATATAGGTTCCCCCTCACATTCACTCTATCTGAGATTGGGGGTGGGGGAATACCCGTTACACTAAGGTAGATCTCGTTATGCACTCCTGCAGAGAGCGGAACATGATCTGGCTGTCAAAAACAATGTTAGAGGAGGATTACTTTTTTTTTCCATTTCATCATCAGTGATACCGTAATCACATGATTGCTCCTGAAGCATGCTCCACGGCCATGTGATCGCGAAGTGCCGAAGAGGCTGTGGCACTCTGGTAGTGGTGGAAGCCCTTATTTAATGTGCTGCAAAGCTTCATCACCATTGAAGGAAGCCCCTCAAGAGGTGTAACGAAGCTCCATTAATGATTGCCTGGAATGGCAGTTAATGCTGATCGATCTCTGATACCCATTATCGTTAATCTCCCCGTTTAAGTAGCAGCATTAGAGCATATTGAATAGGAGCCTACATTTGAAAAGGTAATCCTCTGAAAGAGCTTCTACTTTGTTGACACTGCAAAAAATGCTGTTCATGACGACCCCTTTTCATTTATGTGTGCTGTTCATTTCCTTAGCAGAAGTTACACCAAGCAATTTCCAAACATTTATGGAAAACAAACTGGCTTGTAATTTATTAATTACATTTTACATTTTTGATCTTAAGTCTTTTGATCAAGAAATGATTTAAGCCTGCTAATCACATTAATGTCAACTCCATTTATTTATTTATAAAATGTTTTACCAGGAAGTAATACATTGAGAGTTACCTCTCGTTTTCAAGTATGTCCTGGGCATAGAGTTATGATGAGATACATGGTTATCAATACATAGTTACATTAAGTAAACAGGGTTATACATTATATACAAGACATTGCATGCACAGTTACAGATAATATATATTATAGGTAGCAGGGACCTTAAATTCATAATATTTCTTATTGTCTTGTGGACTAAATATCTTCACTATTATAAGAGAAAGTAGCAAGTAACAGGTAGAGATGGGCGAATCCGCCAAAATTAGTTTCCTGGATTTTCTCACATTTTTCCCCCAAAATCCATTTGCGGTGTAAAATTCGCTGATGGATTTGGTTGGTTTTAAACTGTGCAGATTTATCAAAATCTGCCATTGGACACAATCCGTTGATGGATTTGTAGAATCCAATTTATGGATTCAGCAATCCACGGATTCAGCAAATCAGTCCACGGGTTGTGGAATCTGCAGAGTGTATCGGTAATAATAATAAAAAATCTGCAAAACTCAAATTGCCCTTTTTGTGATTGATCCGCGGACCAAAGGAACCAGCTGATCCGCTGCAGATCCAAATCTGCCCCAAAACTGAGCCCAACTCTAGTAACAGGCTGGGACTGAACAACAAAGGATCATGTGTATGGCACACCTGTGAGCATGTGACCTGCATATGGGACAAGGGTTAATATACAGCTACATAGCTGACACACTTCACACCTTCCAAAAAGGTCACTCAAATGAGTAATATCTCCCCTCACTCTGTAACAATATACCACCTGCCACGAACAACAAACTTGTGAACATGTGACTTAGATACAGTATGCAACCAGGGTTAATACACATGGCTACTCTATCCAACTCCCTTTTGCAAAGTACGGTACTTTCAATAAGTTAATATTTTCCCTTTTCTCGATTGCAATAATAGCTGCTTCCACCACCCAAGAAATATGTTAATAAAATATGTATTTTTCTACCAAGTTCTAAGGCCCCTTTTTATTATGAAAAAATCAACGAATGCCCTCCGCGCTCAAATTCAACTCGCCAACACAAGTGTTTGAAAAATATCCATGGATTTAATAGCAGACATAAAACATCACAACTTTGCGGGGACGACACCTTCATTAGGTAAAATATTACAATAGTGAACACATACCCTTTTTAAATACCCCTGAATCACGTACACTACATCATTTGCACCAATATCAGACTATACACAGCAGGTCTTCATTAGAATATCAGCTGACAATTTCCTCAATGAAATCACACTCCTAGCGCCTACTATAATGTACTTCTCAATAAGCAACATGTTTTCTCCCTCTGTTTTATTAAAGGGGCAGTAGTAAACACGAGTTTCTTTATACAATGCCCATCTTTTCATTACATAAGTATATAAAAAGCTTAACTTTACATTACTCTACTAAAGCCACTATTTCGATATCATTACAGCAATCTTACATGAATAGTGAGACTGTAGCAAAAAACATTCTGAGACCATTAACACATATTGATATATTCAAGTCTAGCTAAATGGTATATAATAACACATCCACATATATACATCTATATTCAAAGGGGTAATTACGAACACCAAGCTAAAGTGCAAACATAGACATAATCACATATTCACATAATTCACTACAAAGAGAACCTTTGGGAAGTAATGGAGAATTGCATCATGAGAGGGCAGACAACCCCCAGCCACCAGAGGTTATAATTAAAAAGTTCAGCTCAATAATATGCATCATATTCTTGGGATTTATAAGAATACCACACATATAATAGCTCCGGCCTTTCTTAAAACAACATGGAAGAGTCAAGCTATATATATGTACGAATTCACCAATGATGACAAGGACACATAGCCCTAAGCAAAACACCTGCAATACCTGTACCTACTATTCCAGGACCCTGGAGGAAGGCTTTTGAGCTTCCCAGTATTGCACCAGGGCTCTAACCTACTAAAATTGTGTAGACAAACAACCTTATCAGGCCCCCCTTAGTAGCATGACTCACAGTAACACTGCAGTACAGTATGTTCTGCTCATTGAGCCCAAATGGGGCTTCAGTTTGTAGCTGGTGAGACGAGTATGATCCCTTTGTGACAGCACTTTTTTACTGTTACCCCCATCGGGGACATATGTTCAACAGTGAAATAATATAATTGTGATACATTATGTCTGCCTGACACAAAGTGCCTCATCACTGGTGACTCCCCTCTTCCTAGTCTTATGTCCAACTTATGCTGATACAGCCATTGTTTCCATTGTTGTGAGGGTTACCCTAAGTACATCATGCCACAAGGCACTGTAAGAGATGTGTGCAGAGGTTTGCTAATGGAGACCGATTTGGGTAAAATTAAAACCTGGCTTTATTGAGCCTGTTCCTTAAAACTCTGTACTGCATACAAAAACAAAATAAACAAAGCAACAAACACCTATCCCTGTGTAAGAGCAAACCTACTTCCCCAGTCCTTCTCTACAAGATTGGGAGGGAAAGCCCCATACCAGACTACAACCTCAAAGTCTCAAACGGTACGTTAAGCAGGTGGCCCTTCAGGTCATTGGTGTCTGGGTGTCTTGATCTCAGCACAGCCTTTGTGCTGAAGACATTGTCTATCTCTTGTGTCAGCACCGTTGTGTGCTAAGTAATCTCTCTGTCTGTCAGTTTCCCACAGGAGGCTATTTTTTTTAGAGTTACTGTATTAGCCAGGTGGAACCTGGTTTATTGCCTGGCTGCAATTAACCAGCTCCCTGCTGGATTCCTCAGAGTATTTAGAGGCAGTTTAAACTGCCTATTACAGGCACTTTAGAACATAAACTACCCATGAGCTGTCTGTCACGTGAAGAAATCCCCTTAAATTGATCAATTTGCCACTTCTAGAGTGGTTGAAGGCTTCCCCTCTCACATTATAATAGCAACATTGAATGCAAGGGAATGTGCCTCTTTTGTTAGCAAGTCTTGTCTGTTTAGTTATAACCTCTAGATCTGCTTTTATTAAGTTGTCCCCTATACTTCTTACCCTTTTGTATGAAAAAAGTGAAAATTCTTTGAATAAATGACTAATTGTCTTGCCTTTTCTCAGTATATGCCAATGTGCCTTTACTATCCACTTGGTATGATTCAACATGCTGCAATAAATCGACACAAAGGGAATTTTACACAATTAATTTCTTTCTTTTGATTTGTTTAGAACAAGAGATTTTCTTGGCAGCTTAGCTACTTCCATCTTAGGCTGCGTCCATAGGACTGCTGCCGTGCTGAGGTGCACGGAGGCTGAGGGAAAGCGGGGGCTTTCCCTGGCCTTGGTCCGCGCGCTGTCCGGGGTCGTGTCGGGGGTGGGGGAGGGGCTGTGACGTCACGGAGCTGGTTCGCCCTCATTGGGCGAACCGCATACGTGACCGGCCCTACGCTCCCTTGAGCGCTAGAATTAAAAATTTTGCTAAGACCTTCGCTTCCGCACGCTTGCGTAAGCGTAAGCGAGCCCCTGCTAGAGCCGCTCTCATTGCGGCTGCAGGGGCTCACTGCCAAGCAGCAGCGCGCCTCAGCACGGGTCAGCGCATAAGCGCTGACCATGCCCGAGGCCTTACATTGTTGTAATGATTCTACATCATAGCCTCTTTTTGTATAAATGTACTAATCATTGTATCTGAATTCTTATCCTACATGTTATAACTATATGCAATTTATTAGTGATTTCTTTTTTATCCTGTCTTTTATCAAATAAGTCATTTGGTTGCATTTTTTTTAATGCTTCAAGTCTGCTAACCTGCTAACCTAGCAGCACTCCCAAGGCATTGAAAGATATGGAGACCCAGATCGACAAAAGGATGCTAAGCTTTAGCATGTCTTCAGGCCTATTCATTTGTGCTAAATCTTAGCACCCTTTTGTGTATCTGGGCCATATTGTTGCAGCAATAGTCAAAGCGTAAAATGTAATACAACTTAAAAAAGAAGGAAAACTGGGAGCTAGCCTGCCATAACAAGCTGAACATGTCTTCAAATAGTTATGTTGTTTACTTAAAGTAAAGTAACATTATTTATATGTAGCCATGCCTGTTGGCTACCAGTCTGCCCTCCCTGTCATGTAAGTCCTGATAGATGCAGGCTTTGTCAGGCCCCCCCATCTTGGGTTTACCCCTCCTCATGCAGCTTCCTTGAGTGACAGGAGTGGAAGTGGGACTTGGCCGGTGATTACCTAGTCCTGGGTGCAGAACTGGTGCCCTCCCCATCTGCACTAAGGAAGAGACATCTCTAAATTGTAGTCAGTTTGAGTCTCTCCCTCATGGGATTGAGACGTCCCCTTCAGCCCCTCAGAGGGCTGATTAGAAACACCAGGCCTCATGTCTGATAGCTGACCATACTATTCAATTAAATGCCTCAATATTCAAATTTAATTTCACAAAAGAGATTTTCATTCAGTTGATACAGGTTAGATTATTAAATATTTTCCAGCATCAACTAAAGTAGTTATGAATAAGGTGTGACAACATCATTTTAAATCACTGAGTTATGCTCTTTCCATTTCAACTAACCATCCTTTAACTACTTGTATCAAGATAATAATTTTAATCATTTCAAGATGGTGATGGCTCTAGTTGAGGCTTGAATGGGAACTTCTGAAATAATTGGTAGCATCATTTCTATTTAATTATATATATTTAATTAAGAATGAATCTTCACTCTTCTGTATCCTGTGGGTCAACTTATTCAGTGTAACAAGGGAAACTGCAATACAAGAAGAAAAACTCCTGCCCAGCTTAATGGCTAGAAAATAACTATAAATCAAGGTGCAAGCAGGAAGGTTCAATAGTCATAAAGTCACAAAAGGGCAAGCTCTGCAGGTGCACTCGAGATGGGAATGATGAATACATTAAAACTTAATGTTATTGGTATTGTACTAAAATTAGCACAATACCAATAAAATTCACTTTTAATTTGTTCATCATTCCCATCTTGAGTGAACCTGCAGAGCTTGCCCTTTTATGCCTTTATGATTAACAAGGGATACTGTAACGCCTTCAGTCCCAAATAGGTTAGCTTCTTCAGTCACAGAGGTGTTACTTCTAGATTGCGAGAGCAGCTAATCAAATAAATTGTCAGCTTTTCTGACACTCGCAGAGATAACTAACTGAGAGGACCACACTACAATAATGTTAGGGCACCGAATATAATGTATTATAAGCAGGATTATATTTGTCAGGGATCTAAGGGGATCAATAAGGAATTCCATATGGTCATTTATTTAAAGCTGAAATATTTATTGTAGATTTAGATATAAAATAATAGAGTGATCAGCCAGATTTCCTCTTAAAACCAATAGGATTGTGTAAATCATATATTAATTACAATGTGTTCTTAAAATTTGAGTATAAATTGGGGTAGTTGATGTTAAAAGTATACATTTTTGGGATTTTGTTGGCTTAAATTGCACCAATTTGGGCCCTTTATTTAACATTTTCGCAGCCAGAAGACCAAGTAAAACAGTTACTCTATGTCACTGTACACAGCCCGTTAACTGTTTACCTACAAGTAACAAGTTGTATCTTTATGCCTGCATCTACTGCAAGAAACTTGGTAATCAAGTATCTTTTTATACAGTATATGAGGGTTCCTCTCTGCCTTGCCTGGTGTCAGCTTCTCTTCTCCCCTCGCTTCTTTCCCCTTAATCTAAAAGGTAAAAAGCCACCATAGCAGTCCTATGCAGAGCTCAGGTAAAATTGTTGGCTCTGCATTTGTGTCTTCCTATATTCTGCTACGTTTTACCCGATCTGAGACTCCATAATTTTTAGAAAAGCATTTTTTTTTCATTCCTATTTTCAGTTTTGAGAAACATTCAGCCATCATCATCAAGTGCCTACAGGGGTTATCATACATATTCCAGCATTAACTCACATTGACTTGAATGGGAGTCGACTACAGAATGGGCACGGTAACCTATACGGGCACTTGATGAATGTGCTCCATTGTGCGATAGTAATTACTTACAGAATGTTCCTTAAAATTGCTAAGGTAACATTGGCTTTTGAATATAAGTAGGGAGAAGAAAGGGTCTATTATTAACCTCCAACAATAGATAACTCAAAGCACTCATGTTAAATTCTATTATATTATCCCCTATTTTACAAATAATAATAATACCACCACAGAGAATGGGTACCTCATATATTGTAAGTTGAATTCTCAGTGAAGCTGGTAAATTCAGTATAATTCTGTATAATTTTAGATCATAATTTGTGCAAATTTGTGGTATAATGTGCAATTTATTAATATATTACCTACATATGATTTGAGGGAAAAGGTAATTTATTTAACATGCCTTGGATTTAACCACAGGATCTTTCAGCACACTCCATGACAAATCATATCAAATATTAAAATATTATTTTGTCTGTATTTGAATACATGCCTTTGCTTTACATTCATGGATGATTCACAAAGAAAAATGTATTGTATGTTTTTTAGTTTTGAGTTGAAAGGAGTAGTTGCGGCGGCCATTGGAAAGTCGCGCATGCGCAGTGAAATAGGCACATATGCACAGGAGATAGAACTTGCGGTGGCCATCTTAGAAAAGGCTTCACAAAGGACTACATGAACCTCAGAGGGAGCCGGAATAGATATATTTTGTGCACTGAGGAGACCATGCCAGTCAGAGCAGGGACAGCAAGCGGTAAGGTAGGGTCTGGGTGCAAGTGGCTAGGCTAGGCCAGATTCCCTCCCCCCCACACCCCAGGTCCCAGCTAGGCCCAGACTCATCTCAGCTCAGGGAAAGCCCATAGATAGGGACTCTTCCCCAGTAGCATTCAGCCAGGTAGCATTTGCACACCTGTGACGGACGCCACGTGGTATGCGCGGCCTGCAGTTTGGGACCAGACCATAGGCATAGCAATAGACACTTAAAAGGGACACCCTCCAACAGGAGCTCCCTCAGAGGCGGACGCCTTCATGAAGTGTGTGTGTGTGTATATATATATATATATATATATATATATATATATATATATATATATATATATTCATGTAGAGGTATCAGTACCGTGTTAGCCAAGCTTCAATAATCAAAAAATAAATAGATGATACCGTTCTGTGGCTAACGAAATGAATTCAGTAACATCGCCGGAAGAAGAGATCAGTGTATCTCGAAAGCTCGCACAAATAAAAGCATTTTGTTAGCCACAGAACGGTATCATCTATTTATTTTTTGATTATATATATATATATAAATATATATATATTTATATACAGGCAACCCTGTGTGTGACCATTGGTGCACTTGCAGATACCATCCTGGTCTTAGGCGTTGTGGGATTACTCTCCGGTCCAATGGATCCACGCTACAGTTTGGCCTGGTCTGGCCTAAGACCAGGATGGTATCTGCAAGTGCACCAATGGTCACACACAGGGTTGCCTGTATATATATATATATATATATATATATATATATATATATATATATATATATATATATATATATATATATACACACACACACCCTAATCTCAAAAATATTATGGTGAGGAGTAAAGTATTCAGCAGTACAACTGAATGTGGGACAAAACCATGCCAGGACCCAAGATGCAAATAGAAAAAATAAATAAGTGCGCACTAAAATATATACTTAATACAAAGTGTTAATTGTGATGTCAATTTAAATCAAAAAAACACACCCTACCATGTGGAAAAGGTAAATAAATATATACCAATGTAGATGAGCGTCTGCTGCTGTGTAAAGGGTAGTCCAAGACCCTAGACTCTAGTAACAAAAAAACAAACAAAGCGCACAACACTCATCGTGAAAAATGTAATAAACTATGTTTATATATATGGTGTTTCAAGGTTATGCGTACATCAAGGTAGATTAATCAAGCATAGAGCCACAGAGTGGCAGTTACCAGCATCTGATCTCCTCCCTAAGGGGACAGTGTGTATACCCTTAAATCTAAGGGAAGATGTGTGGGATGGTAATGATCAAGAATTGTTACATTTCATAGATTATCTTAATGATAATGATATGAACTTGATCTTCAGCCACATTTCCAACGAGCGATCTATCAATTTCCTTGATCTCAATTTAACTGCCACGAGTACTGGGGAAGTAACCACAAAGGTATTCTTCAAAGAAGTGGACAGTAATAACCTACTTATGGCCTCCAGTAATCATAAAAAATCATGGATTTCCAATATCCCTAGGGGCCAATTTGTTCGAATCAAGCGAAATTGCAGTTCCACCGTTGATTTTGAGGAACAGGCTAACATACTTTTGCATAAATTTCTAGAAAGGGGTTATTTGGAAAAAGACCTGTTGAAAGACCTGGATATAGTGAGGGGAATGGATAGAGACCACATGATATTACCAAAGAGGAAGGAATCACCTGTTGTCACTGGGTCTCTTGATATTCCATTTGTGACTACCTTTAATTCTGTGAGTGTTAAAATTGAGGAAATTTAAAAAAAAAAAAACATTGGGCAATATTAAATAGGGATGTGTTTTTAGGGGGCCACATCCCACCAGCACCAAAATTCATCTATAGGAGAGCTAAGAATTTTAAAAATACCTTGGCTCCTAGTGATATTTTTCCACCAATCCATAATAGGGATAAGTTATGGCTAAATAAATCTGTAGGTAATTATGCATGTGGTAAGTGCTCTGTTTGCCACTATCTACCTAAAGAGAGGAAAACTTTTAAATCATTAGTTAATCATGAGGAGTTTAAAATTGAAGAATTTATAAACTGCAATACCACCCATGTGGTTTACTTGATTGAATGTTCCTGCAATATCCAATATGTTGGTCGCACTAAAAGGAGTTTGAAAGTGCGCATCCAGGAACACATTAGGAATATTAAAAATGGTTATGATAAGCACAGTTTGTCTCGGCATTTCTCTGTACACCATAAAAAAGACCCATCTTCCCTTAGATTTTAGGGTATACACACTGTCCCCCTAGGGAGGATAGGTGGTGATAGAATTAAGAATCTCTCTATCCAAGAAACATTCTGGATTTACAAATTAGAATCCCACACCCCTAAAGGGTTAAATGAGGATGTGGATATATGGTCCCTGTATTGATTCTGTCATTTAAATAATTCATGTCTGCTTCGGAACTAATTCTTGTTTCTTTCTTTCAGATATAAATCTTTGCCATTTGTTATTTTTATGGTTAATTTTAGCATTGTGTTTTATGCAGCTTTTTAAGTATTAAAAATAAAATGTTTTTTTTTTTTATTTATTTTTTTAGGTAGCTCTGATTTTGCAGCTGTACTGCATTAGCATGGTGCATAGTGATTCGTTGATACTACTAAATTGTTAACCAATCATATGGTTTTGAATGGTATAAACTCTGATACAGATATCATGTGTTTTATTCCCTGAAGAAGTGGCCTGTTGAGCTACAAAACGCAGCGTAGGAGAGATACCATTCAACCTATATACTTTTATTATTCATATTCCAAGGTGTATTTTATTGTTATCAAACGGTTTGCTGAACACCGAGTTGATTTCCTCTTCTGCGCATGTGCCGCGCTGTTGCCTGCCTCTGTGGTTGCCAAGTGAGGTCTGAATCATTACTGGCAGACGCTGTTACTCACAGCAGAGCGGGCGCTCTGACGTCACAGAAGGGCCCGCGGGACCACGCCGTCACGCTGCCTGACTGATCGGGAAACACAGTGAGGTCTGCAGAGGAACCTGTGTACTACTTGCGAGCAAAGGACAACCACTCCCCAGGATCCACTAAGCGTGTTGACGCTATTTACAGGACATTGAGACTGTGGCAGAGTCATCAATTATCTGGCATTTCAACTACCTGTAGCTGGAAAGGAGAGTGAAGCTCTGGTGGTTCCTGGTTGCAGACGCTGGTAACTGCCACTCTGTGGCTCTATGCTTGATTAATCTACCTTGATGTACACATAACCTTGAAACACCTTATATATAAACATAGTTTATTACATTTTTCACGATGCAAAACCTGCGCAATGCTCTACACAGCGGACACAATACAAATACCACGCAGGAATCGGGAATACAAAATCAGAAGAAGGTTCACCTGTTCCTCCAGCAATGTCGTGTACCTCATCATGTGCATGAAATGCCCAGGGGGCTGCTACTACATAGGTGAGACAGGGCAGGGGCTAAACAAGAGAATGAACCTGCACCGCCACAGCATCACACGTGGAACAAGAGTCAGTCCTGTTGGCGAACATTTCTCTGACTCTGGCCATAAGATGAACGATCTGAGGGTTGCCATACTCAAAGGTAATCTTAAAACACCGAAAGAGAGACGGTTGTATGAATACAAATTTATGCAACTGTTCGGGACACTTAGCAGTGGCCTAAATAGAGATCGAAATTTTATGAGTCATTACTGACACAAGTGAACTCTCTTCCCATGAGCGCTAAAGGCCATGTCTGTACATACTGTGCTATATGTATGCACACACAGCTGTCTCTCACACATACTTATACTCCTTGTTTTTCCATCCCTATACACCAATAGGGACCACATAGTATCCACACACACTTTTAGTTATGCTACTAACTCTCACATTTCCACACACACCCACACCATTTATATCCGCTCCCACTCCACACACACCTTTTGTAAAGCACTGTATATACTGTGGGTTCTCCATTCATGTTAATTCACACTGATACACATACACACTCTTTCATCACTTGCTTTCAGGAACTTTTTGACACCTCCAGCCATAAAACACATCCACTCCGCGGGAAGGACCAGCACAGATAACATTCCAATAGACACTGTTTATAGTATAGCTTTTGCTTGCTTCATTCATTGTAACATCGCCGGAAGAAGAGATCAGTGTATCTCGAAAGCTCGCACAAATAAAAGCATTTCGTTAGCCACAGAACGGTATCATCTATTATTTTTTGATTATTGAAGCTCGGCTAACACGGTACTGATACCTCTACATGTGTATATATATATATATATATAGTATATTTTATTTATGAGCTTGTATATGCAGTCTCTGTTAATGAAGTACAAGCCTAAAATAGCATTCAGAAAGATCAAAACAAATAGATTATACAAAAAAGTTGCTACCTTCCAGACTGTTTCGGAAGTTTTGCATTATTCAATTCCTCTTGATTTACTTTCCTGGTGACAGCAGACCTATTGTGATTGTTTGAAGTATAAAAAATGTTCACAATTTGTGCATGACATTTAAATTAAATGTGAGGCATCACTTGTCTTAATAAATTCATGGCTTTCTATTGTTTCAATTGTGCTTCTACTGTAAAGGGAATTCAGTGTACCTACAGTTTTACCATTATCAAATTGAAAGTATATTATTATCACATCAGTGTTATGAGAGTTGGCATATGAAATGAATGCAGGAGTACAACATCTCTACCCTCCTTATTTTCATTATGCAGAAGTCATTCTATTTGCTAATTACGTAGATTGTGTGCTATGAAAAGAGATGTCTGATAAGACAGAAAGTAATAAAGTGGCATTGACGCTTTGGTTTTGGCAAAGTTAATTTACGAATTTAAATACTCCAGAGAAGAAATAATATTTCCATAATGAAGAATTGTCATCATTATTTCAGTTACCTCAATACATTTTGCATATTTTAGACATGGTATTGAGATGTAAAAAATAGCATTGTGTGATATTTTAATAACTGCTATAGCTATTTATACCAGCAATGCTTTTTTTGAACCAGTTATAAAAATCCTGGTAAAAAATCAATGCTGTCTCATGACTGCCAGCCTACAGGTTAAAGATATACTGTATTCAATTATGATTTATAAAGACGTTTGTGAACTTGAAATGAATGAACAGGAATCTGCAGGCAAGTCAAGTATTAGCTGCAACCTATGAAATTACTCTTGTTTACAACCAGGAAGCTGTCCAGCAACTATTTTTGTAAAGGGAAAACGCACATGTTTGGAAGCTGACATTAGAGTTTCCCAACCTCCCTATTCACAATATCCAACAATGATTTGAATTCCACCCAAAGCCAAATTATGCCTTTTTTTATGTCCCTTATGTTTCCTGCGAAAAAAAAATAATTAGCTAATAGCAACAATAATTACCAGCATCATCATAGAACTTGTAACTCTAAAAAATATCCTAATAAATATATTGTGGTAGCATAGAATTACATTTACATATTACTCTAACTCTATGTTCCTGCTTGTATATTATACTATCTGGAAGTGGTTCCAATTATTTTCATTTCTCCACAAAGGAAAATGCACAAAAATATTCAGACAATGACACTGTGTTTACCCAACTTATGTTATGTAATACAATTCACGGATCATATATCATTTATTCTAAATCTCATCATATACAGTAATATTTTCTTTAACAATATTGTATATTGAATTCGCTGTATGATTTTGACATAATTTTCTTCAAATTGTATGTAGCCCTGTGTGGTTTGGGCTATAGGTCTGCCCTCCTCCTGGCTGTTATCCCTGTGTAAGGGCAGGTTGCCAGGAACAATCATGGGTTTTCTCCATTTCAGGCAGTACCATGAGTCAGTGAAGTCAGATCATCAGGCTCTGTGTCCAATCAGAAGACACAGGGGCAATGCCTGTTGGAGCTACTTAGGGTACTGTCACTTTCTATTTAGAGAGTCTGTCCCTGGAGTGAGAGGGACAGGGTGACACAGACCAACCTGCCAGGACTGGCAGGCTTGAGACCTCCCTACGGGGAGTGAGAGTGCGCACCCCATACCTCCTACCCTGCCTAGAGGGTAGGGGAAGAGCTAGACCCACTCTTGATGCCATAGGCCGGGAGAAAGGTCAGGGACATCCTGAGGGAAATCAGCCTGCGGTGTAACTGTCTGCTGAGAAAGAGAAGAGACAATTGTCACGCCTGTATGCCCGCAGACCTGGCCAGTCCCGAGTACTGAGGTGGGAAGGGTATTACTATGCACCCACAGCAGTGAGGGCGTGCCCGGAGTGTGGTATGGCATTTCCGGGCCTGTTGAGAGATGGTTAGATATACTTGCAATGCCTTTGGAGTTCAAAGTAAGAGTAGTGGTATCCGTGCGCCAGAGTCCAGGGATACAGAAGTCAGAGTCATCAAGTTCGTAAGCCAAAGTCCACGGGTCACAGAGGTCAGCAAGGTAGAGTTCGTAGGCAGGGTTCAAGGGCAACAGAGGGCAGAATAGTCCAGGATGAGCAGAGGTCAAACCAGGGAAATCCAGGGGTAAGCAGGAGCAGGAACAAAGCTGGAACACAGAGGAGAGCCAAGCATAGGACTGCACACACAGAGGTAACAAGAGCTATGCAGAGCAATGAAAGAAAGGACAGACAGGGGTTATAAAGGAGGGAACACAATAGGAGAGAGAGGAGGAGCAGAGAGACAGCAGGGGGAGACAGCAGGGATAGGTGAGGAGGAGAAGAGCAGGAGACTGGTGAGCCAATGAGGGAGATAGCCTGCAGGGCATGAGAGGAGGAGCCAAGAGGCTGAGAAACCCTAGAAGAGGCGCGTGTGCGCGCGCCCTCTGTAAGTTTGGAGTGCAAGCGCACAGGCTGCGTCACGAGGCGCGTGGAGCGCCGTGGGAGCACCCACTGAGGATGAGGGAGGAATGGAGGGGAGAGCCAGCGGTGGTAAGGGGACAGGAGTAAAGACCGAAGGGGGCCATGAGCAGGGAACGCCGCAGCATGGCGCCGGAGACCGAGAGGGTGCACGAGACTTGCGGGGAGCACGCGCTGGCGCCGGGATAGCATCAGAGGCTGCTGGAGAGGGACAGCTGCAGGTAGAGGAAGGGAGGCTAGAAGGGGAGGAATCAGAGAGGGTAGGCAAACGTGGGACGTCAGGGACACATGAAGGAGAAGGAATCCCCTTTACCATCAACAATAAAGAGCGTACACTTTCATCTAAACTCCTGCCTGAGAGAGAAGAGTATCGGGAGGAGGGGAAGAGCACTCTCTTGTAGGTACTTCACTCCATACTGCTGGGGGCTGCAGGAGATGGAGGCGCTACCAGTAGAAGAACGGAGGCACATCCCCAGAAGCCTGTCCTGTTCTCCCCCATGTCATCGCGGGAGACTCAGGACCCCCTGTTGCCTGCAGGTATGCACCACACAGACATGTAGCCAGAGCATTTGTCTCCCTAGGAGACCCTATCTGAAATTGGGTTGGGGTAGGAGGGTTACACTTACATAGTCTAAATGCTACAAAACATGCATACTTTCAATTAATCAACTGCGGAGTAAGGGAAAATACATTACATACATATCATCATCATTATAATCATCTTCAGCCTCTCCAATGATCTACCTGATACAGTGGTTGCAAGCCTCTTTTCTGCATGTTGCTCCAACAAAATTTCTGATTTCATCCTCCTGCATGGGACAGCTAGCTACTGACCGTTTCACTGCTAAGGTAAGTAAATGGTTAGAGGGACTAGTGTTAGTATTTCAGGTTAACTTTAGTGGGTTTAGCGTAAGGAGTTAAGTTAAGGGGACAGATTAGGGAATTTCGGGTAATAAGTTAAGGCTAGGGGTTTTATGGTATGGTGTTGAAGGGTTAGGGAAAGGGGTTCATGTTAGGGGTTTAAGGGTAAGGGGTTCAATTGAGGATTGTTGGAATTGGTTAAGGTTAAGAGTTTTAGGTTAAGGGTTTAGGGTAAAGAGTAGTCCAGGACGAGCAGAGGTCAAACCAGGGAAATCCAGGGGTAAGAAGGAGCAGGAACAAAGCTGGAACACAGAGGAGAGCCAAACATAGGACTGCACACACAGAGGTAACAAGAGCTATTCAGAGCAATGAGAGAAAGGACAGACAGGGGTTATAAAGGAGGGAACACCAATAGGAGAGAGAGGAGGAGCAGAGGGAGAAGTGGGAGACAGCAGGGATAGGTGAGGAAGAGAAGAGGAGGAGACAGGTGAGCCAATGTGGGAGATAGCCCGCAGGGCATGAGAGGAGGAGCCAGGAGGCTGAGAAACTCTAGAAGGGTTTTAAGGGGAGGGTTTCTGATTAGAGTTAAGTGGCCTTCGATAGGGACCTACCTTCACTGTGAAATGGCTGGTTGTTATCTGTAGGAACAGGTAAAAAAGACACAGCACTACTTCCATACAGGATAAGTAAAGATCAAAATGAGAGCGTTCCCATGGGTAAACAATTAACTAATTTATTGGATCATAAAGAAGGCATACACAGACATGAGGCAAACACCTACGCGTTTCAAGCCTAAGCTCTTTATCAAGGTGATAATGCTTGTAAAAAAAAAAAGGTGATTTTTACATGTTATCATAGCCTTGTGAATATCTGATTCAACAAAGCAGTTAGTTTATCCATTGTCATAACTTCATTGACTCATCTAATGACCATGTTCTCTGAAGGGGGATTGGGATGTTTTCATTTTACCAATATCAGACAGCGAGCGGCTGTGAGGATATGTGAGATTAATCAACTGAACGGTTGGTATTATCAACCGTTTTGCCTATTATAATAATCACTGGATCCATCGGGAGGGGGATCCCCACTACCTCATCTATTAGTATCCTCACAATTTCCCAGTATTTCTGAATCTTGGGGCAGGACCACCAGATGTGAGATATGTCCACCACCTGGCCACATCCTCCCATCCATTGTTGTGGCTCACAGGCTTACAATGCTTTGGCCAAAGGGTTTAACTAAATGACCCTTTTTCAAGAGAATATATAAGTATTTTACTGTGTATTTTTGTCAGATTGGATGTAGCATTGGCTTCTCTGTTGCTTGTTGTATACATTTGCCACGCTCAATAGCTCTCCCTTTTGACACTTATATACATATATATTTTGTAAGGGCTCAGGGGTTCCCAAAAAAAGCTTGCTGGGGTTCTGTGTGTTGTTTGTTAACTCATCCTCTCCACCAAAGATTTGTGGAGCTCTGGAAGATGTTATGTAACCTGGCTTGAGTTAGGTACCACCTAAAGAGGATTTTATCAATATTGTCTCTAGTGACTGTACATATCGAGGTTTTTGAGGCAGCCTCCCAGATCTCATCCCAGTCATCCTGGTCTATTTCTACTTGGAGATCCCTCTCCCGTTTCCCCTTATACTGGAGGTCCGTGGAAGGGGACCAGGCTTCCAGGTATTTATAAATAGTCGAGATCAGCCCTTTCTGGTACACCCTATTTCTGCACAGGGATTCAAATCTTGTAGAGGGAGGGAAGATTGGGGAAATACACATATGAAGGAGAAAGTGCCTAGCCTGAAGATATCTAAAAAGCTCACTTCCTGGGAGAGCGTGTTTGAGACATAATTTGTTGAACTTGATGCTAACCTTAACCCTGATCCTTCAATACCAGGTTACCTAAATACAACACCCCCCTCTCAATCCAAATATTGTATGCTTTGGATTACATCCAGGAGGGAATGCAGGATTATTGAACAATGGCACCATTCTAGAGGGAGGTGGTGCCAATATATTATTTGTTTCAGGTGACAAGCATAACAGTATTTTCTAATGTCGGGGACCGCCAATCCAACTCCCAGTTTTGGGGCTGTCATAATTTTCTTGATATTCTTGCTTTCTTTTTCTGCCAGATAAATTGGAAATTGCATTTTGTAAATCTTTCAACTGTCTAAGGGCGATTGGGACTGGTAATGTCTGAAAATGATTTAGCAATCTTGGCAGAATATTCATTTTTACAGAGGCTATATAACCCAACCAGGAAATCTGAAAATCATTTCATCTTGTCAGATCTTTTTGGATCTGGGAGAACAGATCTTGATAGTTGCGTCTATGCAGAGCTTTATAGTTCTTGGTTAGGTGGATTCCCATATATTTTATGTAATTATCTTTCCATTTATAGTTGAAATTGAGCTGTAATCATTTTAGTTCATGTTTGGGTAACGTGTTATTTAAAGCTTTAGATATTTCGGCATTTATTTTATACCCAGAAAGAGTACCGAACTCCACTAAGGAGACTTGTAGGTTTGGTAAGGTGTTAAGAGATCTGCAATGGTCGGTATAATATCATCCGTGAAGAGGGACAATTTATATACTTCTGAGACAATCCTATGGTGTCGGATGTTTGGGTTGTTTCTGATTGTGCAGGCTAAAGGCTCAATGGTGAGAGCAATTAAAAGTGGTGAGAGGGGACAGCCTTGTCTCGTACCATTAGAAATTTTGATTTTATTTAAACTCCCTCCTGTCAGTCTCCTGGCAGTCTCAAGATGGCTGTTGGGGATTTGTATAGAGCTTATATACCTGTCAGGTAGGAGACCTTGAATTCAAAGGCCTCCATAGTTTTATTAAGGAATTGACAATTTATTCTATCAAACGCCTTTTCACCATCAAGGCTTAGCAGTATAGCTTTTGGTTTGGTGGCGTTGATATGTTTGATTATATTTACCATTTTTCTGTTGTTGTCTGAAGCCTGTCTCTCTGAAACAAAGCCAACCTGGTCTATATGTATAAGTTTAGGGAGTATCGGTTGAAGTCTATTGGCTAGAATGTTACTGTAGATTTTTAGATCTGTGTTGAGGAGAGAGATAGGTCTAAAGCTGCTACAGCTCAGAGGGTCTGTGCCCTCTTTATGTAGAATCACTAGGGCTGCTTTTGACATTTGTTCGGGGATTGTTTTCCATTTCATGCTTGAGTTAAACCACTCCAGCAAATATAGGGATGCTTCCCTCCCGAGATTATATAGTTTTGAGTAAAACTCGAGAAATTCTTCAGCTATTTTAGCAGCATCATTTGTAATCTCCCCTTTTTTTTCTTTTGATAGCATTGATTTGGGATCTTGCCTGAACTCCCCTTAGTTTGCTTATTAAAAGCGATCTGCCTTATTCCCTTTATCAAAGAATAGCTGCTTAGTCCATTTTAAGGTCTTTTCTGTCTCCTCTATTTGGATCTGCTTTAATTCAGTTCTGACCGCTGTAAGTGTTTTATATATTGTTTTACAAGGGTTGTTTTTGTATTCTTGTTCTAATCGAGCTATCTTATTTGTGTGAGCCAGGTAAGCTTGATTCCTTATTCTTTTTTTGTGGGAGACTAAGGATATAATAGTGCCTCTAATAGTAGCCTTGTGTGCTTCCCATAGGGTAGCGTGGGAATCCACTGAACTTTTGTTAGTATTGAAATAATCCTCTAGATCCTGTTTAATCCTCTCCTCAACATCTGGATAGTTCAGAAGGGAATCATTAAGCCTCCAATATCCGCTTCTCAGATGTATAAATGAAGTTTTAAGTATCAGTGAGTGGGGCATGGTCAGACCATGTGATAGGCCCTATAATTGTTTGAGAAACTACCTGCAGAATATCCTATGAGACCAGGATATGGTCTATCCTTGAATATGAGTTGTGTGGTGGTGGTGAGAAAAAGAATGAATAACATAAAAAAGCCAGTTTCTTCACTTACGGGGAAAATTGCTGTCTCCTACTGTACTGTAGCTCATTTGGTGCTGGGTTCTATATAAGCCCACTTATCCAATCATCGCCCGCAAATTGGCCTCCTTCCCGGCTAAAAATCCTCTGATTGCCGCTGGCTCGTATTTCCAGGCAGTCTTCACTTAATGAGACTACCCACGAGCAACATTCGACTGCCTGGAACTCTGGAGTGGACTGGCATTTGTAGTTTTCCCCCTCCTCTTAAAACCAACAGAGAAATGGCATTTGGCCAATCACAGCTTGTCAGGAAGAACAAACGGACCAATCACAAAAATGGGGACACGGTTACAGGCCTGGCCATTTACCGATCATGACGTATTATCTTACAGGTTGCCATATTGTGTATTTTGTTTTTGATTGTTCCGTGTGTTGGGAGTTAGTGTCCATATAGCACTTAAGGGCAGTACCCTTGATCACTGTGATCTTGGGGAACGGGCCTGAAGAAGGGGCATTCCGCCCTGAAACGTTGCCCCTTTATTTGTCTTGTTCGCTCCCCCATTTGCTTTGTCTTTTCCTCATCCTTTCCCTTCCCTTACCCTACGTTTTCCCACTCCATTTGCTGTTACTCACATCCCTGTTTATGTTTCAGTTGTACTTATAGCTGACTTTTGCAAGAATCAATACAAATTGTGTGGTCATATTGTGGCAATATTACAGTAACATTTTGTTTTAACATATTTGTTAGTTTACCTTATTTCTTTCATGTGGGGGCTGGGTACCCCATTTTTCTGTTCTGTAGTGGACATATACCATATTCTGGACACCTCGGACCTTGATCTCATCCTCCACCTGTTGGAACTTGGACGCCATCTACCAAGGCAGTATCTGGAGAAGGAGACCAACTTACCACTGCTCCAGTAGCTGATGATGGCTTTCTTCCGTTGTACTTCATGCAATGTACCCTGGTATGCGGTGCTGGTATCTCTTGTGTGTTTAAAGGTTCGGTGGGCCATGATGCAGGAGAAGTAAACATGCAGGGAGACACCGGCACCACATACCAGGACCTGTATCTCGGGAAGCAAGGGATCATCGGTCTGAAATTAATATGGTTCAGCTCCAGAGACCCTCTTCTTCAATACTATGTTAATAAAATAATGTAAAAGCTGCACGATTGCCTGTTCTAGGTGCACAGAGAGAGTGACTATTTGAGTCTAATATCACTGCACGTCTCTTACAGACTGATGCAGCCCGCAAGGATTCACACAGCCAGCATCCCATTCAGAAGGAGGGACCTCTGCTGTGTTAATCCTGATCGCCTATGTGACAGGGTTAAGTCATGTGCTGATCATTATGCCTGGGAAACATATCTCTGACTGCTGAAAGCAGCAGTAAGAGAGGTAACCCAGTAAGAGCTACTTGGCAATCAGTGATGAGTTAAGGCAGCTGTCAGGTAGCTGTATAAGGTTCCAGACCTAAGCAGGAAGTAGGGAAATGTTCCCCAAACCAGGGAGTACACTGGAGGCTCTGCTCCCCCCAGACAGAGGATTGCCACAAGCAGTGACAAGCCTGCTGGACACAGCCCTGTCTAATAGGGACCAGCCTTCCAAACATGCAGAGGAAATTAAAGCTGCTGTTGCAGTATCCAGAAGGGATTACATGGACTCACTCTATGAACAAAACTCCCCAAACACAGTTAAGAACTTTATATTTTTCCACTGTATAATCTTATTTAACCTGAAAGTAGGCTAGCTACCCAGGGGTTAGCTCGGGACCTACTGTATAGTTAGTTCCCTAAGGGAGTAGAGTTTTATTTTATGGCTTGTTTTCCTTAAAGGGACAGCGTGCCTAATGTTTATTTTGATTGTTGAAAATAAACCACTGAAGGTAAAAGCCATACCCACTGTTTGGGACTCTTACTGACCCTACTGTGAGGCCATTCTGCCACAGGTCATTAGTCTGGTCCCAGGGATTCTGTGAACTAATGCGTGCTAGGACTGTAACCTTCACGGTACCTGCGCTGACTCAGTAACCAACCATCGTGCTACATCTGTAAATGAAATTTCTAATCCAATGGCTTTTGGCCTCTTGTTGCAGGTCTTATTATAGATCCCCCTGTCCTTAGTTTTAAATTGAAGTTCCATTCTTGCCCTCACCCTAGCCATCTCAAGGTTCCAGATGCTCCTTGTCCTTAACTGTGAGCTTTACCTTTTCCCTAATCACGTTTGGGTCACCAATGAAAAACCTGGATCAGGAATCTGGAGTCAAACATACACTGAATCTTCTTTATTTGACAAATATAATCAGCAATCATGCAACAATATAGTGTGCATAGCCTTGTCATGACTGTGGAGCCCCTCACCTTGCTTCATCTTTGCAGTGCCAGTTATAACATCTGTACTCACAGACACTTACCTCCTATATCAATTCCCCACTAACCTTTAATTAATCAAATTATAGTGATTAGTCGACAGAGTATACAGTGGCGGCCGAGCTGAGTCTACAGCGGCCGCCACCGCGATGTGGGGGAAATGTGCGGGCAGACGGCGGCTTGTTGTGGTTTTTCCCTGAAGGCTGCAGAGGAAGCAGGGGTAAGGGGGAAGCTGCGCAAAGCTGAGCGAAGCAGAGGAGCAGCCAGGGGGAACAGCCAGGGGGTCGGAAGGGGAGGGGAACAGCATTCTAATTTTGCACACGGGGAGGGGAAGATGCGGCTGGCGCGCGCCCAAGTTTGGCTCCAGCCGTACGCCAGTCGAATAAGGTCAATTACGGGCAAATATTAGACTCACGCTGGCCGCAGCAGTATAAAGGTGATTCTTTGTCTAATGGGGCATCTCCTTTTTGGCTGGGGGGTAACATCTTTGGTATACCATGTATGCACATTGGTGCTGTATATGTGACAAACATGACTTTGGAAGTTGGAACAATGAATTTAACTCAAATCTGTTTATCTCCAGTTTGCGGTTAGCCATTATCCAGTATTGATGCTTCCCATTTGCTACAAAGCCCTCTTGCTCAGGTACCCTTGCAATCATTAGCCCTTTGAACAGGGCAGCATTATATACAGACAACATTACAATCACCAGGGTCTGAATGGTAATTCTTATTGATTTTCTTGTTAAATGTTAAACAATGTTCTGCCAAAATGTGTTCTTTTCACTACCAGTAGTATGATTTTTGCCAAAACAGGCAATCAGTTGCTAATCAACTGGCAAATGTTTTGGACATAATGTATATACTAAAACGATACTAAATGAAAGTTTAGTGCAGCAAATGTCAAATGTCTGGATTTATGAGAGAGTTTCTAAAAATTGTTCCTGATAGGACTTTGTTCTGTGGGTACAATAACCTTTGATTTTAAAATACAGTTGCCATCTCCAGGATTAGACAGTCTGTTAGGTAAGATTTTACAGTATACTGACAAAAATAAAGTTATTTTTTTCTTAGGTACTGTAGACAGCAGCTGGAAAGCAGTAGGTAAGTACTAGAGCACAGAACATTGTAGAAACTAGATAGCTAAATTCCATTAAAATATTAGCATTTTAGGCTATTACAGTGACGCAGTAACGCTACCACCTTATTAAAGCAAGATTCTTAATAACATGTTATTTGTTACCTAACAGGAGTTATAATTTCTTCCATATCTGAATGGAGACATCAGCCATTTTTTCATACCAGGCAACTTACATTTTTTCCATCATAGTAGATAACTTAAAAAAAAATCTATACAGTAAATCTAATATCTTATGAAAAATAAAATGTAGTAAGAAATTATAAGAATCACTGTAGATAGATAGTGTGAATAAAAATATATATTTGAAAAATTAATGTATGCATTATACTGCTCGGGGTTAAATAAACAATTCAGTTGTTTAATAGATCTGAATGCCTTCCCTATATACTGTACATTTGTCTATTTTATAAAAGAGGTGTCTGAATAGCAACCACTGATAATAGTACAAACAAACTACTGGTTATGATAGAAAACTAGTAATTCAATTTCTCTTTTTTTCATTAACAAAGTAGAAACTGCTTCAGGAGGATTCACAATAATAGGTTATTCAGATATAATGTATAGCTTTTCATTAGCAGTTGAAATCTGTGTGCGTCCGAGTTCCTGTTTGCTAAAAGGTTTATACTTTTCTTTAAGATATTCATGAACATTTGATCAATTTATTACCCTCTTGTTTAGTTTGCATATTTTGGCAATAGATGTAATCTTGCTCTCTGTCTCTCACAAGAGATATGTGACAAAACGTCAGTGCTAAAAAGCTATATAAACCTTCAGAAACTGCGTATCGTATCTATGAGGAGTTTATACAGATGACACAAATTGTTATTTTAAATAATTTTTTGTTGCATAGCGACATGTTGAATACTTGCTTGCTATCATTTGAATTAAAACAATTATGTACATTTTTCATTCCAATTAGTAAATTAAAATGATGAGTGTTATATTGTTTATAAAAGCTATACTATAAACATATTGCATTTTTTTTATCTATGTAAAGAACCCCAAAAAGGATCTTCAATAGAAAAAAATGCCATTGCACAGTAAAATCAGGAAAAGGGGATGTAATGATCAAAAAGTGTTAATTGGCTGCTAAAAAAACATGAAGGAAAGTACTGGAGCTGACACTCTAACGCGTTTCACACGCAAAGTTCTTTATCAAAAAGTAATGAAACAGCACAGTGTGTGTCTTGATATAGAGCCTCCCTGCAAGATCAATCAGTAAAAAAACAATCATTGCTCTAAATTAATTAATGCCCAGGTGAGCATATGCAAATGTAGGAGGATTTGTTTCGAAACACACGCTCTGAAAAAACTTTGCATATTAAACACACAACATATGTAGATGTAGTATAATGTCATATGATAGACAATTAACCAAATGATGAAATTGATGTTGAATAAACAACCCAAAATTATGGTTTTAAGGGGCAGAAATGTGGCTAAAACACTTATTCATACTGATAGTGTAGGCAATTACAAAACTCCCCATTTTGTGGAGGGTGGACGACATGGTAACTTTAGATGCATGAACTGCTCTGCTTGTAACAGCTTGGTCATTCGGGACACATTTAACCATCCCCATAGTGGTAAAAGCATTAAAATCAAGAGTAGAATCGCCTGTAGGTCCTCGTATGTGGTGGACGCTATCAAACTTGTTATTTGTAGGGAAGACTTCAAGGATGTTGAAGATTAGATTCATAGAACATAAGAGTGTTATACGTAAAGGCATGGACCTTACTGTCCTTGTACAACATTGTAAAGAGCATGAACATAATGTCGCATCATTGAGATTCATGGGGATTGAATATGTGGCACCGAAACGAGGTACCCCAGACAAAGAGACACTTCTGTTAAGATGAGAAGTGTTCTGGATCCACTCATTAAACACGAGTAATGGCCTGTGGTGTTTTTTTTTACAGAAGATAATTATTTTCTCCCATTAGATTGATAGAAGCTACAACTTGGTTCTTATCCTTCCTACTCTGGACTCCATTATCCCCTGAACGTTGGACTTTTATACTTGCATTTAGTTTTCCTGTGCCACAGCTCTGTGCCACAGCACTGAGACTTATGAGCTAGGACTTGGGATCATTGTGAGCTTATATTAAGATAATTATTTAAGCATTAGCCCATTGGAGTTCAACAGTTTTGTTATATATACTTTATTCATTATTTACACTTTAGTGTTAATAGTAATAATAGCATGTTCTTGTATAGCGCTGCTAGTTTTACGTAGCACTTTACAGAGACATTTTGCAGGCACAGGTACCTGCCCTGTGGAGCTTACAATCTATGTTTTTGGTGCCTGAGGCAAAGGCTTGCCCAAGGTCACAAGGAGCCGGCACCGGGAATTGAACCAGGTTCCCCTGCTTCAAACTCAGTGCCAGTCAGGGTCGTTACTCACTGAGCCACTCCTTCTCATAGTGTTGTTAGGTTGGTATATTTTGTTTTTACTTATTTCACCTTTTAGTGTGTTTTACTCTTTACGGTCTACACCTCTAGGATATTGTGAGGGACCTCACTCCTCTCCGCTCTGACTTAGGGGTCACCATGGCAACCAGCTAACACTGAGTGTTTGGCACGGAGTGGCCATGACTGCCTGGAGCCTCCACCCGGCTCTGATGTCAGAGCGACGCATTGCATCAATGCACCCTCTTCATCAGGAAGCGTCTGCATCATGGGAGGCAGTCGGTCGGAGTGAAGAGATGTGAGTGCCTGGGTATTTAAGGTTACCACATGTCTCACTCCGTAGACCTCACCTTGTGAAAGGTAGCGTTGACTACCGAAATGTCGGATTATATGGCACATTAAAAATTTCTGAATAAGACCGTGTGCCTGCCTCCTGCTTTGCTGATTGGTTGCATAGAGGGCAGACTACCAGCATGAGAGTTCCCTCATCACCTTTTATTATTAGAACTCCAACAGTGAGTTCATAGGCGACGGCACCGCTGTCTGCGCTCACGTGCTGGCGGCGCATGCAGACAAGTTCCCTGGTCTGCAGTGAGCTGCAGGGGAAAAGACAGGGGTGGGCATGATGGGGGAGTGATGGGTTCATGACCATGATGTCACCTGGCATGTTCACCCTCATTGGCTGAACCACCAGGGCGTGGCCTAGCGCTCCGTCGCTAGTTCTACTCACAATTTTCATGTCTGCCTGAAAAATTGGCCGCAAGGCGGCCACCCCTCGCAACAGGACCTCCCCATTGATGGGTGGCTCTGGTCCCCACAGCGCCTGCCATAGCGGGCGCTGCTACAGCAAGTCCTGTTTTTGGAAGGAAAACCATTTTGTGTAGTACATTTCCCTGAGTCCCTGATTTAAGCGAACTCCTTCTGGCCTGGCTGTAAGTGTTTTCTTCATAGGGATGCACGTCCCGGGGCAGGCAAACTCCCCCCCCCCCCCTTTTAACACACTGCACTTGTTGACAGTCAGTCCAGTTATCTGCGATACTCTGTGCTTGAAGCTGCTACTAGTAAGGTGGTAACTCCTCAAACAGGGGTTCTGGGCAACCCTGGCCTTCAAGGTCCCCCCTCCCTCGGACGCTACCTATCAATACTTTTACACCACCATGTCTGAACCCTGACACCCTAGTCTTCTTTAGGGGCTCCTGGCCCACGGCAACTAGACACCCCCTCAAGATGCCCTATGTTCCAGTCCGCAGGGTGAGTAAGAACCAGAACATGTAGCTTGTTGCTCCAACACAGAACATCCTTTAGGGCAGCGCATGCTGCAGCTCTTGGTAGATGAAATCCCCTTGACACTACACCTGTCCCCCTCCATCCTTAGCACTGGAAATGAAAGTGTACTTGCTTCCTATGGTTTCTTCTGCTTTGAAAAACCTGTCCTGATGAGAATGCATCTCAGCAGCACTTCCATTTGTAGCATCTTTACCCCCAACCTAGGTGAGATTGGGTCGCTACCTGTATGGTTCCTAGTGAAGTGCATACCAGTGAGGCAACAGGAGGGCTCTGAGTTGCTTCACGATGGTGTGGGGAGATCAGGACAGGCTTTCAGGGTACCTTATTTGTAGTTGGCAGCGCCTCCAGTCAGCGAGGATCCTATGTCTGCATGATGGTTCATGCTGACACTTCTCTTTTCCCAAGGCAGTGAATCACGCACTTAGATGGTTCAACAGATGTTTGTTGCATAGTCCAGAACTTACAGCAGTCCTATTCCCTGGAAGGTTACCTTAAGGCTTGAGGCCCATCTAGGTTCCCTTCTGGTGCTCCTACTGTATCACATGGTTGTTGTTGTCACTCCACAGGGGGAGGAAAGTGACACACTTATTTCTGGGTGAGTGCCAGTATATATACCCTGAGGTTGGGCCTGTAACCTTCTCCATTACAGAGCAGGTATGATACTGATAGGCATCATACATTTACATATAACCCAACCAGTATCCTCCCCCAGGCTTACACTCTCAGGCTGTTGCTAGGCCCGCCCCTGGATACAGGGCTGCAATAGCACACTAGGCTCTCGTGAGATATTCTAACCCCTCCAGTGCCTGCCTCAAGCAGGACTTATACTGGGAGGGCCCACGGGATGTAGTAGCAATACTACATTCCCCTTTTTTTCTTTTCTTTTTCTTATTTGTATATGTAAAGCATGTGACAATGTATAATTCTACATCCTTACCTAAGCTGGCAATCGTTGGTGCTCCTGTTCTAAATCTGTTAAAATCCTGCTTCTGTGACCAACATAGTGGACCTCATTCTAGTAGCTTCGATGAATTTGCTGCTATCTCACAAGGTTTGGCATGTTCCCGATTAACAGTTTGTCATTTGAGTTATCATAGTATTCATAAAGATTGTGACCCCCTCTCAAACTGTGCGATAAGAAAATGCCAAAACCTTTCGGAGTAGCAGCAAAGCCATCTGAGATTTTTTTTAAAGTTCTCCCGTCTGCGATTTTTTTCACTGTCTTGGCTGCACCGGGAGAGCCACCTCTCCCTGCACAGCTCTCGCAGGCAATCGCAGTATTTGTATTTAAAAAAAAAATTGAATACTAGTGTGCGGGAGCAGGGGGTTTCCGGAGCAAAACCGCATTAATTTTAGGTCCGGGAGATCCTGCTTCCCGAGATACAGACCCCGGTATGGGGTGCTGGTATTACCTGCTGTATGTGTTCAAATGTCCCTGTCATGTGACATGGGACATTTAAATATTGCATGGAGTTACCGGCACCCATGTTCCTTTTAAAAAAAATTGGAACATGTCAGATGGTACTTCAATCAATCGGATTGTACCCAATCCGATTGGCTGGTACCATGTGCTGGCAGCCATGTGGTTTTAAGGATGTACCGTACCTCCCTTAAAGATGACATAACATCCTAAAAAAAAAAGCCTGTCACATGGTACAGCGTCCAATCGGATTGGAGCTGAATCATCTGACCCTAAAATGTGATGTCACATGCCTTATATAAGGCCTGTTCTGTCTCATTTTAGCTTAAGAAGCCAATGAGACATCTCCCTACAGATTACAAGTAGAGAAGATTCAAGAAAGAACATTGAAGAAAGAAGATTTTACTTGAAGCGGAAGATCGTGGACCATCGCGTCTCGTATGGTGAGTTTCCAGATACACTGGGATAAAGAGGATGAAGACTTCTAAAGGTAAGAAAAATATTGAATGGATGTAATTTTTCTTTTCAGGGTTTTAATTGTATTTTTTATTTTTTTGCTTGCCCATTGACTGGTAATGTATTTATCTGTGCCCCTTTAGGATATAGATAAATACAGTGATAGGCAATGCATTTTTTGGCAAATGGTTGTTTTTAATTGTTATGTTTTGTATTTTGTATTTCTGTTTATTGTTTTGAGTTAATTGTTATGTATTTGTAGGGCTTGTTTTTATTAAATGTTTGGATTATTTAGTTGTTTGACTTCTTTTATTGATGTGGTGTTTAGGCTTTTAATTTCTTTTATTCTTCTGGTGTTTGGGCATTTGATTAATTGTATTCTTCTGGTGTTTAGGCATTTGATTATTTTTATTCTTCTGGTGTTTAGGTGCTTGGGTATTGTTGTGCCTTTTTGATCCTGTTGTTTTATTTTAGGTCGCCCAATGACCTATATAGTGGCTTATCATACCCATTTTAAATGGATGTTTATGCCATCCGAGTGGAAAGCGGGAGGAATTAACCCCTACATTACTAACTGCTAAGGTAATGAAAGGGTTATCTCCTCAGCACCCCCCCCCCCCCCGCAAGTCCTAAACACCCAGCATGGGCCAAATACCACCTTCACCCACCCCCGCTACCCACAATAAACCTGGCATTGGTAGTTAACCCCTTCATTGCCTTAGCGGTTAAGCGCTAACGTAATGAATCTGCATGTCAATGTATTTTTTTTGCATCGGATTGATGCCGGGGGTCTCCGGAGCTGATATTAATGTGTATCAGCTCTGCAGACTCCCGACTTCAATCCGATGCAGGAAAAATGCATTTTTTTTCTACGTCCTGCTCTCAGATCCCATTGGCGAGATAAATCTTTGATAAACTCGCAATTCTAGAGCCTCGATTAGTTTATTGAGGCTTCTAGAATAGTATGATTTTATCAAAATGGTGCTATTTGGATTTTTGCATCTCCCATACGATGTGTTAGGCCTAGCGAGAAAATCTCAAAATCCTCGGTGAGTTGGTTATCGAAGCTAACAGATTAGACCCCAACGGCTGCTTCTGTCAGTGTAACTCAGCAGCTATAATGTATCCTTAAATTACTATGGTAACATTATCTATAGTTAAAGTTTTCATCTTAAACTGGTGGGAACGTTGGCAACAAATGATCACAGACAAGAAAGTGTTGCAATGATCTTTGACTGCTTGGGAGAGGGCTAAAACCTGCTATAGAAATCAAAGGATGCCTTAACACGCATTTAAAATGGTATTAAGAGTTGAATAATAATACAAATATACACTAAGTATTATCAAATGCTACAGAACTGATTTGATTTTTAAAAAAAATTATTAGATTTCACATGTTTTACTGTTTTAATAAGAAAGAATATTTCAAAATGAGTGCTCTTTATTATGCAAGCTATTCATGAAGGGAGAAGATAACATTTACTCCTGTCAGCGTGGTATTCTACTGACTTTCAATAAGTTCTAAGGAGTAAAAATACAATGGTAAAATGCACTGATGGTTGTTTTATTGTTTAAAGATTGGATGACATATGAAATAGAGGTTTATGTGGATGGATATTATTCATTACTAGCTCATGTGAATAGAAGAAATTTGACTGAATATGAAATTGTAATTTCCTAATCAGTCATTGATAACTTCTCAGTAAGCAAGTGTAATAGACTGTCAGCTCAGCATTAAAGCCCTCTTTATTATTATTAAGGTTGCTTACAGTACAGTACTGTATGTGCAATGCTACAGTAAGGATACCTTAATGCTTGGGAGGCTATTACTAAAGATCACATTCAGAATACTGGTGGTGAAGATGACTCAGTATTGTGTTGTATATATTTAATCAGTAAAATGTGTTGTTTTTTTTTTTTTTTTACAGTATCATTGTAGTTTCTGTATTGGTATGGTTATGAATATACTTTCAATGCAAAAGGTTGATGCATTCCGCTAGATTTTTTTTAAAGGCACAAACACAATAATAATTCATTAATTTAACATTTACCCAATTTAATTAAGCTGAAATTGCAAATCATTGCAATTGGACATAATATAGACATGATGGTAAGGGAGATAACAAATTTGAAAACATAGGTCTTAAGGAACTAAACAGTGCTAAGCTTTTGTGCCTTACGTTCAAACAAGCACATGGATAGACAAGAGAAGCACAAATTCTCATGAGAATAAACTTTAGTAGAAAAGTATGAATATCAATACAACAATTAGAGGATTGAAAACAAGCAGATATAAAATCCTTCAATTGACATGAGGTTACCGGACTGCCACGAGCATCATTAGATTGGTGTGAGTCTCAATGAGGAATCCACCAAACTGGTGATGAACAAACAGATTAGTACTGTAGTTGCCCAAAATCACTAGGGCACTAGATGAACATCCGTTACTGTAGGGAAAGCACCCACACCTGGTCTCGAACAAGCACGCAGTCATGCCATCACGAAACTGGAGAGAAAATGGGCTCCAGTAGGTCCCCATATCAACCTGGCTACCCACTAAACCTCCTGGTAACTTTCCATGTGGCAAATGTCTAGCTTGCCAATATTTACATAAAAATCATTAGACTTTCTCCTCTTCTAGTTCCTCCAATCAATATACCATCATGGATTGTATTACTTGCTCTACAACACATGTTGTTTACATCCTCGAGTGACCCTGAGGTCTCCCAGAAATAGATAGAACTAAGAGGCACTTGAGGAAGCGCATCTTGCAACATGAACGTAATATTTCAATTTTCTTTGATAAACACAATGTCTCTACACATTTCAAGATATGTCACGGCCATAATCCCTTTTTTCTTCAATATAAAGGTATTCAAGTTGTTACAATAGATAGAAGGGGATATGATAGAGTCAAGGCACTTCCTAAACAGGAGAGTTATTTGATTGTTCAACTCAATACAATGGTGCCTTTGAGGTTAAATGAGGATTTAGATATTCTCTCCTTTTATTAGCATCTTTTCAATCCTCTTGTTTAAAAGCAAGGTTATCTAGGACCTGTCATCCTATTCTATGTGGTGGTGCGCTTTCAGTCTCCTTCATTTCTAATTTTTACATCTAGATTTATCCTCCCCTATTCCCTAATTTGATACTTGGATGTGTGTGTGTCCCTCAATATACGCCAATGGTCTATCTAATCTATGACCTTTTCATTATAGTACATTCTATTCTTGGTATGCATGTGTAACGTTGTTTCCTCCACCCTCTGGGAGATTCCCCTGTTACCAGGTGTATGGTGCGTGCTACATGTTGGCTCCCTGGATGCTGAGTATTGTATTGTATTGTATGTCTTTATTTATATAGCGCCATTATTGTACATATCGCTTCACAGTAGTAATACACGGGGTAATGAAATAAATAACAGATAATATAAATAACAGATCATGGGAATAAGTGCTTCAGACATAAAAGTAACATTAAGGAAGAGGAGTCCCTGCTCCGAGGAGCTTACAATCTAATTGGTAGGTAGGGGGAATATACAGAGACAGCAGGAGGGCATTCTGGTAAGTGCATCTGCAGGGGGCCAAGCTTTATGTATCATGTGTCTAGTATTAAACACAGTGCTATTCATATGCTTCTTTAAGCAAGTGTGTCTTAAGGTGGGTCTTAAAGGTGGATAGAGAGGGTGCTAGTCGGGTATTGAGGAGAAGGGCATTCCAGAGGTATGGGGCAGTCAGCGAAAAAGGTTTAAGGCGGGAGAGGGCTTTAGATACAAAGGGGGTAGAAAGAAGACATCCTTGAGAAGAACGGGATAGTGCATAGCGAGAAATTAGGGCTGAGATGTAAGGAGGGGCAGAAGAGTGTAAAGCTTTAAAAGTGTGGAGGAGAATTGTGTGTGAGATGCGGGATTTGATCGGAAGCCAGGAGAGGGATTTCAGGAGGGGAGACGCGGAGACATGTTTAGGAAAGAGCAGAGCGATTCTGGCAGCAGCGTTAAGGATAGATTGTAAGGGAGACAGGTGAGAGGCAGGAAGGCCGGACAACAGGAGGTTACAGTAATCAAGACGGGAGAGAATGAGGGTCTGAGTCAGTGTTTTAGCAGTCGAGCAACAGAGTAACGGGCGTATCTTTGTGATATAATGGAGGAAATAGCGACAGGTTTTAGAAACGTTTTGAATGTGAGAGGAGAATGTGAGAGGGGAGTCAAGTGTGACCCCTAAACAGCGTGCTTGGGATGTCGATGGTAGTGGGGACATCTAGACAGGCTTCTGGGTTACATTATTGTTGTTTATCTCTGTGTATACAGTGCCTCCCTTGAGAGGTTACTGTTGTGTGCCTCTGATAGACCCGTCCGCGGTGATGCCAGTGGTACCGTGTACTCAGCTGCTAGCAGGCAGGATGTTGAATGGGGGTTCCCCTTCACTCATTCACACGTTCTAATCCTCCTTCCCTCCCGGTTCAGCAAACGGGGATGGGTGAGGTAAGATGATAGCAGGGGGTCAGTGGTATTCTTTAGATAGATAAAAGTTTATTACATATAAAATAGAAGAAATACACTCACATAATAATGTTAAAACCCCGTTGCACTCTCGTTGTCGTGGTAGCAAGTCGCCTCCCAGCTGCGCTGTCTTCCGCGTCCGGGTTCAGAAGCGATGGGAGCTTCTGACGCGGCTGTGACTGCAGTCTGCTTCCAGCCTGAGGAAGCCGTTTTTCACGGCGAAACGCGTTGCTCTAATTCGCCACATCTTTTTGAACGTTGGAGGCCTCCGTAGTCAGTGGAAGCAGACTGCAGTCACAGCCGCATCAGAAGCTCCCATCGCTTCTGAACCCGGACGCGGAAGACAGCGCAGCTGGGAGGCGACTTGCTACCACGACAATGAGAGTGCAACTTGGTTTTAACATTATTATGCGAGTGTATTTCTTCTATTTTATATGTAATAAACTTTTATCTATCTAAAGAATACCACTGACCCCCTGCTATCATCTTACCTCACCCATCCCCGTTTGCTGAACCGGGAGGAAAGGAGGATTAGAACGTGTGAATGAGTGAAGGGGAACCCCCATTCAACATCCTGCCTGCTAGCAGCTGAGTACACGGTACCACTGGCATCACCGCGGACGGGTCTATCAGAGGCACACCACAGTAACCTCTCAAGGGATTGAGCTTACACATGGCAGTGTAAGTAATATATGGTTGTCACCAATTTTAACCTCTCCCCCCATTCCCATCCGAATCTAACCAACCACTTGGGACAAGAAGAAGTTCTAGCTGCAAGATACCCCTATATACATTTGCTCACACAGGGCCGTGTGAGTATTTGACTACCAACAATTGTTAATTCATATACCACACTTCTATTTAGGATATTAATCAGTATTTTATTAGGTCATCTCAGCACTGTTTTTATAGGTGTGTTTTCTTCTAATACTTTGCTCCCCCTTTTTTCTTCGTTCCCATATACTCTGAGGGTGTGGATACCCCTTCCTGGGGTTGAGCAGAGGAACTTACTGCAACTCACGGATTCCACTGTGAAAGCCCACATGTAATGGTTTGGAATAAGTATTATACTGTACCCTCCACCCTGTACTAACACCCTAAGGTAAGCGCCCGTTTTTTTGTTTGCACTATACAGTGCCTCCACCTACTGCAGGCTCCAGATGTATGGAGGCAATCTCCCACAGAAAAACCGTGCGTACTGCTGTACCGCGCGTACTGCTTTCTCCCCAGAAAGATTACACACTGGGCTGGAGGTATAGATAACTGGAACCAATTTATTTACACAATATCACAATATCACAGGTTGGTGCCCAAAACTTGATGGTCACTGGACCTCCAACCATTTTTTTCTCCCATGTATGTTTTTTTTAACTCTTGTTTAATTTTTGTTTTATCTCTGACATTTGTATTATTTTGATTTTATAAACATTATATAAACTTGTGAATATTGTCCATTTTTTGAGAGGTGGGATTGTGTTATTCACCTCTTGTAATTTTGTCATTCTGGTATTCTTTTTTGTCATTTTGTGTCAACCAATGAGGTGTTTTATACTTCAAGCACCTACAACTGGTATTTTGACCAATCCCTGCCTGTGGAAGGATTTAAATAGCACTCATTCTCTTTTTGTAATCATTCCTAGATGAAGTAGCACCTGCTACGAAACGCATTGTATTAGATTTTGTGCTATTACTTTATTGAGCCTGTCCTTAGATTTGCTCGTTATCTGCTCAGTGAACTTTGTTTGCTCTTTTGCTCTCTGAGGTTGTCTGGCTCCAATGCACTACAGGGTAGTGATGTCACCCCTGAGCGCTCCTGTTACAGCTTCTATATGAGCAGAGGTGATTCAAGTGAATCCTGTGCAGATGACTAAAGCATGGAGCGTGTGTGCCCTTGACCGGGATCGTTTGCTTTTCCTACCGGAAAATATTTCCTTTTCAGTACTGTAATGATGTGGCTGCCTGCCAGTTTGAGACCAGGAGCGGGTGCTTTATCTACCTGAGCCCATTCTCTCTCCAGTGTCGTCACGCCATGACTGCCTACTTGTTACTGCCTACTTGTTCGAGACCGGGAACGGGTGCTTTCTCAACCGCAACAGATATTCATCTAGTGCCCTAGTAATTTTGGGCACCTAGCGGATTCCTCTATGATGCCAACACCATCTAGTGCTGCTCGTGGGAGTCGGTGGATATTTTCTCTGCGACTACTATGACTACCAGGAAGCCCGCCATTGAAGTTTTTCAACACCAAGCCGTTTCTACTCTTTCTAATGACCATACTTTACATATTGGACAACACTCAGGATTGAACACTACTTGACGGTCACATTGATTACTTCCTCCAGGGTCAGGTTGTTATGAGGGGAGGGGATACACTCCACCTGTCCTTGCCAGCCAGGATAGTTGCGGTTTCCCTATATATTCCCCTCGACTCCGTACACTTGCATTGGAGGCACTCACCGATTTTTCCGCAGAGTCTCCAGCCGCTGGTGCTGTTGGTAATAATATTCTCCACAAGACTTTCAACTACAATTCATCTTATACCCACTGGAAACAGAATAATTTTTCCATACAGGCTTTGTAGCCCTGTCACTGGACTCTATGGTTCTATTTTTGTGGAGTTCAAATATTAACACTAAATTGTAAAAATATTTGCTGGCTGAATTTTTATACTTCTGCCCATCACTACTGAAAAATCTAGGAGCCCGAATCCAAGACAGAAATTAACCAGAACAACTTTCTGCTTCAGATTCAGCTCCCTCCTTTTACCCTTGACCAACCAATAACCACCCTGTGGCTTGGAGTAGGGATTAGATGTAAATGGTGATTGGGGGGATATTGTCCCCCAAAAACACTCATGTATACAATACGAGGAGAGATACGTGTGAAAACAACTAAGATACCTGGGAAATAAGCTAATTTACATATGCAGATATGTTAATTTATCTCTTTACCTCTGTCTCCCGGTCCTTATTCAGTAAGCTGCAATAGCGCCGATCAGGTTTCAGTCTGCAAGGTTCGCAAATTTTGGTGCAAATTTCATACATCTCTAGTGCTGATATTTGTGTCATTACATCTTCTCTCCGTTGTATTCAGAATTTTTTTTAACATGATTACATTGGTATGATAGAAAATGTTTGTGTCATATCTGTAATAATATTTTAGTTTTGCATGCAAGGACAATTTTTATTAATATTATAAAAAAACCATTTTCAGTAACTTTATTAAAAAAATGTACTCGGTGTACTTTAGTTCAATGCACAGTGTGATATTTTGAGAGCTTCCGCATTTCTGCTTGAAATATTACACGCAGCATCTGCCCATTCTTTGTATTCACTCCAAATACTTTGTAATTGATGTGAACTAAGAAAAGAACCACAAAGGGATGAACAGCCAGCGGTGTGAATATTAGTTTGAGAACCATCTTTCTTTTATCCTTGTACTTAACTTCTTGCTCGGGAACTTTGGTTTTCCTATCACAAAGTATAGTATGTTAACACAGATATGGGTATGTATACACAGCTGTATGTTTCTTAACCTAACTTTAAAAAAAATAGAATTCCTATGATATTCCACAGATTTGTCTTCTCCTTCTGTAATACATGGACTCCAAATGTAAGGACCAAATGTTCCATTTTGGCTGAGCATGCCCTCTTCATAGGGGTCTATATAATCGTATGCTTGGAATCCAGACAAACTAGCAGTTTGTCTGGGATTCAGTCAGATAGTCATACACTACCCAATCTGAAGCTGTAGCCACAAGTCTCCTCTGCATTCTGCCTCCACCACTTGGGGACACTTTTAGAACTAAGGATGTAATTAAGTGTGTGTATCTGGGGGAGTAAGTAAGTGTGAGGCATGAGGGTGGGCTCAGTGATTGTTTTGTGTGTGTGTGTGTGTGTGTGTGTGTGTGTGTGTGTGTGTGTGTGTGTGTGTGTGTGTGTGTGTGTGTGTGTGTGTGTGTGTGTGTGTGTGTGTGTGTGTGTGTGTGTGTGTGTGTGTGTGTTTGGGTCACTCAGGGTGTATGTGGTTTGTGTATGGAGAGTTCAGTGAAGGTATATGTTTTGTGTGTGTGGAGGGGTCACTAAGCATGTGTATATGTGTTGGTGTAACTTAATATGTGTATGTGAATTGGTAAAGCTGTTAAAGAGAGTGCAGTACTAGAACACAGTGAGTAAATGATTCCTGCCAAAATTGTTTGCTATTTTGAATTGACAGATATTAGTATAGCATAGCCTACGGCCACTATTTCTTCTTTTGGGGCCCTAATAGTATAAGTCCTGCTAAGGACAGGCACTGGAAGGGTTAATTCCTCGTGAAGGCCTAGTTTGCTATTCCAGCCTGAATATATTTACTGAATCCAGGGGCGGGCCTAGCAACAACCTGAGTGGACAGCACCAGGCAGCTGGATGATCTCACGTAGGGTGGAGGAACAGGTGCTACATTAATATATGGGCTCATAGTTCCTAAGCGGTGCTATCCCACATCTGTAAAGGTGGCTTATGGAATAGCACAATGTAGAACATGCTGCATAATTTTAAAACATAAAGGGAAGTTTATGCCACATAAATGTTAGTTTACTGGATGATCTAATGCTACAGTAAATTGCTATGTAGGCAATAAAAACACATTCTCTGATAAATAGGTAAAGAAAATGGTAATGTTAAAGCATCAATCCCTTTTGTTTGTTTTTTAATAAATAAGATGTTTTGTCTTTACTCCAATGCATACATTAAGTTAAAAAAATATTGTTAAAGTAAAGCCTATGGATAATTAAATGAGAAAGTTGAAAACACAGTACAACTAAAGTGTCTAGAAACATTGAGACAAAGTCGGATTTACAACTATTAGATTATGTCACTACTCTATTTTCAAAATTGGGGGGCAGGGGGATTCCTGTTTTAAATTATACATTTTTCATTTGTAGTATTGCAAATATGTACAAATTCTAACCAGTTTCAGTTCCTACAAGAGTGTCTATTTTAAACATATAATACTAATAGGAAAGCAAAAGGAGTGCACAAATGTATGTGCTCCAAAAAGAAAATTCACTTATGTGCACACTATGTGAATTTAAAATATAACTTTTAATAAGTGTACTTAAAACATATATTACCGTAACACTAAATGTAATAAACCTTAAAAATAAATTAAACACTATATACACATGCAACAGAGTTGGCCTCACGTATATATAGGTTCCGGTATATAGTAGTGTCTGAAACTAGTTGGGCCAAACAAAGTGCAACCAGGCAAGGTGAGTCAAAGTACCTAGCACTCAGTGACACTGTGATAAAACAGCCAAAAGCTGCAGCAGGTATACGGCTATAATATACCAATAAATAGTAATAGTAGTATCAGTAGAGTCAGCCCTGCCAGCTACACTGTTGTTAAATATATAGCTATGCTAGTGGAGAAACAGTGACCAACACTTGCAATTACTAGCACAGTTAGTAAATTAGCCAAATGCTGCAGCAGGGATACAGCTAGAATATGTCCAAGGACAATGTTAATAACGAGAGAACCAACCCTGCTAGCTGCACTATTTTTATATATATGGCTGTGCTAGTAATAATTCTGGTAGTAGCGCACTATATTAAAATAACCCCATGACAGGGGCTAGTGACATGATAACGCGTCCAATGTGCGTTACCCTCCTACTATGGAGCTTCGTCAGGGACGATTTTACTAATAACATAATTTGTAGCTAAACAATTTGTTATCTATTCATGTATTATTATTATTATTATTATTATTATTATTATTATTATTATTATTATTATTAGCTAACATGGAGCTCCTAGACACTTAGATTGTGTTTTCACCTTCTTAAAGCTATAGTTTGTATGATTTGATTTGTTACTATATTTTAATCATAGTGAAAATATTTTATTATATAAATAATTTCAGTATAATTGGCAACATTAGTAATGGATTTATTATTTCAGTACTTGCATATGATCTTTTATGCAGTAACTCTATAAACTAATATAAATATATATTTTACCCTCCTAATCTATTGTCTCAAATGTCTTTTTAATTTTATAGTTGGCTAAAGTACCTAAAACGTAGTCACATGGAACTTGACAAATTAATATTTAAGTATAGATTCAGTGCAAATGGGAAGTAAGCAGTTTGATACAACCTGGCAAAGCTCATTAAAATGTAAAATAAAGAAAATAAAACTGAAATGGGTACAAACAGAAATATTGAATAAATACAAGTATGATTTCATCTCAGCCAAAACATTTGTTTTCTAGAAATGCAAAAAGAGGCAGTGAGAGAGGTCTAAGTGAATTTAAAGTGTATGGAATTCACAATTGAGATTGAACTTTATTTTCCCACTGTGAGGGAAGTATCTGCCTTAGGTCTGTATTGACTAAGTTGCAATAAAGGTTGCATAGATCGATTGCAGCACTATTCATTGTTAACAAAATACAGTAATTCTAATGAAGTAATTATTTTCCTGAAAGATAAGGTATTTATTTATTTGCTTGGCTGGTTCATGCATATTTCTATTTGCTGACATGGTAATAAGTATGATAATGAACTTTTTTTATTAACATAGCTATTTTACTAGTTCTAGTAGAAATATTTGTCATGGAGAACGTTATATTGGTCCAAGATAGAGATGTGTGAAACTTTCGCAAGAGTTTGCAAACCATTCAAAATGTGCGCAAAATACTCTATTGACTCGTTACTGTTCACAAGTAATTTGCCAAGCATCGGGTCAACCTGCATTGCGATTTTGGTTAATCTGCTATATCTGCTAATTTTCAATTTTTTCTAAAATCACTAGATTTGCTCATTGCTGAGACTATCAATAGGGCACATATAACAATGTTTCACTCACTGCCTAGTCATATTTCACTGAAAGCTTGCAAAATTGCTAAATCCAAGGTTAATTTTGTGATATTATTTGCTTTTTGAAGCTCGCACAATATGTTGGAAAAAAAAAAGAAAATTGTGTGACTGCATTTTGGGGGAGTTCTGGTCATCTCTAGTCCTGGAGAAGTGTACACTTAATGAGGTTTCAAATGCTCTGTACACTTAAATTTAATTTACAAAAGCCGCTAAAAGGAATCACAATCTAGTTTTTTCACAAAATGTTCGACACCAACAATTAATTAATTATTACAGTATGTACTGTAGTAGGTGGAAGAGAAGGAGAAATATAGAATGTCATTACATAGTTACATAGTTGATGAGGTTTAAAAAAGACATGTGTCCATCAAGTTCAACCTATGCTAGATGTAGACAACACATACTTTATCCTATATCCGTACTTAGAGTATATTGATCCAGAGGAAGACAAACACAAAACCCCAGTGAGATATCATCCAATGATATCTCATAAGGGGAAAAATATATTCCTTCCTGACTCCAAGAATTGGCAATCAGACTACTCCCTAGATCAACATCTTCCCACATTTACTTATTTGGTATATCCCTGTATAACTTTCCTTTCTAAAAAGATGTCCAACCTTTTTTTGAACAAGTCAATTGTATCTGCCATCACAGTCTCCATGGGTAATGAATTCCACATTTTAACTGCCCTTACTCTAAAGAACCCTTTCCTTTGTTGCTGATGAAATCTCCTTTCCTCCAACCTTAAGGGATGACCCGAGTCCTTTGTCCTGCCCTTGGGATGAATAGTTCTTTTGAAAGCTCCTTGTACTGTCCCCGAATATATTTGTATATAGTTATCATATCCCCTCTTAGACGCCTCTTTTCTAATGTAAATAAATCTAATTTAGCTAGCCTCTCCTCATAAGTAATATTGTCCATCCACTTTATTAATTTGTTGGCTCTTCTCTGCAATCTTTACACTGGCGACACACTTTATTCGAGCTCGGCTAGTCCCACGAATTCGGGTATACCCGGGTGTATTGAGGTTTGTGGCTGTTTTCTGCCCGAGTGCATTGAGTTATTTTCCAGGCAGGGATTGAAGCATTTTATTCCCGCTGGCTGCAATACTGCACAGTATATATATATATATATATATATATATATACTGCATTACAATTCATGAATTTATGCCATCTGGTAGACACGCGAAGCATTGCAGCCTATTAAATCCTAATCATTATCATTTAACAGATCAGCCGCCCATCAGCCAGGCATGAACCCAGGCTGGGAAGGCAAATGCAACGGGGCTTGTCAGAGGTGAGGAGTGGCGCATTCCAGGTATCTGCCAGGTACATACTGGGTATTTGCTCGAATAAAGTGTGTCGCAGCAGTAGTTCCATAATGTATTTTCTAAGGAGTGGTACCCAAAATTGTACACCATATTCAAGGTGTGGTCTTACAAATGCTTTATAAATGGGCATAATTATGTTTACTTCCCTTCCATCCATTGCCCATTTAATGCAAGATAAGATCTAGTTTCCCTTTGTAGCTACTGCATGACTTTGGGCACTATTGCTAAGCCTGCTGTCTCAAAGCACTCCTAAATCTTTCTCCATCAAGGATTCCCTTAATTTATCCCCATTTAATTTGTAAGCCGCATGTTTATTCTTGCTTCCCAAATGCATAACTTTACATTTATCTGTATTAAACCTCATCGGACATTTACCTGCCCAAGTATCCACTCTCCAAGAGCTTCTGGAGAGAAATTACATCCTACTCTGATTCTACTACCTTACACAATTTAGTGTCATCAGTAAAGATGGAGACTGTTCTCTCTATGCCAACCTCAAGGTCATTAATAAACAAGTTGAAAAGCAGGGGTCCCAGTACCAATACCTGAGGTACTCAACTCACAACTTTAGCCCAACCTGAAAAAGTTTATTTATTTCATTTATGACATTGTTACAGTATAGTCCCGTAGAATGGTGAATGTCAAACTTTTCTTCATCATGGCATAGACTACTTAATCGATAGTTATTATCATGCAAATTACTACCATCATTTCTGTTATCTTTTCTTCAATATATTTCTAGACCTGTGTGCCCTAAGAATGAAAATGAATGGACATTGGAATTAAATAAAAGTTCTTATTAAGCAACCTTTAACTATTATACAGTATGTTAACAGTGAAGAAAAGTCCAGTCACATACTGCAACAGACATTGTTTATGGACCACATATTTAAAAGCCCTTGCCTTTTATAAATCACTACCATTTTGCAATCATATTTGGGATTACAAAATGTCTGATTAACATCCAACAAAGGCAATTGTAAATTATAAGTCATATGGTTGTATACTGCAGTTCAAAGCATTTAGAGACGAAAGCCTCCTGGTATGCATTTTGATCCCTCTTGGAGAAGTCTGGCCACCTTTTAATATAACTTTATTTTTTGGATGTATTTAAAGAACAGCAAAATGCCTTTGACAAAGTGATTTTGCTTGTACATGAAATATAATACGTGATTTAAGTATTTGTATCATATTTGAACAACTTTATTTTTTATAAAGTATTATACCAATATTGCATTATAGTATTTTATGTTTTCTATTATTGGCTATAGGGAAATGTTTTGCCCAACAGTCATGGCATACATCTACTAAACATTTTTATTGAGTTCAATTCACCCAATATTTGAATGTGCAGTGGCAGCCTTTAGATATAGTATCCAACAATAAATTGTGTTTTTTTTGTAATCTTCATATTTTATTCATCCACAAATCACTGTTAGAAATAAGTATTAATGCATCAATTTTATTTGTGAAAACATTAAAATGTATATCCCTCCCCATTCCCTATTTACCTAAATGTCATGTGAAGCGTAAAAATGTGGCTTTAAATAAACAGTGATACAGAAATTGTATGTTATCTCAGCTACATAAAATAGCTATGTAGCGCTGCTTCCCGTCCCCCCCCCCCTTCTGGGACATTTGCCCTTGCTACAGGTGTCTGGGGTGCAAGCACCTGTTGGTGTCCAGGAGATACTGAGGTGCCGCGATGTTGTGGGGAAACAGGACAGGCTTTAGTTGTGGCTTCATGGTTCTTTCTCTTTGTGCAGAGCCTCCATCCACCACAGGTTCTAGGAGTGCTGGAGGCAATCCCCATGATAGAACACTGTTATCATCTCCCTGAGTAACTGCACCCTCAGGGCAGAGTATATTGAACAGGAGTCTTTATTGGCATCCACTGCAGGCAGTATATACAGCGAATACTCTTTGGATCCCATGCTTCTGGATGGTCACTGGGTCATATATGTCCTTAGGCCTTATCACAGTCCCCTAGTGGGACTGTTTGTATAATCCCACCCACTGGGTGAGAAAGCTTCCCTCATTTGCTCTCTCTGCTGGCAGACTATAACTCCCTAAATTTAGGAGGGCCTCTTCCTTAGTGCAGAAGTGGAGGGCACAAGGTCTGCACCTGGATTGGGCAACACACATAACCTGTCACACCTCCACTCTTGCCACTCAAGGAAGCTGCAGAAGAGGGATAAACCCAAGATGGGCCTGACACTGCCTACACTCTCCCTCTGGTGAATCCAATGATCCCCACTTGGAACCAATTTAGCAGAACCATCCATCAGCATAGATACCTGAAATATAACAGCACGTTACATAACACATAGACACTACAAATTCAGTACATTGTCATTGATACTAAGACCTCATATACTGACTACAGCGATGGAAAAGAACATATCATATCCTATTACTAGTTTTAAATACTTGGGCATATGGTTTGACTCCCATTTAACAGTCGGGATTCACATTGACCTGACATACCCTGACATCAAAAACATATGTCAAACTAGGTGTACTTTACAGGAACAAATCCTCCCTAAGTCTGCTGTCAGAAAGCATATCGCACAGCAGATGCTAATGCCAATTATCGACTATGGGGACATAATATACGGCACGGCACCCCAAACCCACCTTAGCAAACTTGACACCCTCTACAATTCAATATGCCGCTTTGTTCTAAAATGCAACTACAGTACAACACACCACTGCGAAATGCTCAAAGAACTAGATTGGTCATCACTTGAGTCTGCGCGCACAGTCCATCTTTCTTGTCTTGCCTTCAAATACTTTCTGGGCAAACTACCTGTCTATTTGAACAAGCTCCTCACCCCTACCACATGTAGCACTTTTCATCTGATATCTGGCTCCAAAAGACTGTTCATGGTCCCAAGGTTCAGCAAAGTATCTGGCCGCTCCTCCTTCTCTTACTGTACCCCCCAATACTGGAACAATCTACCAGAGACTATCACAGCCTCCACCAGTTTAAGTTCTTTCAAAACCAAAGCTGACTCACATTTTAATCTGGTCTGTAACTGTTACATATGCCTAAAATATATATTATCTCTAACTGTGCATGCTATGTCTTGTATATAATGTATACCCTGTTCACTTATGTAAGTATATTTGTCAGCAGAAGCAGATCTAGCACCAGCAGCACGGGCTGATGATATGGGCACCAGAGCAATGTCCTGAACAGGGGCAGATGCAGTAGGGACACAGGAAATGGGGACTGGTGATAGGGGCCTAACATTGTCCTGTGCAAGTCCCGGTGGTGTTGGCCTAACAAGATAGCACACCTGCTCACTTGATTTGGGCCAACCATGGTCCTTAAAGGTCTTTATAGAGGTGGTTGTAGCAGTAGCAAGTTCCTGGGTGGGAGTGCTGATAGAGGGGACTAAGATATTAGGCATCACAATGTCCTGATCAATGTCCCAAATGGGGGAGACTTTATAAGTGGCACAAGTGGTAGAGGTCGCGGGGACTCCACGACCCCTCCCCACGACTGGGGACAGGTACTGTGGCTGCTGGACTGGGGAAAAGGAAGTATTCACACCACTGGATGCCACCGGGTGTCCATCAGCTCCATCCAGGCAGGGCCGATGACGTCATCTGTTGGAGCCGCTCTCGCGAAATGTGGAACTTGGAGTTGATCCCGCACCGAAAGTGACGTCACATCTGACGACTCCAGATGGGTGTAGACATCCTCCTCGGTGAAGAACGCACCACCCGGTGCCTCCACAGCGACGGCCTCTACAGGAACCAGGAAAAGGTAATGGGGTGGTGCCTCACCAATCCAATGGTCGGGTTCTGTTGCAGGTTCCTCCGTATCCGCCGTGGACAAGGAGACGTCGGGGAAATGGGACTCCGCCGATCTGCTCCCCAGGTATGTGATGGTTCCTTCACAGGGGTTCTGGCGCTGAGCTCGGCTGGACACCACACCTCGGACTCCCAGCTGCTGACAGCTTCCTCTGAAGGGGGCACAGACACTACATGCTGGGAATGGCATCGGGGCACTCCCCTGTCCCTGATGGCTATAGGCACGGAGCTCTCCCACTCCCGTGCCACCAGGGGAAGCACACCCAACTCTCCTGGAGCAGTCAACTTACCCTGCTGGGTGGTCATCAGAGGTTCCGGTCCTGGAACCGACTCGGGCACCGCTGCTGGCACCGCGGCTGGTACCGGTACACTTGGGCTCCTGGCGCGTTGGCTAGGGCACACAGGCCAATGATCGATCCGCGTCGTGGAGGTCAGCTTGAAGGGAAGGGTGCGATATCCCTTAATGGCCCGTGATGCATGTGCCCTTAAATCTCTAAATGTTCAAATTAGATTAAAGGGGTTCGCCATTAAACTGTGATAGTTCCCTGATTGGCCCTATGATAGTTAATGAATAACACCCTAAACCCTGGCTCTAAATCTCACAGCTATGCCATGTTTCTGAACGAAGGAGTTTGCAAATAGCTAGTAGTCAATAGCATGCAATCATGGTCGAAAGTTATAGTATGTATAAAACATAGGCTGTGAGCATTGTTTTGAAAACTACTCGAGTAGACTAATATCTATATGTAGTGTATACTGTACAGTACTCCAAGTAACATACCATCAGATTAAAACGGCTCCATACTGTATAAAAAGGATGCAAATTGAATGACAGTAATTAACTTGGTCTAGCCCTTGCATCTATTATACCTCCAAAAATGTAAATTACTGAGTGAGAGTGATTTTATAATACCTATTTTGAAGGTGCTATACTTTTAACATACAGAATATGTGATTTTTTTTTTTTTTTACAAAATACAACCTTGTTTAGTAATATATGCCATTAGGGACATGGGGCATGATTGTAAGGCTCAGTCTCCCTCTCTCTTCCTCTCCGCTCCCTTACCTTATGACGCACCTGAGGGGGATTGGTCCAGCTGGGGGTAGAGGATATAATCATGCACCGAGGGGCGGGAAATAATTCCACGCTCCACACTGAGGTTTCCTGCTCTCCCTCCCCTGTTTAAATGCTGCTCTGTTGTGCAAAAAAAGGGATTGAATATATTCATAGTTTGAGGTGACTGTTGGGGAGTTATGTTGCCTCTGTCACAGCAGCCGGTTAGGGGTTAAGTGTTGCTTAACCTTGCCAGACTGAGCTCAGTGATACATGGTGGATGGCAGGGCTCATTGTATTTTGGGTACCTGGGGCCCATGTCGCAGCTGACGATGAGGGCTTTGCGGGCCATGATTTGAGCACCGTTGGCTTTAGAAATGCTCTCTGGCAGAGTTAGCACTCCCATTTTGCTGTAGTTTAATAAAAGCTGTGGCCATTGTACCTCCAGACCTTTATGTGTGTGCTTTATTTGTGGGTATGTTTCAGGGGAGGGGCTGTGGGAGCAATTACTTTTTTTCTTCTGTACATCCTCGGTGACTAGAAACAAATGTAATCAGCAAATATTATGTACATCTTTTTTCAGTATATTTATGCATCAATATAAGTGCAGCTTTTTGTGTTTGTGATACAAATCTTGATGTATTAGTAGAATAAATATAGAATATATAAAAAAAAAACTCTCTCTCTCTCTCTCTCTCTCTCTCTCTCTCTCTCTCTATCTCTCTCTCTCTCTCTCTCTCTCTCTCTCTCTCTCTCTCTATATATATATATATATATATATATATATATATATATATATATATATATATATATATATATATATATATATATATATAGAATCTCTACAATGAAAGAAATAAGCCTCTTGTGTTTTAGGTTTCTGAAACAACTTTGAAAACACAGAAATACTTTACTTTGTAGTTACTGTAAACATACTTCATAGATACTTGGTAAATAAGAATGGTATGATTTATACAACTGAACTGCCATAAAACAGTAAAGCATTACTACAAAGAGCGATATTTATCTAAGCTGCCAAGGAGCTGTCAACAGAAATGCAGCCACCGGCATCATTAGTGCTGTCATTACATATATATATATGTCATTCTTACCAAACTCTTTGATGGATGAAACATTCTCGCCTACATGCTTTAGTGCTTTGCAACAGAATTCAAAGCTCAGCAAGTTAGAGAAACTGACCTGGCAGAATTCTAGCAATATTGATACTCCTATTGCTACTGTCAAGTAAAGTATTCGTAATACTGCATACAGTACTGACATACTGTGCTTCTCTCATTTAGTTTCCTATGCAGAACACATGGATACAAATGTATCAAACATTGCCCACATTTGCAGGTTTGCAAAAAAAAAAATGATTTTTATTGAGCAGACTATATTATCAAACCGGCCCCAACATTTTGTGGCAATGCCCTGCACCCCCTGCATCTGACCTAAAGCGGTTGAGGCATGTCTGCCACCTTCACTGTCACTGTTTAAAGTCAATCAGTAGAGATGGGGCAACTTGCCCAAGCTCAGTCCGCAAATGTATTTTAATTTTTTTTAAGTCCTAAAATTCACAGAAAAAGACAAATGTGCAACATTGTCAAATTTCACCTAAACTAGAGTTTTAAAATGTATTTTTTTTTTTAAAATTGAGACAGAAAATGATACGCATATATAGATGGGCAAATTCTTTCCACGAATTTGGATCAACAGCGGATCAGTCGGTTCCTTTGGTACGGGGATTTTAGCTGATCAATGTAAAAAATGCTGAATCGTGTTTTGCTTATTTTTTATTATTATTACTGACACATTCCACGGATTCCGCAACCCGTCGACGAATTTGTAGAATCCTATCCGCTGATTCAGCAATCCATTGGCGGATTCTTAAGAATGAGCCAACTGATGGCTGAATTTGCGAATTGGAATCTTCAAATCCGTCCACGGGTTGTATCCAATGGTGGATTTTGATTAATCCACACAGATTGCAACTGCCAAATCCAGATTTTGGGGGTAAAATCAGCATAAATCAGGGAAACATGTTTGGGCGGATTTGCCCATCTCCATACATATTGACTTACATACCTCCCAGAACACTCATCTATACAATATGTGAAGAGATACCTGTGTTATATTAATATTCAACATATGTATGTCAAACAAATCTTGTCAAACACATCTTGGAAGCAGAAATGTAGGGCTTTTGCAGGTTTAATAGCGAATGTGATTAGGATTTCATTCTTTCATAGCTACAGTCTGTTATTGTGAATAATTTGTAATTGTTTGAATTGTTTAATTCTGTGTAGAATTACATCATATTAACTGGTCTAGCATTAACCCATTGAGGGCCCTGTTAGTGGAGTTCATGCAGTATCCGTCTTTTGGTACTTTACCTCTCTTTATTGTCCTCTAACTCAGGGGGGCGCAAACTTTTTTCCATGCGCCCCCCTGCCGGTGGTCCCCTCACTCCCGCGCCCCCCCTAACCCCCACTTACGTACGCTCCGGCGTCATGACGTCACGTTGCCATAGCAATAGCAATGTGACGTCACATTACCGTGCGGCGTCATTTTGACGCCGCGTTGCCATGGCGATGCAGGAAGGAAGCCGCCGGAGCCTAGGTAAGAAAAGGTTTACAGAGGCCCTGCAGCTCCCCCGGCACTTAATTTAAGTGCCTTCGGGAAGCGCGCGGGGCCTCTGTAAACCCCCAGACCCCCCGCCGGCAGTCTCGCGCCCCCCTGGGGGTCGCGCCCACCAGTTTGCACACCACTGCTCTAACTGGTAACGTCTGCTTTAACTATCTGATATTATACCCATAACTATGATGTGTTGCATGCAAATTATGATTCCATCACTAGCCAAATAATTAAAAGAAATTAACAATAAGTATGTAATGGGTTTCAATTTCAGCAAAAATGAGTATGTATATATTTTAAATACACAAATCAGCAAAAGATTAATTTTATCCGTAATTTATTTTTTCTAACAAGATTCTAAGAATTAAATTACATTGAAACCTTTTTTCATTTTATTTTTCCCCTGCTGTGAGGGGCTGCAACTTTAAGTCTCTAAATGTACGTCTTTACTGGTTAATTATCACAGTGATGATTCCCAGTGAATAATGACTTAATAAAAGCCAAATTGGTTAGATCAACCACTTATTATTACTATTCGTCAATGGGTGTTATTTCACAATCTTTGTAAGCGCATATTCTTTTTTCAATACTGCATTTACTTGGTCTGCATGCATTTATTTCCCTCTTACTATATATCATACTTTCTAGCATTTTCTGTTGTGTTTTTCCTCCCGTTCTTCTTTCGGCTCTCAGAGTACAGACTAGAAGTGTAGCAGACAGCATAAAAAGAAGAAACAGATATGTGTAAGAGCTGTTTAAAAAGCTCATATATAAACTAAATTGTATTATTTCAGGCTCAGATAACTAAAGTTACTCCACTGATTGAATTATTATCTGGAATACAGCCCCTATATAATGCACTGTGGCTTATGCCTCATTAGTCCTAAAAGGATCAGATTATTGAGTTGTTACCAAATACCTGACGTCCCTTATTGCCTACCAACTATTCCTATTGTGTTTAATTATCATAATATCACTGATATCATTACACAAACAAACACACCAAGCCAAACTTTCCCATCAGCTGGAATCACCTAAATAAATGACCAAACAATAAAGGTTTCACTCCTAATTACTGAACTCCCTTTCTATAACTGTTTCTTAGTATACGTTGTTTTACTACTGTATAACTATAGTATTTCCGTTTGTTCTGTGGGCCTCCAAGTGGTATACGTGGGTCCTCACGGGCCCCAATTGGAGGCCATGGGGGTCCCTGCAGGTGTTTGGGGGTTCCTGGTTCATCCCCACAGGTGTCTGGGGGCCCTCGGGTGGTTCCTATGGGGGTCTGGGGCCCTTGAGTGGTCCCCGTGGGTCCGCAGGTGGTACCCGTGGGTGTCCGGTGGTCCTCAGGTGGTCTGCATGAGTCCCCGCTGCCCTGCGGTACCAATCCTATATTGAAAAAAATAAAACATTGCCTACATTTAAATCAATACCCCACCCCCCAACACCAAACACATACAGTACAGTAATGGGCAAAATAACTATTATCCAGATATGGATAATAAATTTCTTACCCATTATTAAACACAACAATAGCCAGCATAAATAAAGGAAATAAGTACATTTCTACTTACCACAGCCAATATGAAGTGCGTACTCGTCAGGATCCTGCAGGTCCCTGTTCTCCATTGCCAGAAAGCATACATACATAATATATACATACTAATAGCCCAAATCCCTTAATCACTTTAAGGGATTAACCCACCCTGCCCGGCTACCAACCCGGGAGGCCTAACCACCCAGCCTGGACCTGCTATTCCCACCCTGTACCCATTGAGTAGTATAGTGGTACATCATATAATAAAATGGGCCTGATAAGCTACTATAGCACTCAATGGTACACTAATCAAAATAAATTAATGCACAAAAGACACAATAATAAAACATTCAAAACCACCGAAATACCCCAATTCAATAAAAACACTAGCCGGCTAATGCAATTAATAAAAGCACTAACCAGCTCAACAAGGAATTAATTAAACCAGTAACCAATCAAACAAATTTATTAATAAAACAACAAGGAATTAATTGTACCAGTAACACATCAAACCAATTAATTAATAAAACAACAATGAATTAATTGAAACAGTATCCATCAAAGAAATGAATTATGAAAAAATACCAGCAACACAACCATTAAAAGCTTTACCCAACACAAGACATCATTAATTAAAAACGAAAATCAATCAGCCCCAAAAAAATAAAATAAGGCAGCAAAATGACAAACAATTACATCCACATAATAAACAAACATAGAAAAAAATCACCATCAATGCAAAGCAAGAAATTAAAAATAAATTATTGGCCTAATAATGTATTGATCTGTACCCTGAAGTGGTACAGATTAATACATTATCAGTCAATATGCAAAGAAGGAAAAAAATTACATCTAATGGAAAAACCTGTAAAAAAATACATTTCCAAACATTCAATATATTACTTACCTTAAGAAGCGCTGGTCCTCCGACTCCCGGGGAAACAGGAAGCTCACGTACCGTGAAGGCCTGAAACAGAATCCGATGCCATCCACCATGAAGGTCCAGGTCAGGTACCCAATTCTTCTTTCTATCTTTAATCAGCTTCTTCTATCTTCTTCTGTAATTATTTCTTTATCTTCTTTCAATCCAAAAAACCCCATGGTAGATCCCAAACAATGTTGTCTCGTCGTCTTCTTGGGCTAAAATGAGACGTCACGGCCTTAAATAGAGCTTGTGATGTCACATTTGGGCAGGAACTGGTTCAACAGCCATCAGATTGGCTGTTAAAACCATGTGCTGATTTTTTTTTTTTTTATGTCATTTAAAGGGAATGATGCCAGCCAATCAGAATGGCCCGTTCCCTAGAGCAGGGGTCTGCAAACCTGTCCTCAAGAGCCGCACACAGGCCAGATTTTATGGATATCCCTGTTTCAGCACAGGTGGCTCAATCAGTTCCTCAGTGCTTGATTGAGCCACTGATTGAGCCACCTGTGCTGAAACAGGGATATCCATAAAAGCTGGCCTGTGTGCGGCTCTTGAGGACAGGTTTGCAGACCCCTGCCCTAGAGTAAGTTAAATCTAGGTACTTCTCTTTTCCCTGTGGAACAACAAGTGCTCCCAGACAAACGAAAAACACACCAGAGATGCAATTAAGAATAAATAACTGTATGTTGAAAGAAATCTCAAAATGGGAGGTAAAGCACAAAATAGCTCAAATTACTAGTGCTAATGGCATACAGATAGCCTGTCACATATAAAGAAGCTATGTCCTAAAATTATTCTAGAAAATAATATACCAGAGAACCAGTCTGCTCCTAACAATAAGGTATTAACAATGCTATATCAGAACCTTATTGGCAATAAGGATATAAATAACTGTAGTACACGAAAAGGCTCAAACTAACTGGTGCAACGGACTGCCTGACGCCAGGGAAAAGGGAAGTACCTAGATTTAACTTACTCTAGGGAACGGGCCAGAAGAAGGGACTATGAGTCCCGAAATGTTGCCCCCCTTATGTTGCTCCTGTTTTTTCTGATCTCTTTTTTTCTCCCACCTTCCCTCTTTTCCTCGTCTCCTTAATAGTGTTTCCTGTGTTTAATATATTGTTCACACCTCGTTTGTATATGTTTTTATTGCTGTAAGCTACTTGAGTTCTTTAACTAGGCTTTGCTATTTTTTACATCTCTTGTTGTGATAATTATCTTATAATATTATATATATATATATCTATATATATATATATATATATATATATATATATATATATATATACACACACACGTGTATGTTTGTTATACGAAATTTCAACTATAAAAATGCTAAGGTTTTTTGACAAACATTGTTGCCATTGTATAGTTATTAGAATGCTGGGAACTCCCCCCATGTTATGTATTGTAACTTTGGAGGAAATTAAGGTCCCTCTCTGTTCCCGTGCACCATTTCCATTTTCATCTTTCAGTATGTTTCATTTTTAGGTGCTGTTAAAAAAAATATACACATTAAACCAGATGTAATCAGTAACAATTACTAATATTAGCATTATTTCAGAGTGATGGAGCAATAGAAATTAAACATGCGCTACTGTATGAAATATGATGCCCACTTGGCCTGGCATGTTGTTGTTTTTTTTCTAAAAGGTGTTGGTTCTGTATTTATACACTGTGTGAGTATGTATATATATATATATATATATATATATATATATATATATATATATATATCTATATATATATATACACATATAATAAAAATCAAAAACAAATAATCAATACCGTTCTGTAGCTAACAAAATGCTTTTATTTGTGCGAGCTTTCGAGATACACTGATCTCTTCTTTGGGCAATGTTACAATTGATTAAGCCCCCAAAAATATAGCTCTATGGGAGGTCATAACAGTCAAAATATTGCGCCAATTGAGGCATTTTCTTCCATGCTGAGGGGACAAAGTCGTATGCATGTTTTGGGCAATGCTAAACGTCTCATGCACATGGCTGCAATGGCCCCTCTTTTCAAAATACTACAAAAGCAATAACAATAGCAATAACATACATTGGCATGAGCCTGCCTATCCAGAAAGACAGTGTGGGGAGGGGTGGGGCTTATCAACGCTTGATGAACCATGACAATACATATTCTTGTACAGAGAAAGTAGAATGATACAGTATTTACTAGGATTCTTGTTTGTATATTTACTTATCATAATCACTGGATGTGGATTTGGACATATATATATATTATATATATATATATATATATATATATATATATATATATATATATATATATATATATATATATACACACAGTGGTCGACAAATCACCAAAAAATCTACTCACCAAATAAAAAAATCTACTCGCCACCTAGTACCACACGTGTGCTGCTTGGGCCAATAGGAGCTCGGCACGATGTTAAATCCACTCGCCCGGGGCGTGCAAATGTATAGGTTTGTCGAACACTGTATATATATATATATATATATATATATATATATATATATATATATATATATATATATATATATATATATATATATATGTATGCTTAATATCTGATATTAATGCCAAAGTATTAAAAATAAAGAATAAAGCAGTCCCACACCAAACCTAAAGATAATCTGTATCTCCACACTAGGGACACCACATACAATGTGCTCGCAATGTACAACCCACCAATTTGCATTGGACAACATATACAGTATAAACACAAGTAAACAGTATTGATGTATGATCAAATTCAAAACCAATAATGCAGAAGAATACTGTAACCAACTCATCCCCACCCTACTAGAAGGCATCAGCACTTTAAAAAATAAGGAAAATAGGTGTTGTGTAAAGAATACAATACAAGCAGGCAGATATTAGAGTAGAGAAAGGGAGATATAGAAACATAGAAAGTTCACATGGTGAGGAGGACTTATCCTTTGACGACAAACCCTCACCAGTCGTGGATCTAGATAGAGTCCATGAATATTAGTAAGGTCTTTCAGTCTTACAAGGATATCTCAGAGGTACCTATTTAAAACTATTTTAAATCATACTTCCTATTTAATTCAAGAGGGTGCAATTTAGTTTGTTGTCTTTTTTTTTTTAAAGAAGTTTATTTCCGTTACCACGGATACTTGGTCTATGGACAGTTTCAATCAGTTGGAATTAAGTTGGCTAACGCTATGCCAAGCTTTTGTGAAATGTAGGCTGCTGACACTGGTTGTTACATAACCTTCTTCCATATGGTAGACTATGTTGGATAATCCTTTATTTTGACTTGTTTGTAGTCCCCCCCCCCCCCCATAGGTCAAACCACAAGGGCAATTAATCATATAGACAACGTGATCGGTATTAAATGTGGTACTGTATAATCAATCATTTTCCATTTAGAGCCTGTATGAGGGAGTATAATGGAGGCTCCTTTGTGGACATTCTCACCCTGGGTACAGATTAAATATGTAATGTGCCTTTAATCTGTGTGCCCTTATATTGTGAGATGGAGGGATTTGTTGGTCACGCAAAGCGGGGGCCCTTATATAAGTGTAGGGAAAGGTTCTCTGCAAAGCTTGAGACAGACGAATCAGCCTGTAATAAGTGCTAACGCTTCTTTATCACTTTTCCAATTTGAGGACTCTGTGTCTTGTAAGTACTGACAAAGGGTAAATTATTCACATTATTGGTTTTCTAACTTATCTTAACAGATCCTTTCTTGTTGTATCATTAATCATGGTTAGTTCGTTTCTAAATAGATCTGAAGGATAAGACATAGAAATAAATGTGTCCACCATCTCAGCCAATCTAAAATGTACTATTTCAATATCACTTTATAACTATGCTTGTCTCGGATAGGAAGCTGACCCGCAAAGCTAAGGTAGGGGTATATGATTACCGACCAGAACCAGAGGACAGAGTCCAGTTACAGTAGTCATAGTCGGGATGCAGACAGAGGTCAAGGCAGACGGCAGAGATACAAGGTCAGGATAACAGGCTGGGGTCAAGGCAAGTGGCAGAAATGCAAGGTCAGGATAACAGGCTGGGGTCAAGACAAGTGGCCGAAATGTAAGTTCAGGATAACAGGCTGGGGTCAAGGAAGGCGTCGGAGATGCAAGGTCAGGTTCACATGCTGGGATTGGAAACATGGAGTGCACAGGAACAAGGCATAGGAACAAGGCACAGAATACCATGCTCATGCTGGGGCTAGGAGTAGCTGGCTGCTATTTAAAGCCCTGGAGAGGTGCAGATAATTACTAACTCCAAGAAGAGGTTGGCCAGGATCAAAGATAGCTGCAACGGTCACGTAATGGCAAGTTCCTGCAATACCCAGGACTGGAACCCTTACACACTTACTATATGTTTGACCCTATGATACTGACTGAGGAGTGTTTGTGTTAGTGGGTTTAGAGTACAGATTACTATGCATTGTACATCCCTTCCAATAGACCTTGATATCTAAGAAACTAAACATACAGTACAGGACCCCTATAAGCTCATATTGAACCCCCAAAATAACCACAACATATATATATATATATATATATATATATATATATATATATATATATGCGTATACGCGTATACGTGTCAAAGAGGAGTGCTACTGAGCATGGCAATATATATTTAAAACCAGAGACAGAACATGATACACAAATGCAGTATGTGTGCAGCGCACAGCAAAAAGTTGAAAGAGAGCAGGTCTGGCAAAATAAACTCTTTAATGACAAGACATAAAATAGAGGGTAGCAACCCTTTTACGCGTTTCGTGCAGGTTATGCACTTTATCAAGAAGTGCCTTACACGATATACACAGTGTTTAACTGACTGCCGTTTTGGCACCAAACCCGTGACGTCACTAATATAGACTTAACCAATAAAAATCGCCCATCCAGTGCATGCGCTATACAACCAGGTCCCAAAGGAACCCCCACCCCACAGCACAGCCAATCAATAGTTCCAGGTAGTAACACCCACCTGTGTTCTATGACGAACCTAACCGCATGTGGAAAATGGCACCCTCGTTCCATCGGTCCGCACATGCACAGATGAACAAGGCTGGAGCCGTTGTTCAGCTCCCCTCCGTCCCTTCAATATGCGCATGTGTGGAAAAAGGTAAATAATGCCACGAGTACCCGTAGTGACAACATGCGCGCGTATCCACATGACGCACAAGGCGATCAGTGGAAATAACGCATGCAGTGTCAAGTATACAGGACCCAGAGATTTCCAATTCATACAAGCAGGGACAGAGGAGGCACCAATACTCGGCAGTCAGTATAAACAGTACAAAAATACACAAATACATGAATGAAATCAGTGAAGAAACAATTAGAAAGTATATGTATATATACCAATGTAAAAACATAAAAGCAACCCTCTTGATGTAACAGAGGTGTAATAGCAGTAGATAATCATCATTAAAGAACAATGTGTGAATTTATCCAATGAAATTAGATTTACTATAAAGATATTACATCTTATATACTTCATAGAAAATGTAGTGAGAAAAAGGCATATCAAGTTCCCATAATCAGACGTAACCAAATAAGATATTACAAAGTGCATCTTGCAGATTATCCAAATAGTCCTATTGAAAAGAATCTCATATATACTTATGTATCATATATTCTTATAAATTTGACATATATATTTTAGTAGATAAACCCATAAGGAACTGGAATACCTGAATGTTCAATACAAGGTCAATTTGAGAGTTGTTAATAGTCTCATATCTAGTTATGTTATTACAGGTTCAGAGTGATGCATTTAATAGTAAAAACAGTAAAGTCATAGTATTCAAACATAACCTCATAATTAACTACTTGTTTGTTTACATTTACATGCATCATAACTGATGTAGAAATATGTATGAAAACACTCAAATGAGCTTGCAGAACTTCTAAACTATAGGATTCATGTCAAAAAATGATTAATATTCCACTCTATGTTTATCCCGTCTGGAAATCTTGTCTTTAAAGTGAAAATCCAGTAAGATTCTCTATAGTCCAAGGCTTTAACCATATTACCCCCTCTTTCTTTTCTAATAATCCTCTCTAAACCAATAAAGGAGAAATTATTAATACCCCCCTCTCCACATTCTTTAAAGTGTTTCAATACAGGATGCTGCAGGTCTTTTTTCCTAATCAGTCTACAATGCTCCTGCATCCTGATCTTAAGGGCTCTCGTAGTCCTACCAACATATCTTTTCCCACAGCCACAATTGATGAGATAAATTACATATGAGGTATTACAATTAATGAAACCATTAATATCGTAACGTTTATGTGGACTGTGGGAAAAGACATGGTTGGATGGCTTCATAAAATTACACATATTACAATGATTGCACCTAAAGAATCCCCTCGTGGCAAAAGGGACAGGACTACCAACCGGAGTTGAGATAACACTGGGAGAAATAAATGTAGCTAAGGTCTTTGCTTTTCGATATACAATTTTGGGACCCCTCTCAGTGTATTCACGAAGTATGGGAGCCATCCGCAATAATTCCCAGTGTTTGTTGATGATCCTATTCACCCGGCCACTGGATTTATTATATTGGGAAATGAATAAAGGACATGTTTTGCTGTTATCTGTCCCCTTATTAGTATCCAAAGTATTTCTACCAAGGCCTCCGGCCCTCACCCTGGACCCTTTCAAAGGGAGTAAAGTTTTCCTGTCAATTTTAGTTATTGGGTTGCAGATCTTTAATATACGAAAAATAATCAAAGATCTGCAACCCATGCTGACAGAGGATGCGACATTAAAAGAAATCTTTCCCAATCCTCCCATTCTTGCATTCCGGCAACCACCAAACCTCAAACAGAAATTAGTCAGCAGAAAACTTCACAACGATTTTAAAGACATGGATAATGGCACAAAACCGTGCAGCAACAAACGCTGCAAACTCTGCAAACATATTTGCCAAGATCCCACAGCCAGTCACAACCATAGAACATTCAATGTTAAAGGATCATACAGCTGCACATCCAGGAATTTAGTGTATATGATTCAATGCAACAAATGTGACCAAGGTTGCTACATTGGGGAAACCAGCCAAAAACTACAAGGAAGAATGAATATGCACAGACACTCTATACTCCATCTCGAAGAAGGAAGATACTGCTCACCTGTGGGACATCACTTCTCACAACCAGATCATTCCATAAATGATCTAAAAATCAAAATCCTCAATGGAATGTTTAAAAGCACCCAAGAACAGAAACATTTGAACTCAGAATGATAAGACTCTTTGACACCAAAACCAAAGGACTTAATGCGGACATGGGTTTTCTCACACCCTATCAAAATTGCTTGTAATTATCCTGCTTGCCTCTATTCTTATCCACACTTTCTCTCTCCCCCCAGTATCCCTCCCCCTCCCCACCTTTCTTTGACACTGTCCCCTGGCTTCAAACACATTTAACACCCTACCTTATCTACAGTAAATATCTGTGTTTTTTTTTCTTCCTCTCTCTACACTGTTTTAGCCATTGAATCCTTTGTATATCAGTATTGCTTGACCTGAAGAAGAGAGGATAACTCTTGAAAGCTTGTCTTATGACATAAATTGTTAGTCCAATAAAAAAGGTATCACATTATACTGAAGAACTAATTTATTCTGCACTATCGCAACTGGACTAACACGACTATTTCTGCTTTATATATATTTATATATGTATGCACTGTACTGTGTATTGGTGTCTTTGGATGTAGCACTGAGCTCTGTCTGTGTTTCATGTTCTGTCTCTGGTTTTAAATATCTAAGAAACTAACCTCAAAGTTCTCGTTATGTAGAGTGAACGAAATAGTTGGAACTGCGTTATTCAATTAATGGAAAAGGTTCTAAGGATTTCAATGATATCCTTCCAAATCAAAAACACATATACTGTATCTGTACCTTCCCAATGCATGCTCAAGAAACAGTGTGTAAGCATAGACATGAACATCCTCAAAGTGATTCATACAGATGTTGACGTAGGATGGGGAGAAGTTGATATCTATTGTTGTGCCCTTCCTCTTATTGTAGAATGGGTACTCAAAATGTATTTTGTTTTTAAAGATTAATCTTCAATAGAGGGAAAACCAAACTCTTTTCCTGCACTGTCGTGGTGTAATTTTTGTCCAAATAGAGTTAACAGCCTCTACACCTTCCAAATAAGTTATGGAGGAGTAGAGGCTGTTGATATCCAGTGTTGCTTGGATGGTAACATGCGAGAGGGTTCACATAGAGCTACGGTTGTGTTGAAATTGAGAAGTGTTCGATATGTAGGATTTGCACCTAGTTACAAGTGATCTTAAAACTGATCTAAGAAAACTGCAATTCATTGAATAAGTAACCCAGAGCCTGCTGCAATAGGCCTGCAAGGTGGATTCAATAGTCTTTTGTGGATCTAAGCCAACATGTAGAAAATGGATGTAATAGCTTTATGTACCATCAAATTTGAGTATATTTCCTTGGAAATTAGGCCTTGTGCTCTGGCTTTGCACAAGATGTGATCAATAGCTGTTTTGATCCTTGTAGTGGGGTCCTGTTGTAGTGGGCAGTGTTTGTCAAGGTTACCCAACTGGGTCAAAATGTGATCTCTATACTGTAAGTTAACTTATCCATGACAACTACTACACCTCCCTGGTTAGCTAACTTTATGAGTAGTGACTTATTAATTTTCAATTTTAATAACGCCTGTTGATCTTCCCTAGTAAGATCCCTTCTATTTCTAGACTATTGTATATTATGCTCCCTCACCTTGATCCTGTCTATCTCCAACTGAGTAAGTCTGATATATGCCTCTCTCTGATGTTTCGAGTTTGGAAGATTAAAGGTCTCTTGGGCTTCAAATGAATGATATTAATGCTGACAATTTTCTTTAATCCAACACTACTAGACATATTGAATGGAGTTTGAACGGCAGGCAAATTAGTGGGATTAAAATTGTTTATTGTTGAAAAAAAAGCTTTACGTTTTTAAGTTCCTAAAAAAGCGAGTTAAATCGTTGCCCAAATCAAAAAGGTTGACAGAATTAACTGCAACATGATTAGTGGATGTCGGAAAACATTTACCACAAATAATAATAATAATATTATTAATATATTCCGATGACTCCTTAATGACGGAAGTTCGGGGAGGCTTGATTTCCCCCCCCAGTTTACCCATCTCTACTATAAAGCTGCTCACACATATTAACACAGCCACCACATGTGAGATGGTAGCACTCTGGAAACAAGGGACAATGCCATCCATAATTAATATTAAAGAAAGAATATGATTAATGTGCCAAATGAAGAAAATGACGGCCTATTTGAATGACAACTGCTTAAAATTTCAGATCGTCTGGCCACCTTGGCTCAGCTATGCGACGGGATCTGCCTTCACACCAAACATGATTCTCCTCTGAGCTGGCACATGCGGCTCAGCATCCTAGTCTGAGCTGGAAGTGAGACATCGGATGACTTGATCCTCCCCCCCCCACCCTGTACCAATGTATATTTATTCTGTACTTGTAACCTTCCAACCACCCCCGTTACCCTGAAAAACATCAATAAAAGTATCATAATGTAATAATATCATCACAAAGTAAATAAAAAGATCTTATTATGCTGCATATACAATATATCAGTGAACAGTTTCAAAGTGTCATTCTATTTTCCTTGTGCCCAGTTGCAAGACTTCAATGCAGGCATTTCTCACCTCATGTCCCCAAAGCCCCCGTGTGTTGTACATTTTCCCTTTATCTCTGCACTGTTGGGAAAGCCTACAGTGCACTACTTTCTATTTAAACTTTTCTGGCAGCAAAGATTTCAATCAAATATAAGTCTCTTCCATTGAAAACCATACCTTGCATTTGTGGAGACTTTATTGCACTGTGCAAAGCAATATACGAACACAAACTGAAGCATCAAAAGAGTAAAAGTATGCTCAAGATTACACAAAGAGCATTTTAGGTTTTATATGGTACAAAGCACATTAGTTAGCTATTCTTTAAGCCTTTCCTAAAATGTGTTGGATTTTGGCATCCCACTTGGAGAGGACGCAATCATCACTAAAACAATGTCATGGTACATACTGGAGGGGATACAAATAAGGCTTTGCCTATAGTGCCGCCGATGGCGACGGGTGACGGCGACACGATGGGTGACGTCACCCGTCGCCGTCGCCACTGGCGAAAGTTATGTTTCGCAGGTCGGCGGCATCGCTGGATTCCCACAATTTGATTTGTTAAAGGGCCGTCACGTGACGCGACGGCCCTTTAACAAATCAAACGTTGCCGGCAGCGGGTTTTGGCGATGGCAACGTCGCTCCGTCGCTTGTCGCCGTCACGTGCACTATAAGCGCACGTGGTGCGGCAATGCTTTTGTTTTCGGGCGAATTCGCATTGCCATCGCCGGCACTATAAGCGCAGCCTAAGACAGTGTAAAGAGCTCTGCCTGTCTATAATATGAAAATAAAATGTGATATCTGCCAGACATAAACTAACAAAACAAATGTGTGGACCTCTTACATTTAACAGAATTGTGGTACTGAAAATTAGGCATCATAACTAGTACGGAAAAAAAATATATGTAATCTTTTGCTCCCTAACACAAAAGGGACACTTAAGATCCCTAGTTATTACCAGCATCTTACATAGCATTTTCTGACCATTAATAATTTAAGAATATTTTTCACAAAACTACTGTAAGTGCCAGTTTCATTAATAGAAATGTGCTAAATTTTAACCCATGTTTACAAATCATGCAAAATCTTTCCTTTTTTTGCTGTTGTAAAGATAAGTCCTATTTAGTAGAGTACCCCTTAACTTGTATACCTCTGAAAAAAATGTCTATAAAAAAAACCTAGGGTGATATTCTAGAAGCTGCGAGAAGTGTATATCCGTGCGGAAAGAGCCCTTTTGTATTGTATTGTATGTCTTTATTTATATAGCGCCATTAATGTACATAGCGCTTCACAGTAGTAATACACGTGGTAATCAAATAATTAACAGATAATATAAATAACAGGTCATGGGAATAAGTGCTTCAGACATAATTGTAACATTAAGGAAGAGGAGTCCCTGCCCCGAGGAGCTTACAGTCTAATTGTTAGGTAGGGAGAACGTACAGAGACAGTAGGAGGGAGTTCTGGTAACTGCGTCTGCAGGGGGCCCAGCTTTATGTATCGTGTTCAGAATAGCCACAGTGCTATTCATATGCTTCTTTAAGCAAGTGTGTCTTAAGGTGGGTCTTAAAGGTGGATAGAGAGGGTGCTAGTCGGGTACTGAGGGGAAGGGCATTCCAGAGGTGTGGGGCAGTCAGTGAAAAAGGTTTAAGGCGGGATAGGGCTTCAGATATAAAGGGGGTAGAAAGAAGACTTCCTTGAGAAGAACGCAAGAGTTTGGATGTTGCATAACGAGAAATTAGGGCTGAGATGTAAGGAGGGGCAGAAGAGTGTAAAGCTTTAAAAGTGAGTAGAAGAATGGAGTGTGAGATGCGGGATTTGATCGGAAGCCAGGAGAGGGATTTCATGAGGGGAGATGCTGAGACAGATCTAGGAAAGAGTAGAGTGATTCTGGCAGCAGCGTTTAGGATAGATTGTAGGGGAGGCAGAAAGGCCGGACAGCAGGAAGTTACAGTAATCAAGACGGGAGAGAATGAGGGCCTGAGTCAGAGTTTTAGCAGTCGACCAACAGAGGAAAGGGCGTATCTTTTTTACTTGGCTATGTAGGTTTGGGATTTTTTGGGCTTCCCCATATGACCAAAATGGGTCAAGGGTGCATATTTTGTCAAATGTGAATTCTAGTAGCTCTGTTAAGTACCAAAGTTAAATCCATATAAAAATCTCAGATTTCTTTCCCTGCCACCTCAAGGGTGGTGAGATAGGCTCAATAGATGTGGAAAAGTATCACTGCAAGCAACACATGTTTAGTCTGGTCTGCTGAACATGCAAGTTAATCTGTCTAATTAAGTATCTGACTGTAATTTATGCTCTTTAACACTTCTGTCTAACTCATGATGTACATTATAAAAAACATTTGGACCCCCATGGAATTATTAATACACAGAAAAGCATTCATATGAACTAACTGCTGCAAATTACACTGCACATGTCTCCTTAAATCACATGTACACTCGTTTAAAGGCACATGGTCTAATTAGATGCCTATTTAAATACCCAAGCAAGCACTCACTTCCACTTTGGCAACATGGATTTATTTATACTGTATTGGTCTATGCTTCGAGTCATGCAACCCAGTTGCAGGGAGTTAGGGAGAAGACAAAGGAAGGAGAGGGACAGAATACTGAATGAGGAGAGGGACAAAAAAGGAGAGAGGAGGGCTAGGAGAGTTCACAGGTCACAGTTCTATAGGCCTAGAACCACTTTGCAGGGCCTCACAGAGCAGGAAGTGACGAGCAGGTTGAGCTCAGAAACATAATATACTGTGATGCAGGATCTCGCATCAAACCAAAACAAAGTACAATCCACTCGGATTGGCTCTTAACATGCTGGTATTCAGTATGGAAATAGACATGATGTAAATGATGCAATTTGTTATACAGAATACGGATAGTTGTAAAATTTTATTCTGAGATTTATGACCATTTTAAACCATACGGTTTAACATGGACACACTCGCAGCTATTAGAAAACACCCTCAAGAGAACTACCTGTGAACACAGATGAGATTCCTGGGATATAGGCTTAATTTCATACGTCAAAAAACAAAAGAATAAACATCGCAAAACCTCATAGTGTAGTATGTAAATATATATTGTGATAAAATATCAGCAGGTGAGTATCGCACGTACATCAATAAAAATGTATATAGACATGACATGTTAGGGACATGTTACCACATCAGCAGCTCTTCTGCACCGGATCACATCAATACAGGCCAAATAAGGAAACGGAAAATCTTATCTCCCAGGCAACTGTCTCTGATATGTCTTAGTCCCAGTCTTTGCATGTCCAGTTAGGTAGAGGGGTATTGCTTCCACCAGTGTCATAGAACGCTGGTCGCTCTCTGGATCCGCGTGTCAGACTCTCGGGAGACTGACAAAGTAATTTATTTACAAAACGCGTAGGAAGGAGGCGCGACCCAGCGCTTATCCAGATTTTATTGTGGACTTATTTGCACACCATGTGTGGTGAGTCTATGTGGACATTCAAACCAGCAAGCGACGCCAGAGACGTGACGGAATCTATGTGACGTCATTATAAGTCTCCCGAGAGTCTGACACGCGGATCCAGAGAGCGACCGGCGTTCTATGACACCGGTGGAAGCAATACCCCTCTACCTAACTGGACGTGCAAAGACTGGGACTAAGAGATATCAGAGACAGTTGCCTGGGAGATAAGAGGTTTTGCGCTGTTTTTTCTTTCGTTTTTTGTCATTAGTGCTTTGGTTTGTGGAGCCATCCCATGAAAGCAAGAGCAGCAGCCTCATACCTTATTACTTGAATGGAACAGGTTTACTTTATACTTGTTGGTTTATACACACAGCACTGTTTTATGTTATGTAATTATTCATGATATTTATTCACTATATGTATAGGAAATGATTTATATAATATTCACACAATTATCTAGTGCGCGGTTTATGTTCACTTTGTTTTCATTAATTTCATATGTAAATGATCTAATTTTCATATTCAAATTATCTTATTTCCCAAGTATCTCACATTTTGCTGGCACATTAGGGCCAGTTTCATATATCTCTAGTCATTACTTTAAACAACCATGAATGTTCCGTGTAAAGCTTGTTCCAGTTCGATCTATATAAAATGTGCAAAAGCTTGAGCTTTTGTCTACAATAAACTAGAAGCAACTAAAAAAAACTTTTCTTATGTTCTGTAAGTGCCCGAGTAAATAGTACCACCGTATGTGTAGTAATATGACCAGTAATTTGACCACAATCACTTACCACAATTAAGAAATAAAGATCATTAAAATATGTTATAAAAAAATATATGTTATTCATGCCTATAAGTGTCACATACTATTAGATGATTATCCGGTGGGTTATCTGTCGTCTCTTGTCATGAGGGCTGTACAATTTCAGGGCCTTATTTAGGAGCTGGAGTATAACAATTCACATAGTCAGATGAAGTGACTGGTTAAATTGGAAATAATATTGTCATTATTTTATCGCTATCCACATTTTGGGGAATGATACATTTATGTTCTAAACCCGAGATTACAAGGTTTTATCAGGGTTGCCACTACTCCGGGTTTGACTCGGAGGCTACTGGTTTTGGCCAAGTATCTCCGGGCTATGGGTTTACATTGTAAGCCTCCGGGTGGAGGCGTTTAGCGGCGGTATCCTCCAGCATCTCCCGGTGTATTTATACACATCCTATAACTGTAAGGCAGATATGTGGATATATCATTTCTACCAGGACTTTATTGGTAGTGTACATACAGAAAAATGACACAAAATGTGTGCTTCATAACTATAAACGGGTCTAGTAGTTGGGGGCCCTGTATGTTTTAGATTGAGGCTTATGTGGGATGGTATTAGACACCATCTGTGTGTGGAGTGTCAGTTCCTAGAATAGGACCCTCATAAATGATAGTCTATCTATACACAATTATGGCTGTATGGCATGAACATATATAGAATGTAATGTTAATGCAGTAATTATCTATTACGTGTGAAGAAGAGGGCTTCTTTAGCATGAGTGGATTTGTAAAACACTGGTAATTAAACAGGGATTGTATTGATGCACCACAATAACCAATGTGGCAGTACTGGCTCGTGTACTGTTTGAAAGTATGTCCAATCCAAGGTGAATTATTTGCTTTGTTTTTCTGCCCCAAGAAGTAGGATAACCAATCCTATAATGAAAATGGGCGCTTTTGTAACAAATAGTGTATGTTATCTGGATACAATGTAACATGCTGAATGGAAACATGGAAAACAAAAAAACTTCGCCTGTGAATAGTTTAGCTATGATGCTTGATTAGGGGGATGATGTATGCCACCCATTAGGGGTCCATCTGGTGTCCTCCTCTCAGTATCCGGAGTGTGAGCTGCCTCTGGAGCCGATGTTATACTGCTACACTCTTTTTCCTTCTGTAGCGCTTGTCCTCTGGGATTTTTACTCAGGGCGTGTCGCGCTTCTGCCTGGAGCTTGATGCGCTGCGGATGGTGTTCTGGGTCTCTCTTGCTCGTCCTCTGTTGTTCCGGAAGTGACTTTGTGGCTATGTGTATCCGGTATCTGTAGTTGGGGTTTCCCCTGGGCTGGGAGCTACTCACTGCTCTGTGCTATGGAAACGGACTCCGTCGGTATTAGGATGTCCGTTCTTTGGCTCGAAACTTTCTGAATGACAGTCTGGGTTATGGACAGGAACAAATCAGCAAGTTCTGTTACAAAAACCTATGTGTTTCAGTGAGACTGCGCCTTCCTCAGAGATCTTTGGTGTACTTTTAGATCCTTGCTATATACACGTTTGAGAGGTGGTAGCCTCATTTCTAATTGGTTGATTAGTTAGTTAGTAGATTGGTATACGTGTGTTAAACCCTCTGTATGCATAATATAAGTTGATGACTGTCCACTAAAATGTGTACCAGCAGGACCAACAATACTCCCTAGTTATAGTGTGGTTCATGTCATAAATATATGTTTATCTGTATCATATGAATAGAGTTATATAAATGTCATTAAAATACAGAAATAAATACATCTTTATTGGTATAAAGAAATAGTAAAATATAAACGCAAACGTAAAATATGATTATTTCATGTCTATATGCATATTCTTATCTTGAAATCATCATTAAAACAATATGTTTTGTACCATATTTACAACATTTTTGTACCTATTTCTGGTTCAACAAATGTTATGGTACACTTAGCACATCCTGGAAACCTTATGGTCTTTAGTCCTGCCTTTTTTTCATCTTAGTTTTATTGTATATTCCTACTGAACTCCCCAATTCTGTGTACTGTTTGATTGGTTTAATATTACATTTGTTCAACAAGCTTTCAAAACTTCAACATTGAGTTCACTTGGTTGTTTTTGGTATTAGGTGTTGACAGGGTTTTAGAAATTTGGGCTGGTTGATGTGGGGAGGAAGTAAAGCCCAATGGGGACAGAGGGCCTGGAAGGCAATGCACAGTTGAAAAACAGCTATGGATTTAAGCAGTATATATTTGCATATCACCTTTGCACTTAACAAATATAGAAGAAAAAAAACCTATAATTGTAAAAATATATATATTTGTAAAAATATGTTAAAATGTTTATAAATATATTAAAAGGCATTACAAAACCCTATTAGTCAGAAAATAATTAAATTTGTGGATTCTAGATACCCTTGTGCAGGGCCGTCTTAACAGAATTATAGGCCCCCGGGCAAAGCAGTGTACTCTGCCCTGCTGTTACAATATTCTGCTTCCATAACATTGCAAGCAATAAAAACGGCAACATTTCTCTCGCGAATGCAGACATGCCAACTCTCCGCTACAAGTCGTAATTTTTCACCTTCTTCCGAGTTAGAAGGAGATTTGAATGTTGAGGCGGGTGATCGAAAAATTAGTGTTAAATTCTGGTCTGTGCATAGATTAGCTTTGGGCCCCTATGCTCGTTGGGCCCCCGGGCAACTGCCCAGCATGCCCATGCGTTAAGACGGCACTGCCCTTGTGTTGTTTTTCCAATTTTAGTGCTTAAATGACAACTTGGAAATATTTCTATAGTTAGAAGCTGATAGAAGAGGGGTTTTACTTAAATTCTAGCAAGTCTAGTTCCTAATTGAGACCCCCCTGGTTGCATATTCTGAAAGTTTAAAGATCCAGGAGGATTCTTGTTGTCTCAATTTTAAAAATCTGCACCCTCTTGCTGTACCCATGTTTATGCTTTCTATTCCTATCACAGCCAAACCTTCAGGGTTTTTATTGTGTTTGAGGGCAAAATGTCTGGACACCCCGTGTCCCATGAACCCTTTGGTGATGTTTTTTGTCGGTGCCCCAGAAACCTTTCTCGGAGCGTCCTTTTTCTGTGGCAGTTACATGCAAAGAGATATACCACATGTGTGCTGTTGCAGTTTATGAAATGTTTCAATTTGAATGTCTCCTCTGTAACCTTGGATCTGAATTCAATCACCCTGTTACCAATGTGCTTACTGTACATGTGAGGCATCCATTTCTTCCACCTTTATAACAGCCTGTCGGACAAACAGGGAGCCATGTCTCCCTTGTGCCATTTGTAGTTTCCTTGCTAGCTCGATCTTTCTGCAGTACGCTGCGTGCAATGACATTTTTGAGGGATCTAGCTTTCTTGAAGATCTGAGGGTCTATCCTCAAGTTCCTCCTTTTGCATTGGGTCAGTTAGTAATATTCCCCAATGTGTTTGGAGGATTTCTTAATACTATTAGCTGACCTATTATATTTTGTTGTAAATAGACAATTCCCTCCTGGAATTTCTCTCTTTCTTTCTTCTCCCCTCTTTGCTTTATTGATCAATGCATCTCTATTTAGTGTACGTACTTTACTTAAAGCTTCCTCCACTTCATCACCCCTGTACTTGTTTTCTTGAAATGTTTTTCTTTAATAAAAGTGATTGTTGTTCAAAATCCTGATCTTTCGTGGAGTTTCTTCATAGTCTCAGAAACTGTCCATACGGGATGATATTCTTCCATCATTTGAGATGATTAGTCTTATTTGGATCCACAGTTTTAAAATATGTCTTGATGCAAATGTTTGTATCCTCACTGAAAAGAAATAGATCTAAATAATCTATCGATTTGGCATCATATTTAGCCGTGAATGTGAGATTCATCTCATTTGTGTTTAAAAATAGAATTAATTTCTTTAAAAGCTCCTCATCTTCCTTCCAAATAAAAATGAGATCTATAAATCTTCTGTAAAATACATGTTCTCTAATAATGGGTTTTTGTGCCATGGATTGCATTCCACCCAGTATCCCATAAATACAGTTGCAAAACTGGGAGCGAATTTTGTTCCCATTGCTGTCCCGCACACTTGTAAATAGAATTTAACATCACAGTTAAATTAATTGTTGGTTAAAAGGAATCTAATGCAGTTTATAATAAAATGTATCTGTTCGGGGCACATTAAAAAATATTTTTCTAAAAGATATGTTTCTGCTATGATCCCCTTTTCATGCTCTATACATGTGTATAGGGCCGACACATCACAGGTTACCCAAATCAGGTCATACGACCAAGGGAAGTTTTGAACCAATTCAAATAGATGTCCTTTGTACCTCAGATATGATTTTAAAACTTTAACATGATTTTGTAGAAATGAGTCTATAAATTCAGATAGGTTTGCTGTGATAGTCAATACCAGAGACTATTGGGCTCCCTGGTGGATCTGTCAGACTTTTATGAATTTTTGGCACATGATAGAAAATTGGCGTCCTAGGATAAGGGAAAGGATTTAAGAAAAGGTGTTCCGATTGTATTAAAATGTTTTTGTCTAAACCCTCCTTAACTAATTTTTTAAGAGTCTCCTGATAACCAAAAATTGGATCTGTATTAAGCTTTAGATAAGAATCTGAATCTCCCAAGAGTCTCATTGCTTCTTTCATATAGTCTGTTTTGTCTTACACCTCCACACCTCCGCCTTTGTCTGCCTGCCGTATTACTAGACTGTAATTGTTCCTGAGTTTATCCAAGGCTATTGTCTCTGCTTGCGTTAGGTTTGGAACTATTTTTGTTTTAGACTCACACAATTATTTAAAACCTTTAAAAACCATTTGTTGAAATACTTTGATGCTCTGCCACTTAGACTGTATGGGATAAAATGATGATGTTGGTTTCAAACTTGTATGTCTTATATTAGTTCCTAATTCAGCCCCTATATGTTTGGTTTCCTGTCAGTCTTGCTCTTCAATCTCTTCCAGTAACGCAATCATTTCTACTAAATAATCCAGCTCTCTTTGATTGAATGCAGCATCGTAAATATGTAGGGTATCAATTCTCTTGTTTAAAAAAATGTCGTTTAAGTGTAAATTTCCTCATAAATCTGTGCAAATCAATGAACAAATCAAAGAGAACAGGATTACTTGTTGGTGCAAAGGACAAACCTTTCTCCAGAATACCAATTTGTGTGGGATTCAGGGTCTGTGAGGACAGATTAAAAATGCTCTTAGCTTTATCCAATTTTAGTTGCTTTGCTTGTTTTTTCCGCTGAGCTTCTTTGCCCCCTCTGCAACCTCTTTTTCTAGCTTTTTTAATTCTCTTTGTGTCTGTGCTAATTGTTTCTTCGTCAATTGTAATGTTTCTTCTTGGAGTATCTCTGAGTTGTCCCTGTCTTGTTCGACTTGTCCCCTTGTCATTGCCCTTGTTTCTCTCCCTAAAAAATGGGACCAAAGTAGAGTGAAAGGGGGTTTCAATGGTACATTAGGTCTTGCACCCCCTGCTTCATCAGTATATTTTTTTATCGGTTCTCTGTATGTTATTTAGTACTGGTCTCTCCACCCTTTTGCCTTCTGTACTGGTGGGTGTATTCCATTATTCCCCCATGGTGTATGGTTAAACCTTGGACCCGGTGTATGTTCCTGGAGTCGGCTACTGGCATTTCTCCAATCCGGATGTCTATCTCTCTGATTGAAGTTGTGTTTGTTATATTTGGGATGCTCTTTACTGGTGTTTGGACCGTATTATAGCATGGTCCCTACTCTCATAACATTGCATGTGTAGCCATGGTGGTTTTTACTATTCTTCTGCCCCCCTGTTATGTAAGCCCTGATAGATGCAGGCTATAACAGACTGTCATCTTGGGGTTTCTCCTCCTCCAGCAGCCTTTCCGAGTGACAGGGTGTGGAGGTGGAACTGGCTCTGTGTACAACCAATAATGGTGCAGACCATTGCCATCCTGTGCCTTTGGGAGGAAGCATGTAAAGTTAGTCAGTCCAGGTTCACCCTTGAGGGGGTAGAGACCTATGACTCCCGCCCTGTTATGGGTTTAGGAAGAGTTAAGGCACCTGGCCGGGTCTCCTGCCTACCATTGTGGCCTAGGGCCATCCTAAGACCTGGATCCTACTATTAACATCATGCATCTGCTGTAACAAGAACTGCAGTGGCTGTTTCAATAAAGGATCCCATTTTATATACCCCTGCCTGAGTCTACAGTCTATTGGGTAGGGGTATGTTTAGAGGACTGTCAGAGGAGGGACTGTCTCCAGAACTCTGGAACCTACTGTGACTGGAGGTGCAGCACCATGATAAGAACTACTGCCTGAAATTGCCTAAAAACCTGTCTTGTTTCCCCACAACATCGCAGAATCTCAGCCTCTCCTGAACCAAACAGGTATCTAGCACTACACAGACCTGTAGCCAGAGTAAATCTCCCAGAGGGGGGAAGCAGCGGTACACATGTATTGTGGTTTTTTAATATCCCCAGTTCCTATTGTTCTCTGAGCTATAAATCTTGTTTGTCTCTCTGGAACTTTTTATTTTTCCTCTCTAGCAATTCATCTTCACATTTCTCCATTTTAGCATAAGTACTCTCTTCCAATTCCTTAAATCTAATCATTTCATTACATAGTTTTAATTCATGCTGAAGTTTGGTGATATCTTCACCTATACCCTCCAGTTTATTTTCGCTAAAATTTATTAATAATCTCAATAGAGCACATAAACCAGCATCCAATAACTCCTTCCATGTCTTGAATTCTCTGTCACTAAAAGTAGGGTTTTTTAGTAACCTGAGATCTCTGGGGATTCTTCCCTCTTCTAAATATTTCTTTAGAAATACCATAACCCACCACTTTTTAGCCTCTAGTCTTAAGAAAATGTCACATTTGTTAAATCCTGTGGCTAGATCATAGTTTGACTCTTCGTCAATTATTTTGGTATGATTCAGAATACCCTTAGTTAGGATTTTCCTTCTCTGGAATCTGAAAAACAGCTAAGGATTTTCTAACAGAACGAGCTGATTTGTTCCAGTCCAGAACCCAGACTGTCGTTCAGCAAGTTTTGAACCAAAGAACGGATATCCTAATACCGACGGAGTCCGTTTCCATAGCATAGAGCAGTGAGTTGTTCCCAGCCCAGGGGAAACCCAAAGTACAGATACCGCATACACGTAGCCACAGCGTCACGTCCGGTAAAATGGAGGATGAGCCAGAGAGACCCAGGACACCATCCACAGTGCATCAAGCTCCAGGCAGAAGCACGACACACCCTGAGTAAACAACACAGAGGACAAGCGCTACAGATTGAGAAAGCATGCAGTGGTACAACATCGGCTCCCGAGGCAGCTCCCATTCCGGGTTCTGAGAGGAGGACACCAAACGGACCCCTAATGGGTGGCATACATTATCCCCCTAATCAAACATCACAGCAAAAACTATTCACATAATGTAAGAAAATAGTGGACTGTTGCCAGCCCCCAAGTCCAGTGCTCGAAAAACTATGAGTTTGGGTGTATAGTTGGAGAAAGCTGTAAATTTAGCGAATAAATCCTTAAAGTCTTCACCTGCTCCTGTGTGTCTGTGAGTGCAAGCCACTGGTCAGAGAGAGTCACAAAGGTAAATAAAGTTGGTACATATGAACCATAGACCCGCTGGTCAGTGTCTCTGATGGCACACGATCAATGTGGCTATAATACAATTGGCTTAGCGTTTTAAGCATGATGATGTTGCTAAAGCTACTCACGATCACCGGGCAGGCATGCAACGACTCCAGCGCGACACGATTCCCCGTAGAGCAGACTGCTTCACTCCGGAGAACCACAGGGTAAGTGTCAGACTATACAAGTAGGCGTCTTCTCACAGCAACTCCAGCGCGGCGTGCCTCCAGGCGGAAAATCAGCACAGAACCCAATCCAAACCAGGAACCGGAGCACAGCCGAACAAATGGTTGATGGTTCAAAGAGTTGAAAAAGCGCCCTGAGCGTGAAACGCGTTAGAGGATCTGTCAGGACGTTGTCTGCATGTTCTTTTAACCAAATAAATCTATGAATGGTCAATTCGGCCTAAGTTACATTTGTTCGGCTGTGCTCCAGTTCCTGGTGTGGATTGTGTTCTAAAACTATTCACAGGCAAAGTTTTTTGTTTTCCATGTTTCTATTCAGCATGTTGCATTGTATCCAGATATAAATAACATACATTATTTGCTACAAAAGCACCCCTTTTCTTGTTTGTTTTTTGCTATTTTGGTAGTTTGCTGCATTCCCAGGAGGGAAATGGAGTTCATACCTGTCCTGAATGCAGAGCGCAGTTTCAGGGGCGTCCTGCACTGTAGAGGAACCTGAAGATGTGTAACATAAATGAAAAATGTTACACTCTGTGTGAGACGCATACAAATTATACTGCTGAAATCTTTAGCTACGTTGAGTTAATTTCATACACAGTCAGACGGTGACTGCCGGCTGTGTTAATTATTAATTAATTAACTAATTAATTAACTCATTGTGAGTCAGACAGTAACTCAATGCTACTAGACTGGTAGTAGTGGCAGCCAGTAAAGTGGAAAATGCATTGATTCACAAAGACATAACACTCATAAGGGCCTATTCACTAAACCTCGATAAAATCAGTGAGTTGCCGATTGACTTTGCATTGTTTTATCGCGCTCTAAAACATGTGTGTCAAAACAGTATTGACTAAGAAAAAACAGCATTTTTTAAAAGTTTGGTAAAAAAATGCAGCCTCGGACGACTTTTTTTTTCTTTTCTATGTTTTATCGCGCTGTAATTGTTGGTTTAAACTGCAGCCCGGTTGAGCTGAACGGAGATGCTGCGTCTCCATGCATGGCTCTTACAGGCAGCAGTGCAGTTTAAATATTAATTTTAATACTAGTGTATAGGAGCAGGGGGTCTCCTGTGCTGAACTGCATTGATTTCACCCTCAGCGACGCCCTGCTTCCCAAGATACAGTGTTGTGTTTTGTCAATAACATAATGATGATAATGATGATTGTTAATATTATGGACTGGTGGTAGCAGCGGCAGGAGATGAACAATTCAGAACTGGACAAGCCAGGCCAACCTGCCAATGTCACGCGCTGGCCTGCGCCACCTCTATGGGTAGTAGTTGTGCCAATTGAGAACATCTCTTCCATACTGGTGGTAGCAGTCCAAAGCACTGATAATGGTGACATGAGTGACACGTACACAGCCATTGCTGCATATCATTTTTATAGTGCTGGTAGAAGTTTTATTAATAATCTACTAGCCAGCTGCTTCATTCATGACCATAGCCTCTTGAATGCTGGGAGCAGGGGCTGTATGTTCAGTAGGAATCAGATGTTTATTCATCATCACATACGTTGTTAAACTTGCAAATTATGAGACTACAGCTACATTTTTTTTTATAGCGCTGTTAGTTTTATGTCGAAAATTTTCAGGTCCCTGCCCTGTGGAGCTTACAATCTATGATTTCGGGGCCTGACTTTCCCAAGGTCACAAGGAGCTGACATTGGGAATTGAACCAGGTTTCCCTGCTTCAAATGCAGTGTCAGTCAGTGTCATTACTCACTGAGCCACTGCTTATGTAGAACAATCGTGAAAAGGGGTAGGACTGGTACCTATCTTGGGACATTTGCTTTAAGAGGTCACATGACCCACCACCACCACCACCACCACCAGACAACCTTAGATAGTCAGGCTAACACAATGGGGGAGGGGGGGGGGGAGATTGTAGCAATCCGACAGCACAGTGTAATGTCACAGGTGGAGGAGATGAAGACATTTCACCATCAGTAATGCAAACACACACACCACCAGTGCAATATTTAATGTCTCGTGGCTAGTTCTCTTCTGCCCAGCACCAGTTTTAAAAGCAGATAAGTTGTTAGTGCTAATGCTCCTAGTTCTAGTTAAAGCAGCATGATAATTCAAAATCCACAGTATGGGAAGCATGTGAAAATATGAACAAACTCCATCACACCCATGACACCCATGACAAGTGCTGAATGGTAATTTAGCTAAAATGCTTGATATAGACCTGTTGGCTCTCAAATGTGTTGAATCTTAGGGCCTCAGACTGCTTATGCAAAATGTGGAGCCATGTTGAACCATCCCAAGCAGATCCTATTTCTCTAACAAGGCGCTTTCTGAACGGTACAGCAAAGTTGCATTGGTGGTTGAGGCCCTATCACAGTCGGATGGAAGTAGAGTACACCTCACTACTGACATGTGGAGTAGTGGCCATGGAGGCGGTGACATCTTGAACGTTGCTGCCAAATGGGTGTGTTTTAGTATTGTCAAACCACAAAACGTGGTAAAAAAAAGACAGTCAGCGTCTGTAACAGCAAGACGTTTCGTAGACATGCCACTTTATGTATGCAGCGTTTTGAAGAAAAGACACACAAAGCTTCAGATGTGTTATCCAAATCAGAGAAAGTAAGAGCAGTGGCTAACTCCAAAGGCACTTGAGATTGGGTTTGTGGCGGGTGATAATATTTCCAACTTGGATGCAGCACTTAAAACATGGCAGCCTCAGACACATTCCTTGCTTTGCACATGTACTCAATCTAATAGTAGCTAGTTTCTTAGTCCTCTGTGTGGAATGTGCAGAGAATTGGTGGTGGCAGTAACAGCAGCAGAGGTCACAGTGGCCCATCAATATGGGAAATTCTCTAACACTATGGCATGGTTCGCACTAGAGCGAAAGCAGCAGGCACTTATAATAGTACTAGTGCTATAGAATGGTGAAGGCGTATATGGGTGATAATTTATTCCTGCCTCCTGAATTTGATCCTGCTGAATACTGAGCTGCTAAAACAGAAACATGATCTGGTCTTGTAAAGGTGGCAGTGGATTGGCTGAGTGTTCCTCCTGCAAGTGTGTTGTCAGAGAGCATATTTACTGCAGCTGGTGCAATCCTAACAAACTGCCTGATGAAACTGCTCCATGGTAGCTTTAAAGGGTCACTTTTATCACAATGAATTAACATCTGATTCTTCAGAAATATATGGCACCTGCACCAGCCTTCAAGAGGCTCAGGAGGAGCAGACTAATTACTTACATTATTACAACACTACCATTTCCACAACCACTATAACACCATCAGTATTATAGTACTTTAAAAACACCATGCAACCATAGCTGTATGCGCATTTCAGTATCAGTGCCCACAGAAGAGGAGATGTCAATTAACATAACTAGTAACAGTGAAGGTGTTGGCCAGTGTGTGGCATTTTCACAGCACTTTGTTTGTTGTTTTTATTAATATATGTATCTCCAACTCCTAAACCAGTTACTTTTTGACTTCTCAGTAACACAGAGGTGGGAGGGAGGGCCCCAGAAACAATGACATACTCCTTTCGTAAAAATGTTGCTAAAAATAATTATTAACCTGAGAACACAAAGGCAACACTTTTTGAGTGTTACTTTATATCTGTGTGAATCAATACATTGTGCACTCCACTGCAACTAGTCTAGTATCATTGTGTGACTGTCTGCATGAGTGGAGTAATTCAGTAACAACAACAATAATTAATCAACACAACCAGTCAGAGAGGTTGACTGTCTGAGGTAAACTAAATGTAGCTAAGCTTTGCAGATGCATTGTTAGTCAAAATCTAAGACTAACTTGCCAGTTGCCACTGAGTCTGTCAGTGTCATTTCATGCTTGCTGACAGTAGCTTATTGTGTATTGTTGTTCATCTGCCACCACCACCACCACCATGTCTACCATAACCAGTACAAAAACCACCATCCTCCATCATCATTATCTTACCAGAAAAAATAAAACTTGCAAATATGGCATCAAATTACATATATTTTTGTTGACCATCTAGTGGGGATCCAAAAAGCCAGCACCAAAACTGTTGTGCTATGCCAGACAGGCAGTGCTAAATCTGTCTCTAACATCTCTGTCAGAATTGCTAATTGGCAAAATGGCACCTGTCAATGCAGGACAACCAGCCAACCACCAGCCCAATTAAGCTGATTTGTGAAACATATGTTGGGTGCGTCTGACGTCACCCACACGTGAGAGCGGCTCCATAGCGGGTGTGCATTGAATGGGCTCCGTACAGCGTTAACTTATCCAAATTTACAGACAGCTATATATCTGCACTAATATCTGGTGAGATGAAGATATTTACACCTGAAAACTAGCAAGCAAGTGACTGGGGTTATAGAGAGTCAGGTATGGTGACCTTTGTACAGAGAAGGATCAATAAGGCCAGTATTCTGCTTCTATTTTCAACTGTTCAGGAACTGCAGCCGATGGACACTTTATCTCTGCTCAGAGTTAGTCAACCACTACCTGATTTGTAATCCCAATTTTGCACTAACTATATTAACTGATTAGTTACGCAGAGGTATTTACAGTATATACACTCACTTTGATGTACTGTAACTGAGGAGAATGAATGCTAATCTCCTTTCTGACTTATCTTGAGTCTGTATATATTTGAGAGGCAATCAAGGATTCAAAGGCACTCTAATACTATATTCTTAACCCTAAGGATTACATGTCAAGGCAGAGCCTTTTCCCTGCCCAAAGTCAACCAGCTACCACCTGGCTTATTTTTCAGTATTTGCACTGATAACCTCAATTAATTAAATATTTAGGTGTCTCTACATATACTTCCTCTAATGTTACAAAGAGGAGAGTAAATACTATATAATATATTTACCATCTCTGAGTTATGATCCCGACACAATGAAGTTATTATTAGCATCCACAAGATTATACTGTAGGTTGTGAATCAATTACAACTCCTTTACAAATCCAACTGATATTGCAGACTACACTAACAGAACCTGATATTTATATTAGAATTAGAATAGGCTCTTTCTCTGCCTCTTTGTGGCAAGGCTGTGCTATAGGACCCACTTCTAAATTCTCATCCAGCTGTTTTAATTTTTAACTGTCTTTATATTCATTCCGTGATTCTAGTTTCTGGAACATATCCAAAATTGTGGGTGTTTTGTATACATGTTTATTTAAACATAATTTTCAATTACTTTGTGGGGGTCTACTTTTTGGGAAACACTTTTACTTCTCTTTGTATTTGCTTTACATCAGTTTCCTGCTGGCACCCATCCCTTTCTGACTAATGCTCTAATATTCGAATCCCTGAGAAGCTGAGCAGGATCACCCAACCCATCTGTGATCTAGTATCTGTATTTAAAATGTATTCAAGGTTTTAGGGGGACCTGTACCTTTAATGTCCACATTATTCTAAACAATTGTTCATATGCAAGGCCAGAAAACTACCTGATCAGTCATTGAAACAGTTGTTTGTGAGTAGCTAGCTATATACTTCTTTGTCCCTGCTTTTGTTTTTTTTGGTCAGGTACAGGTAATAACAATTCATTAAAACCTGTGGCATACAGCAGGGGTCCAGGTTAAAGTGGATAGAATAAAAAAGCAATGCATTATGAGTGTGCGTTTGCATGTCATTACCCAGATTCTCTTACTTTCATGGTAGCACGTTACACTGTGTGATTATGCGCTATAGCAGGTTTGAGGACCTGTGAAACTGCTCATCTGTGTTTATCATTCATATTAGGGGGAATAACGTTGTAAGGAGTCAGATTGAACATTTTATATGTGGATGAGAAATCTGCTGTAACTGTATGCAGATGTACTTCCTATAGACACTTTTATTAGTTCTGAAACATTTAGTTACAGTTGCCATTTTAAACATAGCTTTACCCTTAAATGAGGAATCCATGCAATATCCTATGTGTGGTTTAAAAAATAAAATTACAAATAATAATTCTATAGTTTTAGATATGTACTAATTTTTTTAATTATTATTATTTAAATTCATATCTATACCATTTTTAATATAATGAGAATCCTTAGATTTCTATAGCAGATTTTAACATACCTCCCCAGCAGTGCAAGATCCTTGCATCACTTTCCTGTTTGTGATAATTTTTTGCCAATATCTCCAGCAGTTTGATCTGCAAACTGTAACAGTAGATGTTGTTACCTCAGTAATTTAAGAATAATTTGTAGCTGCTGAGTTATGGACAGTCAAGGACAGAATTTATTCCTTAAGGATTTGACACTTTTTTCTATTTAATTTGTCTTGGCACTTTATATTTTTCCAGGACTCCTTACTATTTCCATGATATCTATACATATTTTATATTCCTTGAAACCTGCTGTATGCTTGCTTCACACAAATGACAATGCAATAAATGACACATATTATTAAAATAACATTCCATCTGTTATGTCCGATCTACAGTGTACATTCTTTTTTTGCAGTGTGTCACATGCATGTGGTAAAGGGGCTTTTGTGTAAAACTGTGGCTGCATGACCTAACTTTAAACAAAATGTAAACCAGCATAGGTCTGTAAGCATTTTTTTGCCCAATTTACAAATGTTTGCATTTTTGGAAATATGTGGTTTCCATGAAACTCATCTAAAACCAATCATTGCTGTTAAGATAAAGTCAATAAGGAAATGTGTTACTGCACTTAAAGTTCCTCCCACTCATTACTGTATGTAATAGAAGGCACAACTCAACTATACATATAGCTTCAAAGCATTGGCATATTGGTTCATGTTAGAAAAATGTTGAACTAGAAGAAATACACAAGACAGGTCTAACGATGTCACATGTACTGTAGTGTCAGTTCTGCACTATTCAGTCTGCCATGGATTCCATAATCTTTTCAATTATGAGCTGCATATCCTGCATATGCAGCTGTCAAGTACTCGGGAAGCATTATCTGTCGGGAGGGTACAAAGTAAAGCTGTGTCACCAAGTATAATTTTTGTTGGAAATGGCATGTATTTTATTTCTGCATTAAAGAGAATAAGATAATGAGGCTTGAAAAGGGTCCAATCACTGTCTGGTAATCAGAACCTTTTAACTGCTTTTGACAATATGAATTGCCAATTATTTAACATAAAACTCATAAAACAATCAAATCTTGCTCTTATGTATTCCAAGGTCAGTGTGAGATTCCTTTCAAAATAAGGAATTTACTGCAAATTCTTTGACCATGGAGCACTGAATTATAGCCCTGCAGCCTTTGTTGTGATTAATGAATACACGTGTCATGTTTTTTGGTGTGGTGCCCACCACTACTGTTACGGTCATGTCATTTACAGTTATCAACAGGTGATTTTGCCCACAGTTGTACCTTCTTATTTAGCATTTGTAGTAGGGTCTGCTGTTAGTGTTGCATAGCTCCAGTGTTTTTGGAGGTATACTTGCTATTCTATATAAAACCATTTAGCATATCTTTATTCCGACTCATTATTATGTGCTGTTTTTGAATATTCATGTTCAGTAGAGGATACATGTGCCCAATATTCTAATGTCATTTTAGAGAGAACAATATCCACTGTTCCTGATAAAGAAACAAAGTGGTAAAATGATCCCTGCTCTCTATTTGTATGATTAGATATCAACCTTGTTCGCAGTTCTCATTTGTCTTCAACTTACAGCTGCAGTTGATCTCTTCATTATTTTGTATCTACAGTTATGTTCAAGTGTGCTTCATCAGAAATTATATATATGTTTATATACTTAGTTAAAGATTATTTCTGTTTATATTGAAAAGCAATGATAATCTAAGAACATTGGTAGAAATACATTGTACACCCCTGTAAATCAACAGCAAATTATAAAAATGGATGCAAAGCCATATAGAGTATTCTACGCTAACAATGACATGACTAAAGGACTTTGTTTGCTTATTTGTATATTAAAACGTAGGAGCTGGATATCTTCTTGCCGCACTATACGAATAAAGTCTTACACCAGACATTATAGCATAATAAACTGTTTAATTCGCAGGTTATTTTCAGGTTGCCAAGGCACAACGTTTCGGGTATCTCATTTCCTCATGTGCAATATTTACCTGCGGTTGGGAGATTCCTGAAATATTGTGCCTTTGCAACCTGCAAAATATAACAGTTTATTATGCTATAATGTCTGGTTTAAGACTTTATTAGAATAGTTGCGGCAAAAAGATATCCAGCTCCAAGTTTAACTACGTGGTAGAAGTGGGATCTTCAACTGGCTGCACCTTACAAAGAAAAGGGACACCCGCTGTAATTATCTGAAAGATCCAAGATCTAAAACCTTTATCCTGACAATATTAAAAAGTAAGTAAACACATAAGTAACACTATAATGACTGTAAATTCACTGGGGGTTATTTGTCAAAATTCTAGTAGGAAAAACATTTTTCAAGGGTTATTTTCCTTAAAATTAATATTATAAACTGCAATCATGTATTGGTTTTAACTTAAGCTTCTTCATTTGCGATTCAGTAGGAGAGGCTAAAAAGAGGATATTTTTGTTTGCTTTTTGTTGTGTACTTGTTATGCTTGCTTGCTTGTCTTTTTTGTGTGATTTTGTTTACCAGGTTATGCCTAGTACTGTTAAAGAATCAGAAAAGTATCTGTATGGCATTATACTTTTAAAGCAGTGTTTGAATGATGTTTGTAGTCTGAATTTACTATGTTTTTATTGCCCTTATCTATGTCCGGTTTTCCCTCATTTTTAAACGCTATCCTAGACATGAAATGGATGTCCATAAATTGATTTCTGGAATGGAGCTGCCAAGACTATCATTTCCACTCCAAATCTAAAAGGTCCAGCAAAAACAAAAAGAGACTGCAGTTTCATGAGTCACTACTGACACAAATGAACTCTCTTCCCATGAGTGCAAAAGGCCATGTCTATACATACTGCACTATATGAATGCACGCACAGCTGTCTCTTACACATACAAGTACACAATGGAATTCCATCCCTATATACCAATAGGGACCACATAGTATCCACGTACACTTTTAGTATTGCAACACCCTCTTACATTTCTACACCTACCCACACCATTGGTATACACTTCCACTCCACACACACATTTTGTAAAGCACTGTATACACTGTGGGCGCTTTATAAATTTATATTTACATACATACATACACACACACACACACACACACACACACACACACACACACACTCTTACATCACTAACATTCAGAGACCTCAAGTCATAAATCGCATACAGTATAGGGGGGATGGATAGGTTTCAGTCACAGATAACATTCCAAGAAGCACTGTTTTTGAGTTGAACCTTTCTTTCTTTATCCATTGTAATACTGCCGGATGAAGAGATCAGTGTATCTCGAAAGCTTGCACAAATAAAAGCATTTTGTTAGCCACAGAACAGTATCGTCTATTAGTTTCTTATTATTAAGCTTGGCTAACATGGTACAGATACTTATATATAGATATATAGCCAATAAAGAATATCACTTGGAGCACATTCACATGTCTTAGACAGGTCTGAAACCGTGCATTTCAACCATTATCACCTTGCATACAGTGCTCCCACTGCAGCAAGGGATTCTGGGAAATTACATGCAAATGAGCACACAATGTGTCACCTTTTGCCTGGAATATCCATTCACATGGAGCCAACCTCACACTGATGATACCCATCAATGTTGAAACATGTCTGTGAGTGGCTTGTACTTGCTTTGCTAGTCCCATGCTGTGTTTAAAAGCTGTGTGAACGGCGATGCATCAGCTTAAATGGGCTCCATATATGTGTATATATAATAAAAAGATCACTTGTGAGCACATTCAAATGTCATAGACAGGACAATATGCTCACAAGTGATCTTTTTATTTGCTATATGCTATACGGTGGAGGTTTATTGTTTCCCTTTTCACCCTCCATAAGTTAAAATGTGTATGGTGTATATGTATGTGTGTGTATATATATATATATATATATATATATATATATATATATATATATATATATATATATATATATATGTATATGTATGTGTATGTGTATGTATATATATATATATATATATATATATATATATATACATACATACATACATACATACATACATATATATATATATATATATATATATATACATACACATATATATATATATATACACATATATATGTATGTATATATATGTATATATACAGTGTTCGACAAACCTATACATTTGCTCGCCCTGGGCGATTTAACCCCCGGGCGAGTAAATATTGGCCCAAGCTGCACACGTTTGGTACTAGGTGGCGATTAGATTTTTTTGTGTGGCGAGTAGATTTTTTGGTGATTTGTCAACCACTGTATATATATATATATATATATATATATATATATATATATATATATATACACACACACACAAAAGACAGCGCTTAAGTGACTGCTGTTGGCAATGCCCAATCAGTAGTGGAAAAAATAGATATAAATTAGTCTACACCAATGTATTAGTAAACCATATCAACTCCACTAGTTATCCCACATGTATGTCCAAGCATGGAGTGCTAATGCAAATGATATAAAACTAATTGAAAATAGTGCTGTGGGTGCCTATTAAACCCCAAAAAAGGTATAAATGATAACAATAAAAATCACAATACTTAAAACATAATGTCCTTGTGAGTCCATGAGAAATAAAGTCAAATACAGCAAAAAAAACACACAAAAACAGGAAACAGGCAGCCTTCTGATAGGGCCCAACGCCCTCCCCACTCCACCTGTATAGAAGAAAAGAAAAGAAAAAAAGCACCCAATCCTAGTGCATTACTGTATAAAAAATGGATTTAATGTTCCAAAAACTCAATGGTCAAACTCACAATGAAGGTAAAAAAGCATATATGAGATCAATACTCATGCTCCGAATGGTCAGCAAGAACCTCTCCTCTGCTCAGCTACTCCGCAGACCGGTATAATCCTTGTGAGTCTCCGTCCAGCAGGAACTCTCGGCATCAATGGCTTTACAAATTCTTCCCCCGGGGAACACGCACCAGATGTCCCTGGTTCCAAGCAGGGGGGAAGGACATCTGGTGTATGTATGTGTGTGTGTATATATATATATATATATATATATATATATATATATATATATATATATATATATATATATATATATATATTTATATATATATATATATATATATATTTATATATGTAAAAAAAGCAGCAAGCACTCCAATGTAGCTATCCAGAAAGGCCTGGTGCTAGTCCCGTAAATAATGTAAAGAGTATGTTACCATCCAGCAGGGCAGCAGAACAGTAAAGAGAGACAGCACTCAGAGGTAAGTCAGCAAAATAATGTATTGAAACAGACACAAAAATCCGACGTTTCGATCCCCAGAGGGATCTTCTTCCGGACGGAGATGCGGTCTCGTGGCTGATTTTTGGCCCTGTGTCTCCCACACTGCTTATACACAGACTTTCGAGGACATTGATGGTAGCCAGTATGCATTGGTAACATCGTGGATGGAAGCCGGATGATTTGAGCAGAGGCACAGATGTGATTTTGGTGATATGAACTTTGACTTTATTCTCTGACTATTTATCCATCATGTGCCTTCCGTTATTAACTGCCCTGCTTTCATTTATATACCTACATCCTTGGGAGTTGGATTCCTCCCCTTGTTGCTTTTCAGCTACCTCGTTTTCCCCATGTTTATTTACTCTTATGTGCAGTATTATCTAGCTCATTTTGGGGTTACCTGTGTATATGCATGAAGTCTTTGACTGTTCCTCATATCCCTATAATATTGGTTCAATTTTCTTTGGGCATTTGGTCTCTTGCACTTACCATTAGGGGGTTATATGCTTTGTATTTGCATATTATACCCCATGTGCAGACAGATTGCTCTAAGTTTGTTACTTACCTTTCTCATTTTGTTTTCTGTGTGCTTATTGTATTCAGTATATTTACCTATGTGGGTATGCCCTCACTTTAGGTTTTCTTAGTTGGTACTATTTTGGTTCCAGCTATTTGATTGCTATTCTTATTCATCCTCCTAGTGGTTTTTTGATGGGGACCGGCCGGTCATGATTCTATGTGGGATCTTCTGATTCCCACTGTGAATGTTAGGATCCTCCTCCCCATACCCCCTTTTTTACATATAGGGTCTCACTTTTGTGAGGTTTTTGTGCACACAGTATGACTGGGATTTGAGTGTTTGACTGTGTTTTTCCCGTCTGTTATTGTTTTTATATGTATGTCTTTATGTATGCAACAGACCCACACTTCCTGAAAATATTTTTTATGAGAACTATATTGACAAGCCTAAGCACCTTGTGAGGAAGACGGAACTGGTGTCAGGCCCAACAGGATCAGATTCCACAACCTCTGCTATTCTAGATAACAGCTCTAGCTTTGATCTAAACCAGGTGCTGGGTAGCCATATTGTCACAGCATAAATTTTAACTCTACTGCACACAGCTTTCATTAAAAGCAGACAGCATCCACTTCCTGGTTGCCATTGTAATGTGCCTTGTGCACACAAAGAAGCATATCTGAGAAAGTAGTGAGATTATGCTAACAGCCGCATTGGCTACAGGTGTGAGCACTAGATCTTAAAAGTATTCTGCGATAACTGAGCTACCCAGCTGCTGGTTTAGTTCACTGCTAGTGCCTAATATAGCAGAGGTTGTGGGCTCTGATCCTATAAGGTCTGACACCACTACCCCCTTACTCATAAGGTGCCTTAAGCTTGTCAGTAACGTTTTTATGGAAATCCTTTTAGGAAGTGTGGGGTCTGAGCCATTTAAATATACAGGCAGTCCTCGTTTTACAACGCTTCGATTTACAACGAATGGCTTATCCAACGCTATGCAATGCATACCTATGTTCATTTTTACAACGCCAAAACGGCTTATCCAACGCTCTTACCACGCTTTGCAACGTTGTTTATGTGTATGTGTATGTGTGTATATACACATAAACAACGTTGCAAAGCGTCGTAAGAGCATATATATAATATTATATTATACTATATAATATATTAGTTATTATGTTATATTATATATATATAATACAGTATAGACACTATATAATTTATGTGTGTGCTGCATATCTTATTGCCTGCGTAAAATATTTGGTGTATTTTAGTGTTAAAAATGCCTTCAGGAACGGAACCTTTCATTTAAACAGTGTTCCTATGGGAAAACGAGTTTCGCTTTACAACGTTTCGCTATCCAACGCCATTTTGAGTAACGCATTGTGTCGGATAACGAGGACTACCTGTACTTTGCATATACTATTAGCATATCTCCCAGGTATCTAAAGGGTGCAACTTTTTGAGCACCAGTGTTTCTCTATACGTCTGAGGGGATATATACTGTATATATATATAGTGCTTGGGATTCTACTAAAATATCTCCCTCCCCCTCCAGCCAAACCGATATTTTAGGGTCTAGCGGAAACAGATTTTTCAAAATCCGCAGGCGGATTTAATATGAAATTTGATGGTCGAATTCACAAAATCTGCATGGACCGGATCAAATGACAGATTATTATGTATTCACACAAATATTTAGTGCCCAATCTGCCTTCCGATTTCTGTGTGCGAATCTGACTTTGGTATTTTTATTTATTTATAAAAAAATTCGCCCAGAAATAATACTTTTATTTTCAAGTATGTCCTGGGCTCAGAGTTATGGTGACAATACATGGTTACATTAAATAAACAGAGGTTATACATTCAATTGACAGACATTTCAGTGACAGTTAGAGTTATGTGTATAGGCATATGTAATAGTTACAGACAATATTAAAATGAGAGACAGATGAGGTCTTAAAAATACTTATACTAGAGGCAATTTTGAGAGTCTCCGATAGGTTGATCCAAATGTAAGTTGCACAGTAACAGAAACAGCAGCGACTGGATTCCTTGTTGAACCTTGGGACCATAACAGTCTTTTGGAGTCTGCTCGCAGGTGATAAGAGCTGGATGTGGTATGGGTGGGGATCCTGTTCAGATCGGCGGGTAGCTTGACCAGAAAGTATTTGAAGGCAAGACAGGAACATTTTACTTTGTTTGGACTCAAATGATAGCCAATCTAGTTCTTTGTAGTGATGTGTGTTGTAATTACTTTGTAGTACAAAATGGCATATTGAGTTGTAGAGGGTTTCCAGTTTGCTCAGGTGAGTTTGAGGTGCTGTACCATAAACTATGTCCCCATAGTCTATAATTGGCATTAGTATCTGCTGGGTGATGCACTTTCTGACCAGCAGACTTAGGAACTTTATTGTTCCTATAAAGTACTCCTAGTTTGGCATAAGTTTTAGATGTCAGAGTATCAATTGCAGCCCAAATATTAAGTGGGAGTCAAGCCAAATTCCCAGAAACTTAAATCTAGTGACATGGTCTAGAATGGTGTTATAGTTGGTTCTGATCTAGTACAAACAAAGTTTGCCCATCTCTACACTTCTCCTGTGTTAATCACTAGTTCCCAGTTTAAGAAGATAAATTGGACAGTATTCATCAGCACACAAAGGGTGTGGAAGATTATACCCCAAGCTGCAACATCTCTGCTCCCTGTGTACAGGGGAGGGAAAGGAAAAGTAACAACATTCCCCTCCCAATCTCCCCCCCCCCTCTCCTCCCTCTCTCCCCCCACATAACATATATGTGTAGTATGGCCCATTTGAGAACTCAAGGGCCCTTCAAGTATATCATATTATCATATATATTACAAGGAGACATTACACAATTTCGACAAGTGTATTAAATTAGGTTGTCCCTTCCCAACAGATTTATTAGCCAAACTTATTTCTAATCATGCAATCTCTTGAAGAAAACTCACCAGCCTTTAGGTGACTGGAGATATACTTTGCGTGTATTTCCAACCACTTTTTCATTTCGGAATTTAAAGAGGTACTAGAATAACAGCGAATTGCCAAAATTTGTGTATGACCATTTGTACCGTACAGCACAGTTATTCAGAGCCAGAATGAAATTGCTTAAGAAATGCCGTTATCTCACGGTTTGGACATGTGAGAAGGGCTTTTAGAAAGGACTATTTGCACACAGTTATTATACTTGAAAAGACCTCTAAGAAAGTAATATTGTATGTGCAGTGTAGCGAAATTTCTCTTGGTGAAACTTTATTTCCGTAAATGTCCATTAAAATATGTTAAATATGTGTCAACAAAGTATTAGCTTTGATTTTCTTTGAGCATTCAGTTTTATTGATGTGCTGGGATATTTTTTTTCAAGGAAAGTCTATATCATAAATATAGGCTTTTGCTGAGATCTGTGACACTGTTGGGACAGGTAATGTGTGTAATGTACAGTCCATTATACCATATGAAAGGCCTGAATGGGAAATGTGTAAATGGATTAAAATTGTTTAAAATTGCTGGCCCTTTAAAAAGCAGTAATCAAAGGTACTTACTAAAGTGTAATGCAATACATCATTTGATGCTTCAGGATTCTGTAATCCGTTCACTGCTCTCTAACCTATAAATAAAAATAAAAAAGTTCCGTAATTTTCTCCTTAATTTAAGAACTGAATGGTCTGGGTTATTTATCCGGAAATATTAACGCCTTCACCTTTCAAAGGAAATAGAATTGTGTGGTATTTACGAATGAACAGATAGATGTTTTTGCCATGTACAACTATTCCAATTAAAACCAGGGAAACAGTATAACCATTTTTTTTCCTTAATTCTGTTTTTTTTTGCTATATTTTTAAGACAGTTCACATTGCTTGGAACTGTGTGAAAATGCAATATTTTCACCAGATTACTGTGAAATGTTCAATATAATTTTGCAAACATTGTAATGCCTGCATATTGTATGAAGGGCCATGGGACATTTGATTTGCAGAAATGTATTCACCTCTGAAACCCATCATACTATGGGGTAGATCCTCAGGTTGTTACATATTAATTTGAACCCAAAAGTGCATAGCGCTATGACCAGCCATTTTCATTTAAAATAAGGGCACAATAAATGTTAACAGGTTTATTCATATGCAAATCATACGGTAATGAGCACTTTACCTAATTGCGGAGATCCTCAGACCTCCGTTATGGTTATTCTCATGCATTAACACTACAATATTTAGCGCCAGCCAAAAAAGCTGCCCTTATTCACTTCTTAACCTTGAAGAGCATTGCATTATTTCAAGAAATAGCCTGCAAGGGAAAAGGAAAGGTCTTAAGTGGTACCCATATGAATGGACTGTGTATGATTTAACCCTTAAATTACATGGGCAATAAAGGTGTGCTCAAATTTACAAGGTGGAGTGAAAAATTGATGAACAGAAGGGCATATGCACTAAATAACAGTGTCAATAGGACTGTAAGAAATCCAGTTCAGTTATATTATTATAGTGTAATATGTATGAATCTGGTATGAAGACAAAATGCCAAGCATACAGTATATACGGTAGGTTTTAAGAAGGGGCTCATATTTTGCCCCCTCTTCTGGGCCTAATGACTTCAACTATTTGTAGATGTGCAGAAATATAGGAATTTCATCCTAAAACATCACTTTTTGAAATTTGACGAGAGACAATTATTAATGTCACCATTGAACAAATACCAGCGCAGGAGGACGCCAATATTGGCGATCACCAACCTCCAGTTTTGTTTAATAGCATTCCATTAGTAACTTCACATACTCCATTCAAACCACAGCCCAGGTATTATCCTGCAAATTCTAAAGGCAGATTAATTGATACTTTATATCATTTTGTCAACAATTACTTAATTGCTCGTGTGAAAAAAAACCACAAGAAATATGGGTTAGAATGTAACCAAAGAAGAAAATATGGAATTTAAATGCCTTTAACTATATAAGGATATAATAATTAGAGGATTTTACAAAATGATGGCAGTAGTAGTTGTAGTCCAGGGCAGAAAGGATTATGCGAAAGAAGCCCTATGGCTCCTTTTTTCATATCTTCTAATTAAACATGATCCTACCAGCGCTTATGTGGAGGAATTTAAATTGTTTTGGGATCAGGCCATGGATAATGGATGTTCTAATAAAATCGGAATATGATTTTCTATTTGAGCCTAATTCAAGAATGCTAGTATTATACTAGCTCCCTAAAATCCACAAATCTTTATTGGACCGACTGGGAGACTGATCATTTCGGGGATTAAATCCCTAACATCTAATACTTTCCAAAATGTGGACTATCTTTAACAGAAGTATGTACCTGTATGTCAACTACCATATTACACCAAAGACACAACATCTATACATTTAAGGAATTTAAGTGAGAACCAGGCTATCGTTGGGTCACCATCCACGTACAAGAGCTATATACCAGCATCCCCCCCATCAATGGGATTGCATCGATCAAGCAGTATCTATCTAAGAACCCATTTTAAATTCTTCCAATTATCAATTCATTTTGGATTAGATAAATTTCATATAATCTCACAATTATTTTTTTCCTTACCCAATTCCATCTCCAAATTTGCAGCACAGCGTTGGGGACACGCTTTGCCCCCAAATATTCCAATTTATATATGGGGCATCGGAACACTGCTGCATTTTACATAACAATCCATTCTCAGATCATATAATCATCTGGACAGGTTTCATCAATGACATCCTCTTGGTGTGGAATGGCAATAAAGAATTGATACAATCATTTTTGAATTACCGATTTAGCCAGATATATTGTCGAGTATTCCTCCAGAAAATCGCAGGTGGCAGATGCCTTACAACTGCCTGCTCACAGATTCACTGTGGACTAAGTGCCCAACAGGATTAACACAGTGGGGTTCCCTGTTTCTGAATGGAACACTCGCTGTGTTAATCATACCAGGCCACATCAGTATGGAAGAGCTGCATAGAGAGAGCAGACAGAATCGGTCCCTCTCCCTGCACATCTCTAACAGGTGATTGCAATGTTTTAATTGTATTTTAATTACATAGGATTGAAGCAGGGGGTTGCCAGAGCTGAACAGCATTCATTTCAGCCCCTGGGACCCCCTGCTTGCTGAGTTATTGCCTTCCTGAGACTGATGCAGCCCAGTATTATTAACACGTTAACATGTTAATCCTGATGGTAAATCCCTCCCTGCTCTGCTTTTGCTGTGAACACTCCACGTTTTGTCCACGGTTCACCAGCACATGTGCGGGGGCAGATTGGAGCTAAGGCTGGCTATACATCAATGTTAATGATGCCAATTTGGTGTTTACCTCTGTGACCGTTCATTTCTTGGACATTAACCTTGAGGCCCAGTTCTATGGCTCGGTTGTCCTCTAGATATATTTTAAAGAGGTAGACAACAATAGCTTTTTAATGGTCACTAGTAATCAGAACAAACAAAGGAATACTAATAACCCTCTAGGGCAATCCACGTGATTTTGGAAGAAATTGCAGTCATGATGCCAACTTTTAAAATCAAGCCGTAGTACTATTTGATAAATTCCTCTCTAGAGGATACCAGCCCGAATTGCTCAATAGTGCTTGGGATAGGGCTAGCGCTTTGGATAGGAATACATGATTAATAAGAAGGATCAAAAATACAATCAACATACCATTTTAGATAAAAATTACTGTTCCATTTATCACAAAATATAATTGTGAAGGCACTGCTATCCAAAAAATGATTAATCGACAATGGAGAATTTTAAAGAACAATCCATTTTTGGGATCCAAACTCTCCAATAGACCATTACTGATCTTTAGGAAACACAACAACCTTAAGAACTCTTTAGCACCTATTGATATTTGTCAGGTCTCCACTTGACCACTGGGTCCACTTGGTTGCCAAAAAAAAAACTCCTGGCAATTTTATATGCGGCAGATGTCTAGTGTGTAAATTTCTTCATAAAGATCAGAAAGCAATCACATCATCTGTCTCACATGAGAATTGTTATTAAGGAGTGTATGTCCTGTACCACTATGTACAGTCTGTAGTTTACCTTTACAAGTGCCCCTAAGGCCTTCAGTATATAGGGCGGACCAAGAGGCACTTGAGTTTGTTCTGCCGAGGGGGCTTCAGAACAAGCACTTGCTGCCCATGGATGAACTCTCTATTACGGGCATTCTGATCATATGAAGTCTTCTGTTCGATCTGAGCATCCCTGAGGTTAGCCTGTGTTAACCCCATGAGTCGGTCTAGCCAGTCTCTGAGGGTTACTACATACTGTAGCACAGAAGCATCAGTAGTAGTAGTCTCCCCTTCCCATCTCTCACAGAACAGGTCGAGGACTGTGCCACAGCCTCAGGTTATCGGGTCGCAAAGTCGACCACCGTTAGGATATAGCGCTTCCCCATCTAGCTAGGAACCAGAAGGGGTCCCACAATATCTACCACTGCCTTCTGGAAAGGTACACCTTTCATTGGTAGGGGTTTCAGGGGGACCCTCACACAGTCACCCGACTTGCCTACCCACTGGCAGGCATCACAGGAGCAACAAAAAACTGCCAATGTCTGCGATGCTCCTAGCCAGTAGAAATGCTTCAATAGCCGGGATCTAGTGCGGGCGACCCCCTGATGCCCCGGTAGTGGGATGGAGTGGGCTACCTGCAACAACTGCTGCCTATACTCCCTGGGTACCACTAACTGTCTCCTACCAGTCCATACCCTATTTGGAGCACCAGGAGCTTGCTCCCTGTACTAGAGCCCACGGTATCAGAGATACCGATCCGACCCACCCTCGGAGGCAGACTCGGACGCCCGAAGTTTTATGCCCTCTAAGGTGGGACCGGACCGCACTGCTTCTCTGAACCATGGCCACTCATCCTCAATCACGAAGTCAGGGGATGGGGGAACAGGGACATTGGCAGGGAGAACACAGTACAGGACTCAGTCTGGCTTACCTGTCGGACTTCGCAAGAACCACAGGAATCAGTGGTCCCAAATGCAGGGGAACAATGATCTCCTCAGTGGGTAGGGGTACCTCACCTGCCTGGGCAAATGCCCAAATTTTACTCCTTGTGACTACAGCCACAGGAGCATCTTTGTGTGCAAAAGAGCAGATGGTGTCCCAGGTCGTTACCCAGTAGCACCTCAGTATCCAACCCAGTCAAAACACCCACATCTCTCATTCTTTGACCTGCACCCCAGTCGAGAAACACTCAGGCGACCTGGATTGACCGAGGTCCCCCATCTGGCATGTGACCTGCATCCCTGGTCCAGGGAACAGATCCTCTGGGCTGACCATATCAGGTCGCACCAGAGTAACTGCAGCACCAGAGTTGATCAGGCCGGCTGCCAGGCAATCTCCGATGGTCACTGGTTCCAAAAGCTTCCTCCGGACATCAGTGGCTTGCAACCCGACAACTGCAACTGGGTGCCCATCTGTCTCCACGGTTATGCCACCTGTACAGGATATAGGCACCGCTGCCTGGGTCCACTGCTATACCTGTTGGATGGCTTCCTAATGATCCTTAGTTGGTGCCAGTCCCACGGAGGCAACTGTTTTGCTGCTGGAGTGTGTTGCCCCAGAGGGGGGTAACTGGAACGCCCCAGGTCGGAGCAATCGGGCTTCAGGTGCCTGATCCGATTGCAGTGGTAGCATTGCGTTTCTTGCTCAAATCCTGCAGGTTTGGCTGCATTGTCCTCAGGGGGAGGTTTTGTCCTCCAGGTCTAGACAGCAGTGGAAGCTGCCTGGCTGGAGCTGTAGTAGGTAGGGCCACCCGCGTCCTATACTGAGGTCGGGTGGAAACATAATCATCTACCAATTTGGCTGATTCCTCGCAGTTGGCTGGGTTGCGGTCAAGGAACCACTCCCGGACTTCTGGCAGACACCTTTGGTAGAACTGCTTGCGAAAAATCAGGTCGAGCCATATAGGCCACTTGAGAGTTCCGTGCAGTCTTGCCCTCTGACTGGATCCGCTCCTGATAGGTCTCAGAAGTAATGCGGTACCATCTTAGCAGGACCATTCACATACTCGTAGTTCTCACTCTCATCTTAGTTGATTGCCTCATATGTATCCTGTGCCTGGCTGGTCAGCTGTGGGGACAGAAACTTGACCCCTGCGGCTGGCGGGAGAGAGTACCGCCGGCATTGCTTCTCAAAGCTCTGCAGGTACCCATCGATATCCTTGGAACATCTATAAACTTCCCCAAACTCTGAGTTATCTTGGGTGAACGGTACTGAGAGTAGTCCCAAGGTGGGCTGGCCATGGGTGATGCCGGGGGATAAACAATGGACTGCATCAGGTGTGTTTTCTCTGCTACAGTAGCTCCTGGCCCCAGGTTTGCTAACATAGCTGCAATGTCCTCAAGGGAACGAACCAGTTCTCCAAGACCACGGGCACCCCATGAGCCACTGGGGCGACCTGGACGTTCCCCCTCCCCCCAGGGCTTTGTTCCTTGACTCTCCGCAAAGGCAACAGCTACCACCGGGTTAGCACTGGCAAAGGCATCTTCATGTTCCTCCAGTATGGCTTCCAGCTCAGCTTTGCTGCGGCTCTCCATTTAGAGACAAAATGTATCACACCTGGCAGCTATTGCTGCATGATCATAGAACCAATACTGTCCCTGAATGTTGAGACATCTTCGCTTTGTTGCACTAAACTGAGTGACATGAAAAAAGTGTGATTCCTGATTTTTTATAACGTGTTTTCTGACATCACTTGTTTTCAGAGCTTGCAATCCACAAACCCACTTCGTCCTATAATTCCTACCACAGGAAGCTATAGTCCAAAGCCCTATGATCCCACCGCTCCCATAAAAATATTCCTGTCGTTAGACCAGATCTTTTAACACATTTATATTTTTGGGATCATTCAACAGGCAAAACAAGACATTGAAATAAAATGGGGTTTATTTAAATTAAACCACGGAAATACCACGGATTAAACCACAGAAATACAACAAAACACAAAATACAGAAATATTTACACTTACTGGGGTCTGGGGTTTGAGATCTAGCCTTTCCTAGGTGCAGGGCGCCCGCTTTCAAGGGCTTACCCTAATCAGAACCTTGGTTATGACGTCCTGGACCAAGATTCCGCAGAAAATCCTGACCGGGAACTAGTCCCGATAGTCCTGGAACTGTTTTTGGCAGGAAACGTGACCGTGACCGCTACGTCGATTTGTAGAACTTGGCTGCAAAAGAAAGGACTTTGTCTATGCTTCAAAACCAAGCTGGTTGCTCTGCTATTTTGAACATAGCAACTTTGAAAAGCCCACCCTATCTTCATCGACTCAAGTCACAGGATGGTCTGGTTCTCTGACTTGGCCGTCTCCTTACATACACTCCTTTAAGCTATCCTTAGCATTGAGGTAGGAGGAGCGACCAATCAGAGCATGGGAATTCCTCCCCACCAGCCAATAGGAATAGGGGCACATCCTTTGGCTGACGTCAGAGGAAGAGGCGTGCCAAGCCGGCTCGAAAAGCCAGGTGAGCGGGAAATAGGATTTAGCCAATGGGAGGAGCGCATATGAGTTGTATTTCCCCCAGCTAGCTCATTGCCACACGCTGGGTGGGCTCCACCAAGTCTATCAGATACAAAGGGTGTCCTCACAGGATGCCCTTGTTTTCTGGACTTGGCAATACGCCCTTCCTCACCCACCAAACGGTCTTCTCACCTCTGGACATCCTCTCCTCTTTGAACTACGGAATCTATATAGACATGCCGGCGTCTATGCTGATGCCCTGGCTGACTGTATAGAGTCTTATAGCAAATGTCTAAAACCTTATAAAGTACACTTTAATAAAATCTAAACATTGGGGAACCTTATACTTATAAAGGAAATGGATTTGGGATATTTGGGCTTGAAATCCAGGAGTCTGGGATACACTGGGTGCCCCAGTTTAATTCACCCTGCGTACCATCAAATCATGCCAGTACACTGGGGAGAATTAAAGGACTACCTGTAACTTCGGCTCCCGAACTGCCAACAAAATAATTGTATTTCTACCCAAATATCCCCCCTAAAATTGACACACAAGAAATCTCACAGTTTTAGGGCTAAGGGAACATGAAAACAGAAAAAAGCAGGGATCACTTTCTTTTCAACATGTTTTATCCCTGGTCCCTGGCTTATGGCGCTTATGTAGCTACCAGGGACCCCATGGTTTTAGGGGTAACCAGAGGGCTTAACATGTATTAGATAGCCTGGTTACCGCCTCCCATCACAATGGGACATATGATGAAACGGGTGCAAGTAATTGGCAAAATGGGCCAAAATATAATCTTTAGCACCCATTTGTGAATATGTCCACATATGCACAAATGGACAACATGTACTCAAGATGAATGTGTGTGGTGTGTGAGTTTGGGGGTTTATTCCATTTTTTTTTCACTTGAATTTTTATTGATTTTCCAAGCAGAGTTATACAGACATATAACATTAGAGGGCAAGTGTTTTACATAAAAGAAAAGGGGGTTTATGGGAAATGGGGGAGGAGGGAACAGCACCATGGTGAATCAACATTTCTTGATACTTTACTCAGTTTTAATATTGCATAGTATGCATGGGCATTGCGGAGCAGTTTTTCTATCTAGTATATAATATGGAGTCCAACTGTAGGAGGTTCGGATAGGTGGAAAGAAAACATAGTGGGTAGCCTACAGGAGGGTGCAGGGAGATACCTTAACAGTCCTTGGCAGAGCTATATAATTGATTGATCCCATGGGGCTACAGGCTCAGGGAACCCAGGTAAACATGTGGAGTATCTGTGTACACTATCCAGGGCAGCCAAACCTTCTGGAAGTTGTGGTATGTGTCATTCAGGAAACTAGTCAGTTTTTCCATAAACCAAACCTTGTTTCTAATTAACAAAATTGGCGGTAGCTTGTCCTGTTTCCACAGGCTCGCTATGGCGCATCTTGTTGCTGTAGTAATATGGGATATTAACTTATTTTCAGCCCTTGTGTGGTCTTGGAGTGCTTTATTCAGCAAAAACAACCACAGATCTATGGGAATAACTGAAGCCAGGATCTGCTGGAGCCAGGGTCCCACCTGTCTCCAAAGGTCCTGCACTCTGGGGCAGGACCACCACATATGTAGGAGGGAAGCTACTTCACCGCAGCCTTTGGGACACAGGGGGGAGTAGCCTGGGACATATTTAGCAATGTTTTCGGGAGTGTTGTACCATCAAGTCATGACTTTGTATGCGTTTTCTCGAATAGTTGAGCAAATAGAGCTTTTAGCTACTGACTAAAACATCTCCTCCCAATCTTTGACCTCTAGATCCTCTCCCAGATCATTTTCCCATTTTTCCTTGAATCCAAGCTTACCCTGGGGGTCTATAGGTGGTAGAGAGGATTGACTGTACAACTCCAAAATCAACCTTTGCTCCCAGGCAGAGTCTCTCTAAAAGAAAGATAGGGCTAGTGGGCAGAACTTTAGCATAAAAGGTCCTTATCTGGAGATATTGGAAGATCTCACCCGATGGTATTCCACTGTCCTTTACCATTTTTTCAAAGAGAGTAACCTTAAGGTCATAGCTAATGTAAACAAATCTGCTGAGTTTCGTCTGTCGCCATTTTGCAAAGATTTGTTTGGAGCACCCCGGGGGGAATTCTTTGTTCCCAAAGATAGGGGTCATTAGAGAATTTGGGCTACTAAACTTATATTTAAACTTAATTCCATCTCACAGTCTGAGGGAGTGTTTGATTGTCGGCAAGTGGGGTGTTTCAGAAGACCTACCTGGGTAGAGAGCCAGAGAATATTTTCTATGGAGGTTGGAACTATAAGGTGCGCCTCTAAGGAGACCCATGTTCTAAGTAATGGGTTGATGTGCCAGGCTACCCATTGACCAGCTTGTGCTGCCCTGTAGTATGAAAGAGGCAAGAGAGTGCTAGGCCGCCTGCTCTGGTGGGTCTAGTCTGCAAACTACGGTTATGTCTGGGTCTATTGTTATTCCAAATACATTTGGAAACTAAGGATTTGAGCTTTGCTATGTCTGAAGTTACGATTTGGAAAAGATAGAGCAGCCTGGGTAACAGATTAATCTTCACTGATTGGACTCTCCACATTCAGGATATATTAAATGTAGTTCATGCCTGTAAGGAATCGGGGAACACGTGCCCTGCGGCTTGTTCCCTCCTTACCTCCTGCTGCACAGCATTCCGTTGCAAGAGATCTGAGAGCGCATCCCCCGTGGCGTGCTTCCTCCTTGCCCCCTGCTGTACAGCCTCCCATGCACCTTAAAGAGTGCGCGCGCCCACGGAGGGCTTTCAAGGTTCCCAAGGTGCTTGGCTCCGCCCCTTCGCTTGTGCCACATGGCCGCCCAGCGTGAACATGTGACGCGCGTGCACCACTCCCCAGCTGCACGTCAACTCTAAGATCTCCCTCACCAGCCTCCTGCATCTCACAGCCTATCCCTGCCTCCGCAGAGGCTGCTCCTCCTCCACCCCCTACTCTCATTGGAATCCTGTTTCTATACAGTATATGCTCAGCTCTGTCACTTCCTCTTTGGCTGAGCATAGTTTTTGGTAGCCTTGTGTTCCCACGTCTCTGTCTCTGCCTTGTTCTTCTGCGTTATTTACCCTGTTGCTGCTTGCCTCCCTGTGTGCCGACCCGGCTAGACTTTGGACCCTGCTCTGATTATTGACCCCGGCTTGCCTCAGACCTTCCTACCTTCTCCATCCCTGACCATGGCAAACGGACAATCTACTTCTCTACTGGCTCCAACCCTTGACCATGGCACCTCGGACTCTGACACCTCCTCCTGGCACCTACCTGCGACCTCGGCAAGTATCAAGACTAACCCACTCTCTCCAACCCAGACCCGACAATCTTGACTATCCACCCTCCAGGTGTGCCTCCGCTGCTGTGGGGACGCATTTCTATACTTTCCCACCTCAGTACCGGGGTCCCGCCTTGTTCGTGGTGAGCATAAGCATTACAATACCAAGATATCTGCTTTTAGTAACTTAAATAATTTGGGATAATTAGCCTGATAAAGTGAATCATAGTCCTTAGTTAAAAACACTCCCAGGTATTTCAAAGAGGATTGCTGCCACTTGAAATCGAAATTGAGTTTAATTAGTTGACTGTCTCCTGCCTTAGATTGAGATTTAAAGCCTCCGACTTACTGTTATTTATCTTGAGCCCAGATAGCTTATTGAACATTAACCAGGTTTGGCAAGATTGTTAGAGATTTTGCTACCCTTACAATAACATCATCGGCGAAAAGGGCCAGTTTGTAAGACTTAACCCCCCACCTCTAGACCTGAGATGTTAAAGTTTTGACGGATATGTGCCGCTAGAGGTTCCATACAAAGAGCAAAAATGAGAGGGGATAGAGGACACCCCTGCCTTGCACCACTTTTTGCAACAAAACAGACCTTTCTGGCGCTTGGAATATAGAGAAACAAAAAGTCCCATATAGAATGTGGATCCTTTCAGTGTGAATACTCCCGGATCCTCTGGGATCAAATGAAGACTTAGCACCTCAAAAAATAGGAGACACAAAAACAATACATGCCACCATAGTGCATTATCCTATGATATAGATCAGGGATAACGGCAGAGGATATATTAAAATACAAAATGTAATGCTCCATATGGAAAAGATTTTAGTCACAATCTACATATAAGAACATGTACACTGGTACATATGAAAAAGCACAGATATTACTTACAAAGTGGTAGATAAATATGGCATGTCAGGATAAAATCCTAGTCTATTACAGCATAGAGGAAGCAGTAACTGCAGGAACTATTGAACAATCACAAAGAGACGCCGTCTGCTATCCGACGCTAGTTAAAAAATTAATTAAAAAATCAAAAACGAATAGACGATGCCGTTCTGTAGCTAACAAAATGCTTTTATTTGTGCGAGCTATTGAGATAAACTGATCTCTTCTTCCGGCGTGTTACAATGAATAAAGTAATCAAGGTTTAACTTACAAACAGTGCATCTTGGAATGTTATCTGTGACTGAAACCTATCCCTCCCCCCTGTGCAGTATGCGATTTAGGACTTGAGGTGTTAAACGGACCCTGAATGCTAGTGATGTAAGAGTGTGTGTGTGTGTGTGTGTGTGTGTGTGTGTGTGTGTGTGTGTGTGTGTGTGTGTGTGTGTGTGTGTGTGTGTGTGTGTATGTATGTAAAAATAAATGTATAAAGTGCCCACAGCGTATACGGCGCTTTACAAAAGGTTGGTGTGGAGTGGGAGTGTAAAAAAATGGTGTGGAAATGTAAGAGGGTGTTGCAATACTATGTGTGTGTGGATATTATGTGGTCTCTATTAGTATATAGGGATGGAATTACATTGTGTATTTGTATGTGTAAGAGACAGCTGTTTGTGCATTCATATAGCACAGTGTGTATAGACATGGCCTTTAGCACTCATGGGAAGAGAGTTCTCGTGTCAGTATGGACTCATGAAACTGCGGTCTCGGTTTAGGTCACCGCTAAGGGTCCCGAATAGTTGTATACATTTTTATTCATGCAACTGTCTCTCTTTCGGTGTTCTAAGATTACCCTTGAGTATGGCCACCTTCAGATAGATAGATATATATTTATATATATATAGGTTTCGGTAGTTTATAGGTTTACAAGACTACAGATGTGTTGATAACATCTTTCCATATAAGTAATTGAGCTACTTTAACACAGCTACTATATTATCTTGTTCAGCATGAATAGGTAAACATTTCAGGAAATTCATGCATACCTATCCCTCTCATTACTTTTTTTTATATATTTTGTGCTTAGCTCCCAACAATTCAGAATGCTGTAATGTATCTTCTGATTTTTAACATAGTATTTTTCAGTCTTTTGTTTTCAATATGTCCATTAATAACTGTAACAAGACACTTAAAAGATCTTATACATGTGACTGTCTCAAACACCTTTAACCACAATAAAAATGTCATAAAAAGTCACAAATTATTGAACATTATATATATCATTTAAAAGTAACTATTAACTTTGTTTTTAACAACATTACATTGTTACAATGATACAATGCCTACATTTTGTAATCATAAAGAATATGTTTCATGACAATACAAAATGTAGGACAAAAATAGATAAATACTGTAGTACTAAATGATAAACAATTGATGTACTGTATCATTCCTACGGTATGAAAAAAAGTCAGTGTACATTGAATACTGATTGCCGCTATCAGCACATTGTACCATAAGATTACATCTATATCATTTCAGTTCTCCCCATAGGAAAATACCCTAGAACCAATAACCATGTTATAAAGTGAGGATGTTTTGTTATTCTGATAACATTTTTAATAGAAATCCCTTTGTATGCATGCATGCATGCATGCATATAGCACTATCCATGTACATAGCGCTTCACAGCAGTAATAAACGTGAGATTATAATATAGTAATGTAACACATAATGGGAATACTGTATGCACTTGAGACATAACAGTAACTTTAGGAAGAGAGTTTTTAATCTAAGTGGCAAGTAGAGAAAACTTTTTTGGTCAGTGCGTCCTCAAAGGGTCAAGGTCAATGCATGAGATGTCTAGTATCAGCTACAGTGCTACCCATATGCTTTGTTAAAGAGGTGTGTTTTAAGATGGGTCTTAAAGGGGGAGAGAGAGGGTGCAAGTCTGATATTGAGGAAAAGGGCATTCCAGAGGTGTGAGTCAGTATGAGAGCAGGGCTTTAGGCAGGAGAGGGTTTTGGATATAAAATGGCTAAACAGAAGACATCCTTAAGCAGAACGCAAGAGTCAGAAGGGTGTATAGCAAGAAATTAGGGCTGAGATGTAAGGAGGGGCAGAAGTGTATAATCTTAAATGACAGAATGATAATTTTATGAGTAATACAGGAGTTAATATTAAGCCAGGACAGGGATCTCGACAGAAGAGATTGAAACAGGTTTAGGAGAGAGTAAGTGATTCTAGCAGCAGCGTATAGGATAGATTGTAAGTGAGATAGTGAAAGGCAAGAAAGCAGACAGTAGAAGGTTCTAATAAACGAGATGGAAGAGAATAAGGGCCTGCGTTAATTTTAGCAGTAGAGCGACAGAGGAAAGGGTGAATCTTTGCAAAATTTCAGAAGAAAAAACAACAGATTTTAGGTATATTGGCGAGTGTGAGGGAGGAGTCAAATGTAACACCAAGACTTTGGTCAGTACAGCAGGTGTAAGGTCAGGAGTTGAAAAGTAAATGTACTTGTCATCAGCAGACATGTGCTATTTGAATCCAAGAGATGTGATAAAGTCATCTAGAGTGAGTGAAAAGAGAAGAGATCCTAGGACTGACCCTTGGGGTACGTCCACAGGGAGATCGACAGAGGAGGAGGTGTTAGCAAATGAGACAGAAGAAAAAATGAGAGTTGAGGAAATCTAGGATAGAGCTCTTTTACAGATACCGAGAATTGAGAATGTGAAGGAGAATAGGCTAGTCCATGGTATCAAAGGCTACAGTTTGAATAATATGAGCAGAGTATAATGACCTTTGGCAGCATGGAGGTCATTAGTTATTTTGCTGACGTCTGTTTCAGTGCAGTGAGCAGTGCAGAAGCCAGATTGTAGAGGATTCAGGAGAGAATATAAGGTAAGAAAATTAAGCAAACTAGAGAACACAGGGCATTCAAGGAGTTTGGACAGAAAATGCAGGAGCGCGATAATTAGAGAGACAAGTAGGGTTAAGCTTGTTTTTTGTGAGTAAAGGTATAAATGTTGCATGGTTGAAGAAGGTGAGAAAGGTACCAGAGTGGGGGGAGGAGTTCAAAATATGTGGGTGTGTAGGGATTATAATAGAAGCAAGAGATTTTGGGAGATGGGTGGGAATGGGGTCAAGAGGACTAGTGGTAGAGGGAGAAGAGGAGATCAGCAGTGACAGGTACACCTCTGTGACAGCGGAAAAAGAGGAAAAGAAGGCAGGAGGTGAGTTAAGTAAAGGAGGAATTGAATCAAATTTCTGAAAAAGTGTGGACCTACTAATGAAACTGTAAATCAGCATACACTGGCGACACACTTTATTCGAGCTCGGCTAGTCCCACGAATTCGGGTATACCCGGGTGTATTGAGGTTTGTGACTGTTTTCTGCCCGAGTGCATTGAGGTATTTTCCAGGCAGGGATTGAAGCATTTTATTCCCGCTGGCTGCAATACTGCACAGTATATATATATACACTGCATTACAATTCATGAATTTATGCCATCTGGTAGACACGCGAAGCATTGCAGCCTATTAAATCCTAATCATCATCATTTAACAGATCAGCCGCCCTTCAGCCAGGCATGAACCCAGGCTAGGAAGGCAAACGCAACGGGGCTTGTCAGAGGTGAGGAGCGGCGCATTCCAGGTATCTGCCAGGTACATACCGGGTATTTGCTCGAATAAAGTGTGTCGGTGCAGTAGTAGTTACAGTATGTATGGCACATTTCCAGAACACAGCATTTAAAATCATATCTTACAGTAGTGTCAACTGTTTAAGTGCCTCTTGTTAAAAGAAAAAAAAAAGAAACTGCAATATTTACAGAAATAATCTAACAGTACAACATAACAGTAGGTTATATATGTATACAGTATTATCAATACTGTAAACATAGTATTTATTTAATGTATTTCCTATTGGTATGTTGTATTGTATTTTGCACAGTACATTTTTATTATTTGTATGCTATTCATGGAAATATATATTTTTGATTTGCTCTAATTATTTGTAATGGCATTAAATTACTATAATTATTGTTATTTACCTATTTAGTCTGTAAAATCACTGATATACTCTAATTGTACGGTAGATGCAGAGTAATCATTTACAAGTTTCACTGACAATGAAACAATTGAACAGACTGGTCACTACAAAGACATGTCCTTTAATTTCTGGGTTGCTTACTGGCACTAAAGATAAAATGCAGGATCTCCTGGAAATGTAACAGCTGGCAATTTGAGCCCTGCCATTTAGACCATTTAGTGAAGAGTTTAAATAGATTATTGCCCATGACAAACGCACCAATAGCTTTTGCGAGCTCTTAAATTCTATTTGGTTAATTGTTGTAACTAGCTGCTTATCTTGCTGTCAAGCTTACTCACCTGTATTTCTGTAATATATTGGCTATCATTGTGACTTCTGCTCTTATTAACAAGTAAATTGAACCTGATTGTTTCTAGCCCCAATCTATCATTTAATTGCTTTTCGATTAAATGTTGTACAATAAAGCTTCAATCCCTTTTGATATTGACTGTTAATCCATTGATGTTGTATCAATGAGAGATTATTTTATTTTCTGTTGAAACTATCAGGTCATAAAACCCTTACCTTTATATATGTTTAAAACATTGAAAAATACATGCAACATTATGTGGTAACTTATGTATAGTAATGGGGAAGCATAAAAGGCTAGTAAAAAATGGGTTACAGTAGTGTACAGAGCAGTCTGCGATTCAAACTTTCAAAAATTAATTTGAAGTCTTGCATGTTTGCCTAGGAAGGCTAATATTTAATATTAAACTGAGCAGATTTGCAATTAATTAACTTACCATGAAATTAGGAAGATTTTTAATTTCCTTTTGCAAAAGCATTAAACAGGTAAGGAGACCTCCATTACCCCCAATCAATGCAAACATTTTAGCTGGAGAATTGTGAGCTATACATCAGATCACTGCATGTAGCATATGTGATTACTTTGGTTGATTTCCTAAAGTATTAATTTTCTTTCAGGATTGTTAAGACACCAAGCCAATAACATAAAAAATCTAGTTAATAGATGGAAATGAGCCAGCAGTCTTAATGGCTAATAGTTCAGTAGAAAAAAATGGATGAATCAGACTGCTCTCCGTAGTGATTACGTCCTATGTAAATTAAATTAGCAGGTGCAAAAGAGGTGAATATTATAGTACACAGATGGAACCCAAAGAAGGGCTCAAAAAACCCCACTGATTGCACTCATTGCTATAGTCACAGAACTATGGTCTGAATATCTCCTATGGTCCAACCACCAGAACAAATTAGGGTCTAAACCTTAACCAAAACAAAAAAGTTTTATTCCATCAAAATCACATACTACAGGCATACCCCGCATTAACATACGCTATGGGACCGGAGCATGTATGTAAAGCGAAAATGTACTTAAAGTCAAGCACTACCTTTCCCCACTTATCGATGCATGTACTGTACTGCAATCGTCATATACGTGCATAACTGATGTAAATAACGCATGTGTAACAGGCTCTATAGTCTCCCCGCTTGCGCACAGCTTCGGTACAGGTAGCGAGCCGGTATTGCTGTTCAGGACGTGATGACAGGCGCATGTGTGAGCTGCCGTTTGCCTATTGGGCGATATGTACTTACTCGCAAGTGTACTTAAAGTGAGTGTCCTTAAACCGGGGTATGCCTGTAATAGGTTAAAAAATGGTACTTACAATCCCCACGGAGGAAGTAGGGAGAGAAGGGGTTAAATGGCCTCTAATTACCTATAACAGGTCTGTTGGCCAAATATTTCCTTCCTCCTGCGGTCCTAAGGTCATGTAATATCCACTACAGTAATACAGTGAGAGTACGCGAAACATCCCTTGTTTGTCAAAAACGCCAGACATCCAAACAGTGCCCATCGAGACCTGTCCATACAATGCACTATAGATATATATCCATTAATGTACACATGTATATGCTTGCATGTGTATATATAGGGACTGTAGGAGTGTATGATACATTTATTTGATCCGCCCCTAAGGTCAATACGGATCGCGACTGGACTTAAAGCTGTATACCCGGATCCCTAGATGATGCCCTATATGGCCAAAAAAATAAATTCCATTAAGGCCAATGCTATGATATGATCCCATATCTAAAATATAGACCATAGTTCCATATTGTATAGATATCTAAACTTATCGATAGGCACTGCTGAGATAACCGGCGAGATTAGACAACTTTCTTTGTATACAGTTGTCACAGTAGTTGCTTTCTGTGGATCAGCAATAGGCATATACACAACAAGCTGTTCCTTGCTTTATCATGTATGGCTACATTAGGATAACAATGTATCTATTTATATAATCCTAGCATTGTCTGTGCTATACCTTGACTACATAGATTTTGGGTTCTAATATTATATACTGATGATTTAGTCGGTCATTCTAAACAATATATCTATAACCAATACTAGACTATCGGCCATAAACAATACAAGCATCTGTATTGAGAACACAATAGTACTCTCACTATATTACTGTAGTGGATATTACATGACCTTAAGACCGCAGGAGGAAGGAAGTATTTGGCCAACAGCCCTATTATAGGTAATTAGAGGCCATTTAACCCCTTCTCTCCTTACCTCCCTACCTCCTCAGTGGGGATTTTTAACCTATTAGTATGTGATTTTGATGAAATAAAACTTTTTTGTTTTGGTTAAGGTTTAGACCCTAATTCGTTCTGGTGGTTAGACCATAGGAGATATTCAGACCATAGTTCTGTGACTATAGCAACGAGTGCAATCAGTGGGGTTCTTTGAGCCCTTCTTTGGGTTCCATCTGTGTACTAATAGTTCAGTAGACCAATTGAATTAACGTAAAAACTTAAAATGCAACTAACTATATAGTGTGTATGTGTGTGTGTGTGTGTGTGTGTGTGTGTGTGTGTGTGTGTGTGTGTGTGTTTGTGTGTGTGTGTGTGTGTGTGTGTGTGTGTGTGTGTGTGTGTGTGTGTGTGTGTGTGTGTGTGTGTGTGTGTGTGTTTCTGTGTGATACACAATGGGATGTGTATGTTCTATATACAATGTGGTATGTTTATATACACACTGTAGAATAAAGATCATCATATAAATTAAAGTGTAATTAATCTTTCAGTTTAAGTCTACAAAAGCCCATTCATGGAGAGCCTAGTTGGCCACAATAGTACATATTGGGCTAATGTTTGTTTATTAAAATATGCTTATCCCCTCCATTGAGGGGTCCTCCAGATTCTTAAGGCTCAAAGTCCCTGAATAACTAATCCAAATGATGAAAAAAAAAATACCCTCAAAATGATTCCTATTATGATTTATGTCTATATCTGCGCCTTTTAAGATGCCCCCAAAAAACACAATAAAAATATAACAGCAATGTAAAAAATTGAGCAATAGGATTCAAAACAGAAAAGGCCGGATGATTTATTGTAATCCTTCAGCATTGATATTCTTCAATCGCCCATAATCAATGTTAATTGTAGCCCATGACATACAGTTGTTTAAGGAATAATCCTCTGTGGAAATTAGTTGAAATGTAATAAAACATTCTTTATCTTTTTCATAACGTGAAAACCCTCACACATGTTCTCTTGGCTGAGGTGATATGGGAGGGCATGGCTTTTATATAGGGTCTGGCACCAATCAGGTTGCTTTAACAAAGAGTTTGCCCTTACTGATTATGTTAGAAGTTGGAGAATGATTTTCCCCTCTGTACAACATTTTTTCCTTATGTCGATGATTAACTGTGGGGGGCGGGGGAATTATCCACGTCTTCGGTCACCAGTAAAGACAGCAAACATGTGGTAACTATTGCTTTATCACGATACACCTTAATATGTGTTGTGCGACAGTCCCTATATAAGGGACTCCAAAAGACTCTTTAAAATCTTACTGGGAAAGAGTTCTGTGTTTTGCTCAGTCAGCTACAGTAGCATGAAGGGTCCCTCCCCATTTTGTGGTTGTCATCCTTTGGGGTAATGGTGCTACCTGTGGCTGGGAACCACGGTATCCATGGGTTCGTGTTCAATATGGTCTAGCCAGGTAACCTCTCCCCTCCCGTTTATTGGTGTTTAGGTTAACAGTGATCAATAAAGTAAGTGACATTCCCCCCCCCAAAAAAATATAGTGTGTAATGTACTCAGTGAGGTGTTTGAATGGAGGCATTTTACGCCTACCACTTTCCTGGGTGTGTATCCTTTCCCTTACCCGGGCACTAATTAATGGACTGCAGTATAAAAGGCAGTCCAGACACCTCCCTGTGTGGCTGCTGCTGTTCTGGAAGCCATGTAATCTAGAAACATTTTGCACCCCAAAAATCAAAATAAACCTGAGATACCAATACTGTTGATCTCTAACTCGATGAGGGAAGGCCCACTGCAATCCAACTACAGGATATATAGGAAAGGAAGAGAAGATGCTCCACGGATTTTATAAATGCAATAATTTATTGAAGCCAAATAAAGGGTCCAACGTTTCGACTGTTAAAGCAGCCTTTGTCAAGGAGTGCAAGGATTTGGCTTCAATAAATTAGTGCATTTATAAAATACGTGGAGCCTATACTCTTCCTGTCTTGTGTATCCTGATCTGGAAGCCCACACGCTGACAGTCTCAGTGAGAGACTGCAGGGAGAACTGCAGTTCATGTCCAGGTACAGGGTTCTGAGTGGGTAAAGAGTTAGTTCTCCCACTTATAGCGAGTAACTAAGATGTATTAGTTAGAGCTCCAAAGTGGTTTGGCTTTTGGTTTTGCCTGTAAATAAACCCAGTTAAGCGAATCCTACGTTTTCCTGCCTTTAATATGGCACAAAAGACCCTTCAGCGTGACTTAGGCTGTGCGTATATTGCCCGCGATGGCGACGGAGCAAAACAAAAAATTGGACTCCGTCGCGAGCGCTTATAGTAAGCGCGACAGCCGACGGAGCGACCAAAAATTTTGAAGCCGGGGAAATTTGATTTTTCAGAGACTGTCGCCACATGTTACTGTCTCTGAACCAATCAATGACTCCGTCGGCAGCGACAACGCTGAAAGTTAAATTATAACTTTCGCGTGTGGCGACGCCATCTGCACTATAAGCGCGGCCTAAGACATCACAAGTTCTTTTGTCATTTTTTGGGAGGGGAAAATCAGGCTTTGTACAGTAGGTATCCAAAGTGAAAATCTGTCCTGCGCTTCAGTAACACAGCAATTGCACCAGGGTGTCAAGCCGTCATGTACCTGGGTGGGAGGGAGCAATAATGGACCGTAGTGTGTGGAGAGGTAAAATAGATTGAAAAATCTTACCTTGAAGCTCCACTCCGATCTGGGTCCTGCTCTCTTCTTCCTCCAGCGTCCGCATGCTGCCCTCGGTGCTTGTAGATAGATGGGTATGTGAAGAAGGCGCTACTGCGCATGACAGAACTGCTCAATGTCCCGGATGAAGCAAAACAAACTTTATTGGCACAACTACAATGGGGCTACACCACGATCTCCTCCTCTACGCGTTTCACCCTTAGGAATAGGGCTATTCCAAAGGGTGAAATGCGTAGAGGAGGAGATCGTGGTGTAGCCCCATTGTAGTTGTGCCAATAAAGTTTGTTTTGCTTCATCCGGGACATTGAGCAGTTCTGTCATGCGCAGTAGCGCCTTCTTCACATACCCATCTTTGTACAGTAGGTAGCTTTTCTTTCTATAGCCCTTAGGAGGTCCAAAGTGAAGTCTCAATGGAAAGAGGAGGAAAAAAGCACACCAAATGAGTTGCTTCTCTTTTTATGTATTTACATAACATTACAGCTAGGTTTGTATTTAGTGATCTGAATTTTATTTCCTCCCTGATTGTTCCATTGAGTAAATAGAGCTGACAAAATCAAGATCGAAGCCTTGTCCAACTGCTTGAATGTTCAGCGCACTGTATTAAAGTTCCACTGGTACTGCAAATCATGCTGCTTACTATAAGGAACTGACAATTAAGGCGCCAATCCTACAACATAAAAAAAATGATACTGCTCATCCTTGTGATCACATTAGGGCAATTTGAATCCCAAGGCATTTAAAATCTAAATCTAATGCAAAAGCACTGCACAGCTAAACTTGGCATCGCCCCAACAACACACAGAAACATCTTTTAAACATCTAATCACTTAAACTTTAATAAACATTTTAATCCAGTGTAAAATAAAACTGAAAGTCCTTTAGATATTAAGAAAAAAAATGCAGATTTTTTTCATCATCTTGCTAGAATCATCATCTTGCATCAGTAGAAAGAATAAGGGACTAATACTGTAAATGCAAACTAACTTTAAGACTAGAACATGTTGAATTTTAATTTGCAGGTCAGGATGCAGAATAGGACTATCCTCTGTCAGAGAAATGATGAAGCTCATCTTGCTACTTTCTCTAAGGATTTAACAAGACTAAATTAGGATGTAAATCTGTCAATTTATTTAATTTATTTTGTTTCTTCAGCAGCCCGGGGTGCTTTAAATGAATGCCTATTACACAATGGAAATTACAGGCTGATGTGAGTGAAAGAATGGAATATATGGAGAGATTTGGTAATGACACATGAATTGGTAAATCAGTAGCCTGCTGAACATTTTGAGAGCATACCGTTTTTTAACCAGCTAAGTGGATATTAAAAGTTCTATATTCAGTACTGGTTTAAATTCTCATTTTATGCAATAACCGATAATGTGCCTCATTTCTGAACATAGTTTAAATCTTTGTCTGCGTATTAATGGTTTATGAAACATCCTACTCTCACAAATAGGTGTTAAATAAATGTGTGGCTTGTTCCTCACTTTTCTCTTGGTATGTGAGCACTCTCATTTACCTTCCATATGCTTCCCAATGTTATACTTTTTATAGCTCAAGTTCAATGTAATCTACAGTAGTAACGTGTTAATTTACTTAACATACTGTATTATGCGTTCTCTTTACTGTGTCAGTATATGTAATAATACCTCCTTATTTTAAATTTACCAAAATATTGTGCTATTATTATTGTGGGATACATACAAAATGATTTACAATCCTTTTTGTGGTTGTTCATAATTGATTATAGTGTTACAGTTGTGTTAACAGCACACACATACAATATTTTCGTTTTAATACACAGTATTCTCTCATTACCAAATACTCAGAGCTGACCTGTGCATCCATACCATAACCACAACCAATATCATAACCCATAATCAATGGCATGGCTTAGGTCCGAAGAGCACTGGCTTCCTTAAAATTCAGGAATTAACAGCATTGTTTCTCAAGATTACATAGTTACATAGTAGATGAGGTTGAAAAAAGACTTAGGTACATCAAGATCAACCTATGCTAAATTTAGACAACAGATACTTTATCCTATATCTATACTTACTTGTTGATCCAGAGGAAAGCAAAGAAAAAAACCCCAGTGTCATATCATCCAATGATATCTCATAAGGGGAAAAATAAATTCCTTCCTGACTCCAAGAATTGGCAATCGGATTAATCCCTGGATCAGGGAATTATTGACGGAAGCTACCACTCAAGCCATGGGTGTCTGTTTTTCATTTTCAATGCATATGCAATAAATATGGATATTTTCCACGTATATGTGACTGTGGAACTGCAGCAAGTATGTAGTTTTATCAATCTTGCAATGTAGAATAACTTCATTAGTATATTGTAGGATATGTGTGCAGAGGTTTAAACCAGGAGACTGCTTTTCAAAAATAAATTTGGCTTTATTTCAGCGCAAAGCGTTAACAAATATAGAGACTTTTCCTAGCAAAATGTAGCAACAAAAAGACCAGTTTTTAATCATGGATTAAAGGCTATATGCGTCTCTAGACATCTGTGCAGGTATCTGGTGTCCTTATGTATTCACTTGTGGTCCACACAGCTCTGCCATACTTTACCAAAGTCCAGGGTTCCTGAGGCCAGAATCCAGCAACATAAAGTCCAGGGTTTTCAGTGACCAAAGTCACTCTCTTTGAAGGACTCACAGGTACAGACGAGATGTCTTGGTGTCCCTCTATTTCAAGGACACGTACATGTGGTCTGTACACAGACCAGTGGAGAGAGACAAACACTTCAATTTCCTGCCTTTTAAACCATTGCTACACTCAGGTGGTAGCAATGCGTAGGGTATTAGTAGCCCTGCCTTCCTCCAGACAGGGATTAACTACCACCTGGCTGACACCCAACATCTCTATCTGTTGGTATCAGGCTTGCCCCTATTACACATATTATATGGAATTGTTTCAGAAATAATTTCGTGCATTGCATATGTATGTAGAAAATTTATGGGAAAAGTAACATCCTAATGTAAACATATTTTTGGAATAACTTGCATTTAGGTGATTTAAAGTGTTTCTATAGGCAGATTCCTGGTAATCTAACAATACTTCCAGAAAGGGGCTAATTTTAGAGGTGTATTCATTAAATATCAAAAAAGCAATAAAAAAACACCCCAATAAAGGAAAACATTTATTTGGATTAATTCAGAGCTAGGGGAATTACTTTCCACATTTTCAAATACTAAAAAATTATATACCACAATGGGAGGTCATGTAGTAGTGAGTACATATAACCACAGTAAAGCTACATATGCTACTACAATGTGAGCAGCATATATGTATATAACCACAATGAATATCTCTCACATATTCAACGCAGGCAATCCCCATAACAGCAATAAAGCTATTAGCACAACTTACTACCAAACAAATCAGTATGTAAAGGACTGCTGTGTACAGTAGGATCTAATGCATAGGTATAAAGTGCAAAAAGCTGACTATAATATCATGGACCCTATGAGTGGAAAATAGCACACAGACCTAGGTATAATATACATGGTAGCTGCATTGATGATAGGTCTATAAAAAAGGACAAAAAAGGCCAAAAATGATCATCATAAAAAAGCTCCTATATCTATGCTAACATTTAACCCTTGTGGTACCAGCGTCTGGTAAAAATGTTAGCATAGATATAGGAGCTTTTTTATGATGATCATTTTTTGTCATCCTTCATTAAATAAGTTTAAATGGAATTGTCAAAAAAAAAATTTGTCACTATAATTTACTGATATGCCTTTTTCCTGTCTCCATTTAGGATTATATACTACGTGCTATTTTAGAACTATCCAATTGGCTAATTAGACAGATATCTTTTAGCTAATGTACTGTCTAACTGTTACAATCTAAAATTCCTTTTAAAATTCATTTTAAAATTCATTGATTTTATGCATATTGTTGTGCACTTATAAACTAATTGTGTTGCATTATATGTTTTGGACCACTGCTATGGAATGAGCAGTGGGTATAATTAATTTTTTATTATATAAATACATTGTAATTGAAATTAGGTGATAACTTCAAATTAAGTTAATCAGCACCATCCTGCCTATAAATATACAGAGAAGGGGTAGAGTAATTAGATTCCTGAAGAAGTCGTACCGACGAAATGCGTTGAATCATTGTTCATCCATTGCACATTCGTGACGCGAGTCCTGGCAGCCGGAGATCTTTCTACACAGCCTTTCCACCCTCAACTTCACTCAGCCGGAAGTGACGCGGAAGTGAGCCTCACAGTGTGTGTACCGGCGAATAGGTGGAATAACAGTCGGGATTTCATACCACGAATCGCCAATATGTACTGAATGTGAGAGCACATCTATATGCTTTTATTGTTATTGTAATACCTTTTGAAATCTACTACGCAATTAGTATTTTTCATTATTTCCTGGGTATACCAACCACGAATGGAAAGAAAAGATTAACAAAGGGGTTTATGCATGTGGAGTTCCTGATCCATTGCTCCATTCAGAGAGAGGAGTGTCTCTGTACTGCTTTAATGAAAAGGAGGAAAGTGTGAGTGGAATATCTTTCACTTATATAGTATTCATTCGGGTTGAAATTGTACTACACCATGCTATTTCTGTTATTTTCTTTCATGACGGTGACGTGAACGCTGGCGCTCCCCTGAACATTTGAAGAATTTGGGGATCCAACAGACTAAGAGAACAGTCTCTGAAAAGGGTTTTGAGCAGCTTTTCAATTAGCATCTCACACTGGGTGGTGGATTTGATTAATCACAATATATTCACTAATTGATCACAGTTCACAATATTATATATTTTTATGTCACTTTATTATATTATATATTTTACATTTATTATTATTATTATAGGACACTATTCACTTAAGTAAGCGCCGTTACAATTAATTGTTTTGAAAGCTGTGTACTACCACTCAGCCTCATCATCTACAGGACGCTCCTTGTTTATCTCATCAGAAGAGCCACCATCACCACTGCAAATTTTACCCTCACCCTCTCCAAATTCAACAGATGCAGTGCCTGGACCAGATGAGCTTATAACAGTCGCAACCTCCTCACTGCTTGAAGAACTCCCTTCTACCCACTGCTCCTGCCAGTGGTTTCACCTCCAGAACCCTCAGATCTCCACATAATTATGCTGTGTATGCCCGATCAAGAGCAGCAAGGTGCTGGGCATAGAAAACTCAGATAGTCCAGCTGATACCAGATCCAGGAACACTGATTCAAAACCTGTCATGGCAGACTACGACAGGTTAGTGTGGACCCTGCTCCAGCAACCCTAAACACCAGCCTGACCTGCTTGCACACGCAACACGTGCTGCTGCATCTCTTGCTCACACACCTGTTCAAACAATAGCTGGGCCTGGGCACAGGAAGCAAATTACTCTCTGTTAGTATGTACCCCAGGTAAATGACACAGAGAAAATACAGATATAGCATCATTTACTGGCGCATTTGTCTTGCACGTGGAGTATGCTCCCACAATAATTTTTTATCTGCTCGCAGCTGATCCATAAATGTGTCATGGCCAGGAAAATTGAGCTTAAGTGTTGGTTGCAATTTTCTGCAGAAATGCTAGTAGATGCTAGTGTGTCTTCAAAATCTAAATGCAATGTAACACATCCCTTATTCCCATTCATTTTATAAGATACAATATGATATGTTATGGTATTTAAATGTAACCCACAACTTATTCTATTAAATTTTTTTACAATCTTCTTCAAACGGCATCTTCTTCGGGCTGGCTGGCTCTTGGACATTTTCACCTGTAAAGAGAATATGTTGTATATAAATAATTGAGAACAAAATACAGTAGTATTGTGCATGAATTACTGTACCTTGTGTGGTACGCGTGTATTTCTATTTGACCTATAGGAATCATTCAATTTCTGTGTATGCGTGTTTATATGGAACCTGGTTGAAACGCAAATGTGTGTCATTGAATTTCTGCTCATGCTTGTTTCTATGGAAACTGGTTAAAACATATATTTCATTGAATTTCTACGCAGTATGGTTGTTTGGGGTATTGTTAAAAATAAAAGTACATGTATGAATTACATAACATTACCTGACAGTATCACTGGATGTGTTTCCTGCATGAACATAATGTTGATGCTCATCAGCCCACCAAACCTGCAAAACATGAATGAAAACAAGAATTAAACTATGAATACAATAGGCATTTTATAATTTTTAAAATGCTACAACAATACAAACTTCTTCAATCACTGACTAATATCTTATTGCTGTCTTTTTTTTACATGTTTAAATTGTGAGGTTTTTTTAGAGAAGAAAATACTGTAGATGCATGAATTACAGTACAGTACGGTACATTACCGGACTACCTCATTACCTGTCACTGGATGTGTTTCCTACATGAACACAGTGTTATCAGGCAGCTAAACCTGCAAAATGTGAATCAGCACAAGAATTAAACAATGACTATAATATTAATTTTTTGCATTTTTGAACTAGTACAATAATACAATAAAACAATCTTCTTCAACCACCAAATGACATCTTATAGCTGTCTTCTTTACATGTTCAAATGATAAATAATTGTGACATTATTTTTTAGAGAAGAAAATACGGTAGATGCGTGATTTACAGCACAGTACATTACCTGGCAGTATAGCTGGATGTGTTTCCTGCGAGAATGAAAAAAAGGAATTAAGCAATAACTACAATAAAGTACTTAATTAAAAACATTTTCTGTAAAACTTTATTTATTTAGTTCAAAAAGTTGTATTCGTCGCCCAGAGCACTCCAGCCCAGAGCCCTCTGATGCCGCAAAATGTTATTGATAATGTCTTTGACGGTCTTGAATTGTGCAGTGCTCATATTAAACTGCTTTTGTAGTTCATCTTTAATGGCTCTCCTCAAATTGCATAACTGTGAATACTGCTCAAAACTGACATGGTGCTTGAAAAGTAGCATGGCAAATCAATACGGCTGTCCTGAGCAGTTTGTTGCATATCTTGACAGAGTTTCCGTTGGTATAACGGAAAGCAGGATCTCACCTACTGCATTCCCACTGATCATCTGTGGTCTTTGCCTCTGTGGTCCCGCAGGTGTGCTATGGAAAGCAGGCACAGCTAACTGATCTGGGATGACGCTGGATGACGGTTTCTCCCTCCGTCAGTGGAGCTCGTAGCCAAAATTTCCCCCTCGACTGTAATGTTCTGGAAAATCAGGGTATAGCATGGAGACAGAGGATGTGAGGAGGGTGCCTCTGGGGTTGGGGGCTCGTGCCTCCAGATGGCTTGCTTTCTCCTGCTGCTGTTGGCCTAGAATAGAATAGAGAATCACAATGTCCCTCTCCATCCTCTTCATTTTCTCCAAAATGTGGTCCTACTTTGCTTCCAATCTGTCCCTGTCTGGCTACGTGGGAACAGGTGTCCCAAATCTATCCAACAGTTCCAACATGCATTTCAAAAAGCTGGATCCAGTGTGAGGGGAGCAGGGACAAATCGGGCTGTGTTGGATCAGGGTAAGGTGAGCAGAGGTCGGGTTGACTGTGCTGGATTCAGGGTGAGGTGAGCAAGGGTTGGGTTGGCTGCACGTGATCAAGAGCAAGGTGATCAGGGTCCAGATCTGGGAGCTACATGGGGTTTCCGGGTGCAGCATCAGGTAGCCTGCCCCAAAAAACTTGCGTATAAATGGTATTGTGAATAGATATGGGAAAAACAAGCGCAAAATACTGTGAGTAAAAAGGATACTTATAGTCCCAATAGTAAATATCATTTCCCTCGATGGGTGCCTCACCGGGTTGCAGGTGGGTTCGTTCTAAACCACTTGAATAGTAGAAGAGGAGGATTCCAATGTGCACAGTCTCATCCAGATTGGAAATATATAAAGAGAAGAAGAACACTGTTGGGGTCAATAAACCCCTAAAAGAGGAATCCTCCTCTTCCACTATAAATGGTATTGGCCATCTTCTTCTTTCTCCACATCAGTTCTGGATTTACCTTAAAAGTTTTGGGTGCTGCTTGGTTTTCTTTCCTCACTTTAGCCTTTTTGTTTTTGGGAGTCTCGGGTACAGCTGCCATCTTTCGCTTTCTCAGGATTTTGTCTGACAGGTTCTTATGTTCATAGATGCTGGATCTACCCATTATTTAAGCACCACAGTGTGGATTACCACACTGACAATGAATGGGCAACCTAAAAAAAAGCACATAAAAAATACAATACATTACAATGGAATAAAAACAAACATTTGCCTAAAAATGTATTGCTTGTCACTGTCATTATCTATACCCAGAAAGGGCCATAGATAATCACATTGCCAGTGAATGGGCAACCTAAACAAAATACACAATTAAATAAAATACAATCAATTTGTTTCTTACCTTTTCTGTCTTCAACCTCCGAATCCTACTCGGGCACCAATCTCTTGACCCACGACACAATGCTCCTCAGCAGCCGATGTGCAGAAGTCCATGATCATGTGTTAATTTAAGAGATGTCACTGGTAAGTTCTTTTCATCTTTTTTCTTTCTTACCACAGTCACAATCAATGGCTTTATTGTCAAATGCTTGTTGTATTTAAACATAATTTGTTTTATTTTGTTTTATTCTGTCAAATGACAGAGTATGACCAGATTTAATTCCGCAGATCGGATTGGACCCATAAGGCCTGGGAACAACTACAGAACAGATTTTGTCAGGTTCGCCCGTCTCTACCTGTAGCCCCCTGTAAACAGCACAGGCTATACCTATCTTCCTTCTACTGTGGTAAGTCCTGTTAAGATCAGGCACCAGTAATCATCATGGGCTTTCCCCCTTCTTATCCCTATCCTGAGTGGTAGATGCAGGTCTGGACTCTGCTGCAGGCGTGAGCAATAGGGGAGGTTCTGCTGACATCATGAGGGGCAGGGATAGCTCTATATTTAGCAGCCAACTCCTGTGAGCAGAGTGTGTTATAGGATACCGAGAGTCTGGAATTGCCGGTTAGTTATGCAGTTCAGTTAGTATGCCGTGAGTTGAAGAATCCTGCAGATCGGTCCGAGGAGGTGGAGGAGACCGGGGTCTCCCCTACGCAGAGTGCAGGAGCAGATAGGAGTGGAGAGATTCAGCTTTATTAATAGAGCTGATAGAATTATAGACTTGGTGGACCAATGCCCTCACCCCACTGCCAGGGGTGATAGGGAGAATCCAAGACCCACCGCGAGGATAACCTCGGGGGTGGGCCACGGGGTATTGAAGCCCTAGCCCAGACCATCCTGTCGGAGGAGAGACTTGGAGGGAAGGAGAGGAGGAATTATCTATGTGGAAGGAGAGTGGCGTAATAACAAGTCTTGCTGTAATCTGCCCTCATGCACCCTAGACACCACCGTAGAGTCTGGGGGAGGGGGGGAAGCAGGGTTACATTTGGAGGCGCTGCTGAGAGATATGTCAGAACAGGACCGGCTTATAGCAAGGCAGAACGGGCAGAGTGAGATGCACTCTCCGTGCAAGTGTTGGAGAAGGATGGGCACCACTATGCAATATTCTTCCATTTTATACACAAGCAAACTATCAATCTTGCCAGCCTCAGGTAGGCGAAACAAATTAGCAAGATGTCAATTCTTACCTCACAGTTGATTGAATAGCAGACAAATACTTTGTTTTGCGAGATTTGCTCATTCACATACATATTTATATAGTACGCGGAACTTACAAGTCAGGTGAAATTGTTAATAAACTATTATATATGCAAGAACTATGTTTCTGAGCTCCTTACCTTTCAAAAAATACCAGCAGATTAATAAATAAGCATTAGAGAGTTATGGTTGCTGTACTCTATCTCAGTAACAGCAGCAGCAATGTTATGACAAATAACGCTGAGTCCCCGCTGGCGCTGAGCACGCTCATGCTTGGAGAGCGCTCCAAGCATGAGCGCCGGGTGCCCTGCATTTACACACGCGCACGTGGGGGGGGGGGGGCATTGCGGGTAGTTGAGCATGCTAGAAAGTAAGATTGTTTTGTTTATCTAAGCAGCAAAACTACATTCCCAACCCAATTTGTTTTCTTTCTTCTTTGTATATGTAAATCATGTGACAATGTATGATTCTACATTTTTACCTAAGCTGGCAATGGTTTGGTGCTCCAGTTATAAATGTGTAACAATCTTGTGTGACTAACATAATGGCTGCTTCAGTCAGTGTAACTCAGCAGCTACAATGTATCCCTATGTTTCTAAGGTAACATTATCTATCTATTGTTACAGTTTACAGCTCAAACTGCTGGGAATTTTGGCAACAAATTATTCCAAACAGGAAAGTGTTGCAAAGATCTTGCTCCTATAGAAATCAAGGGATGCTTTAAAACTCATTAAAATTTGCATTGTGTTGAATAATAAATATTAAATACACTAAGTATTATCTAATACTGTAGAACTTATTTATTAAAAAAAATATTTAAGATTTCATGTTTTGCAGCTTTAAATAATGTTTAGGCTTACAAGAATATGTAAGTGATGGTCGTTTCATCATTGCAAAATAAACATATTGGATTAATTGTGGTACTAGTGCACAGATGCAACAAAAAAATCTGAGTTTTGAAATATTTGTAATTATTTTATTATATCGATAAATAGGCTATAACATTAAATACTACATCTGCAAAAAAATGTTTCAACAAATATTTATTGTTAGCTAAAAAACAACCTTGACATGAAAAATGTTAGATAATGTGACAGTATACTAATTCCTTATAAGAATGGTTTGGTGAAAATCTTTAAGGGATCCATGTGTGCCTGTGAACACTGTGTGTGCTTAGGGGTGTCTACTGTATGTGAACATACAGTACATGTGAATACTTGTCTCTGTGAGTGTGTTTCATGCCAGAAAAAAAATCGGTTTCCCAGTATTGCAAAAGTAGCCCAGAATGTCAAGCTCCAAGCTGTCTTTGAATGTTATTTATGAATGAATCTGCTGCTCTTATAGAAATTGATAATACAGTATATGAGCAAACTGACAAGTATATCAATGTAATTGATTTAGTGTAAAAAGGAGTTTGATAATTTCACCTGTATTTTTACCGCTACCATGTTATGATTTTATACATGATCATGTAATAACCATGTACTTAAACATCAGTAAACTATGGCATTCAAAATAATCAATCATTTACTGATGTTGCTCATAGATCGTATTGCAAATTACATCTTCCTATTGTACGCTGTAGCAGAATATTTGTTGAAGGGGCCAAAAGATTGGTAAAATGTCACATTATCTTCTGAGGTCTGCTATTTTCTCAGATACTTCTAGTATGAGAAATATATCTATATGTAGTAGTGTAAATAATGTTTCTAAATGATGCTAAGGTTAGCAGAAGCAGTATGTTTTTAATTACCATAATTAGCTAGGGGGCTGGGACATGCATTATGGATATTTATTCTGGTACAGGTCCTAGAGAAGCATTTGTCATTGAAATATTTTTTCAGTATTTGTCTCTCTTTCCCACTAAGTTTTCTGTATATTTCTGTATTCAGACAGTAACGCTGGATATTATTTAATTTATAAAATGTTTTACTAGGAAAAATACATTGAGAGTTACCTCTCATTTTCAAGTATGTCCTGGGTACAGAGTTAAGACGACAAATAATACATGGTTACAAATATAATTACATAAGTGAACAGGGTATACATTATATACAATACATTGCATGCACAGTTAGAGATAATATATATTATAGACGTATGTAGCAGTTACTGACCAGGTTAAAATGTGAGATGGCTTTTGTTTTGAAAGAACTTAGACTGGTGGTGGCTGGGAGAGTCTTCGGTAGATTGTTCCAGTTTTGGGGGGCACGGTAAGAGAAGGAGGAGCGGCCGGATACTTTGCTGAACCTTGAGACCATGAACAGTCTTTTGGAATCAGATCTGAAATGATAAGTGCTGCATGTGGTAGGGTGAGGAGCTTGTTTAGCTAGATGGGTAGTTTGCCCAGAAAATATTTGAAGGCAAGACAGGAAAGATGAACTTTGTGCCTAGACTCAAGTGATGACCAGTCTAGTTCTTTGAGCATTTCGCAGTGGTGTGTTGTATTTGCATTGTAGAACAAAGCAGCATATTGAATTGTAGAGGGTCTCAAGTTTGCAAAGGTGGGTTTGGGGTGCCATGCCATATATTATGTCCCCATAGTCGATAATTGGCATTAGCATCTTCTGTGCGATACGCTTTCTGAGCAGCAGACTTAGGGAGGATATGTTCCTGTAAAGTACACCTTGTTTGGCATATTTTTTTGATCTCAGGGTATCAAAGTGCATCCCAAAAGTTAAATGGGAGTCAAACCATATGCCGAAGTATTTAAAACTAGTAACAGGAGTTAGGGTGGTTTTAGCAGTGGTTCTGATCTGGAGCTCAGTCATTGGAAGCTTTAAAAATGGTCAGTGTTTAAAAATAGTTTGTTTTGGGAAATCCAATTTTTAAGTCGCAAAAAGTCAGATTGAAGTATGTATTCAAGGTCGGAGAGGCTATGGCTGTGTGTATATAAGATTGTGTAATCTGCATACATTTGTATTGAAGCTCCCTGACACAAGCTGTAGGAAGATCATTGATGAACACTGAGAAGAGAAGGGGCCCCAGGACAGAGCCTTGCAGGTCACCACAGGTGATATCAAAGGGGTTGGAGTTAGAGCCTGAGATGGACACATGTTGGGATCTACTTGATAGGTAGGAATGAAACCAGCTTAAAGCATGCTTCCCTATTCCAGAGCACAGGAGTTTGTTAAGCAACATAACATGATCAACAATATCAAAAGCCTTTGCAAAATCTAGGAATATTGCACCAGTGAGTTGTCCCCGTTCCATTCCACACTGGATTTCATTGCAAACATTTAGCAGGGTAGTTACTGTGGAGTGTTTGGGGCGAAAGCCAGATTGGAATTGGCTAGGGAAATTTGTATTGGCATAGTAATTGGGAGTGAACACATTTTTCCATGATTTTGGATAGTATTGGGAGAAGAGAGATTGGCCTGTAGTTTGAGACAGTATTTTTGTCCCCACTTTTGAAGATTGGGACAACTCTGGCAGTGATATAGCTATAGCTATGTATGTATGTATACAGTATATATATATAAGTATATATATATATATATATATATATATATATATATATATATATATATATAGTCAGATAAGGCAGTTGGCACTCCAATAGGTGCTGGTAAGCCACAGGTGCACGTCCCCCTGAGGTGTATCCCCCTGAGGAAGGTCCCATTCTGTAGGACCGAAACGTTGGGTTTCTGGATGTATTTTTGCTTTCACTAATACACTTTGATTTTCAACATTGAGTGCTGTCTCTTGTTTACCAATCCTTGGAACGGTAACGTATAACTATATATATATATATATATATATATATATATATATATATATATATATATATATAATATATATATATATATATATATATATATATATATATATATATATATTTATATATATTTATATATATATATATATACTGTATACATACATAGCTATATATATATATATATAACAAAAAAGGGGGCTAAGCTGCGCCTCTGCAAATTAAATACAAATAAGTATAAATGATAAAAAAATCAAATACAATAAAACCTGTAACCAAGCAATGAATAAAACAAAATGTTAAACAATGATTCAGCAAAAATGGAAAAAAGAGTATAAAAACCAGTCCTCAGACAAGTCCAATAGATGATATAAATTCTGGTATAGAGGGTCTCCGGCTGCTCTCAAAATGGACAAACCACATCCACAGGGAATCTAGAAGAAAAGGGGGAAGAGAGAGCGCACACCCATAGCGTAAAATTGTAAAATTTAATGAGGGAGAAGGGAGAGGGGGGTATAAGAATTGCACTTACAAAGGTACAATATAAACATGCATTCTGTGATATATAATCACCACCATCCGGTTTAGAACTGCAGCCTCGTTGTCTTTGTAGTCCTTGGATGATGTCCCAGTCAATGTCCAGGGTAAATGATCTCCTCTGCATCGATTAGGGAGTCCTGTAGAGTAGCTCCGAGCTGGGAAGCCACTGCAACAATCGCGCGGGTCAGTGAGTCCCAGCGCGCGGTGATGACGTCAGTTGCAGAGGCTTCCCAGCTCGGAGCTACTCTACAGGACTCCCTAATCGATGCAGAGGAGATCATTTACCCTGGACATTGACTGGGACGTCATCCAAGGACTACAAAGACAACGAGGCTGCAGTTCTAAACCGGATGGTGGTGATTATATACTGTATCACAGAATGCATGTTTATATTGTACCTTTGTAAGTGCAATTCTTATCCCCCCTCTCCCTTCTCCCTCATTAAATTTTACAATTTTACGCTATGGGTGTGTGCGCTCTCTCTTCCCCCTTTTCTTATATATATATATATATATATATATATATATATAGACAGCACAAAATATAAGTAGCGCTAAAGAGGATGTGAAATAACCCTAATAAATGATAAATTATAATAACATATTTAAAATATTAAAATAAATTAAAATTACCACAATTTAAATTAGTAATATCTACAAACCATAACCTGATAGTGAAAAAAAGGAAAATCCAAATTGAATGTTCCACTCAAAAAAAAATACAGAGAGAAATATAGTCCCAATAGAAGATCCAGGGAGCGTCTTTGCAGCTTTAAGGGGAGTGGTATAGCCAAACACTTTTGGAATCTATGAACAAAAAACAAAAGCGCAAGCTCCATAGCACGTAACTGAGTAAAAAATAAGGTACATTTATTTAAAAAATCAGCAACCCATAAGAATGTGCACTTACAGGATTTCAAACAGAACCATTCGTGGGAGAGAAATCTCTATTGTGGTCATCTGCGGTGGTAGGGTGAGTCCCAGGTTTGCAGAGTGGATGTAAACAGCCCAGGTTCACCATGAATTGGCAGCAAGATATAAAGGCATCCAATGCCTGCACGTCCTTTGCTCCCTCATTCAATGATTGCTAACACTTGAAATTACCGCCAGCCGGAGCGCAGGGAAGCCAGGGACTCCAAATACACCAACACAAATGCGATGACGTCACAGCTCTATGCGTTTCGTCACACTGCGGCGACTTCGTCAGGAGTGACGAAACGCATAGAGCTGTGACGTCATCGCGTTTGTGTTGGTGTATTTGGAGTCCCTGGCTTCCCTGCGCTATATATATATAGTGTGCTGTTTTGTCACTGCTAATACATGTCTTTTTGCTATATCTGAGTGTTGCTGCTTTTGTGCCTTCTCTCATGGGAAGACAGGGTTTCTATATTGATTTCTATGGAGCATGCACCTTGACTTTACAATTGTTGCTTGGAGTGCTGGCTGCTGCTTTTTGTTATATATATATCATATATATATATCTGCAATGTGAAACTGTTTGAATTATTTACAACCGAAATGTGATAAAAATTATGTTACTTGTCTGTCCAGATTTCAGAAGAATAAAAATGCACTGTAGTTTATACTAATTAATCACAAAATATATATTTTAAATACACTAAGTATTATCTAATATTGTATGACTGATTTATTTAAAAAAATATATATTTAAGATTTCACATGTTTTGCAGCTTTAAATAATGTTTAGGCTTACAAGAATGTGTAAGTGATAGGTTGTCTCATTATTGCAAAATAAACATATAGGATTAATTGCGGTACTAGTGCACAGATGCAACAAAAAATCTGAGTTTTGAAATATTTGTAATTATTTTATTATATCGATAAGTAGGCTTTAACATTATTTATTTATTTATTTATAAAATATTTTACCAGGAAGTAATACATTGAGAGTTACCTCTCATTTTCAAGTATGTCCTGGGCACAGAGTAAAACAAAATAATACATGGTTACAAATACAGTTACATAAATGAACAAGGTATACATTATATACAAGACATTGCATGCACAGTTAAAGAAAATATATATTATGAGCGTATGAAACAGTTACAGACCAGGTTAAAGTGTGAGACAGTCTTAGATTTGAAAGAACTTAAGCTGGTGGTGGATATGAGAGTCTCTGGTAGGTTGTTCCAGTTTTGGGGTGCACGGAAGGAGAAGGAGGAACGTCCGGATACTTTGTTGAGTCTTGGGACCATGAATAGTCTTTTGGGGGCCGATGCAGTAACTTGCGAGAAGGCTGAATTTGGCTGTTTTATTGCGAGATTGGCATGTAGTATGCAGTTGATGGCGGTATGTGTGCGAGTTAACTGAAAAACGGCAAATGCAATTGTTGCCGGAAATCAAGCGCCGGCGGGGTGGCGAGAATGGCTATTTCGCCATATTAAGCAGCACGCAGAATGCAGTAGATGCCGAGTAAGATCTCGGGGGTGCGCGGGAGAAACTCCTTGCGAGAAAAGCGCCAAAAAGCTGCGGCACCAACAAGCAGGCGAGAGCCGAACATTTCAGCTGCTAGTGACATTGTTGTGTCATTGTGCTGTTGCTGCTGGCAGCGCAGCTTCAATTGTATTACATGTCATTCAGAACCTGTTACATGTGTTGTTTATAATAAAATACATTATTAATGTTAGCCAAAGGTGTCTGTCTTGTGAATGACAAGAAGCAGGTATGTTCCTAAAACTATCTATTGCGGGACAGCGCTGTGAAAGCCTTGCTAATGTCACTAGCAGCAAGAAGCACACTGCTGTGAGTAACAGAATGCGTCAAACTATCATGAGGTGATGTTTTCATGTTCAAAAGTTGCCGCCAAATTCTTCTTCAATACAGATGCATGAAGTGATTCCCCACTTGCTGCATGCACGGGTTACAGTACACACAGCAACTCACTGAAATGTACTGTAAGCTTTGCAACAGAGTCCAACACACAGACACAAATGTACATGAAATGTCACAAGACACATGCACACATGTATCACCTCTTCACGTGTCAAAGAACAGAAGACACAACTGTAGCACTGCACCAGGTATGTTTCCAAAAGTATCTAATTAGGGACAGCAGTAAAAGGTTTGCTAATGTCAGTAACAGCAAGACAGTCACTACCGTGAGTAACTGAATGCTTTAAGCAAGAAGGAGGTTTTTTTATTTATGTGCAGAGGTTGACGCCACATTCAAGTGAAATACGTATACATGCAGTCATCCGCCACTGACTGCAGGAACTCGCAACATGTGCAACTCACCATTGTATCTCACAATCGCTATTTACTGCATTTAGCGGCAAATTCCCGCCAAACACAGGAGATTTAAGCGCGCTGCCGACACACACATATCGAAAGTTACTGCATCGGCCCCTTGGAGTCTGATCTCAGGTGATAGGTACTGCATGTGGTAGGGGTGAGGAGCTTGTTCAGGTAGCTGGGTAGCTTGCACAGAAAGTATTTGAGGGTGAGACAGGAAAGGTGAACTACTACATCTGCAAAAAAAAGTTTCAACAAATATTTATTGTTAGCTAAAAAAACAGTCTTGAAATGAAAAATGCTAGGTACTGTGACAGTATACTAATTCCCTATAAGAATGGTTTGGTGAAAATCTTTCAGGGATACCCTGTGTGTGCTTAAGGTTATCTACAGTATGTGTACATAGTGTGTACATGGATATAGCTGCTATGTGAAACTGTTTGAATTATTTACAACAGAAATGTGATAAAAAATAAAGTTACTTAACTGTCCAGATTTCAGAAGAGTATAAATGTACTGTAGTTTATACTAATTTAACACAAAATGAATTAATTCTAAGAGCTAATTAGAATCACTGTTATTGTTGTTATAACTCTGCATGCTAAGGGGTAGATACTCAAATCTGTATTACATTTTGCCTACTTTTCATGTTACCTGTATTACATTTTGCCTACTTTTGATGTTACCTAAATAGGTAACGTCCGTTAGCTTTACTCAATTTAGCAGGTGTACTCAAAGCTAATATGCAAAAACAACGTCCGCTCGCAAGACTAGCATCGTTACGTTACCTGTATGAACGGGGATTATCTTTGCTCAGAGACTCGTTAAACAATACATTGCACGTGCGCATTGAAAAAATTTACTGTATAAGGTGCCTTTCAATGAACGCACATGCGCTCCACTCGCGTTACTTAACATAACACCCATGAGCACGTCGCAAACTCAAATAAATACACATTACAAACTGAATTACTCAGCCATATTAGCAAGAAAATTGCACTGTTGACATGGCTACTGTAAGTAGGCTTCAAACTCTGCTGCTTTAATCAAGTCTCAAGTTCACAGGGTGGGAACTTTAGATTCTGATCACTGGAGTGGTGGACAACCACTCCAAATGATTGGGCGTTTTGTGCTCACGATCCAGCACCGCGGAGAAACAGAGGATTTGGGACAGGGTATTCACCCTCATCTGTGCCCTGGGGAAAGCAGTCCGCATCATTGACATGCTGAAAAATGCTGGGCCGACAGCAAGCGCAAACTGTCTTACCATGTGACCCACGCAAGGAAGACAGAAGAGGGACCACATGCTCCCCTTCATCTCATCGCTGTGAAACAGTGCCTGAGTGAGGTGACTGCCACCTCCCAGATTGTAGTACTTCCTGGACTCATGGACACAGGTGATCTGGAGAGACCTGGTAAGTAAAAATGTAGTTCATTAGATTATACACTATTGCATATATATGTCACTTTATACACATCCTTGAAGATCATAACAAATATTACTATATTATTTGCTGTGCAGTCACACATACAAGTATTGAGTAGTTTGTTAAATAACGTATGTGACATGCTAAGATCTCTGCCCTCATAAGATTAGAAAACATTATACATTTTGTAGTGCCTTGCACATTGTAGTAAGATAGCAATCAGCATAAAGTTATCCTTTGCCTTTTTGAGGACTATATAACTGCTCACTAATCACAACTAGAGATGGGCGAACCAGTCCCGGACCTTCCCGGACTTTTCCGAGTTTACCATTCAAAATCCTTTCCGCCATGTAAAATCTGCCGACGGATTGTTACAGTTTTAATCCCAAACTGCTATTGGATATAATCCGCTGATGGGTTTTAACAATCCAATCGCACGCGGATTGCTGAATCCGCAGATTGAATTCTTAAGAAATACGTTAGCAGATTTCGGAATCCGCGGATGGATTGTCGGTGTAAAAAAAAATCCACACAAGGTTAAACGCCATTTTTGAGAATGATCCGCTGAAATCCGTGGATCAAAGGAACTGGCCAACCTGCGGAAGATCCAAATACGCCCCCCAAAATTTTCCCATTTCTAATCACAAGAACACCAGTTTAATCAACAGTTAAAGAGTTTCAGTATCTTAAAAAGTTAATGTTAAAACTGATTAATCCTCTTATGAAATTTATCTAAACACAACCTGTTCCAAGCACTTACAGTATCTCTTAAGATTCACCATCAGCAACCTGCTTACAGTTTTAAGGTTCACTGATGAATCTTGTTGCTCTTCCTTCTGCACATATTTTAGAAATAGTCACTTTAATAGTACCTAATCTAATTTAGTGCCCAAGGCATGCTGGAAAATTAGAAGTAACTGTTAACAGGGCCACCAGCAGCTTTCCCGGGGCCAGGACTAATGTTTCCATTGGGACCTCCCCCTGCGGTGACATTGTGAGACCTCTCCTCTTTCTTTTACACACCCCCTTCTCTTACCTTCTTACTCTGACCCTCTATTTCTCTCCCCCTCTATGTCTCTCCTCCTTCTCACACACCCCCTCTATTTCTCTACCCCTTGTCACACTCTCCCCTCATCTCTCCTTCCTCACATGTATTTCTTTCCCCCTTTTCTGTATCCCACTCCCCCTTCCCACTCTTACACTCCAGCTCTCCCACTTCCTTCAATTACACCCCCACCCTTCTCTTACAGCTCTACCTATCCCTCTCTTACACCACCACTTCTCTCCACTCTTACACCTCCACCACTCCCCCTCATCCTCCCTCTCTTACACTCACACCTCTCCCCCATTTGCTTTTACACCCGCATCTCTCTCCATTCCCTATTAAACCCCCACATCGCACACTCCCCTTCTTATCCTCACCTCCCCCTCTCATTCTCCCCCTCCCCCTCTCATTATCTCCTTCCCCATGTATTTCTCTTCCGCCTCTTTCACCTCCATCTCAAGCCTCTCTCATGTATTTCTCTCTCCCTTATCTCCCGTCCCCCCTTACATCCTCAAAACTCACCCATCCCTCACTTTCAAACACCCCCTCCACTCCACCTTTTAAACCACCAAATAAGTTCCAAATTTGTGGGGAGAGGTGTGAGTTTAGATCATGGACTACATTCAGTCATGACAGTGTAGAAGTCATTCTTGTAGAACAAGCATGTTATGTATAGATATAGGGAGAGTAGAGTCTTTATAGACTCATGGTTAATAGTTTATCCCTTTATCTTTTTGGGACCCATATCTTAATGCCAGTCATTAAAATACTAGGCACATATACTTATACACATGCATTTTTAGTGATATTAAGGATTAATGCTGTAGGCACTGGCATTAGCAATATATCCAGAAACCCAGTCACATTTATTAACTCTGCTATTGATATAAGGGTTTTTTAAAGTAGTGTTTAAATATGTTTTAATATTAAAATCAATTAACAAGATTTTATGATTTAAACAAAATATTGTTAAAGTTCTTTTATTCGTGTGGTGTATCAAACAGTAATTTTGTATATGTTATGTTTATTATATGTACTGTATATTGTAGCACTAATGTGTCTTTATTGTGGCAGATTTACTACTGATCATACACAGGACTGTCCACCTCTCTGCTAATTGATAAATAAAAAAATTAAATTTGAAATAAAGGACTATAAAATAGCAGGAGAGGGAGGAGGGAAAATAGAAGAAGAGGGAGGAGGGCACCATCCCTGATAAAGCCATAGAACTGGTGAAACGCATAGGAGTGGAGTGTCACTGGAGTGTTATAGGTCTGACTGGAGGAGTACGAGCCTTCACTGACGTCACGAGTATGGAAGTACTGTGTGTGCATGCGCATGCCGGTGAGACTGTGCGAGCGAGAGCACCGATCGGAGCTGGGAATCAACTGAGAGGGAAGCACAGCTGAATTCAAAGACCCGAGAGGACCGTGACTCAAGGTGACAGCTGGCAAAAGAGACCCTGGAGGTTTTATAATACTTTAAATATCTTGCAACATGTAAGTGAGACTATTGGATTGTTATGCAAATATATGTTGTATTTAGACATACTGCACTATTGGTTCTTTTTTTTGTGTCGTCCGTTTTTTATTTCCTGTCCCCTTTTTCTGTGTTAAATGTGAATTTGCCTGTTTGTCATTCACATCATTGAGGTGTGCACGAATTTGGACTTTGTTTTTACTCCAAGTAGGGGGTGGATTATTTGTACAGTGCCAGCTGAGTATATTTGTCTGTCTGTATTCTATTAGCTCACTGTTACTTTAATCATTTGTGTTTACACTTGTATTTAATTAATATTTTTATTTAGCACTGTATTTTATTTTCAATAACACTAGGGCACTTATAAAGTAACCCTACAAATAGTTTTATCATTTGAAATCTTACATCACAACCTCTCCCCCTCCCTTTCTTACTGCTCCATGTTTCAAACCCTGATCCTTCCCCTCTTATTCTCTCCTTCCCATCCTCCCCCTCCCCCACACATCATTTCCCTCTCCCTCTCCCTCTCATCCCCTCCCCCCCACTCTCCTCTCATCCTCTCTTGTTCATCCTCTTCCTCCCATCCTTTCCCTTCCCCAAGTATTTCTCTCCACACTCTTACTCTCCCCCTGTCTATGTATTTCTCCCTCCCCCTCACACCCAACGTCCCCCCTCCACGCACTCAATGACCCTCCCACAGTCAATACACCCAAATACACACTCAATAACCCACCAATACACACTAACAATAACCTCTCATGCCCCAATACACACTAACAATAACCCCCCTCCCAATAAAGATCCACAATAACCCCCTCCCCAATAAAGATACACAGTAACCCATTTCCTGCAATACACACACACACAATATCCCCCAATGAATACACATACACACACCTATACACACCTACACACACATACACACATACACAATAACTCCCCCAATACACACACACCTTACCTTGGGGGAGGTCTACCACATGGGCGATGCAGAAGCTGGACCCAACTTCCGGTACTGACCTGCGTGAATGGGGGCTGGGCTTCCAGTGAAGGCAGGATCACAGCTTGGCAGAGCTGGGGCCTAGCTGCCAACAGAGACCCAGCAGCGGATGCAGATATTGGGTCCGATCTCTTGCCAGGCCCATCTTCCAGCTGCTGTTCTTGCTGCTGCTCCTCTTGTTTCAGCTACTACAGTTGCTCATCTTGTTGCTGCTGCTGATACTCCTGCTACTCTGGCAGATGCTGCTTCTCCTGCAGCTCCTGCTGCATCCAGGTATCCTACTGCAGCACCTAGAGTTGATTTCCTGGCTAAAGGCATTATCATGGTGCATCAGCAGGAGCTGAATGGCAGGAATTCCAGATCTGCAATTAACTTTTGCGCCAGCACAGTAGTGTGAGGATCAACTCCATTAGCCGATCACCTCAGCACTCCATGGGCTGACGTGGGCAGTCCAGTAAGGCATGGAGAGCCTGTGAGCCCTTTCGAGCCCCTTCAATACTCACACGCCGGAGGCATCAATTGAGGCCCACATCAGGGATCTCCTTGGTGTTTTCCACTCCACCTCCTCCATCCTCTCTGGAATCGCCCATACCACCTCTAGTGCTCGTGGAAAGATAGAGGCATGGCAGGCCTCGCTCCATTGGATCTACAGTAGTGAGCCAGGCAGTATGGCTCATAGAAAAAAGAGGAGCTGACTTTGTACATAATATTGTTGTTCATTGTTGTTATTCTTGTTATATATTTGTGCCTTTCTTTTTCACACACAGGGAATTACAGTAACTGTGTGTGAATGCAAGTTTTGTTCCTAAATTGTCTCTTGTTAATTATTTCTATAACATGTAGACACATTATTTTATACCCATACGTAATACAGTCAATATTCATACCACATTAGGCCAGACAAGCATATCCTACATTCATCTTAATCACTTAAAACCATAATATAGTTTATTACATGAACTTGACACATTATCAGATGCATCTCTTGATGTGTTTCAGACACAGAAAATATATCTTTGCATGACACACGTGATTAACGGGTTAAGTCCTATACTCAGTACAAGCATTTCCATAGCACTTAAGACTTTCCCTTTTACCTTGTAGGCTATTCCCTGAAATAACTCAATGATAATCATTTCTTCAATGTGAGTAATGGCAGGTTTTAATGTGACCTAATTATTGTAACATTATTTCCATGCGCTAATTTTAATGGATGTTTGTGAATTTGCATTGTTAGGCTAACGGCTCATTAATGTATGATCTGCATAGGAGTAAGCTAGATGTCCGTTAAAAGTTAAGATTCTAATATTTTTCAGGAAATTAGAGGACATTGTAACACGAATTACCTTTGTGGATATGCGCTACAACTATTGATACTTTAAATGGGGTAGCGTCATGATAAAACCTTTTTTGGACTTCTGTAGATCCAGCCCTAAGTTGGTTAATTGAAATTTTCAAGCTCCAAAGATGGCATGTGGTGCTAAAATGCAGCACTCAAATTAAATAACTGAGGACATTGTTTTTCTTCCTCTCTTCCCACCTTAAAGTGAAACTATAATTAAGATCATTAACATATTTAACATATTTATTTTTATTTATTTTTTTCTCAGTTGGTACTACTGTAAATACAGAACAAATACTAAAGACGAAAAGTGCATCCAGCATAGTACAATTCTATAGTATTACAAAAATATAAAAAATAATAACATGTACAATGCAAAGTAACTCAGTATCATTGTTTGTCTCCCCTTTAAAAGGCATTCGGTAGAAACTGGTGCTGTCACCTATTTTCTCAGAGGCTTTGTAAGCACAGAGACTGGAAGGCTGAATGTACCTTTAATGCATTTCATAAATATTGAAATCAAGGACGGCCTTGGGCAAAATAAGCAAGGTTGCTGCCCTGGGCCCTGCGCTTTCAGGGTCGCTGTGCTATTTCCTCTCCGGCCTCCAGTCAGCGCCGGGATCTAACTTTCTTCCGACTGGAGGATGGAGATGGAGCAGTGAATGCGGGATCCCCCCTCCTCCAGCTCCCCCCCTAACTGGTGGAGGTTGGATTCCGGCACCAACAGGAGGAGAGAGAAGAGGGAGAGGAGGAAGCACGGGGCACCCAGACCGGTATAGAGAGGTGTGTGTCTTTGTGTGTGTGTGTGTGTTCCTTTGTGAGAGGGGTCTTACCTTTTCTGGAGCGGGCTGCCTCCTGTTGCATCGCGTTGCCATTGCCATGGCAACATGATGTCATGATGCCACAATGCCGCCGGAGGAGGGCTGCTCATCAAGGTAAGTCCTCTTAACTTTGGTACAAGTGGACCCGTTGCTTGCATGCCACCTAATGCCCTGCAAAGCCTAAGGCCGCCCTAGATATGTGCAAGCCTGTCATGTTTCATTTGCGAAAGTTTCACTAACATTTTTGATTACATTTTCTAAATATTATAGCGAAGGCTATTTGTTGATTTGCACATTTTAAAATGGGTACAGATCACTTTATGCATTTATTTGTGAAAATTCAGCACAATATTTATGAAAGTTGGTGTTAAAGGTGTTCTCTAATGAAGATATTACTTAACTTCTGTTGAAGTTTTATAGTTTGCAATTTTTTTTACTTAAACATCTCCATCCTCCCCAAGTTTTTGGAGAGTGATTAAGAGATTTCATGTGCTTGCATTGGACTTCAAAATTGTTTTTTTATGATCAGCTGCAATATTACATACCTGCCATAAACCATAGGAGGGGTGAATATTGACCTCTCTTTTTCATTATATAAAGTAGTGCCCTTTTCTATTTTTAGTATGAAATTAAATGCCAGATGTAATACAGTAGATACCCATGGCAGAACTGAATGTTATCTACCTGTTATGAACTTTGGAATCTGATTACTTTTTACCCTACAACTCTCATGTAATGTGACAGTAACTTTATGCAACTGTGTACATAACAGGAACTGGCAATTGTAATACTTGGAGGTTGTATGGAGCATGAAATGGCTTAAAAGGTTGATGCAATGAAACATATGACCTTGGGAATCTGATGAGCAAACTTGTTGAGACATAATAAGCAGTTCGGATAATATTCCACTAATATGACATTTAAAAAAAAAAGGGATGCAATTGTTTCTATTTGAATTACCTTCTATCCCTTAAAAAAAAAAAAAAATATATATATATATATATATATATATATATATATATATATATGATACGAACCAATCCAAAGACCAGTAAAGAGACAGCACACCGCACGGGGTTAATCCAAAAATCTATATTCACAACATGAAATACACGTAAGCCAACGTTTCGGTCCCACAGAGAGACCTTCCTCAGGGCCGTGCAACCCACAAGTGCAAGTGACCACACATATATACCCTCACCCATAGTGCAATGCAAACAAAGGGAACCAATCACCAACATGCAATCAGACAGAATATGCAACATAGCTGTGCTCCGTGCCCCCTCCCCTATTACCTGATTATCCAAATGACTCATCATGACATGAGAGTAGGCACTTAAACTATTAGGAGAAAGACACCCTTTAGACACTGGTCCCAGGGTCTACTGCCCTTGCGGGGGAAGGTCGCGCACCGCGCATCTGCAGTGGGCCAAAACATATTGACTGCCGGAGCGCCAGCAAGGAGAGTACGCCGCGCATCACAGCTGTGAGCAGACGCCTCATTGACTCTCCCTGGCCACCAGGGACGCCGGCAGCGCAAAACGCACATGCGCAGTCTGAAAAACCGCCTCGGTACACAGTTACCCACACACTGACAGTAATAATGGGCTAAACAGAATAGTAATACACAGAGTGTTAAGGTGAACCACAGGGGGACAGGTAGAGGTATAGAGCACAAGGAGCGCATAGCATCACCATAGTATATAAGGACAAAGGAAGTGCAAAAGTGCAGAGGGAGTGATGCAACAGAGTATGAGTGACAAACATAAAAAAGGCATAATGCAAAATCAAGTGAAAGCAGGGAGACTGCTACAAAAAGCAGCTAAGTGAAAGTTCCTCATTTAGGCCACCAGGTGTCATAGTTCTTAGTTCATAAATAAGCCTTGCTTCTTGTTTAAGCAAAGTCCTGCCCCTGTCACCCCCACGGGGGGGGACTGGGACCTGCAGAATAGGCATACAACGAAGTGTGGCCAGTGTATGCCTTTTTTCCTTGAAATGTCTAGCCACAGGTAGACACTTCAGGTCTACATCAGAGGCATCACTCAGTAGGGCTTTTCTGATGTTTGAACGGTGCATGGCCATGCGTTCTTTCAGCATCCTTACAGTCTTCCCGATGTACAGCAATCCACCAGGACACTTAATAAGGTACACCACGAATTTAGACTCACAGTTCAGTGGTTGTTTGATTTTAATCGGTGCGCCACTATGCGGGTGATTGTAGCTAGGGCCCAGCTGCATATAGTTGCAGTTGGTACAGCCATGACAGCGGTACGAACCAGGTTTTTTGGCTAACCAAGTGGTGGGTGTGGCATATTTGTCTATTGGGTCAGATCCAGTGACCATGTCACCAATGTTTGGTCCCCGACGAAAGCAGAATAGAGGTGGCTCTCTAGCAAATGCACCAATCCTCTCGTCATTCTCCAGGATGCGCCAATTGCCCCGAATGCAGCGCTTAATGCTGTTGGTAGCAGTACTGAATGTACTGACTATATTGAGCCTGTTGCTCACCGGTCTGCCTGTCGAAGGTGTCAATAGTTCACCCCTATCAACCTGTCCAACCTTTTGCAAGGCAAAATTGATGTCCTTGGCCGAATAGCCCCTCTCCCGGAAGCGTGCGGCCATTTGGGCCAAGGCCCGTTGGGATTCTTCTGGATCAGTGGTGATTCTTTTCACTCGGAGAAGCTGGGAGTATGGGAGACCCCTCTTGAGTGGTACAGGATGGTGGCTGGCTGCACAAAGAAGGGAGTTCTTGTCTGTACTCTTCCGGTATATTCTAGTAGCCAGCGTGCCTCCAATTTTGTACACTATGGTGTCTAAAAAAGCGATTTCCTGGTAGCTGTGGTTGAGGGTAAAACGGATTGTGGAGGGGATTTTGTTTAAATCAGAAACAAATGTCAGCAGCTCCTCTTCACTGCCCGTCCACAGAATGAAGATGTCGTCAATATAGCGAAGGTATTTGACGATATGCCGTCCATGCGTGGTGTCAGTTAATATGTGCAACCGTTCATACAAATCCATTGGGCTTGAATAATGCCTGGATCACAGAAGAAACCAGTAAATTCCTGACTCAGGACCACCCTGTGATGCCAGTATTATACACACTACCCAAAGTACACAAATCTATAGTCGCACCACCGGGCAGACCCATCATCTCGGCCCGTGGGTCGCTGTGCCACCCCCTCTCGCAATTTGTGGACTTCTATCTACAGCCACTGGTGGCTGGAATGGGTTCATACATCAAGGACACCACGGACTTTATTGAGCAGCTCAGCCATCTTTCCGTTAACACAGCAGAATGTATTCTTGCTACGCTAGATGTGTCCAGCCTGTACACCAACATTCCCCATGCAGGGGGCCTAGAAGCAGTACGCACAAAATTGGAAGAACAGGGAGTCGAACAGGGTCCACCAGTTGACTTTCTCATGTTGCTCATTGAGGTCATCCTCCATAAGAACTTCTTTAAATTTGAGAAACACTACTACTTGCAACTTACGGGCACTGCCATGGGCTCAAATATGGCACCGTCGTACGCTAATCTGTTCATGGATTTGTATGAACGGTTGCACATATTAACTGACACCACGCATGGACGGCATATCGTCAAATACCTTCGCTATATTGACGACATCTTCATTCTGTGGACGGGCAGTGAAGAGGAGCTGCTGACATTTGTTTCTGATTTAAACAAAATACCCTCCACAATCCGTTTTACCCTCAACCACAGCTACCAGGAAATCGCTTTTTTAGACACCATAGTGTACAAAATTGGAGGCACGCTGGCTACTAGAATATACCGGAAGAGTACAGACAAGAACTCCCTTCTTTGTGCAGCCAGCCACCATCCTGTACCACTCAAGAGGGGTCTCCCATACTCCCAGCTTCTCCGAGTGAAAAGAATCACCACTGATCCAGAAGAATCCCAACGGGCCTTGGCCCAAATGGCCGCACGCTTCCGGGAGAGGGGCTATTCGGCCAAGGACATCAATTTTGCCTTGCAAAAGGTTGGACAGGTTGATAGGGGTGAACTATTGACACCTTCGACAGGCAGACCGGTGAGCAACAGGCTCAATATAGTCAGTACATTCAGTACTGCTACCAACAGCATTAAGCGCTGCATTCGGGGCAATTGGCGCATCCTGGAGAATGACGAGAGGATTGGTGCATTTGCTAGAGAGCCACCTCTATTCTGCTTTCGTCGGGGACCAAACATTGGTGACATGGTCACTGGATCTGACCCAATAGACAAATATGCCACACCCACCACTTGGTTAGCCAAAAAACCTGGTTCGTACCGCTGTCATGGCTGTACCAACTGCAACTATATGCAGCTGGGCCCTAGCTACAATCACCCGCATAGTGGCGCACCGATTAAAATCAAACAACCACTGAACTGTGAGTCTAAATTCGTGGTGTACCTTATTAAGTGTCCTTGTGGATTGCTGTACATCGGGAAGACTGTAAGGATGCTGAAAGAACGCATGGCCATGCACCGTTCAAACATCAGAAAAGCCCTACTGAGTGATGCCTCTGATGTAGACCTGAAGTGTCTACCTGTGGCTAGACATTTCAAGGAAAAAAGGCATACACTGGCCACACTTCGTTGTATGCCTATTCTGCAGGTCCCAGTCCCCCCCCGTGGGGGTGACAGGGGCAGGACTTTGCTTAAACAGGAAGCAAGGCTTATTTATGAACTAAGAACTATGACACCTGGTGGCCTAAATGAGGAACTTTCACTTAGCTGCTTTTTGTAGCAGTCTCCCTGCTTTCACTTGATTTTGCATTATGCCTTTTTTATGTTTGTCACTCATACTCTGTTGCATCACTCCCTCTGCACTTTTGCACTTCCTTTGTCCTTATATACTATGGTGATGCTATGCGCTCCTTGTGCTCTATACCTCTACCTGTCCCCCTGTGGTTCACCTTAACACTCTGTGTATTACTATTCTGTTTAGCCCATTATTACTGTCAGTGTGTGGGTAACTGTGTACCGAGGCGGTTTTTCAGACTGCGCATGTGCGTTTTGCGCTGCCGGCGTCCCTGGTGGCCAGGGAGAGTCAATGAGGCGTCTGCTCACAGCTGTGATGCGCGGCGTACTCTCCTTGCTGGCGCTCCGGCAGTCAATATGTTTTGGCCCACTGCAGATGCGCGGTGCGCGACCTTCCCCCGCAAGGGCAGTAGACCCTGGGACCAGTGTCTAAAGGGTGTCTTTCTCCTAATAGTTTAAGTGCCTACTCTCATGTCATGATGAGTCATTTGGATAATCAGGTAATAGGGGAGGGGGCACGGAGCACAGCTATGTTGCATATTCTGTCTGATTGCATGTTGGTGATTGGTTCCCTTTGTTTGCATTGCACTATGGGTGAGGGTATATATGTGTGGTCACTTGCACTTGTGGGTTGCACGGCCCTGAGGAAGGTCTCTCTGTGGGACCGAAACGTTGGCTTACGTGTATTTCATGTTGTGAATATAGATTTTTGGATTAACCCCGTGCGGTGTGCTGTCTCTTTACTGGTCTTTGGATTGGTTCGTATCATACTTATTTTCTATGGGACTAGCATCTGCTATTATAACCTTTTCTACTGCAGTGTGCTGACTGACCTTCATGTGTATATATATATATATATATATATATATATATATATATATATATACTGTATATATATATATAATATATATATATAAATGCCGTGATTTATTTATTTAAGATTAGTGTAATTAAATATTGATTTCTATCAGGATAACATTAATGTTGATGACTTTTAGTCCAGTAAATAATTTCATAAGATTGGGATCTAGATTGGAATCAATTATCTTTTGAAAATAATGAGCACCAAACATCAGACATCTGAGCAAAGTTTATAACCAAGCTCAAATCTCAGTGCTGAAGCTTGCTATATTTAATTCCCCTTCCACTGCCAGCATTTGGTAGCGGCATCATCAGGGGAAGGAAGGGCGTGTGGGGGACAGCAGAACAATGTATCAAATAAATAATAATAATGATATAATTATATAGAAAAATAATAAAATTTTAACTGATTAAATCAATGGGCTTACTATTAAGCAGAGACAAGCAAACCATTATCGGACGTGTCTCATTGAATCAGTTCAGTCCAGGCTAGTTTCTCCATTTGGGTTTGGTTACTCGGGATAGGGTAATAATTCAAATTTGATTTGTTTTGTTTATCCTCACCATCTGACATGTCTCCAGTCCATCTATAAACCAATCTGTTCCAGTTGGGTAGAACAACAACTGAACAAATAATAAATAACACGCCCTTACCTGTGGTGGTAGCTTATATATGTATTGTGTGCTCATTTTATGTAATTTCCCAGAAGATTTTTTCTAAAGGGACTTTTTTGTTCTTATTGCACCGAATGCATTATATATCATAGATATCTAGGTTTTTAAAACCAGCATTGTGGCTGCATCTTTAAGAATGTATCTAACCCTTTGCAACTGCACACCTGATATTTCTTGCTTCTCGGGGAGCCTGGGGTACATATATATAAATTTATCTCCTGGTGCAACGCCTCCACCTGGGAGGGATCCCGACAGTGCGGGAGGGGTCCCTCACAGGACTCAAACCAATGACACACACTTGGTATGAATAAACAAGAATAACCTTTACTGATATGCATATAATAATCTTATACTCTAAAGTCCCAATGTCATTCACTCCCTCTTCTGAGTGTATACCCCTTGCCCACCACCGGATACCCCCACACCGTGTCCACAGTAACCCTTGTCCCGTGGTCAGCGCTGCCACTATGTATGAGTATTCTGTAGGTGGTGCACGTGTGTAACAATACCTGCTCAGTGCGACGGCACCTGGGCGTTCAAAGGATCTTCGAAAAGGATCCGGCAACCTCCTGGCAACGTCCGGTTCCTCCAGCGGGTTGATCAGTCAGGGTTGTCCACCCTGGGTACAGTTCAGCTCTCTCGGCGGAGTAGGCTTGGTCCCAAACCTCTTGGTGGGAAGCGCAGCGTCCGTTGTGTCCCTAACTGACACTGTAATAGCTAAGGGGCAGGGTCCCTAACCTGGAGCCTGTCCCTGAAGCACCACAAACTACTGAGTGGCTCAGGGCTAATTGGGGCCTAGGGGGCTGCTGGCCTAGTGCAGTGGGTCACTGACCCCTGCACCCTCACCTCTTTCCCCTAGCCTCACCTGGCGCCGACTCAACTAGCGTGGGCTCCGTGACAGCTTCCTATTCCCTGCCTATGAGGATCCTCACACCTTATTGGTTCCCTGGTATCACGTGGTGTTCCTAAGGCTCATGGGACTTGAAATCCCTGCTCAGAGCCTTCTCCTGATTGGCCGCCTTTCGTGCGCTTCTTACTGCGCATGCGCGACCTGCCTCTGGCCTCCCCGTGATTCTGTCACACTGCGCATGCGTGCGCACCAGCCAAGATGTCGGCGCCCTGCAACGGGAGCCGCCGGGAGCACTCAGCCCACAATCGCCGCACCAGCACCCGACAACCACCCACGCGCCACCGAAGGCGTGCGCCGTGCGCGCACACATGCACCTGCACCTCCCCGCAAGCGGCCGCGCCATCTCCCGACCGCCGCAGTGAGTATCGGGAGGGGGGGGTCCGCTAAGCAGAGGGGGACCTGGCTACATATATATATATATATATATATATATATATATCCATATAAAATACAATACAATGCTTAACCATTTCTACACAAGGGGTGATAATCAATTGGTGTGCTGTAAATTAAATCTGAATGCAAAGAGGGACAGACAAAAACTGATTAAAAAGAAAAACAAAAACTATCAACATCAACAACTTCAAGAATAATGTCAGAGAAATTTAACTAGAGCTGAAAATTACTTCAGTTGTCTCTAAATGCATGGGGACACTTTAACAAATAATTATAAACAGCTAATGAATATTGTAGTTGAAAGTGAAAAAAATGCTGGAGGAATCATTATCAAATAAGATAAAGCAGTTATTGTTGAAATAACCAGAAATGAAACAATCTCAAGATGCAAGAACAAGAATTGAATATGCTGAGCTGTGCAAAACAATACAGAAGCGTATAACTGAAGATTTAAGAAAATGTTACTCTGATATGATGAAGACTATTGAAGATAAAATAAAAAGCTTAAAGAGGAAGCAGAAGCAACTTGTGATTGTGAAGAAGCAAATCATCCCTCTGAAACAAGAAAATGTATCAAAAATAAAAGACTGTGCATGTGTCCTAAAGAGAGTTGAGAATTTCTACATTAAATTGTAAGCAAACACCAATAACACAGGTATAATACAGCAGGGGAAGAGCCAGAAGAAACCACCAATGACATACCATGCGTTTTTCCAGAAGTGGCAAGGAAATAAAATCCATGAAGAATCGGAAGACCCTCGGGGATGATGGAATTACAAAGAAAATCTTGAAAGAAGCTAGGGTAGAAGTAGAGAAAATCTATGGAAAACTCTTTACATGCTGATTAAAGAACAGTATAATTACAGAAAAATAGAGCAATGTCATACAGTGGCGGCCGAGCTGACTCTAATGCGGCCACCACCACAGTTTTAAAAATAGCGCGGGGGGCGCGCGTGCTGTCTCCGGTTTCGGCCGGTTTTCCCGCGCCTCGGGCGCTTTCAATTGTAAGCGCCATTAGCGCTTATCTATTGAAGCGGCACCGCGCGAGAAACTTCATTTTTAAATGGAGAGCGGACCCGCGGCTAGCCCGCTACGGCCCGCTACGATCCCGGCCAACTCCCGGCAAGCTTTAGACTGAGCTTAGCCGGGACAGTAGATATCCTCATCCACAAGATAAGAGACAAAGAATATCTCAGGAGATACTGAACAGTTCTGGATCCAAGATCAAGAAGAAAAATGGATGGAAGCTGGGTCACAATCAAAAAACTTTTAATTCACTACCATAGCATTACAATTAAACCATCCTTCGGGAGCAGGGGCACTCTAACGCGTTTTGTGTAACCAGCGCTTTGTCGAGAGTGACTGTGCTCCTGTTAGTACAAAATATATAGCAGTATCAATGCCAATAGTACCCGCCCACTGTGCACGAACATGACTGCACCCCAAAGGAAAATGGAAACAAAAACTATCATCCAAAGAATAACAGGGATGTAACCATGGCAAACCAAACCGCTACAATATGCATAAAAAACATCAACATATTGAAAATAATAAAAATGCATGAATATGCATAAAGAGCAATAAACAAAACCAAAACAGAGTACAAAAACTATTCAAGTTAATCTATAACATACTAATATGGAGTGTTTGATAAATACATAATGGATGTAACATATCCAATGTAATAAAGGATGATTAGTGATACATGATAATAGTATAATCTATTAATGTATTGTATGATATATCTAATAATCACTATGGTACAGTATCTAATAACATGAGTACAGCCATACATTTTGTGTTTATTGTCAAATCAAAACAAAAAAAATGGCAAATAAGCCAAAGAATCAGTTTCTGAAGTGGTTAAGTTGAGATATCTATTAAACTATTAAGCTACACATATCATTATAAAATAGTATCCACATAATATTGATGGAACTTGTTAAACATGAGGACAATCTGCATACAATCTGCTTATAGAATCATAACAATACAATAATTGGCTAAAGACTGAAGGAATCACTATTCCTAATACAATAATTGATTGAAGACTGAAGGAATCACTATTCCTTACATCCATGGAGAAATGGGAAAAGATGTAATAATGTATCCTACAATTGAGATTCTATTTACTCTATGTATATAGTATATATGCACACAACCGAGAAGATAATTTAAATAATTGTAACAATTTAAATGTCATAACTTTGGTTTATGATCTAATTAATATTATTATTATTGTTCTAAATATGTTAATTTTGTCCAGCTTGTCTCAGCTGTTTTGGAGGTTAGTTGCCCCTCCCCACTGTCCAAATAAGCAGGTTTTCTTTTTCTTTTCATGCAGCTGGTTGCAACAGGTTCAATGCCAGGACCATCCTTCCTCTAATTATAGAGGTAAATAAGGATTTTATCAGTTAGTGTTAGGACCTGCGATATTATGTTCATGCCTTGAAAGTGGCTCGCAGGCCTATAGACTTTGGCCAAAGGGTTAACTAAATTACCCTTTTTTCAAGAGATATATAGGTATTTCACTATGTATTTTTGTCACATTGGATGTTGCTCTGGACTTTTTTGTTAGTAGCACTCCTTTTGGCGTGGCGGCTGATCTGAGTCTAAGTCGGCTAGATCCGCGGTTCTCAGATTATCCCGGTTAGGTGCATTTTTTGTCGTTTTCGCCCGGAGTGAACTGCGTTATTTTCGCGCTCGTGATATTAGCATTTTAGTCTCGCTGTCTGCAATACTGCAATGCCGTGTAAAAACTCAGGGGGGCGTTTGCGAGCTGTTGTCTTGGAAATCTAATACCTTCGCGGTTCAACCTACGTCAGTACACAGTCTGTGTATGCGCGCGCAGTAATTCTAAATTTGCATATTTAAAGTATACATGCATTTGCAGTGCTGTTCTGCAGTACAGTATGTCTCAGTATGTCTCATTTGAAAATTGTTGAAACGCATAGGCGTGTACTGTACTGTAACAGTGTCACATTTCGGCATATACAGCGCTCTCCCCTTGCTCAGGATAATTAACTGCACTGCAGGGTATTTCAACTTCTTATCTTCTCTACAATGCAGTACATCTCTCCCACACCATTCCTTTGAACGTGTGTCTGGTTTAAATCATATTCCTGCTTGACAGCAGGAATTTACTGCGCATGCGCCTGTAACTTCGCCCACCACTGCTTGCTTGCCTGAGTGAGTGACCAAAAAAAAAAAATAATAATTTTATTGTAATTTTTTATTTTATTTTTCTCCACAGGCCTGCAAAAACCATCTTACTGTATTACGATATTCAATCTGTTCTGTAGCTTTTGACTACGACCCTGTGCGTTTGACTGCACATGATTGATTTGTGTGCTTTTTACGTACTGTATTTGGGGGTGTATTATTATGATGAACTGCCTTTTGAAATTAAAGTATGTCTTTAGCTTTGAACTTCATGCAGCTGTACCCCCTCCCCCACGAACGCTAGCTCAAGGATTTGAAATTCCACGGAGTCGTTAATTTTCTGAATCTTGCCATTGTGTTCTTAATCCGTCCATAGCCGAGCTACAAAGCCTCACTGCGCCTGCGTGTCATCTTTTTGAGATGGGAGCTGCTTACTGCGCATGAGTCACTCAACCCCCCCCCTCTTCACAGAGTCGTTAATTTACTGAATCTTGCCATTGTGTTCTGAATCCGTCCATAGCCGAGCTACAAAGCCTCACTGCGCCTGCGTGTAATCCTTTTTGAGATGGGAGCTATTTACTGCACATGAGTCACCCAACCCCCCCTCTCCACAGAGTCGTTAATTTACTGAATCTTGCCATTGTGTTCTGAATCCGTCCATAGCCGAGCTACAAAGCCTCACTGCGCCTGCGTGTAATCCTTTTTGAGATGGGAGCTGCTTACTGCGCATGAGTCACCCAACCCCCCCTCTCCACATAGTCGTTAATTTACTGAATCTTGCCATTGTGTTCTGAATCCGTCCATAGCCGAGCTACAAAGCCTCACTGCGCCTGCGTGTAATTCTCTTTGAGATGGGAATTTTGAGGGTTTGTTTACGGCAATGCTTTGGAAAATCCCTTCTCGAATTTGATTTGCACAGAGCATCACCTCTCTATGCGCCTGTGTGTAATCCTCTTTCGGATGGGAGCTAGTTTTTTCCTGCTCATGCGCCTGTAACTTTACCCACCACTGCTTGCTTGAGTGCCCCCCAATAAAATTTTTAATTATGATTTTTTCACTGTTATTTTATCCACAAGCCTGCAAAAGCAATCTTGATATTACGATATTAAATCTGTGCGTTTGCCTGCACATGGTTGATTTGTGTGCTTTTTATGTACTGTATTTGGGGGGTGTAGGGATCAAATCACAGTATTATGATGAACTGCCTTTTGAAATTACTGTACTCTACAGTATGTTATTTCTTTGAACTGCTGCACAACTAATCCTTCATCCCTCTCCCACGCACACACAAACTCTTATCGACAGACACCTCCACAGAGTCATTAATTTTCTGAAGTTAGTTAGTCATTGTGTTTTTAATCTGTCCCTAGCCGAGCGTCAATCGCCTCACTGCGCCTGCGTGTACTCTAATCATTTTAGAGATGGGAGCTTGCTGCTTACTGCGCATGAGTCACCCAACCCCCTCTCTCCTCAGAGTCGTTATTTTTCTGAAGTTAGTTAGTCATTATGTTTTTAATCTGTCCCTAGCCGAGCGTCAATCGCCTCACTGCGCCTGCGTGTACTCTAATCATTTTAGAGATGGGAGCTTGTTGCTTACTGCGCATGAGTCACCCAACCCCCTCTCTCCACAGAGTCATTAATTTCTGAATATTGCCATTGTGTTCTTAATCCGTGCATAGCCGAGCTACAAAACCTCAGTGCGCCTGCGTGTAATCCTCTTTGAGATGGGAGCTAGCTGATTACTGCACATGACTCACCCCACCCCCCCCCAACCCTTTGAGGCTTTGTTTACGGTAACGCTTTGGAAAATCCCTTCTTGATTTTGAAATGTAAATCTGATTTGCACAGCATTGTGAGAATTGAGAGTTAAAAAACCATTAACTGATTCATGTAGTTTTGTCATTCATTCTTATTCATTGGTGTACTGTAGGGGTGGGGGGGGTGTGGTTGTTGTCAATGATTATGATTAGCAGGAATGTGAATAAATATTTTATTTTATCAGGAACCAAAATATACAAATATAAAAATAATCATGAATAATACATAATGCAGTCTTTATTAAGTTCTTCTGGCAGATTGAAATTGGATAAACATTTAGAAAACATTTGTAAAACATGGGGAAACATGAATAATGTACATTTATAAGAATATTATTTAATAATATATACTATAATGTATAATATATATATAGTAATATTATTTTTTCCGTCTTTATCTTGCTCCTCATTCTGTGTACAGTACAGTAGTTCATTGAGAGAGGAGAGGTTTTGTGTACATCATTACTGCTGTTTATATATTGTACATTTGACTGTACAAACAGATTAGATTTGACACGACACCCCACCTCCCCCCAGGCCACCCTTTTTTCCTGAAACAACAAGAAAACAAAAAATTAGTGCAGTTATGTGCGTACTGTATTATGGCATTGTGTGTTGTGTAATACAACTGTACATGGCTGGTGCTGCTTTCTCTGGAAAGACAAAAATTGAGCAGTTAGTAGGCAGTTACTGTAGTACTGTCAAACTAGTCTATACTGGAACTACCATATACTCTGACTACTGTTAAATACTATGTACTGTAATCTGATGGCTGGTGCTGCTCTTTCTGAAAAGAAAAAACTGTAACTACTGTATACTCTGACTATTGGGAAAGAAAAAAATCTGTGCCATACTTAACTGTATCATACTGTACTTACAATACTACAGCACAGTACTTCTTTCCTGATGCTTGCCCATTATGCACGATCACAATGGGCAACACAGTGACAATATGGTCTATATATTTATTGCAGCGTTCCACGGTGAGTACATCGTTCCAAAAACTCATTATGCCTTTCAACACCTCGTCCTTTTTGGAGGGTTTCGCCACTTTCCGGATATGGTCCTTCAGCTGATTCCAGACCATTTCGATCGGATTGAAGTCTGGCGATCTGTCATTGGAAAAAAAGGACAATTAGTTTAAGAGATACAGTACACAGTAAAAACAGTGGGGAAAAAATGAGACACGGTTACCGCACTTAGGGGGCTATGACCTAAGCTCAATGACTTTGCGTTTTGATTTGGCCAAAAAGCAGGTTTGTTAAAAAGTGAAGCCAGGGACGCGATGCACTAAGGCAGGGATGGGGAACCTTTTTTCTGCCAGGGGCCATTTGGATCTTTATAACATCGTTCGCGGGCCATACAGACACAGACAGGCAGGCACACGGCAGGCACACAGCAGGTATGCAGGCACACAGAACCCTGCCCCCCTACTTCTGGTAGTTGCTGTTGCTGCTGGGGGGATCGTGTAGGGCGGATGCTGGGGTAAGTGCGGGGGGAACTGCTGGAGAAGCATGGGGGAAGTGCGGGGACTGCTGCGGGGGGAGTGCGGGGGAAGTACGGTGGCTGCTGGGGGATCGCTGGGGCTAGTACGGTGGCTGCTGGGGATCGTATAGGGGCTACTGGCACCTCACACCACCTCCTCCCTCCTCTTGATCAGGCGCGCAGCGGCCATGTTTTTTAAAATTAGCGCGACCCCGGTAATAGCAGGGCCAGACCAAATGATTTCGAGGGCCTTATACTACCCTCGGGCCTGACGTTCCCCACCCCTGCACTAAGGCCTTGAGGCCATTTTTTAACGTACCTGCTCAAAACAGCCACAGCGTACGGTTTGCTTTTTTCCCCCCTGCTAGCGTTCTGAACCTCTCCGTTCGCTAGCTGATAGAAAAAAAAGCTGCATGTAACATTTGCATGGAGATTTGCTATTTCCATGCAAGACTGTTACAGGCGATCCTACACTAAATAAAAACATTTTAATAATAGTGTACATGAGTAGGGGGTCTCCCGAGCAGAACCGCATTGGTTTCAGGTCCGAGGACCCCCTACTTCAGGAGATACAGGCCCGTTATGGGGTGCCGGTATCCCCTGCAGTTTAAAGCTCCCGCGTCACGTGACCGGGTTATTTACATTCTGCAGGGGATACCGGCACCCCATAAAGGGGTCTGTATCTCCTGAAGTAGGGGGTCCTCGGACCTGAAACCAATGCAGTTCAGCTCAGGAGACCCCCTGCACATCTACACTAGTATTAAAACATACATAACAATAAACAATAATTCGTTACCGTAGTGGCTATCCGCTATGGTAATGAAGCTGCTTTAATGTATTTTAAATAATAGTGTGTGGGAGCAGGGGATCCCCTGAGCTGAACCGCATTGATTTCTGATTCAGAGACCCCCTGCTTCCCGAGTTACAGGCCCCGGTATGGGGCATTGGGTGCCAGTGCCGCCGCCATCTTTATAGCATCCAAGACGCGACGTGGACTCTATAAAGATGGCGTCCGCACTGGCACCGATGCCCCAAACGGGCCTGTAACTCAGGAAGCAGGGGGTCTCTGAGGCAGAAATCAATGCGGTTCAGCTCAGGGGACCCCCTGCTCCCGCACACTATTAATAAAAATACATGTATGCAGCTTCATTACCTTAGCGGATAGCCGCTAAGGCAATGAAGGAATTAAGGCACATTAGCATGTTTATTGGGGACAATTGCCCCCAATAAACAACATACATCCCCCCCGCCCCCTAATACATACAGTACTGTAATGGGCAAAATTACTATTATCTACATATGGATAATAATGCATTTGCCCATTTAAAATACATATAAATGACAATAAATACATTTAACACTTACGTTTTACAGGCACCCATGATGAAGGCCGTCTTCATCCTCATCTTCATTCTGCCCATGCCCCTACGGTGCTGCAAAACATGCACAACAATTACAATAGCCAATGTAATGTCCCCTAATCCCTTAATCACCATAGCGGTTATTAACCGCTACAGTCATTAAGGGGTTAACCCACCCTCACCCACCACTCGGGAGGCCTACATACCCTCCCACTTTAACCCCCCACCCTGTGAGGCCTAACCACCCTCACCCACTACCCACAAGGGAGGCCTACCCACATACCCTTGGGGCCAATACACCCCCCCCCCCAACACATACAGTACAATAATGTGCAAAATAACTATTATCCAGATATGGATAATATATTATTTGCCCATTATGTAACACATAAAACATCCACAAATCAAAACATGAATTTTTAATCTTAAAACCACCACATTGCATGTTAAAATAAATACAGCAGCCATTGCAAATATAAAAAAACCAAACTGCAGCTACACAGATGTCTATGAAATGTCACACAATTGCATTGAGTGTGTACATGATGCAAATAATCTGTGCATCATATAACACTATGCAAAATATATGTAACAATAAAATACACTATGAACAATGTCCCCTAACCACCAATGCCATCCTGAAAATCAATTAGAAACTAACCAACATCAATACAATTAGCATCAATCAATTAATCCATTTCCTCAAACAATTAAAATACAATATAAATCAATTATACAATTCCCTATTCAATTGCTAAAGCCAAACCATTGCCAAAACAATTCTAATTTAAAGTAACCACCATCATTCTAATCTTACTACCATAAAGAAGCTTTTAGCTAAATACAAATTACATTATTCACAACAATGACAAAATAAAGATGCTAAATACATTATCCATACATGAAAAGAACCTAAACATGAGCCAAACAATCAATTATTATCCCTGTATGTCTATCCATACAGATAGATAAACATAACATACAGGGGCAATAATACAGCATCAAATACAATGCATTTACATACAAAATTCACATACAATACACCCATTCATTGTCCGTGAATGTATTATATACATAGATACATAGATACATTAACAGGCATTAAATGGGAGTGAAAAAATAAAAGACATGCATGAAAAATCTTAAAAACCTGTAAAAGTAAAAATAATAAACTTTTCTTTTGTTTACTCACCATTAAATGTCCACTCTCCGAAATCCAAGCGACCCGGAAGCACAGGAACCAATCCACAGGTAAGCCATAAAATAAAAAACCATAACAAATCCACGTCTGTGTCTTCTTTCTTCTTTGGGGTCTTCTGGGGTCTTCTTCCATCTTCTTCCGGCTTCTTCCGGCTTCTTCCGGCTTCTTAGGCCACACCCTTCTTCTCTTCTTAGGGGGGGAGATGTTCCCTCCTCGGCGACTAGCTTCAAAATGAGGCGACATAGGCTTTTATAGGCCTATGACGTCACATTTTGGTCAAATGTTTCCCACGGTCCTGATTGGGCCGTGAAAAACATGTTATTTTGTCTCAGGGACAATGTAATGACGCATATGCGTTTCAAGAAGGTTCCAATGCGCATGCGCCTAGCATTCCACCAACTGTTCAGTATCTGCAGTACAGTACTGTAGAAGCCGCTCAGCCAATGATATTGCTTACAGGAGAATCGCTTGACTTTTGAATCGCACCGATATTGATACTGTATTGTCAAATTAAAAAAAACACAGAAAATAATACGGCAACAATACTTACCATAGAATTTCCCATTCAGCTGGCGCCGGCGCCGGTCCACTGCCAGTCCAGTGTTCTTGATCATCCACGTCGATAGTTTGCAGCGGGACTAGTCCACCTGTAGTCAGCTGATGTGGCTGGAAATTGCTTAGGTACATGCAAGCTTGATCGAAACTGCACGCGAAATCCGGCTCAGGCGTTCTGGATAGACAGCAAGGGTTGTCACTGACGGTGGGACCATTATTGGAAGCTGGTGTCGGTGCATTGCTTGGCAGCGACTGTCGTTTCTTAGTTGGTTTTAACACGACCCTTCACCTTTTGCCGTCTGCATGATCATAGATACAGGAAAAAGCCGGTGATACACACCAATACCCTTAAACAAATTGTGGCTCAATACGATAAAAACAGGGATCGCTACATAACCTTTTCCTTATTGCACGCTTCCACGTATGAGGAGCTGGCGAAAATTTGTAAAAGTCATAGTTTTCAATAAAATACTGATAAATTTGTACAACTGTTGCCATCTTATCATCTGTTGCATTAATCGCGGCCCATATCAAATACTCGTAACTTCTGTCGGGTTTTTGGAAAACAGGCTGCACTTGAACACTCATGGCGGGCGGCGGGTCTCTGGAGAATACTGCAATCGAAACTGGTCTTTGTCTTTCTTTAATATGAAAAGCCTAAATTGATACATTTTTGCAACCTCTTCCTTCAGTTTCAAGGCCAAGTTACAATAGCACACTGTGGTATCTTTTTTAAACGAAACACCTGCAAGTCGACACATTACTGAAGCGCATGCACATTACAATTCATGAATATCTGCCATCTGGCGGACACGCGAAGAATTTCAACCTATTAAATCCGAACCATTCTCAATAAACGCATCAACCGCGCGTCAACCACGCATGACCCATGGCTGAGAACGCAAAATGAATGCGGCATGCTCCAGGTGAAGTGCGTCGCATTCCTGGAAAAAGCCAGGGAAAAACCGGCGATGTGTTAGACTCAGATGAGTTGCAGCAGTACATATATATATATATATATATTTTTTTTTTGTGGTAATTTGGGGGGGGGTTTCTGAGAGCTTGCTGGGTATCTGTGTGTTTGGACTTTTCCAGAATTTCACATTTTTAAAGCTTTGTAAACTTTGTCCAATATTTGCCTGTTTCACAAACGTGTGCAAATGTTTCACAGATCTCTAATAACAATGCCTATTTCAGACACTTTATACTGTACATATTATCTGTAAAAAACACGATGCATGATACAGTACATCCTTAATTTGATTTTCAGCAAAACTGAGCAAAATAATTGTGAGTAAATCTTTTAGTATATAGTTGTCTAAAAAAAATTTTTTCACATCATGCTTTTTTATAATTGAACCAGATGTTAAATCTTCTCTGGAGGAGATAGATCTTCCAAATCCAGGTTGTACTTTATCAGTCTGGCATCCCACAGGGTTTCAGGTTAATGTAGAAATCAAACGGTGAGGCAGACTCTGCATGGAATGCTCTACCTTGGCAGATCCTTAAGGACTACACCAAGTTAAACATGTACAGTACCTTGAAGTCACATGCCAGGTGTAACAAATGCCTTGAGAATACATCCTGCTATGATTTGTTGCAGACAATCCTCTGTTAATGTGCATAATATTCTATTATAGTTATGTAGAATAAATAAGACAAAAAAAAGCAGGGATTGTTGAAAAGGCGGTACAGGATTAGTATTAGAAAATCATCAAAAGGGGCTCTGTTAAAAGTACAAGCTTAAGGGAAAGGACAAAGTTCTTTATAATGAGTGAAGCAATAGCAAACAAAAATATGTTTATTAAGATTACAATTCCTATTGTTTTTAATTGGAATGGGCACATAGAAACCATAGGATATAACAGTCTTCTGCTGGTACAGTACGACATCAAAAACCGAACAAAATGTTACAAGCATCTTTGCCACCAGCTCTACATTTGTATGGACAATTAAGGCCGGTACAGACTTTTTCTTATAGTTGGCTTTTGTGGAAAATATTTACAATAGCTCACAATATTGTTCTACACCAAGTAAAATGTTACAGCTATGGCATGCAGTTCGTGTGACTACATGCCATACAAATATACATAAACACACAGTAATTGGAGAGCTAATACCTACATTCATGAGCTGCACCATTAGCTTCCAGTCCTAGTCCAGTCTTCTTTTTTGAGCAATTGTAATTTTTCTCAGATGTTGCATTTCTAAATGCTTCACCCAATCTTACTTTATTTGTTTTCCAACCTATATGCACAATACCTCATTTCTGTAACATACTGTAGATGCTGGTAAAATCAGAAGTCTCAATTTGTATCTATAGATGTATTAAGACGTACTGCCTGCGTGGCCACGAGAAGCTAAATCTAAATCCCCAGCAATTATTTACGTTTTGCGGGATTATTGCGACTCGGCCACTAGTGCAAAGAATTGAGTTTTAGCATCAGGTGTAGTACTCTGCAGTAATTATAGGTGTGCCAATGTGCTATTGTGTCTTTAATCTAAATGCAATCCCCATTCATTTCATATGAAATTATATGATATCCCATTTATTTCAATGTAACCCACCACTTAAAAGCTTCAGGCGACTAAAAAGTATTTTTAAGTATGCCATTTTTTTTAAAATTAGATTACAGTTGCCAGTTTAAGGATATATAACAAATACAATCGTCTTTGATCTTCTTCCAAATATACAATCTTCTACAACCAACATATGTATGTACTCTATATACAGTATTTTTATGTACCTCAACTGGGGGTCTTCAGATCTTCAAGGTAAAAAAAAAAATACCCCCCCCAAAAAACAGTAGCACAAATTAATGCTTTAACACCAATGCAAATCCCAACACATTATTGTTTCTCTTATTTACTAATATCAGGGAGTATAACCCACGACTTACGCTCTATGTTACAGCGATTTGGAGCGGTGAATGCGTCGGGAGTGCGGTGGCATCGTGGCTACAGCTCTCATTACAAGGAGGGCAGTAGGTTTCCCTGAATGAGTAGCGCTGCAGGGGTCCCTGCTTCTGAATGGGATTCGCACAGTGTTTATCCTATTGTGCCAGCCACCAGTCTGAAAGAGCTACACAGAGAGACAAGAGGGAAGCAGTCTCTCTCTGTCTCTCCCCGTGCAGCTCTTACAGCAACTATCGCACTTTTTATTATCATAGCTGAACTGCATTCATTTCAGGCCCGAGGACACACAGCTTCCCAAGGTTCAGCCTCATGGGGGTGTCAGTTTCTCTTGCTAGATTAAATCTTCCACGTAACGGCCCACGTGACCAGAACCTTAAAACAGTGCTGAGATTAATGTATTTTAATCATTAATTTTTGTTTTTGTAAATTATAGTTTAATATTGATTGCCAATGTCGCTATCTTCTAGATTTTTCATTGAGAGGGTCTAGTTATCCACGGTGACAGTCAATGATTTTATTTTATGTTTAAAATGTATTTTTAATGGGGGTTTTTTGTGGTAAATATTTGTTGTCACGGGAGACCATAACTAACGCAGAAGGGATCAACTCGCCAGACAGAACAAGTGTTAATTAAAGTTAATTTATTGGAAAATAATATCCACAACTGCCACATACATAAATACACACTCCCAATTGGGGTAACTGGGAAATTCCCTGCAGGTCTAGGTGCAGGGATCTCTGTGAGGAGATTTTCCCTGTTCTTCTCCCACACACTATCCAACAGGAATTAGATTGGACCTGCACCTTATGCCTGGAACCAGCACAGCAACAGCCAAAAACATAGAACTCACTAGGGGCCTCCCCATCTTTTATATTACCCAGCCCCTGATTGGTGGGTGAAAATGCAACATAACTGTAGTTACATGAAAAGAGTTACATTAAAAGTCACAGGCAACTTGCAACATTTCTCCTGAATACAATGTTAACCCCTGGTCCCTGAAGTGCTGGAACATGAATGTATTACTGACAGGTAGGGGTAATGGAGGGGCTGCTCAAAGCAGCCGAATCTACTCTAACCATCACGTGTTTATCTTATTTTGGTTAATGCCCCAAACCACTATTAGCCACATTTGGCTAATATGGATATTGGGAATTAGTCTAGAGGGGGTTATATTTATTTGTGGGTAGGATGAGTGGGTGGTAGGAGGTGTTACCCCTTTCATTAACAAAATGGATAGCCACTTCTTTACAATTATAATTAATAACATAGGTTTGAAGAAGGGGGTTTCTGCAGATGGACCCCATTCATTTCGGGTCCAGGGAACCCGCTTGCCGGGGTGCAGACCTCCATAGGAAATGCCGGTATATTAGCGCTGTTTAAATGTCCCACTCACATGTGCTGTGACATGGGAGATTTAAACTTGCAGAAGATACCGGCACCCCCAACTGAGGTCTGAACCTTGGGAAACAGGGGGTCCCTGTTCCTGAAATGAATGGGGTTTAGCTCCTAGGACCCCCTGCTTCAAACCTATCTAAAAAATAAAGTGACTGAGCGCTGCTCATCTGAAAGGTGAGTATTCTCTCCCCAGCTAATGGCCCATCAAGCAAAGGTAACGCTGCAGGATCCCATTCAAAAGCATGAATTGCCATAGCATTAACTCTTCTGGGCCACAAAACTCACTGTCGCTGTGGCCGCAGAGGTGCTGTGAGCGGGTCGTGAGAGCGTAAGTCCTGCTACATCTGTACGTCCTCTTTAAGTCCCGCAGCATCCTAAGAGACTCCATTTAAGTCTGTTCATTCAATAGAAAAAGAAAAAAAGTTGTCATTTTCCTTCATGGTGTAAATAAATAACTTTAATAGGACAAAATAACAATTTGCAGCAGACAGAAAAATACCTATTAGGGGAGAGGGTTGTAATTAATCAGTTATTTATAATTACTAACTTGTAAGCATAATTTCTATGTGCATCGATTACTATAGAGTGAATAAATACTTCGAAAATAAGATCAGTTATGAACCTTCATTTTCTCAAGATGCAGGGAAAAGTTTTTTTTTTTTACATGTGTGTTCGTCTAAATTTCATTAGCCTTAATCTCCCTAGGGGACACTAATGTTCATTTTTATGCCAGGCTTTATTAAAGAAATTATGTTGTCTGGTGTTGCTCCAGGAGGATTAGGATGTGACTTTCAAGGTCATTCTGCTTAAATCTGCACATGAAATTGAAAGCATAGAGTATGCTTTTGAAATTACTTACAATTCATTATTTGGATATTGTGTAAATGCTGCACATACTCTACTGTAGTATAACAAGTCCTACATGTTTTTGTTTTTCAGAGCCTGACTATACATTGTAAAATTCATGTCATGTAATATTTTGGTGGGCAAGAAAACACATTTTAGTTAATATCACAGATGATCTATAAATTAAAAATTAATTAAAAACATCCACATTTTTATGAGAATTAGAGGTGCACTAGGAAAACCTTGTAGCTATTCAGTATTAAGTATTTTTCAGGGACATTATTACAAGCACTATGCCCCAATAGGCCCAGCTGGAATGTCAGCTGACTGAAGTGGAGTTTCCATGCAATAATGCTCCAATCGGCATTATTGCAGCTTAATGAATAATCCCCTTAGCATCAGTGAATTAAAGCAGCAGTTTAAGCAATATCCTACATGTGTGTTTTTTTAAATAAATCAGTTCTGTACTATGAGAAAATACTTGTAGCATTAAAAAAAATTAAATAAAAAATGTTTTAAAGACATTTTTAATGTTTCTAATGTAGGAAGCATTTCCAAAGTGACCGCCCCTTCCCCCTTCTGATAGGTTCTGGCTCTTGAGCCTGCCCTCTTTCTAGCAGTGCACCAATTGTATCTAGTAACTGCCCAGTCACTCCATATTGTTGGACTACATTGCCCAAAATGCTGTGCAAGAACTGAATTAAATAACCCGGAGCAAGCAATTGATTACAGGAGAATGGATGGATCTGTAGCTTAGCTAATCACTTGTCAGTATGCAGATTGTATTGATGCACATATTGAATGGGGGGAAAATATATATATATATTTTTAAACGGCAGCTTGAACTGCAGCTTTAAGTTCCTTAGTTCAGGTTTTGTATCCATTAATGATTTGAAGAAGTAATTTTGAGCAATACTAGGCATTACTTGCAACATACTGTATATGACAATAGCTATCAGATTGACTCAGACATAAACAAAAGTGATTAAACAACTTATTTTAAATATATAAAATTATTAATCAATTTCACATGTTTAATATAGCTGCTAAAAGACTAAACAGTAAATAGCTAAGTACATTGCACTAATGAATGAAGCTGGTTACATAGTTTGATTTACCGGTATTATGTGTGTGCATTTGGTTGCTTATTGTTCTAATTCATTTTACGCCTTCATTTTATTTTTTAGCAAATTAATAATAATTTGCAGATAATTTAGTTTAAGGAGAGAATGATCAGGTTTATTGCACATACTTTTCAAATACAATTCCCAACAGGCACCTTAAAAATACAATTTACTGTAATCAGCTTAGTTTACAGCATTTCTGGGACTTCACAGGATGTCTCTTGCTATTTTTCCTCTTTCATACTGTAGGTTCCACAAGTGACCCAGAATGAGAATGCTATGATGTCAAACCATGGCTTTCTACCTCATACTAGACTCTAATGAGAAAAAAAGGGGGGGGGGAGAGGGTGCTGTTCCGCTTCTTTAGTTTACGTACTGGAGGGGTGCTATCCAGTATAAATAGCAGTGAAATAAATGGAAGAGACAGAATCCCTAGAGATGCACTCGCTTCCACTAATAATGAAAATACAATTTTATTATATTAATTCAAAGAAAACATCTACTAATGTTATAACCTCAGAAATAGTGCTTGTGTGTGCCGTAAACTTTGAATGGATCGTTTTCACCATAAGGGGTTTTACCCTGATTGATTAAACCAGAGATAGATATTGCCCCTTGGGACTCTCGTATATTGTTGGACTGAATAACACGGCATGTTAATACAGATGCAGCGGCCGTTATTCGAACACTTCACGCGTTGCATACCTCGGAATACCCATGTCATGGCGCGTGATTTCTTCCAACCGTACCTCCTCTAGACGCGAGTGTAGAAAATGGCATTTTAGTGTTCTGGTTTTTAAACACCTGAAATTGACACAGTGGCACAGTACTATACACATTACAATTCATTCATTTCATTGCATTTCATTGCACACAAAGAAACAGAATCCATGAAATTCAAACAAAGCAACCGTGATAAACACGTGTGCCTGGGGCGATTGGCCGCGTTAATGCCGTGTGGAGTACAGCAGAGCACACGAAAACAGCGCTGTTATTTGTTCGAATAACAGCCGCTGCATCTGTAGTACTGGAGATCATAAAGACAACCACTGTTATCTAAAGGTTATGGGTATAACGGTCTTCTCTTATTCACCCATAGTGAAAGTGCCTGCATCTATTAGAATTGCTGTCTTATGGCAAATCGCCAGAGCATGTATAGGCTGATATCGCTATATAGTTATGATCAAATGCACATTTAAAAGCTTTTTTTAACTTAAATTTGTAACTTACAGAGTCATGTATGGAAGCACCACATTTGTGTGTTATAGATAAATAGAGGGACTGGCAGAGTTATCTCCTAATTCCCCCTTTGGGCTATAGCATGTTGTTGATAATAATTATCTCAGTAATTACTGTACAATGATAGATGAACACTATGCATAGTCTCACTACCACTATTTAGTCTGGATAGTACCCACAGCGGTGGCTTCGATGTCTATCAGTTATGCAGGATCTATGCTATCTTTGCTATACTGGAACAACCTACCAGAGACTCTCATATCCACCACCAGCTTAAATTCTTTCAAATCTAAGGCTGTCTCACATTTTAATCTGGTCTGTAACTGTTTCATACGCTCATAATATATATTTTCTTTAACTGTGCATGCAATGTCTTGTATATAATGTATACCTTGTTCATTTATGTAACTGTATTTGTAACCATGTATTATTTTGTTTTACTCTGTGCCCAGGACATACTTGAAAACGAGAGGTAACTCTCAATGTATTACTTCCTGGTAAAATATTTTTATAAATAAATAAAAATACTGTACATCCAGATTCAGCATGCACAGCAGCCTTCTGCTGTTAATGGAGCTATTCCCTTCTAACTCATACTAGTGGGTTCCTTGATTGGCCCACATCATAATTTAGCTTACTTTAGCTTCGTTTACACGACAGTTAGCCACTGCTACACACATATGAGATACCAAATCCTATGCCTTGGTCGTGCTAATGACACGTGACTGACGTCATCAACCGTCGCGCGTTTGGTTCCGTCATGGAACTTCTTCGGGGGTGGGCGCGTCACTGCTCTCGGCAGCTATTACCATGGTAAACAGCCAAACAGGTAAGTCAGCTCGTTTAACTTGGCGCAAAGCAGCCAGCCAATGGGGAAACATGTCAGTAGAAGCATTGACAATTACCTTAGTTTTTATAGGAATACACTGCTGTATCATAGCGATCCATAGTAAGGAATTAAAAATACATATAGCCTGATGGGAACCTGCAAGGCTGGTAATATTAGGTGGAGGCTTAATCTATAAATATATTTATTCTACCGTTATTCAACAGGAAAAAAACCCCTAATTGGAGTACCAGACTTCTTCCTTGTCACATACTTAATATGATGTTTACATATGTGAATGTATCTATCCACTGTGATTGTGGCAGTTTCTTGTTGCAACCGCTACAGCCAGTTGATACAGACGGATCAAACACGTCTATACTGTTGCACATAACAAAAGAAAAATTGTTTGAATAGACGTAGCGGGCATAGTTTTGTTTTAGCCCTTATCTAGGGGGAAAGAAGCATCAGTTAGATGTGGCCCCTTGGTTGAACCATAAACTTTGCGGGAGTTGGCTATAATATTAGGCATCAAATGTTTTGCAAATATTGCAAATGTTTCAAGCACATTGGTGTCCTGATGTTAGTGTTGAAATCCTGATATTCCATAACTAATGTTTATTATATCAGGATACCATCTGCTATTGTATACTGAGTACAACATTTTTCTTCCTCATAAGTTCCCATAAACAATTTCCCCCTCTTATGCAGAAATTATGTACTGTACCCACTTATTTGATGTTTTATTCCATGTTCAGAGGAAAGCAGAGTATACGAACCCTTCATTCGGCATTCCTATCACCTCCACAATTGAACCCGTTGTATGGCGATGTCTTTTTACTTTTTGTGTCTCCAATTGCTGAACCGCAGTACATAGGATATGCTGTATCGATGCGTGTCCTTATTTCTGTGCCCAGTAAATGTAACTGGGTTCTTCCTCCTGAGCACACTTTTATTTAACAGCAGTATTGTAGTTAACACCACTGGGCGCTCTGACTATGGGCTAGCCTCTAGGGAATCCGTACAGAGGATTCTCCGCTGATATTGTTACTGCATGGTGATACAATCTGTCTCCTGTAGTGGGACAGAAGTTGTTTAAAGGTGAACTATTTGACTGCATGTGAGGAGCTGGCAGCATACTGTAGCTACTTTGCTTCTTTATACCATCTAGTTTGGCGTCACACTCTTTTGGATAGATATCCGTGACATATGTATATACATGTAGATCCTTGCTACATACAATTGTACACAGCGTGTGGACAACAAATACCATCTTATTTAATGGAATATTTGACACGTGGTTAACCCCTACTTACCTCAGAATTACATTTGGCAGTGTTACAACATACTCCTTGTTCCCACGTGTACATGTATCTAGAGTTACGCCTACTTGTATGCCAGACATGCATACACCTACGCCGATCCGATACCTCATCAGTGGGGATTTTTTACATTCACTGTACAGTATATGTATGTATGTCTTTATTTAAATAGCGCCATTAGTGTACATAGCGCTTCACCGTAGTAATATAGTAATATAGTAATATAAATAACAAATAATACAAATAACAGATCATGGAATAAGTGCTTCTGACATAAAAATAACATTTCGGAAGAGATGTCCCTGCTCTGAGGAGCTTACAATCTAATTGGTAGGTAGGAAGAACGTACAGAGACAGTAGGAGGGAATTCTGGTAAGTGCGTCTCAGGGGGCCAAGCTTTATGTATCATGTGTTCAGAATATCCACAGTGCTACTCATATGCTTCTTTAAGCAAGTGTGTCTTAAGGTGGGTCTTAAAGGTGGATAGAGAGGGTGCTAGTCGGGTATTGAGGGGAAGGGCAGTCAGTGAGAAAGGTTTAAGGCGGGAGAGGGCTTTAGATACAAATGGGGTAGAGAGAAGACATCCTTGAGCAGAACGCAAGAGTCGGGATGGAGCATAGCGAGAAATTAGGCTTGAGATGTAAGGAGGAGCCAGAAAAGAGAACCCCCGCAGCTGTCTAGATGTATATGTGACGGTGCTCCCTAGGTATATACATATAGCAACAAACCAGAGAAAAAGAACCTAGTAAGGGCAATCTAAACACGTGGTGATATGGTGAACACTTTAAAACATACACTTTATGCTAATAATTTAAAATAATGGGTGATAAAACTAGAATTAAATGCTTGGATCCTTAATATGAACACTAAATGTGGTGTTCTGGATCAATGAAGGTATGGCTGCAAAGTATCCTCTACTAATGTATGCTGCAGTTTGACTAGTCCAAACTGTAGCATACATTAGTAGAGGATACTTTGCATGTAAGGAGGAGCAGAAGAATATAAAGCTTTAAAAGTGAGGAGAATTGAGTGTGAAATGCAGGATTTGACAGGAAGCCAGGAGAGTGATTTGAGCAGGGGAGATGCTGAGACAGATTTAGGAAATAGTAGAGTGATTCTGGCAGCTGCGTTTACGATATATTTCAGGGGAGACAGGTGAGAGGCAGGAAGGCCAGACAGCAGGAGGTTGCAGTATTCTAGACGGGAGAGAATGAGGGCCTGAGTCAGAGTTTTAGCAGTCGAACAACAGAGGACAGGGCGTATCTTTGTAATATTGCAGAGGAAAAAGCGACAGCTTTTAGAAACATTTTGACTGTGAGAAGAGAATGTGAGAGAGTCAAATAGGAGCCCTAGGCAGCGTGCTTGGGCTACTGGGTGACTGATAGTACTACCAACAGTAATGTGGAAGGAGGTAGTAGGGCCAGGTTTGGGGGGAAGTATGAGGAGCTCGGTTTTTGCCATGTTAAGTTTAAGTCAGGGTACGGCCATCCAGGATGATATTGAAGAGAGACATTCAGAAACTTTGGTCTGTGCAGCAGGTGTAAGGTCAGGGGTTGAAAAGTAAATTTGAGTGTCATCAGCATAGAGGTGATATTTACACCCATGAGATATGATTAGGTCACCTAGAGAAAGTGTGTACAGAGAAAAGAGAAGAGGTCCCAAGACAGAGCCCCCACAGAGAGATCGATAGAGGAGGAGGAAGTGTTAGCAGAAGTGTATATAGCATTTCACATTGTTTATTTTATGTTAATAACATTTTATTATTTTCCTTTTTATGTTAATTATCAGTCTGAGGTTGGGCTCTTTGCTCTGTGATTACTGTATCTGTTTATATTAGGGCTTTACACCCTGAGGCTATCTCGCCCGCCTATTCCTATTGTTCCTACCTTGACTGAGTGCACATTATTAAGGACTTTTTGTGACCCCCTCAAGGATCTTTCACGTATATTTGCATCCATTTTTCCCTTTATGTACCTTCAACTCAATATTTGACACAAAGGGTACTCCTAATATTCAATTGATACTAAGGTTGAGCAGTTGGGTCTACTGTATAGTTCATGAGGGATATTTACACCCTGGATAAATTATACCCGGTACATGTTACTTCATGAGTGCATCACAATAGTGATTCTTTTCGGTTGATCCTCTCTTTGATCAGCCCTATTTGTATATATGGCTCTTATTTGTATTTGGGTAAGGCCAAGAATGTAGTTGTTCTCAGAAACAGTGCACAAAGCATGATGAATATTTGGATTTCCTAACTTGTACTGCAGTAGCTATATTGTTCCTGGAGAAAATAAAACTTGCCATACAGTAGATTGCGATACCTTTGAATGGACTAGAGTTATCTATAAATTAATGTATAGGGTATAGAGCTCTCCAAACCTCCCAGGTCTTCTTTAAATGTGAACAGAGGTAATGGGATTTTGCCTATGAACAACAGGTGTTTTAGGTCCCTCTGACAGCTGAAGTGTTAAAATATCTTCATTATTCATCCATACTGGTTGTCTGACTGTTGTAGATGCACTAAGAAAAAATGTGCATGGAGTGGGCACTGCACCTTCTTTTTCCTAAGAGAATAAATATCATACTGTATAAAACTGAAAATACTTGGAAAAAATGCAAGATAACATGTACTGTATGACTTAATAATGATTAGGTAACAAGAATGGTAGTATTTTATTGACTATTCAATTTACAATGTTCAATTTTGCAAAGAATCTGACATGATTTAAATAATCTTTAAGACTCCTAGAACTACTCATTTTTTTCCTGAATGTGGAAGCCAATGTTTGTTGATATTTGTGATTTTGTTATTGTTCTTTTGCCAGCTACAGTACTGTAACCCTTCTCTACCAGAAAGTGCAGATCATCCAAGAGGTCAACTACCCCTTGTATCATTACCCCATTAACTGCCCCATGTGGAAGTGAAGGAAAAACATATTCAGGTTTCATTGTGATTGTTCAGTCTAAATCAAATATCCTCTGATTGTATTTGCAGTCAATTGTGGTATGGTCTCTGCCGCAGTAAGACAGGCTAAATATCTGACTCTATTATAGAGTGTTAGGAGTACCTACTGTACAAGTGAATGATTACCTACAGTATTTGCTCAAATGAATTCTGCTAAAATATTGTAACATTATAATTTCTGATGCTCTCTTAACAAGTATAAAAAGTTTGGGAAGATGGTGGTCATTGATATAGTTACCCGTTTATAATGTTTTGTTATTGTTTGTGTGCTTTTAAGTTATTATAACTGCAACTTTATAGCAAGGTTGTTGTGCGTCATAATTGTAAAACCATTTTTGTTTTTCTTCTCATTCTACCTATTTGGAAACCTTAAATAATGTGTAATTCATGAATTACCTGTGCTAAGTACTATGTGCTATGCGATATATGTACTGTATCAAGGCAATTTTGAATAAAAAGAGCTTGCACCTTGGGGACTGTCAGTAGTAGGAAATGGAGAGGAGTTACATAAATTCTGCATCAGATGTAAGAAACTGAGCAATGAGTCTAAACACACTTTCCTCTATGTGGAAGAAACATTTTAATCATGTTATATTTAATTTGTTTTCTGGTTTGTCTTCTGTATTTCGTGTAGACATTTTCTATTGGCCTGAGTGATACTCAACTCTACACATGGACAGATGGACTTAGAAGAAAAGACTGGCATGATTATGAAAACATACAGAAAGATGCACTGCGCTCAGGTAAGAATCTCTATTACATCCAGTCTTCTATTTCTCTTTAACCATACATCCCTGTATGGGCCATTTTAATAAATAATGTGTGATCCACTCTTGTTGGTCTCTTGTTGCTTCAGTCTGAAGCTTACTGTAGAAAAACATACACTAAAGTTAGTTAAGTTCAGTGTCACTTACACCAATGCTCAATATTTTGTACACCATTAATGACTTTATTCTCTACATAGTGCTCAGCTTTATTCTTAAAAGAAAAGCAGTGCTTCGCTAAAAAATGAAACAGGCTCTGTTAGCTTAAATGTTTTGTGTTTGGGTTTCGATTTGGATTTGGTGGTTGGTTTTTTGATTCCAACAAAATTAAGCCAAAAAAATAACAAAATATGATATAATATAACACATTTTTAACTCCAGTAGTGCTAGTCAGTAATGAGGAGGGATTTCTCCTTTAAGTATGTATTCTATAAGTATAACTGGAGTGATGGAGCCACTGGTCCATCTTCGTCCAAAGATATCACAACTCAATGTGACTATCTCTTTAGCAACCAGGTCACAGACAGGGTGTGTAATTCTTCAAACACAAAAGACTAATGGTGTGAAACCTGAAGATTTTGTAACTGAAGACTGAAGATACATATGTAGCAGATGTTATTGCACCTGCTGACATATTAGTCCAGCCCCTTTTTCACATTAGCCCCACCCATTTATAATATGGGGTTATTGTATTTACCATTGCAGTTGCTTTCGTTGGTGCATTGTGTGTCTCTCACTGCAATAATGGCTGCTACATCTGTGTAAAACCTGAATATACTGTAAAAGATTGACAATATGAATTTAGACCGAAAATATGTTCTGGAGATTTTGCCCACATAATACATACAGTCCACCCAAATATTACCCTCTCAACCAGCAGAAACACAGCTATTATAGAAAGAGTGAGGCTCTTGAAGATCTGAAGAGTGAACAAATGAAAATCGAAAATTTGAGAAATGGATATCTACCACTCAATGTTTTGAATATTTTGATTAAGTACTCTAATATTACCCTCTCAAACATGTTCTTTCCTTACAAAAATAGCAGGTGTAACTCTGATAGACCCTGTACATAAATTTGTCCTGCAAAGCCAATTTCTCTTCCTTCACTCTGCAACTTGTAGGTGCCTAGAATATAGCTTAATCCATGGCACACCATTTCTCCCCCCATTTCTACCCCATAACGTGTAGGGGCTCAGTTTATAGCTTTGAGTCCTGAGCTCCGCTCTAGCCCCCTCATCCACTCTACAACTTAAAGAGGCCCAAGAAGACATAGAAGATATAGCTTAGTCCTTGGTGCCGCCATTCCCCATTCCTGAGCTCTAAGCGTGTAGGAGTCAAGGACATAGCTGAGTTCGGGGCCTTGCTACCCCCTTCCCTCCCCTAATAAAGTCATGTCTGAGTCCTGGACTTTAACATTTCTTTTCCAGCCCCATCAATTACCAACTATGGGGCCTATTCACTAAGCACCGATAAGCCACTTATCAAGGCCTTTTTGCCAAAAAGGTCTACTGCTATTCAGTAAGCCCTGATAAGTCACAGATAAAAGCCCTTTTTGGCAAAAAAAATTCCTGTGAAAAAAAAAACGACAAATGAGCAGCGAGAAGCCACTTATCAACAGTTTTTAAAACTTGTGCAATTTTAGTAGCCACGATTAGCTTATCGAGGCTAATCGCGGCTCTAGAATAGAGATTTCCTCTCAAAATCCTTCCACCAGAAAAAGTTGGCAGAAAGGGGGTGAGAAGCTGCCGAGAAGCGGTGAGAGGGGACTTAGAAAAAAAAAAGAATTTTTCCAGCATTGGATTGATGCCAGGTGTCTCTGGAACTGATACCCATTAATATCAGTACCGGAGGCCCCAGCAAAAGATACTGACTAATTACACAAAAAAAGCACTCTTATATACAGTAGCGACATACTTTATTGCACTAAATGCCGGCGGCATGCCGGGATCTGCCCCAGCTGCCGCCAGTAATAAACGCGCGCCGCCGCGTTTCCCCCACTCACCGCCCCTCCTCATCGCGCGCAATTTACCCCCCCTTCCGGACCCCGAACCCGGCTTCTGCTCTGCCCCTCTGCTTCCCCGCACCCCCGCTTACCTTAATTTCATCTCCAGGGGTGTCGGGGAAGCCTGGGGAAGACGGGGAAGACGGGGAAGCCGGGCGCGCATGTGACTGTGACGTCACAGTGCGCCGCCACGCGCCGCGGCTACCCGCTTCCCAGCCGCATACAGCCAGCGGCTTTTGCTCGAATAAGAGCTGCCGCTGCTGTATTTGTGGATTTATTATAGATATCTCTTTGAATCTGATATACAATGTACATATAACAATACAGATTGATTTTATTTAATCATAGACCATTCCTAAAAAAAATTAAAGGTAATGGATAGTGATATGGCCCGTATATTGCTGTTTAACAAATTAGTAAAATAAACTTTGCTTACAGTAATTTTATCTGGAAATATACTAATGCCCTAAAGCAAAACAAACTGAAAAAAGAAAGCTATTATCTTCTTAGTTTATGTTTAGACTATGTTAACTCTGGGAATGCTTCCAATGGTCAGTGGTAAATCTTGCATTGATTTGCTTCTTATGATCAAAACCAGCTCCCTGGATGTTAGTTCAATGCACAAACTGTCATTTATATGAACAGTATCCCAGGGCATATCCCATTTCCAAAGCAGGATTGTTCTAATCTGTTGCTGCCATTCCCTGAAGAGAGGCTTCTTATCTGTTTTGTTAGGATTAGAGAAGTCCTTGCTAATTACAATGGCATCACTTTAATTTTGACTTGCAGTGTTTAAATTGACCATAAATTCATCTCATACTGAATTACTCGTCTATTTTTGATTAACTCAAACAATGTAATTTCCTCTCATTTTCTTTCATGAAGTTGGAAATATCGAAGCAAGAAATGTTAGGGCAAAAAGAGGAACCTAACTATAATGTTATCAGAGGTTAACATGTGTGATATGTTTTCCATATAGTAATGCCATCGTGTAATTCTGCATGGACAGTATTTTTTTTCTTTGTTTTGTTTTCAATTGAGTTAAGATTACTCACTGGGCTGGAAAAAAACAAGGGAGGTTATACAGTACATGATGCAGATTGTATTCCATTGGGAAATGAGTTGAGACAAAATCTACACAGTATGAACACAATTCCCCATTGCTTTGCTTTTTATTGGCTTAGAGACCAATTTTTTCAACAATAACAGTGGCATAAGCAATCTTTCTTAATTCATTTTATTGGAAGTACAGTAAGACTCGGAAACATATTGCGCAGCTATTGCAAGCTAATTCTTGAATTAAACTTAATTAATTTGACCAGCAGAAATGTTTCTTTGGTAGCTAAACTTCATTTAAAAAAAATATTGTTCTGATAATCTGTGAGCATACATGTGATTCGGGTGCACATAATACTCCTCAACAGCTAAGTCTGACCTTGCCATTCACTTGACTGACTTTGTTGTTACACCATTATTGTTTTCTAAGGCCGCGCCTTAGTGCCGTCGACGGCGACACGACGGGTGACGTCACCCATTGCCGTCGCCACCGGCGAAAGTTATATTTTGTCGGGCGTCGTCGTCGCGGGTTTCCGGCCATTTGATTGGTTCAAGGGCCGTCACATGAGGTGACAGCCCTTGAAAAATCAAATTTTGCCGGCTACCAGTTTTCGCGACGGCGATGTCGCTCCGTCGCATTGACGCCGTCGCGCTTACTATAAGCGCACACGACGGCAATGCGTTTGTTTTCGGGCGACATCGCGTCGCCGTCAACAAAAGCGTGGCCTAAAGCTCCAGCAACTTATACTTTGAGTTTTGGCTTTTCTAGGACAGCAGTTTCTAAGCACTATCTGGGGTTTTCTTATCAGCTCTGCTGCTAACCATAAGACCTGATATTGCATTATTATCCTTTCTGACATAGGTAAACCTTTTGACTTACCTTATAGCTGTAGGGATGTGGTAGGAACCTCATATGTGTGTTCAGTTGCTGTTTTGACTCTGTTCAGGAGAGTCATGTGGAGGTCTGCAACAGTGTTGCAGAGGCTGATGCAATAGCTGTGAGTCTGTGCAGCTCAAGGCAGAGAGGCTCTGTTGAGGAACTACAACTCCCATGAGCTCCTGGGGCAGTCACCTGACTTGAGGAGCCAATCGGAAGGCTAGAATTACAGGAGGAGGAAAGGGAAGGGTGGGGGAGAGGCCACGCTAGTCAGAGGGGATCCGGAAGGTAAAGGAGGAGGGTGTATGCGTGCAGGGGTCCGTGACCCACCAGCATAGGCTAGCTTTACCCCGCAGGCCCTTAGGAGAAACCCCTGAGCCACAGTAGGTTGCTGTGCTGCAGGGACGCCCATAGTGGTAGCGATCAGTCACCTTACTGTGTAGACAGTTAGGGACAAGCGTGCGGACCAGGTTTGCTGGTGAGCTGCTTGGGACCAGACAGCTGCACTGCGGACATCAAAGACAAGCAAGGATTCGGCTGATCCTTTTCGAAGCATTACCGGTCACCGCCGTGACCGGAAGGTATTTACGTTAAGTGCACCAACACCGGTCAACAGGCGCTGATCCCGCCTTAGGCATAACTCTTTGAGGACACTAGTGAGTGACCAAAGACCTAATACACAGAGTTATTCTAGCTACTAGCGCAAGGACACGGTGTGTGGGGCACGCGGTGGCGGGACCCGGACATACTCATTAAGAGCGTGGCTGAGCCACTACTGTACAGGACAATACTCATTAAGCACGTGGCCGGGCCACTCACATTATAAGGACATTATCATTTAGCTGCATTAAGGTTATATTGCATTATAGGTTATGTGTTGGGTTATATGCTGCGTGTGTATTAATATGATAGAGTGCTAAGGTTATTGTGCATATAGTAAAGTTGGTTGCATCATACATGTGTGTGTATATGTTTCTTGCCCAGGGGAATCTCACATCACGGGGATCCTGTGTAAGTGGAGGCACTGCGCTATAAGTGTTACCCCAGGCTCCCAGCTAGCGGAGGCTCAGATCTCCTGGAGCCGCAGGTGCGTGCAGTTACCCGTAGTCGCTTTAGTGTGTCAGAAAAAGGGCTACATAGCCATTAACCCTGTTGGACTTTACTCAAATTAGCACTGTTGCTAGTCATTAGACTGGATATTGAATTGTTATCCTTTGGTCATATGTATACTCATTTTGCCCTCTTTGCCAGTGCATTGTGTTGGGAAACACTGTTCTTATAGGACATAAGGGAAGTACCCTTGATCACTGTGATCTTGGTGAATGGGCCAGAAGAAGGGGCATTACGCCCCAAAACATTGCCCCCCTTATCTTTGTCTTGTTCTCTCCCCCTTTTCCCTTGTCTTTTCCTCCTCCATTCCCTTCCCGTTTGTTCTCCCATTCCACTTTTTGCACATCAATTGTATGTTTGTACTATATTTGTAAACTGACTTTTTGCTATTTACACTACTCTGAGTAACAGCACAGTAGATTCTACATGCCCTGGTATTTTTGGCTATTTTCTAGTAAAATTTCTTTTGACATTTCGGCTTTCTTTCATTATTTTGTTTGAGTGCTGGGTACCCTCCCTTAGTGTTATATATTGTCTTTGAGGAGGGTATAGGGTCCCTCCAAGTTCCCGTGCACCCCAGTCATATTTTATCTTCATTACACTAGTAGAGTGCAGTTTAATCTATATACTTTCTATACACATGATTTGTCACTTTAAGTTGCCAAGTAGCCACATATTTTTGATCTGGTGAATATCTCGGAATACCTGAATATTTACAACTTAGATGGACAGCAGCAGGATTCTAAAGCAAAATGAAAAAAAAAATGTCAATTTTAGCAAGTTGCATACTATGAAACAAGTACTGATGTAGCCCAACTTATTTTCCCTGCAGCTGGGGATTGCTGGGGGAAACTGCAACAATTTCGGGCTATGGGGAAACACGCACCCTTTGCAGCTGCCCGTAGCTGTCACCTTCCGTGGAGCTGTGGGAAAATGCTAAATCTGTCATCTGCAAACTGATATTGTGTACATATGGGCATCCTGGCTATGTACAGTATGTTATTAAAAAGACCAAAGGCTTTGTGGGGGGAGAATAGAGATCATGTTTAGGGTGTTTTTCCTAGTTACACTTAACATTACAATGGTATTTTCCAACAACAAGTCAAAATGGAAATTGTTAAACAGGTTAATGATAGGTAGAAACAAGAAAAGGATACACTAGGGGAAAAATACTGGAGAGAACAGAAAAAGAGAGGACCTCTCTTTTTCTGTTCTCTCCGGTTAATGATAGGTCCCCTAAGGTTACAATTGGTGGAAGATAATAGGTTTGACTCAAAGGTGTGCTATTTTGGAAACATAACATTTTTATGTCAGATAAGTGTAATACATTTAAATAAGATTAACTAAATGCGACGGGCCATATTAACAATATGGAGGTTTTGTATGACTCATTCACTTGAAGGAGCTGGAAATTGTATTGTGGAAGAATAGCACTGCTTAGTAAATATAGCCCCATATATTTTAAAATAATATGTGTTTGTGTACAAAACAATTATTGAAAAAGTATTGTGTATGTTTTTTATATCACAATACAGTCACTTTAATGTAATAAGAGAATGCAACTTTTATAATAATTTACATATTGTGTCCTTGATACAGCCTTCCCTCTTTAAAATAAAACTTACATAAATGTTATATGTAGCACTGTCCCCCCCCCTCCCCCCCCCCAGTGAGAGATACACAGCCTCTGCTACCTGTGTGTGGTCCTATTAGGACCAGGAGAGCTGAGTTTGATCTGCGATGGTATGGAGGGCAGGCTTAGGTTCTTCCTGTAATTCGTCTCACTGGTGTTAGCGCCTCAAGCCATAGTGGGTTCCAGGGTGTACAGAAGTCAGCCCCCACTATTGCATACTTCTCCCTCCTGCCCAAGGACTGATACTTAGACAGGAGTTATAGCAAGGGTCTTTTTTTTGTATGGCAGGCATCCACTGCAGATTTCCAAACAGTGATGCAGAGTCTCAGAGGTCCCATACCTCTGGATGGTAATGGCTCCTGGTCTTACAGGGCCTCTGTGGCTGAATCTGATGTTCCCTCAGCCAGAGGCTGAGGGCAAGCCTGCTCATCCCACCATGGGAGAGACTCACAGCTCTCTGCTTCCTCTCTCTTCCAGAGCAGGAACTGGACCCATAATAAATGTGGCATTCCCCTAGTTAGGACAGAATGGGCGGGCTCATGGTCTATACCTATCCCTGATAGGCTTACACAGGCCATGAGTCACCACCTTACTCCTGTCCATCATAGAGGAGCATGGGTAGGGGTCACAAGCCCACAGATTAACCCTTTACAACCTGCAGCTTGCAGGACTTACATAACAGGGTAGGGAAAGATAGGTAGAAAGACATACCCTGTATATATATATATATATATATATATATATATATATATATATATATATATATAGCAAAACAAATGTGCCACTAGGAGACAAGTACAGCACTCAAGTTATAGTGCAAAAAAATTGTATTGAAAAAACAACAGGCACAAACAAATCCGACGTTTCGGTCCTGTATAGGACCTTCCTCAGGGGCGTGCATCATAACTTTTTTGCATCATAACTTGAATGCTGTTCTTGTCTCCTAGTGGGACACTTGTTTTGCTATTAATTTCTATAGAACAAGCACCTGCCTTACTGAAGCCTTGGAAGTATACTGTATATAAATATAAATATATATATATATATATATATATATATATATATATATATATATATATATATATATATATATATATATATATACCATAATACTGAGTTAAGTTATGGTGAGTAAAAAAAGTGACAAAAACCCTCCACAGGAAAGCAAATATGCAAATACAGTTGTATTTGCATATATATATATATATATATATATATATATATATATATATATATATATATATATAAATATACTGTATATATATTTATATATATATATATATATATATATATATATATATAAATATACTGTATATATATATATATATATATATATATATATATATATATATATATATATATATACTGTATATATGTGTAGACTACTATAACACTTGTATTTTCTTGTAATATTGAAGTGACTATGTATTGTGTCATAGAAAGATACAAAACAAAAAAGCACACAATCCACAACATGCCATTTCCTCACATATATTTAATTGTGCAGGTGAAGGCAAGATCAACAATTACACTGTATCTGCATAAGTTTGAAAGCCCAAACTATCCCATGTCTCTTTTATCAGGTTAAATATTGCTGAGTATGTTCAGTGAATGGCTAATACAGATAGACAGAGTTGAGATGTAACACTTCTTAGAGGAACTTTCTTTGCAATTACAATTTGACATTCTTATTCCAGTTAGTGCTAACACGTTTAAAAATAAAATATATTGAAAAGACTGCAAACTATGTGTTTGTGAAAATGTGGGAATATAAAATTACACCTTTTAAATATAGAAAAATAATGGAAAAAATATATTTTATCAAAACTGGTCATAATTGAAGAAGAATAAAAAATGTGTGCTAAACCCCCTAAAAACAGAAGAATATATAAGAAAGATTATATATAAATCCTATGTGCTTTGTGATCAATTGTAAATACTAGATAGTTTTACAGTAGTAGTACAGTATATAACTATAAGAACAATCACATAAAAAAAAAACTACAAAAAAATATATATACAGCTTAACCCCGTTATAGCGCGGTCCCCGGGGGCCACCCGCGACCGCGTTATAAACGGGGTCGCGGGAAAAAAATGGCCGCCGAAATGTTTTTTTTTTTGTGGTGGTACCGTGTCCGCCGGAGGGGGAAAGCTGAGAACTCTCCCATCGTTCCCAGACCCGGTGGGGCAGCGGCAACAGCACACAGCACATACCCGGCATCTGGCAGCTCTTCTCCCTGTCTCTGCTTCCTGCTTCTGCTTCCGTCTTGCGAGAGCAAGCTCCCTTAAAGAGACAGTGTGTCTCTGTGTGTGTGTGTGTGTGTGTGTGTCAGTGTGTGTGTGTAGTGTGCTGTGTGTGTGCAGTGTGCTGTGAGTGTGTGCTGAGTGTGTGCAGTGTGCTGTGAGTGTGTGCAGTGTGCTGTGAGTGTATGCAGTGTGCTGTGAATGTATGCAGTATGCTGTGAGTGTGTGCTATGAGTGTATGCAGTGGGCTGTGCAGTGTGCTGTGTGTGTGTCAATGTGTGTGTGTCAGTGTGTGTGTGTGCAGTGTGTGTGTGTATTTGACTGTGTGAGACTGTGTGTGTGTGTCAGTGTGTGTGTGTAGTGTGCTGTGTGTGTGCAGTGTGCTGTGAGTGTGTGCAGTGTGCTGTGAGTGTGTGCTGAGTGTGTGCAGTGTGCTGTGAGTGTATGCAGTGTGCTGTGAATGTATGCAGTGTGCTGTGAGTGTGTGCTATGAGTGTATGCAGTGGGCTGTGCAGTGTGCTGTGTGTGTGTCAGTGTGTGTGTGTGTGTGCAGTGTGCTGTGAGTGTGTGTGTTTGTGTGTGTGTGTTTGTGTGTGTGTGTGTGCAGTGTGCTGTGAGTGTATGCAGTGTGCTGTGAGTGTATGCAGTGTGCTGTGAGTGTATGCAATGTGCTGTGAGTGCGTGCAGTGTGCTGTGAGGGCATGCAGTGTGCTGTGAGTGTGAGCAGTGTGCTGTGAATGTATGCAGTGTGCAGTGAGTGTGTGCAGTGTGTGCAAAAAAAAATTGGGGTCCACGCTCAAACCGCGTTATAAGCGATCCGCGTTATATCGAATCGCGCTATAACGGGGTTGAGCTGTATAAGCAAATGGATAACCAAATATATACTGTATATATAGTTCAATAAATAAAAATTCCCAAGGCTGTGCTGCTTTCAAAGTGAAATCCCATTGAGATAACCTCAAATAGTGGCAGAATAGAACCGAAAAGAAAAGTGCAACTCCCTTAGTGCAGAATGTATGTATGTGTATATATACAGTCCTGTCAGAATACAGTCACAAACATTCAGTAGATGTAAATAAGACCCATCAATGGAAGTGTCTCTTGGTGGTGAGGGGATCAGATGTGTGTCATCAGCTTAACAGGATCTGGGTTTCCATACTGAGTGAGATATTCCTGGTATGTTCAAGAATCCTCACTCTTAGTGGACATACAGTATTGTATGACTCACATATTGTAGCTCACAAGGTCAGATCAAAATATAAACTACATATACTGTAGCCATGCATAATAATGATATATTACTTTCCTCTCTGTTGGCAGTAAGTCCTGGTAAGTACAGGTATGCCAGCAGTAGTTATGGAGGTTTTCCCTCACACCATGGTGAGGTGCCCTATGTATGGAGGGGAGGGCTGTATAGTGACATCAGGGATGCGCATGCCTCCTGAAGTATATAAGGCACAACACAGTTAGTTAGAGGGTGGTTCCAGCAGCTGTGGGAAGTTGTTGGGAAGTTGTATTTTCCTGCATAAGGGATTGTAGGAACACTTTGTGACCCTAGTGCAGTAACTAGCGGTCCAGGTTGACCAATCAGCCTGTCCAAGCCGCTCTGTGTTCAGGGACCTGGCACAGAGGAGATCTCGCTAGGAGAAGAGGGAATCCCACTTCAATACGGGAGGGCGTACCTGGCAAAGGGACAGCACCAAGAGATGTGCGGCTAGAGCCGGCAGCTGCATGGGGCAGTCTGCTACATCCCAATCTAAAATAAAGATGACCTTGTTAACGAAACCCCCACTGTGTGAGTGTGAAATTACTCAACAGTGGCAGTCACCTCCAAGAAGGATTTCCTCAGCAGGACCATCTCCCTGCGGAAGCACAGATCCTGATGAGGTGGAGGCGCTGCACATGATGTAAGTTGAACTCGCACCCACTACCTCAGCTGCCTGTCTGGAAGACATCCCCTAATACCATCAAGCGGGAGACTCAGGAGCCCTGTTGCCTGCAGGGGCACCACCAGACATGAACACGTAATGGGCATTAAGTAGACCACCCGGGCCAATGTGAGATTGGGGGGGGGGAAATTGCAATTGGAGGCGCTGCTGAGATATATATATATCTGTCAACAGGACAGGCTTTAGCTAGGCACACTAGGAAACAGGGAAAGTGTATGCTGCCACTTTGTGCTGTGTTGGGATGGAACCGCAGGAGTAACCTGGGATCCTGAGAGGAGTTAGTGGGTCTGGAGAGGGGCTATAGCTGTCCGAGTCACCTTGAGGTAGCGCTAGGGGTAGGATGCCTGAAGGGATAGCCTGTTAACTAGGTCAGGACTCCTGGAGAGGGTCTGCACTAGGCTGACCAAGAGAGGTAGACGCCCAAGTACTGCATGGAAGAAATAGAGTACTCTAGCCCATTTCAGATCACTTACCGAAGGGAGCACAGACTGGGGGGAAGGAGCTACAGCAGACACGAAAGAGTGATCCTAGCCTGAGGTAGTGCAAACACGAGTCAGATCTACGTTAGGTACACAAGGTGGTGCACAGGGCATGTTTGTTGTACTGATGTGGTGGCTGCATCGCAGAGCGGAGCTCCATGTACAGTAATCTAGTATACAGTGATCGAGAAACAACCGTCAGAATGGAGGATCTGCAAAGAGCAGAAGGTCCAGGATGCCGGACTGAGGAAGAGGAACAAGCTACAGGAGAGACTTTTGTGAGCTTGTTATGGAATGGCGTGAAAGCCGTGGCTGCGCCGTGTCTGTCCTGTCTATGTTCTCGGGAAAGTACCCTCGAGACTAGTGAGGACGACAGTCTTGCGAGATGGGAGGAACGAAATGGACTTTGTTATACACCAATAAACAAACAGCCAGACGCTACTGTACCTCAAATATGAAGAAGGACAGTACTCACCAAAATGGCGGTTCCCGCGTTCCCGGGACACCGCGTGGGCCAGCTGCAGAAAGTCTTGCAACTTTGCAGTTTGCTAATTGTTGGCCAGGATTGGCGGCAACGAGAAAACTCCACCCTGTTGGGGAGTTTGGCGCGAAAGCTGTTGCCGTGCCCTCATGCACTATGACTCACTCCGCCCCTGTGCTGGGTCAGCCTACAAAGCTGCGAGACATCCCCCTAGTTTCAACCAGGGGGAGTGGTCTGCAATTCCACCGGATGCCGATGGAGGAAGTAGGGGGAGGGATTGCTCAACCATCCCCTGCCCTTCAGTTGCGAAGAGCCATTGATCAATACAGACCTCTAAGACGAGTGCCCCCGTTGGTGACTATGGCTGAACATTCTGAGAAAGTGGAACAGAGTCCCTTGATCTCTACCCATCCCTATTCGGTTCCAGGAGGCTTCCTGATTATCCGCGTAGAGGGTGTGGAGACAGTGGTCTGTCTCTGCCTGCAGTGCAGACTGCCGGGCGGAGCTGTGGGCAGCGAGGCTCGATGTCCTCATTGTGGACTGCAATATATGTGGCCCATGACAACGTTTGTGCCGGTACAAGCTGTGGGAGTGAAAGATTCTACCCCGATGTCGGCGGCGAAGCTTCCGGGTACACTGTGGCGTGAGAGTGCAGGCCCCGCGGAGCAGGAATCAGGCCGGGTTCTCAAGTCAGAGAAAACTAGCCATCGGAGAGGTGACCGAAAAGGAGCCCATCGACGGTCCCCTACTGGAATGCCCCGCCTGAACTGTAAGTTAGAGTCCTCGGACGAGGAATGTGCCAGGCTGGCAGATGCACAGGACTTGTTGACGGAGTACCATACCAGTGGTACCCCGTGGCGGGATGCTAACCCTCGTGGTGTGGAGACACGGAGTCGAGTGTCCCCAGTACCGCGACAACCCGATCGCCGGAGTCCCACTGCGTGGTGACTAGCGGGTCGGAAGGAGGTCGATCCACCCCGACGCTGCGGAGCAGTAGGCTAGCTTAGTGCTCGCCGCAGATCCAGGGGGTGGAGGTGAAAGAAGAGTGGATCCAGGGCCAGGCTGGACCGCGTAGCAGATGGGCGTTGCCGGATGTCCTCGTGGAGGAAGAGGTCTCGATTGGGGACCCAACCCAAGATGGCGTCGAAGCACGTGCGTGTACGGAGGAGGTTCCGGACGACCAGAGCGGCATCGAGTGGCAGGTGATCGCGCCTCTGCGGTCGAGCAGTGGAAGTCGATCCCCTACTGACAGACGGAGTGGGCGCTCGAGCTGGAGAGCGAGAAGCTCTGCTGCCGGAGGAAAGAACGGACTTTGTGGCGGAAGCGAGTCAGGTATTGCTGAAGAGCAGGCCGTAACCCTGCCGATACCTACCATCCGGCCCCGTCCCCCAACCCCGTCCATCCCCAAAGTTAGCCCCAAGGCCCTAGTTAAATCCCCTGTCCCTGTCACCTGTTCATTCGGGTCTACCTCTAGCCTGGGGATGTCAGGGGATTCCCGGGGTCCTACTGAGGAACGGACTGGAAGCCTGGACTGGGGAACTTCAGATGATGGATCGGAGGGTAGACGGAGGATTTCCCGATGAGGGTCGGTACCCAGTGATTGTACTAGTGTGTTGGGTATCACGGGTGGACACTGGTCACAGCGTCGGGGAAAGGTTACGCAATCTGAGGATACTTCAGGGGTATCATCGGGCGGGCCTGAAGAGGAAGAGCCACTAGAATCCAACTCGGAGGAAGTACGGGAAACTAGATGGTGGGCACCACTATATGAGGGCTATGTCGCCTGGATAGACCGCACCCATTTCATTTTAGAAAGGGATGGGGTGGTTGACCATTGGTGGGCTCTTGGGGATTTCAGCGATGAGGCATACCTCAAAGAGCTGCGAGTGAGGTGGGATCGAATTAAAGGGGGTTTTATTACCCCAAAAGGATCTCAAGGGTTAGATGATCCGGTGGAGTCAGATGAACCGTTGTCATGGGTGTTACCGGGAAAGGCTGGGCAAACTAAATTAACCCGGGTCTGCCGAGCTGAACGGGCCATTACAGCCAAATATAAACGGTCTCATGGGCTTGAGTACCCATATGTCCCCGAACCTCTGATGAGGGAGATAGAGGACAATCGAAAGAGGTGGCTTCGTAATGACATAGAATATTACATTGTCAATAAGGGAGAAGCCATTAAGGGAGTTCAGGCTGAGCAGAGGGTTTCCCAACTGATGAGGGTTTGGAAAATCGGGCACAGCATTTACATGCACAAAGTGGTGTATTGTAATGAGCGAGGCCTGCCCCGAGAGTATAGCGTGACAGTCACCGATGCAGCGGGACGGGAGGTGAAGAAACCAGACCCTCGACACTATTATTAGGTCCCGTCAAGGAGTGGTCTGCCCTTTTCTTTAACGCTCCCTGCTGGTCAGTGAGCGAAAGGTTCTTGCATTATTATGTAAAGGTGATAATGTTTGACGCTTAATTTGTGTGTTCTTTTACAGTGTTTCCTGGAGCAAGGTACACCAAATTTAGGCCCCAGCCGGGACGGTGGGGATTCACCAGGGGGAGTATATAGCCATGCATAATAATGGTATATTACTTTCCTCTTTGTTGGCAGTAAGTCCTGGTAAGTACAGGTATGCCAGCAGTAGTTATGGAGGTTTCCCTCACACCATGGTGAGGTGCCCTATGTATGGAGTGGAGTGGCTGTATGCTCTGAGTCCCTGGATAGTGACATCAGGGATGCACCTGCCTCCTGAAGTATATAAGGCACAACACAGTTAGTTAGAGGGTGGTTCCAGCAGCTGTGGGAAGTTGTTGGGAAGTTGTATTTTCCTGCATAAGGGATTGTAGGAACATTTTGTGACCCTAGTGCAGTAACTAGCGGTCCAGGTTGACCAATCAGCCTGTCCAATCCGCTCTGTGTCCAGGGACCTGGGACAGAGGAGATCTCCCTAGGAGAAGAGGGAATCCCACTTCAATACGGGAGGGCGTACCTGGCAAAGGGACAGCACCAAGAGATGTGCGGCTAGAGCCGGCAGCTGCATGGGGCAGTCTGCTACATCCCAATCTACAATAAAGATGACCTTGTTAACGAAACCCCCACTGTGTGAGTGTGAAATTACTCAACAGTGGCAGTCGCCACCAAGAAGGAGTTCCTCACCAGGACCATCTCCCTGCGGAAGCACAGATCCTGATGAGGTGGAGGCGCTGCACATGATGTAAGTTGAACTCGCACCCACTACCTCAGCTGCCTGTCTGGAAGACATCCCCTAATACCATCAAGCGGGAGACTCAGGACCCCTGTTGCCTGCAGGTGCACCACCAGACATGAACACGTAATGGGGATTAAGTAGACCACCCGGGCCAATGTGAGATTGGGGGGGGGGGAAAGCCGTTACATACAGAATGTATATACCAGTTTATAAAGGATGGTATCTCTGTCTAGTTAGAACAAGACACACAATTCTCAGTTTTCCTACGATCATATCTAGAGACCTCGAATCTTTCACATTTAAAGAATTAACTGTGAGTTTCTGTATAAACTTATTTGCGTCTATAAATAAATACAATGGATTAGGACCATTACTCGGTGCAAATCTCTGTGAGCACTCACAATTCTTCATCATTCAAGGGAACATTACTTATGTTAAAAATACCTGCTGTTTTTAATATTTAGTTGTTTTGTACTTGGTATGAACACCGTCCCTAGTTTATCTCCTAAGTAATCCTCCTTTTTTCCAGGAGTGGTGCCCGACAGGTCTCTCTGAGCAGAGAGTATCTGTTTCTCTGTGCCCAGACTGACAGAGGTCTTTTTCAAGGGAGACTTCAAGAGGATGTTTGTTTGTCTAAAAAAAAAAGCCCTTTCCTTTCATTTGAGCTATGAAAATTTAGTCATCCTTTATCCAAAGAGCTTTCATTTGTAATAAATACAGTACAATTGAAGCAGGGTTTCTCTGGAGCTAAACCACATTACTGTCAGGTTGGGGGACCCCCTGCTTCCTGAGGTACGGGCCTCCTTATTGGGTGCCGGTATCTCCTGCAAGTTTAAATGTTCCAGTCCTGTGACCGACAAATGTAAACTTGCAGGAGATACTGGCACCCCATACCGGGGCCTGTACCTCCGGAAGCATGGGGTCCCCGGACCTAAAATGAATATGATTCAACTCCAAAGACCCCCTATTTTAATCCTGCAATAAAAAGATAATAAAAGCCGAGCTTCATTTCCTAAGTGGCTAATCGCTGGGGTAATGAAGGGAGCAGGGACTCCTGCTGCCTTATTCTTTATGTGAAGTTAGTGTACTGAGTTTTTTTTTGCGGCCTGGGAAAGTCGCGATCGAGCCGTGATCAGGCTCCATTCAGCTGCACTTTAAAATGAACTTAAATAGCACTCCATCTGTACCAACAACAAATGATCAAAATGATCAATATTTACAAACCATGGAGCACAGGTAATATTTTAAACACTTGATATTTCAAAAGTCAAGCTAATACTTCATTGATTAATCACCTTCTTTACTACAATGAGTTATAACAGACAATCTTTTTTTTTTTTTTTACTAAAGAAGAATTCCTTTTGGAATTATTTGGGATTTTGACAAAAATCAGAGTATTAGATTTTGCATATTTATTGATGTTTCAGATTACACAGGAGGACGCCTTCATGGTTAGAATACATTTTTACAGGTGACCTAGCACTGTATTAAAAAGCAATTGATTAATTTTTATTGAAATGTTTTGTTAGTGTTTTTAAAGGAACCCTTTTAAAACGTCATGGTTTGAACATAATGGTGCTTAAGTGATTAGTTAGGGGAATATAACATGATGATTTATGGTAACTATAATCAGGCTTACAAATTGGAAGACATTAGCTTACTGTTCATTTCTGTATGGGAGCAGGGGTGGAGCACAATGCACTTTGTATTTCCTGTAAATGTGTGTTATATATACTTCTTTTATGATAATGAAGACAGATCAATGCAATACTAATTACAGTATCAATTAGCATTAGTTTCTGCATGATACTGTACATATCAGCATCTTCTAACTGAATGACAGAAATTGGAAACCTTAAGCATACAGCAGAAATGTAAAAAAAACCTACCTGTGGCTATACAATCAGCAAGCAGTTAAAAACATAGTGGAATAGTGCTAGAAAATAATGGAGATGAAGATGCCAGTATTCAGAAAGGAAATATATATATCTGTAGCCATGCATAACAATGGTCTACAGTCATCTCTCCTGCTGACAGCAAAACCTGGTAAGTTACAGGAATGCCAGCAGTAATCATGGAGGTTTGCCCTCACACCCTGGTGAGGTGCCCTATGTATGGATGGGAGTGGCTACATGCTCTAAGTCCATAGTTAGTGACATCAGACATGTGCCTGCCTCCTGAGGTATATAAGGCATCGCACTGCCTAAAGTTAGTGTTGTTGCTGCAAGGTGAAGTGCGAAGCAGCAAGTTCTGATGTGCCCACTAGTGCAGTAACTAGTGGCACCATTCTATATCCAGTTAGAGAAGGCCAACTGTGTCCAGGGACCTGGCACAGGGGTGATCTCCCTACGGGGAGAGGGGATCCCACTCCATTGGGAAGGCGTACCTTTTAAAGGGGAGCACGGAGTGATGTGCGGCTGAAGCGCTGACTGCGAGGGGCAGCTGGCCCATAGCACCACGCACAATAAAGATGACATGTTCAACGAGAACCCCATGGTGTGAGTCTGAAATTACTCTCCAGGGGCCATCACCACCAAGAAGGAGTTCCTCATCTGGACCATCTCCCTTCGGACGCATAGATCCTGATGAGGTGGAGGCACTGCACATGATATAGGTAGGACTCGCACCCACTACCTCAGCTGCCTGTCTGGCGTGACATCCCCTAATACCATCATGCGGGAGACTCACGGGTCCTGTTGCCTACAGGTGCACCACCAGACACGACCATGTAATGGGGGCTGGTTAGACCACACGGGCCAATATGAGATTGGGTGGGTCAGACTAGAGGGAATACCCGTTACAGTTGGAGGCGATGCTGAGATACCTGTCAACAGGACAGGCTTTTGCTAGGCACACTGGGAAACAGGGAGAGTGTCTGCTGCCACTTTGTGCTGTGTGGGAAGGAGCCAGGGGTAGTCAGGGGAGCTGCTGGAACTGCAGGCCGCACGGATGCCCTGGGATTCTGCTAGGAGTTTAGTGGGTCTGGAGCCCGGCTATACCTGTCACAGAAACCTTGAGGTAGTGCTAGTGGTATGACGCCTAAAGGGATAAACTGGTAATTTAGAGCAGGAATCCTGGAGAGTGTCTGCGCTAGACTGGCCAACAGTAGGTAGACCCCAACGTACTGCATGGACGAACCAGAGTACTCTAGTCCATTCCAGACCACTCACCGCAGGGAGCACAGACTGGGAGGATGGAGATACAGCAGACACAGAGAGAGTGAGCCTAGCCTGAGGTAGTGCAAACACGAGTCAGATCTACATTAGGTATACAAGGTGGTGCACAAGGCATTTTTATTGTATCGGTGTGGCAGCTGCCCCGCAGAGAGGAGCTCCATGTACAATAATTCAATGAGCAGTGGCCGAATGGCGACCGCAAGAATGGAGGATCCACGCGGTGCGGAAGGTCCAATATGGTGGACGTAGGCCGAAGGACAGAACGGATATATTATGTGTGAGGAGGAAGAGCAAGCTACAGAAGAGACTTTTGTGAGCCTGCTGTGGAATGGCGTGAAAACAGTGATTGTGCCGTGTATGTCCTGCTTAGGACCTTGGGGTACTGACCCTGAGGATAGCGGAGAGGACATTATTGTGAGATGAGAGGAACGTAATGGACTTGCTTGTCATTCAACATACAAACAGTCAAACACTACCTCAACAGTGAACCCAATTAACAGTGCAATCCAAGATGGCGTTCCTGCGTCCCTGGTAAACCACGTGGGCCAGTTGCAGAGAATATTGCAAATGTTCAATTTGCAGAAAGTTGGCCAGGAGTGGCGCCAACGAGAGACCCCACCCTGTTGGGGAGTATGGCACGAAAGCTGGAGCCGCGCCCACATGGACTGTGACTAATTCCGCCCCTGTACTGGGTCAGCCTACAAGTCTACGGGACTTCCCCCAAGTTTCAACCAGGGCGAGTGGTTTCCCGTCTTGGCGGATGCGGACGGAGAAAGCTGGAGGAGGGGTTGGCAACCCAGCCCATGCCCTTCAGTTGCGAGGAACCAGCAAGCAGTACAGACCACTAGTGCGAGTACCTCCATTAGTGACTATGGCCTGCAAGCAAGAAGAAGGGCCTCTGATAACCACTCATCCCTACTTGGCTCCAGGAGGCTTCCTGATCCTCCGAGTAGAGGGTATAGAGACGGTGGCATGCTTATGCCTGCAGTGTCGACTGCCGGGCGGAGCGGTGAGCTCTTCTGCACGATGCGCTCAATGTGGCATACAATACTTATGGCCCATGCCGACATTTATGCCGGTTCAGGTGGTAGAGGCTGTGGAAGATGCCACTATGCTAACTGCGGAACTTCTCGGTGCGCTCTGGAGGGAGACTATGGGTCCCGGAGAACAGGGACCAGCTCCAGTCATCAAGGCGGAGCCGGCAGAGAAAACCGGTCACCGATGCGGTGATAAAAGGGGGGCGCACCGCAGATCACCAAGCGGAATGCCCCAGCCTAACGCGAAGTTGGAGTCCTTGGACGAGGACACCGCCAGTCCTATTGCGTTGACGGCCCGACCGCCGGCGTACCACAGCAGCAGTACTATTAAAAGAGTGCCACTTACCTGTGTCGGCGAAGAACGGAGCCGGGTGTCACCCATACCACGGCGAAGTCCCACGGCCGTGGTGACCAGCGGGTCCGATGGCGGCAGGTCCACCCCAACACCACGGAGCGGTAAGCAGAGTCCATGCTTGTCCCAGGCTCCCAAGGTGGCAGCGGCGGAGGAAGGACGGGGCCAGGCCCAGACGGTGCCACGACGGAAGAAGGCGTTGCTGGATATCGTGGTGGAGGAAGAGGTCTCGCTTGGGGACCCAACCCAAGATGGCGGCAGGACACGTGCGTGTCAAGACATCGCTTCCAGTGGACCGAGCGGAGCAGAGTGGGAGATGATCGCGCCCCTTCGCTCGAGCAGTGGAGGTCGGACGCCTAAGTCATAGAGGAGCGGGGGATCGACGCGGAGATCGAAGAGTCGTGAGACCGGAGAAGCGGAGAGTCCCTGCGGCGGAACCGGACCAGGTAGCGGTGAAGAGCGGGTCCTAGCCCCGCGGATACCGACGGTTCGGCCCTATCCCCAAACCCAAGCCCTAGCCAGACCCCAGGCCCTAGTTAAAGTACCAGCCCCATTCACATTCACTTTTGGGTCATCTTCAAGCTTAGGGGTGTCAGGGGATTCCTGGGTCACTTCCGATGAACGGACTGGGAGCCTGGACTATGGGACATCCGAATATAGATCAGTGGGAGGAGGGAGGATTACGCGACAGGTGTCGGTATCCAGCGATTGTCCCAGTAATGTTAGTGTTACCGTTGGGAACCAGAAAAGGGGTCCGGGATATCAGGTCCCGTCCGAGGGTACGTCTGGCATATCTTCCGGGGGTGTGCCAGAAGAGGAAGAGTTAGAGGAGGTATCTCTAGAGGAGGTCAGGGAAACCCGATGGTGGGCCCCCTTGTTTGAGGGATACGTGGCCTGGATCGATAGGACCCGGTTCATCCTAGAGCGGGATGTGGTGGTGGATCATTGGTGGGCCAAGGGAGAATTTACTGAGGAGGATCACCTGAAGGGAATACAGGAGCGGTGGTATAAGATTAGACGAGGGTTAATTGAACCAACGGGTCCGGATGGGTTAGATGATCTGGTGGATCCCGATGAACCCCTGTCCTGGGTATTACCGGGGAGAGTGGGCAGTGCTAAGTTAACAAGGGCCTGCCGAGCAGAAAGGGCCATTGTAGCCAAATACAAACGCTCCCATGGGTTGGAATACACCTATGTCCCCGAACCCCTCATGCAGGAGATAGAGGACCACAGGGATAGGTGGCTCAGGGAGGATGTAGAGTACTATATGGTTAATAAGGGAGGTGCCATTAAGGGCCCCCAAGCCAAAGAAAGGATCTCCCAGTTAATGCGAGTGTGGAGCATTGGGCGCAGCATATATATGCACAAGGCTGTGTATAGACCTGAGCGTGGCTTGCCCCGGGAGTATAGTGTTACCGTGACCGCCTTTGAAAGCAGAGAAGTGAAGAAGCCAGATCCTCGCCACTATTATTAGGTAGGCAGCATAGTGAGGTCTGTGTGTAATCTTGAGTGCCCCTGCTGGTCAGTGAGCACTGTTCTATTACTAATTATGGACGAAAAGAATTGTTATTGCTTAATGATGTGTTCCTTTTGCAGTGTTTCCTGGAGAAAGGTACACCAAATTTAGGTCCCAGCCGGGACGGTGGGGATTCACCAGGGGGAGTATGTAGCCGAGCATAACAATGGTCTTCAGTCATCTCTCCTGCTGGCAGCAAAACCTGGTAAGTTACAGGAATGCCAGCAGTAATCATGGAGGTTTGCCCTCACACCCTGGTGAGGTGCCCTATGTATGGATGGGAGTGGCTACATGCTCTGAGTCCATAGTTAGTGACATCAGAGATGTGCCTGGCTCCTGAGGTATATAAGGCTTCGCACTGCCTAAAGTTAGTGTTGTTGCTGCAAAGTGAAGTGCAAAGCAGCAAGTTCTGATGTGCCCACTAGTGCAGTAACTAGTGGCACCGTTCTATATCCAGTTAGAGAAGGCCAACTGTGTCCAGGGACCTGGCACAGGGGTGATCTCCCTACGGGGAGAGGGGATCCCACTCCATTGGGAGGGTGTACCTTTTAAAGGGGAGCACAGAGCGATGTGCGGCTGAAGCGCTGACTGCGAGGGGCAGCTGGCCCATACCAGGGGAACAGGGACCTCTTGAGGTTAGCACATTGCAGATTGACTCTAGTTTCCCACATAACCCCTGTTTCAGGAAATATTATAAAGTATATACTGTTTTTTAGCCAGAAGACTTTGATAAGCAGGCCAAAAAACATACTCTTTGTAGCTTAAGAAATTTATTTTCAAATGATGGTGGTTTCTTAAGTTACCTGTCCGCACCTTCTGTATTTTGTACATGTATGTTTTGCCGTAGCCGCAGCCACAACAACAACAGTGTTGACAATAGCCGTTGTCATGTTTCTAATTTGATGACAATTTTGCACATATCAGCCAAGAGCACACTTGTATGTTAAATCTGAAGCAGTATTAAAATATATATTATTGATACCCTTCAAATTCTTGTAATGTCTGATTACGAGTGTCATATATTCTACCAGCATTAGATAATAGTGTTATATAAGTTAAAAGGTACATTTCTTAATCTTTTCTTAGAACTATTGGCTGAATGTCATTTTATTATGAGTATTTAGAACATCTCATTTCCCCCACTGGTAAGCGAGTGTCTGTGATACTGTAACATACAAAGCCATGTGCAATTAGGGGACTTTTCTTTTCATTCATTAATTGCATCAGTTGTAATTAGCAGCCTACTTATTGTCTGTGCTATTGTTAAATGAAAAATAATTCTAGTGGATACTGGAATTTGGTCATAAGTATTTGGAATAAATTGAAAATCTATTGTGCATCCCATGGATACAGATTTTTTATTTCACGAGGATTCAGTAGATACATACATTGCTGAACTAGGAAACTTGAATCTGAAACAACTGTGAGTGATTTACAGTCTCAATGCACGTTATGAGAGAATTTTGTTTTACCACCTATGGGGCAGATCAAAAGCTCTGTTAAGATACTTGTCATACGTTACCCATAATTATCGTATCATAATGCAGCAAGGTCAACACACTGGCCTTAAGCTTGGTGACTCTCAGCTGCTAAACTCTGTCCATGTGCGGAATCTTGGTGTTGTCCTTGATTGTGACTTGACCCTTCAATATCAGGTGTCAGCTGTGATCAAATCTTCAGTCTTCCACCTAAAGAACATAGCCAGGATTAATCACTTAATCACCCAGAGGATTTTACTGCAATGCATCTACCTGGGTCTTCCGGAAAAAGAGCTGCACTGCCTGCAGCTGGTGCAGAATGCTGCGGCCAGATTGTTAACTAACCAGACCCATTCTAGCCAAATTACACCTGTTCTCAGTTTTCTGTACTGGCTCTCTGTAAAATGGTGACTTTATTTCAAGATTGGTTTGTTGACATACAGTACAAAGCACTACATGACCAGGGTCCCAGCTATCTGAAAGAGCTTCTAGTTCCCTACATTTCCTTTCACTTACTTTGACTTCCAGAAGAAGAACACCTGCTAGTTCCCAGAATCGCATTGACTTCTTTTGGGACCTAAACTTTTAGCCACACTGCTCCATCTCTCTGGAACAGTCTGCCTTGTACAGTTCGAGAGGTCCCCTCTCTGGAAATCTATAAAAAGAGGCTCAAGATCTACACTACTGTACCTGTTTATCCAGGCATCTAATTAAAGAACCACAACCTGTCCGGCATTTAATAGATACAGTACCGTCCCATCCTATATTGTATCTGTCCTTGTGTTTGGTCTTGTTTACAACCTTAAACGTTTTCCATTTTTGAAACTGTGAATTGCTTTGAGTCCCACTGGGAGAAGAGCGCTATATAAATACAGTTATTATTATTATTATTATTATTATGATACTCGTGATGCGTGTCTACTAAGGAGATTAATGTTATGATAACCTCGAGTTAACCATTAAAATATAGTAACGATAACTTTTGAAGGACGTTAAGCTTACACATATGCAAATTACTTGCTAATGAGCCATTAGCCTAATATTGCAGATCCACAAATGTCCGTTACTGTTAGGGCAGGCAAATAATGTTATGATAGATAAGTCACACCAAAAGTAACCGTTAATCACAGCCAGACCATGATTAGCATAACGTTATTTCTGGTAATTGCCTTTTAATAACAAAGGCAGGTCTAGAGTGGTTCCCTAATGATTTGTTTTTGGCCCTTAACCATTTCCATTGAAATACTTAGAAGTGTCATACAAATATATATATTATGAATAAATTAAAAAAAGACTGAAGCACATAAAGTCTGCATCTGATAAAGTGCCATTAAGTACATGTTATAAACTGTAGAATGCTTTTTAATTATTAAAGTGAATGTAGGATATGTTTATGAGACTGTTTGGACAGTATTGCCGGGGTATTGCCCAGGATCTGCCACTAAGTATATTCAGGTTTTTTCTGCTGTGCCCGTTTAGGAGCACAGTGCCCTTAATAACTTGCAGTGGTAACCTACTAGTCCATTAATACGGATCTCTAATTCTTCCTTCTCTAAATGCGATGCTACTGATCCTTCCAGCAGCAAGGTCAGCAGGAGCAGAGGTGGAAGCCTCTTCAGCGATTTTGACACCTATGGTGTCAGGCTAATATGACTGAAAAACTTCAATATGTTTTGTGCATTTATTTAAATTTGCACATACATATAGGTGCTATATTTGGGTGACACACATGCATTATGCATCTGGAACACATGTGCATTACTTGGGACACATGTTATATTTTTACCAATGTGCATGTGCAGTGTATGCTATAGCATGCCTCTGTACTACAAGCATCCCCGCTAGTTCAGATATCATTATTATGCTTCTTTTTCCAATGGGCAATGGTTTTGCATAAGATTAGCTTTGTGGATATCACTAAAACGCAGCAAAAACTTACATCCATTACCTATTTAGGTAATGTCACCTTATTTGCCTGATATCATGGAACAAATTATCTGATCATTTAGGTTATACATTGGTACTGTATGTGCTGATTTGGGTTTTCGGCCCCTCTTAAATTTGATACTTTCCCTTGCCTTTTGTGTGCCTAGTGCAATAATTTACAGAAAGGTAATATTGTACATTTACACATCCTTTAACAGGAAAAAAAATATAAGCTCAAGTGTTATTTTACATGTAATACCGATTTATGCAATATACTTGATTGAATACCCTTGTGTCAGAGAAACCACGTGTACGATAAAAGAGTATATTAGTCAGCATAAATCATGCATTATAAAATCAGTGATTGAAGCTCTACTAATTCCACACTTCATACAGCCTGGACATGGGGTATCACAAGTGCGATTTCAAGTGATTAAGACCATTACAGCCATAAAGGATTTCTGAGGAAATGAAATGGGTACTACGATGCCTAGGGTGTTAAATAAAGAATATGACTTCACATCATGCTTATGAGCTTTGGGTGTGCATGTTAGTTAAGACAAAGCTAGCACAACATTGACACTAATTTGAGGGTAAAGACCCATGATTCTTTATGACCTTTGGCCCCAAAAAGATTTTTTTTCTCTTTGCTTATATGCATTTGTAGATATTCTAGTAGTACCCAAGACATTTTATTTCTTTTGGAGGTGGTGACATACAGTATTTTGGATATTTTAGATTTTTACTATAGGGAGAATACTCTCTGTTTTCTAGACAGTGACTATTTTGGTACACTGACTTGTCTTTTGATATTTATCTTTACCAATGTCAAGTGAATACGATCTTTAACAGCCTGATAGAATTATCTGTGAAATGTATTGACAAAGTACTTCTCTTGCTATGACAACAAATTCTATTGTATGTTTCTGGATTGAAGTCATTTTAGGACATTGCTATGTTGTTATGACAACTGATATGGGGCATACCAGCAAGGTCTCTTATTACGCCATTACATGTGCTGTTAAGTCTTTACGGACAGTGAGTCCTGCTACTTCTGTATATGGGTTACAATCTACAATATCAATCTGATTTGCATAAACTATGAAAGCATTGAATAACGCTAGTGCACAAGTAAGCATTAACTCATAGAAATCTGTGTTAATCAGCGCTAGCGGTTCCATGATTGTGTGGGGGCGCGGGGTTAGGTGGGGCTTGAGCTTCCAAAGGGTTATGTAAAAGGCATTTTAAGAAAAAACAGATGACAGAAAATGATTTATCCCCTTTGATGGTGGAAGCTATGAATGCATTCCAAAGAGGTTAACATACAACATACAAACAAAACACAAAAAGAATATATCCTGTGTAGCCCAAGTGGCCAACAAGTCATGGACAGACTATGACTAGCTGACCACATGAGTTTCAAAGGGGGTACTATATTAACATAGTTAATGTTATGTGTTTGTATTATTCATTTTCAATGGGTTAGTCTTATCTTGCCAAAGTCTCTTGAGGCTATTATATTCCTAGGCAGGTTTGGTGATATTTCTTTTAATGTTGCGGGTTATCACCAGGTTTCAAAGTTTAGTGCAAGTTTGATCAATTATTTTGGCTGGGGAGCAATTTTAAGAGCTTTGGTAAGATTTGGGGGCCACACACTTAATTTATCTCTCCCTTTATCTCTCTTATTGCCCTCACTCTCCACCCAACACATTCTAATCTCTATTAAGATCCAAACACATATTTCTGTGACTCCACCACTTTTATCTTAATTTGGAGGCTCAACCTAATAACTTACTAAAAGAACAAAGCATTGTTTTTTTTTACCTTTACACTTTTTCATATGCTTACCAGTGCAATCATAGCCAAAATCAACTGTCAGCTAAACACGTTATAAAAACAAGTGTTAACCTAAAGTTTTTAAAAAAAAATCAATATCTGCTCACTTATAAACAATTTTAGTTTTAATGATTTCCACTGTATCTGTATAGTTGCTCTTTCTCCAAAGGGTCTCACCCTCAGTGCTTGGCTCCTGGCTTTTTTCCTAAGACCCATATTCATTAAATGGTGCTAAGCTTTAATACGTCTTTACGCTTATTTATTTGAATGTTAGTGCGTGCTATAGTGTTACACCCTTTAGTGGATATGGGTTTAAATATGTATAGTGACATCATTAGACTGCAAATGACGAATAATTGTATTCTGTCTGCCATTATGTTCTATCCTAGGTATCAGGACCCTTTAGATTCTCCCTCTTAAAATAGCAGTTTAAGATTGGACTAGAAAAACGTAGAAGGGTACCCTTTTAGAATACAAGGAAAACATATCTCTTTTTTTACAGTAGAAGACTACGCCATTTAACTTATGTACTGTATTACCATATTAAAAAAAATATGAATAAATTAAAAAAGAACTAGGATTAAGGCACGTAATTACTGCCAAGAAGAGTATTGAAATGGCTAAGCACTATATATGCTGTGTTTTGTTGTTGTATTTTTACAGTTTGGCTTTCAAGCCTTAACTTGCTAATTTATTAAACAGACCTTACTGTAAAAATGGTATAGAAGATGTTTCATGGAGGTAGATAATATGTGTTTTATACATCAACCAGAATTTTTAGCTTAACAACTATAGGGCAATGTGGTAAATAATGTAAACAAATAGCATGACTGTCATCATAAGGCATGTTAAAAGACAAGGATGTTTAATAAAAACATTTTCCGAGACTTCTACAGCTTCATTTTCTTCACAAATGAGTTCTCCAAGGATGTGCAGATATATCAGTTTTTAGCAATTTTAGAAAAAAGAAAAAATTATGTGAAGTCTGCAGTTTTCTTTGCTTGTTTACTTATCCTATAAGCAAGGTAATTGTTGTGAGGGTTACATAAGGGATTCAAGAAGTGAAACTACTGTAATTAATTTCTGGCAAATGTCCCTATGGGGAGGGAAATTATCTGAAAATATAACCACTGGATTTTCAGTAAGGATCAGTTTACAAAATAGTTGGCTTTAATCATCAAGTCAATGCTCATTAAGGAGAGAAGTTACTAAATGGTTGTACAAATATCTCTAATGAAAGAGTATGACCATGTCACACAGGACTCTTTCATCTCATTTCAAAGTCTTAGGCCTCGGCCAAGCTCCCCGCTGGCGTGCTGAGCCGCGCTGAGGCTCAGGTAAAGCCGGTGCTTTCCCTGGCCTTAGACAGCGCGCCATCAGGGGGCGTGTCGGGGGCGGGCCAGTGATGTCACGGAGCTGGTTCGCCCTCATTGGGCGAACCGCTCACATGACCGGCCCTGCGCTCCGGCGAGCGCTGAAATGTAAAAATCTGCTAAGACCTACGCTTCCGCGCGCTTGCGGAAGCGTAGGCGAGCCCCTACTAAAGCCGCTCTAATTGTGGCTGTAGGGGCTCAGTGCCGAGCGGAAGCGCGCCTCCGCCAGCAAGCAGCAACCCTGGACGAGGCCTTACTCTCAACAAAGTGTCTTAGTTTTATAAGTGGTACAACACTATATAACACTGATCAGGAATAGTGGGGGACACATACACCACTTATATGGTCAGGCACCTTTCTTTAATGAGTGTTACCCGAGTGTTGAGCAGTTCAGGGAGCCGAGGCCACCCATGCTACCCATCACCATACCATGAGCATGATCATGTTTAACTATTCACAGTAGCTGAAGATGCACCCCCTTCTTTGGAACTACCCCTCACCATACTTTTGCATCTCTGACGGCAGGTGCTGAAGGAACACTTGCTCCTCCCAGCCCTACAAGTCCTACATGTCCAAAGTAAAAGTAAGCAACATTTGCTGCTTTCTTCTTGGTACAGGAACTGCCATCTCATTTTGGATTGTATATATTCATCACATGACTAGAATAACACTTTATGCTATGAGAAGTACATGAACATAACATCAAGGGCCTCATGCAGTAAGCAACGATAAACCACTTATCGCCAGCTTATCGACAAAAGCCTACTGCGATTCAGTAAGCCCCGATAAGCTGGCGATAAGAACAAAATTCGCTGGGTTTTTTTCCCTGAAAAAAACTGCTGCCTGCTTGGCGATAAACCACTTTTCGCCGCTCATCGCTAGGTTTTCCAACTCGCTGTATTCTAGTAGTACTGACCAGATTCTCACAGCTGATCGCCTCTCTAGAATGGCGAATTTCTCTCCAGATCGTCCCACCACAAAAAGTTGGCAAGAAGGTGGGGAGAAGCAGCGATGAGCGGCAAGACGGCACTTAGAAAAAATCAGGCCTTTCTCCTGCATCGGATTGATGCCGGGGTCTCCGGAGCTGATATCCATTAATACCAGCACCATAGATCCCTGGCATCAATCCGATGCTGGAAAAATGCATTTACAGCCCAATTCATTACTTAGCGGCTAACTGCTAAGGCAATGAAGAGGTTACACACCCGTGCCTTGCTTATTGTGGACAGCGGGGGTGGGTGAAGGTGGTATTTAGTCCTTGGTGGGTGTTTAGGCCTTGCGAGGGCTTTCGGATGGACTTAACCCCTTCATTACCTTAGTGGTTAATACGCTAAGGTAATGAAGGGGTTAACCCATCCCACTACCACACGGTAGGTCGAAACACCCATCCTTGGGGCTACTACGCACTTCACCCACTACCGCTACCCACAATACAAAATAATACACACAACAGCCCCACTACCAACTTCCTTGGCCCCCAATAAATCATATTAATATTTAATAAACAACCATACATAATCCACTCCCTGTGCCCCCCCCCCCATAAAATAATTTACACACAGGATTAATACTCAAGTCCAGCGGGGTCCCCGGTGGTCCTGAAGGGTTTCTGCAGGCCCCGCAGTGCACCCCAGGGGGTGCCCATGGGCGTCTGGGGGCCTCTGGGTGGTCCCCGCTAGGCTACGTGGGCCTCCAGGTGGTACCCGCGGGTGTCCGTGGGCCCCAGTGGGGTCCCTATGGGTGTCTGTGGGTCCCTGGGTCATCCCCACGGGTGTCTGGGGGCCCTCAGCTGGTTCCCACGAGGGCCTGGGGGCCCCCAGTGATCCCTGTGGTTCCCCAGGGCCAACACAGCTGTGGTGCCCCCGGTTCTTCCCTGCAGGCATCCTCCGTGGGTCCTCAGGTGGTACCCATGGATGTCCGTGGGTCCTCGGGTGGTACCCGTGGGTCCCTGCAGGCCTGAGGTACCAATCCTGTATGTAAAAAATAAAACATGGCCTACATTTAAATCAACACACCCCCCTCCCCCACCAAACACATACAGACGAGCCAACGAGTATTCTAAAGCTTGCCTTAAACTTGCCTTAAACTAGCCAGTTTACATGCTAGGTACATGCTGGGTACATTTCATTGACATTTCTGCCGAGGCTAATGGCCCATCAGATTAACACAGCAAGGGTTTCTGGCAGTCCCATTCAGTTTGCCAGGGACCCCCGCTGTTAATCCGATGTGCCATTACTCTGCCTGCAGAAATGTGTGAAATGTTGCAGCATGTACCCAGCATGTACCCAGCATGTACCCAGCATGTACCCAGCATGTACCTGGGTCTTTTTGGAGATTGCCCCAGGTTTGTTTTAGAATAATCGTCGGCACTACAGTACAGTACAGGGCAAAATAACTATTATCCAGATATGGATAATAGATAATTTGCCCATTATTAATCACAGCATTAGCCATGCAGCATAAATAAAGTAAATTAAACCGTTCTACTTACCCCTGGCAATATGAAGGCCGTCCTCGTCAGCTTACTGCAGGGCCATGTCCTCCAATGCCAGCAAGAATACATAATAAATACAATCTAATGGCCCCTAGCCCCTTAATCACCTTAGCAGTTAATAACCACTATAGTTTAACCCACCCAGCCCAATACCCACCCGGGAGGCCTAACCACCCACCCCGGACCCACTATACCCACCCTTCACCCATTCATTGGTACATCATGCCCATATAATATGGGCATGATTGACCAATATACCAAGAAATTGGTGTGGCGGTGAAGGGGTACCCAGGCCAATAATAAAGGTATTATGCCCGGCTGGGTGCCCCTGAGCCATATTGAGGAATTGTAGATTGCCAGCTCTGTAACCTAGTAATGGCAGTAACACTGTGATTTTAATAAAAATGTCTGTGTGTCTCCCACCAGGTATAATGTGGCGAGAATAATGTCATTTCTAAATGTAATGTATAACCGTAGCAATGTTTCCCTGTAAACCGTGCAAAGGAAAAATGGTTGTAAAACCCAGTAGCTCGCTGCATAGCAAGCAGTGTGTAGCTAACTTCTGCTAGGAAGCTCCTAGCGCACTGAGATTTGCTGTGAGCGCTGGTTGGGTAAAATCATGGAAACGTTTATAGCGCAATTTTTATAAAGTTATACTGTGGGTCCTGCGTACACTCTACTGAACCACCGGGGACCCCCGCTGGACTGGGGTATAAATCCTGTGTGTAAAAAAATAAATCTAGGTTTTATAGGGGGGCACAGGGGGTGGGTTGTGTATTGGCACTTACTAAATATTTTAAAATGTTCTTACTAGTGTAGATGAGCATGGGGTCTCCTGAGCTGAACCGCATTTGTTTCAGGTCCAGAGACCCCCTACTTCCTGAGATACAGGCCCCGTTATGGGGTGCCTGCATGTCCTATGCACGGTCACATGATCGGGAAATTTCCATGCATAGAAGATACCAGCACCCCATAACGGGGCCTGTATCTCGGGAATTAGGGGGTCCCTGGACCTGTAACCAATGCGGTTCAGGTCAGGAGACCCTCTGCTATAATACACAGTAATAAAATGTAAATGTAAAAATATTTTTATTTCCGGCTATTTTTTCGCAGAGAGAGGCGGATCTCTCTGAAGCAGATACAACTCGCCGGGTGAGTCCTTTTTGGAGGACAGGTCCTATTGCCGCCAGCAACTCACCGTGTTTGGAAATGTTGCTCTCACTGGGCCTTTCTGCATACCGTGTAAGCAACACAGCAAAAAAAATCGCGATTTCAAAACCCTGTCGATATTTTCTATCAGACTTTACTGCATGAGGCCCCAAGAGTTCTATCCAAACTTCTTTTGGCGATTATATACAATTTTTTTCATTGATATATTTTTATATTTATCTTTAAGTTTTTCTACTTAATATCTCCTCTGATACTCATTGCACACTTTGAAGCAATGCCTTCTACATGCTTTAGGGTATATGCTCTATATTACACTTGTGTGATATTAATGGAAACTCAAGGCCACCGACAGGGGGGGACAGGCGGGTGGCTGTAGGGTGTCGGCGGCCAGAGAAAGAAGTTGCCGACGGGCCCCAGCTCTCCTCAGCTGCAGGCTTCCCGCCTAACTGACTGTCCCAAGCTGGGCCCTCTGATGGCCTTCCTCTCATGCCAGCATGTGGTGGAAGCTGGGCCAAGTTTACTTCGTTGCACGGCAGCGTCGGAAGTTCAGCGTTGGACAGAGTGAGGAGGGAGGCCTGCAGCTGGGGAGAGCTGGGGAGAGCTGGGGCTCTGCGACAATTGCTTTTTCTGGCTGCCAGGCCCCCGGGGCACTTGAGGCCTGACACCTGAGACAAGCCCCATGGTAAGAGTTTATATGTACTGGGGGCGTTTATATGTATTTTTTTTTATTTTTATGTATTGGTATTTTTTTTATATGTTTTGGGGTTTTCTTATATGTATTTTTGTTATATGTATTGTTTTTTTAATATGTATTTGGTGGGTTTAATATGTATTTTTTTTTCATATATGTTGTGATGGTAGGGGTAGCCGGCCTTCATAATAAAGGTGAAGCCTGCTGGCTGCCCCTAAAAACCATGTGTAATGGACTATTTATGTCAGCTCTTGGGATCAGTAAAGTGTGTTAATGTGTTCTCTTATAACCATGTTCGTGTAGCCAGGTCACCCTTTGCCCCCTGCGACCTCCCAGGGAGCCTCCGTGGCCAGGACCGATGTCGGGTACTGCCGGAGGCCAGCGGCAGACCCGACGGCCATTCCGGAGGGTGGGGGCCGAGGAGGGAGCTGCGCCTCTTCTCCGCGAGCGGGCCGGTTGCCGGGGACGCGATCGGGCTGTCGCTAAGGCCGCGGTCGGGTCTCTAAGGTCCCGGCGGCCGGCGAAGAGGGCGCCGCCATTACCCAGCCACTCGCGCATGCGCAGTGATCGCGCATGCGCAAGGGAGCCCCGCGAGTCAGGTAGGCATCCCGCTAGCGTAGGAACAGGCCAGGAGAGTCGCGCGAGAGTAGGGATAGAGAGGGAGATGTTGTGGCAGCCATTAGGGGTTAGTGCAGGCAGAGGGAAGGCACGCACGCGGCCCCAATGTTATTGCAGGTGCCTCGGGACTACAACTCCCATGAGGCTTAGGGCCAAGCACACCAGGTGCATCAGTGTGGCCAATAATTGCCAAGGATCTGCAGAGGGAGCAAGTGGATACATTTGGCGGGCTTGCAGCTACGTGGCAGTCAGAGACCGGAGCAGCCCAGGGAAGGAGGTAGGGTACAGGAGTCAGGGACTCCCTACAGGGAGCCAGGGACTCCCTACTAGGCCAGCACCCCCAGGGCCCGAGATAGCTCAGCTCCCCAGTAAAGTGAGTGTTGCCAGGGACAGCCCTCAGGTTAGGGACCCTGCCACTTACATTAGTGGGAGCTGGGAAAGAAAGGTTAAATAGAGTTGGAGTCAGGGAGCTGTGAGGGAAGGAAGGGTGCGGGGAGCTCCTGCAGCTCCTGCACCCCTATAGGTACCCACACCCCAGGTAGGCCCCAACTCCACACGAGCTTAGTGCGTAAGTGCTTAGGGAGGCCCAAGATAGGGACGCTGCCCTTAGTGTAGAGTGCTGCCTTGTCAGAGTCACAGCTGTAAGTGCTGTGAGGTCTGACAGGCAGGCACCTTGTTGCGCAGCACGTTGGCTGCCAACATCCAGTGGATCACAGCTTGCTGCTGTAGGCGCTGGGACTCATTAGGTATTATTAAGTATAGTCAGGCTGGGAAGAGTTAGGGGAGTGGGACAGGTCATTAACCCCTGTTAGGCCCCTAGGAGTTTCCCCAAAGCCACTTTAGGTTGCTGTACTACAGGGACAGGCCCTAGGTTAGGGTTCCTGTCACGTTAGAGCCAAGTGTTAGTTAGGGACTCAGCGGACGCTGCGGTTCCTGTGAAGCGGTTCGGACCCACGTTGGGGTCCACAGAGACTATTCCAGAGTGAGACCGCCCTGGCGGTCCGCGTACAAAGGAGTCCGGTGTAGGATCAGACGGAACCTTCACACGACGGATCCTTTGTGAAGCCAGTTCGGAGATCCGAGCACGGGAGTGCTCGGCAGGTACTATCTACTACACAAGTGCACCAACGGGCCCTTAGTTTAATAGTGACTGCGCAGTCACCCATTGACTCTCTCTGAAAGAGTGCAGGACATTGGGTGGGGTTCTTTGGACACTGGGTGGGATCACCTGGTGTTGGGGAAGCGTCCTGCTGGACATCGCAGTTAGTGTCTCCTCGTGAGAGGGACACCGGTTATGTGATACCTGTCATGATGTGTTATATTCTGTTCTAACCTAAGTAAATAGTATTAGTTATTATAAATCTGTGTATGAGTATTGATTATTGTGATTGTCCTGCGAGGAACCACTCCCCCTCTGGTGGGAGCCATCGCAGGTGGAGGCGCTGAATTGAGTAAGTGGTTACCCCTAGTATAATTGCCCCAGGTTCCCCGTGGCGGAAGCTCAGCCCTCCTGCGTGCCAACAGGTAATGCACCACACCTATGGTAACACCGTATGTTCCTTGCACCCACATCAGATCTGTGATTGGGGGGGGGGGACCACGTGGGAGGTTCCAGATATCATATACGGTTGGCGTTGGAGTGAGTACCCTGGAGGAACTACAGTACCTTTACAGCCGTCTGTTGCCAGCTACTTCGGATAGAGACTATCCCAAATGCTCTGTGAAATCCTGCTAGTCGTAAGTAGGATCTCAATTATTCTCATTGTAGGAACAACCCAAGTGTCCCAAGATCTAGACACATCTTTCTAATTTTATTATTTTAATAAATTATGTTTTTCAGCTTATCATTAGGTGTTGTATATTGCATTGTCAGTTTGTCAGTGAGTTAGTTTGTTAGTATTGTTTAAGCCTACAGTTTGTAACAGTTACACACTATGATATTTCCCTTGTTTATTTTTCATATGTTGTGAGACTGTTCCTTTGGTACATCTGACAATTCAAGGATCGTCCAGACTGGACATTCATGTATGTTCAGATTTGATATACCTGATATTTGTTTCCAGGCGCCGGATTTTATTTGTTATATGTCATTTTTGGCTGACTTGTACGGTTAGTTTTTCCAGGCAGCCTGGCTTATATGTATAATTAGTATTGAGAGCATTAGCGCTATCAACACATCCTTTTTTTGCATAAAGGTGTTTCATGGGGATGAAAATTGTAGCGGAAGTAAGGTATTGCTCATGACCAGACATGGGTAGCGCATGTGCAGACACAGAATTTGTATGCAAGTAAGGAATTGCGCATTCGCAGAAACTTGACGCACATTCGCAAACACAGGGCTGTAAATGTGTCCAGCAATGGCCGAGCATGTGCAGAAGTGGTCCACACTGTCTGCGCATGCGCACGTTCACCTTATCTCTTGCACCTATGCCAAAGGTTTCTGGTTCTTCAACGCAGCATTCTGACGATGGCTGAGCATGCGCAGACACGTTCTGAAGTGTCTGCACATGCAAATGTTCTCATTATCTCTCGTGCATGTGTAGACGGTTGCCAGTTCTTCCACGCATGCGCAGAAGCTTTCTGACAATGGCCGAGCATACGCAGAAGCGGTCTGAACTGTCAGGGTCAGAGTAGGTGACTGATCCCCTATTAAGAGGCCTAGGTCAAACAGGGTAACTGCCTAATGTGGAGCCTGAGTGAGACAGGGGTGTATTGATCCCCTAATGGGGATCCTAGGTCGAACAAGGTGACTTATCCCCAAATAAGGAGCCTGGGTCAGACATAGGGTAACTGAACCCCTAATGGGGAGCCTGGGTCTAGAAGAGGTAAAGAAAGAATTGTGTTACATTTAACTCTGCTCACATTGCAGGATTGTTTTTTTTTACCAGTGTAATTTTAAAAGTTTTGTCCCTGTAATATACATTCACGTTGTTTTTTTAGTGCCAAATTAACAACAATTTTTTTTTAAACTTGACATGCCACCACTAAAATCCAAAATGTTTTCAAAGTTTGGCTGGAGAGGATATTGGGCCTCAAAATACCATTCGATCCAGGGCTCTTCCTATTAGGTAGAGCGCACAGGGGCATTGCAAAGACAGATCTCAAGCTTATTGCTCATTTTGCAACAGCTGTGAGGTGCGAGATCGCAGCATTATGGAAGCAAAACGAAATTCCTTCAATTCCCAAGATTCGGAACAGAATTTGGTACGTCTGCCAGATGGAAAAATTAACAAGTTTGGTTAATGACACTGGCGAAAATTTCCTAAAAGTCTGGACGTCTTGGCTGGCCCAGACAGACATCCCAGGGGTGGTACAGACCTCAATATTGCTTTGATAGCTAGAAAATGCGCTCTCCTATGATGCAGTATATATAACACAGAACGATACTTAATATAACTGGGCCGTTATACAGATTAGCTATACAGATGTGGTATCCCAAAACCCCAGAGAAGACGTGGCGACAACAACAAAAACACTGGTCAGTCCCGTAGCCCTCCAACCGTTCCACACGCCTCCCTCCCCCTCCCCCTACTCCTGATGATTTGTTCTTTGTATTATTTTTGTTAAACCTCGTTAAAACTCTGGACACTGACTGTCTAACAGCTGCGATATGTATGATATACTGAAAATGTTTGTTACAGAATTGTTCCTGCATTGTACTGCAGTAAAAACAGATAAACCGGCGCCTAAAGGAAATAAAAATCTGACCAAATAAAGTCCAATTCAAAAGGCTGGGATGAGTTCCATGGAACAGTTCCATCTGTTTTTACTGTGTTTTCTGGTTTGTGTCACCTATTTTTCCTGGCTGCCTTCACCTCAATATTTAGGGGGGTATTTATATTTATTAGTTGTCTAATTGTCACTAATTTTTCATTATATTGCATTAGCGCTGTTCCCACTGCCCTTCCCCTTTATGCATTGTACTGCAGCTATTGCACACAAGAAAATTCAATAAAAACGACAAGTTAAAAAAATAAAAAAATCCAAAATGTTTTTTTGCACATCCTTAACATTTTCTGCAGTCACAGTATGCATTTTCTAACCATTACCTGTATTCAGCACCATTTAGTTGAGACATTTCAGCATGACTGAACAATGATTGGTGATTTTTGGATTAACATTCTAAGGCTACCCAGGAAATGACATTTAGCAAAAATGTTTTGGTTCACTTTTGAGTTATATTGGTTCTGGCTTCCTAGAATACGGTATGTAATACAGTCAGAATCAGTATGAATTAACAATAATTTTGTCATGCAATTTGGCATGCCTTAATACCTAGTCATATTTAGAGCTTACAAAAATTAAATCCAATGCATTCCTGCAATAAATACATGTTTAAAGACTGAAGCAATATACAAAGACTGCCGAAAACCTGATTGATTTGTGAGATGCGACAAAGAAGATATGAGCTAGAAAAGCAGAAAGAATGCTCTGGTGACAAGAGGCTACTAAACTGGGCTACAGGGAGTACATAAAAATTCTTGTATTATTTGTATCCTCCTCTAAGAGCGACAGATAATAAATTATGTTCTCTAAAAATTAGTGGGTTATATAGTGTCTCTTTCAAGAGTGGTTGAAAAAGCAAGTAGCATTCTTTTCAGTAGATTGAGAATAATGGATATAGCATTAAGAAGGCATGTACAGTTGGAGGAAATTGAAAAATCAATAAAGGAAAAAAAAGGATCGGAGGATTGTAATAAGAATGTGAACCATAGAAAAACTGCTTTGAAATAGCAGGTGAGGTTAAATGATGAAAGACGTTAGCAAGTGCTGGAAAATGGAAAATATGAGTGGATTAAACCTTGAGGTTAATAATGTCAACCTTCTATTGTTAAGGGCCACGTTCAGCTAATATTCACAAATGTATGTCTCTAATGTGTATAATTAAGTTTATTATTCATTTTATCATATTCTGATATAGTGCCCGCATATTCTGTAACATCTGACAAAAAACAGGACAATGCAAAGCGACATATCCTACATTCCTAGTAGCCTTTCACCTGCAAATGCAGAAGGTAAGGAATTCCATGCTCACAGGAGCTTCAAATGTAAAAAGTCAATGAAAGAGTGATGGATTTCTAAGCCTTATCGCATATAGTCAATAGCCAATAGCGTAACATCAAGTCATGTTTTTTCCTGGAAAAGGCATTGTTAACCTTAACAGTACTTAGTGATAATTAGCTGCAAAAGAGGAGTTCACAGAACATTGCATATCCATAAAAGTCCATTAAGGTTAGCATTGTTATTTACAGATGTTGCATACATTATTACTCCCATTAGGGCCAAACAAAGCACAACATAATGCAACATATAATCGTGGGTTATCTCCTTAATTATTGTTCTTAACTGCTCAACTTTTAAATAACATGTTGTGATAATGAGAGAAATAATGTATGCTACATCTGTAAATCATACCTAAACTTGGCGTTACTCCCATCCAGAGCAAGAAAAAGGGCGGAGGAGGAGTACTCTACTATTTTAGTAGAATGCCCATTGACTAATATACTTCCCAAACACTCCTCTATACAACACCTCTGAACACACCTAACAAACCAGGGAAATATGCAAATATATATCATTTGAATATACTTTGCATATTCCAATTCACATATTTCCCAGGAATCTAATGCGTGTTCACAGGTATCCATGTGTTTTATGAAGGAGTGTTTTGGGATGTATACTGTATGTGTACTATACTGAAATAGTGGTCGTCCTTCTCTTCCCCCACTCCCCCCATCTTCAGCCTCTTTTCAGTGTCTAAATGGAAGTAAGACATACTTACCGTCACATTATTCGAAGTTAACATTGTGCTTCAAAAACGTGGAACTAAACCTATGCTAATTAGATACAGGGCTGTTGCTTTTGCATACGATTAGCTTTATGGATATGTGTTAACCTCAGAGAAAATAAAACATTAATGTTTTAGGCAACATCACATTATGAGCTCTAATTTGCCTGAGCTTTATGGATGTAGTCCATATGGGGTTATTAATCCAACTGTAATAGTGTTGATCGGGGCACTATTGAACAGAACCAGTGACTTCAATGGATGGTTCTGTGCAATAGTCCCCCCATACTGTAAGGTGAGCTGTAGAAACACTGTCAGCCTTATATGATGTTTTGGTAAAGAGATGGGAAGTAGAGAATCTTTTTTGCGTTTTGCAGAATATGAGGATTTCAGAGGAAAATAGACAAAGTCATATATATCTTGATAAGACAATTTTGTTCTTATTCATTTGTATTATAGGTTTGTTGTAACATTTTTGTAAAGAATCAAAATGCATGGTGTTTTTTTAAACAAAGTTGCTCATCTAGGTTACAAACAATGGATGATTTTGTAGTAGTCACTAAACTTAACAAATAATAGAGCATTACTATTAGAAACTGCAGTGCAGATATTATGAAAAACATATTTCAACTAAAAGCCTTTTGTCCTATTGATTCAATGCTTGATAGCAAATCAACACCCTTGCCCAGCTATACTATTTCTAAGCAAATGATTTAGGCTTAATATATAGGAACTCATAAAACGTGGTGAAAATAAACAACAAGGGGACACTATGGGTCAACCTCAGATGTATAAATTCAGGAAAATACTTCCTTGTTAAACAATAAATCCTATCACAGTTAATATTTTGCCGAACATCTGATGGAATATATGTATAAAATATTTATGGATTCCACTTTTTGGGTGAAGTCATATATAAAAATGTATGTTTAAATAATGAAGAACGAGAAATGTATAGGTCAGGCAGATCCATAATTTTATAAAACTGCTTGTTGTTGACAGATACAAATGTGGTATTTCCTTGAAACTATTTGTCATGTATTTCCTGTGTTCTTTTTTTTTTTATATATATATTTTTTATTTTATAGCAAAGTCTTCTATAAAAATATATTTTATCCAAGTAAAACACACATTCCAATAAATTCTCCAGTTCAACTAAATATCTTAGTATAAAAAAAAATGTACCATTCAAATAAATGTATTTATTGAAATAAACATTGTTATAAATATAAAACAAAAAAAGTTAAGTGATGGAAATGTATTTATTGAAACAAAAGAATATTCTCAAATGTATAATATATGTAAATAAAAAAATTACCATCTAAATTGAGACAACTGTAGTTTACGTAAAGAAAATACAATGGAAAATATACATTGATATTCTTAAAACATTAGAGGCACTGTGCTAGACATAATAATATACAACAGTGATATATTTCATTGTTAAGTCTCAGTTCCCCTTATTCTCAGTACCCTTGGCAACTTGGGGTCTGTGTACTAAGATTATATTTAACATTTGTTTGCATAAATTTTTCAGCTAAAAGTAAAACAAACCTTCATAAAATCTGTATCACATGTATGACGCCCTCATTCGTATGGCACATTGGGTCATTTATATAGAATACCTGCTTTATAAAATATAAATTAAAACAGAGCTACGTGCCTTTTTTTTTTTTTTTAGAGCTTTTTTTATTTAGTACTATTTATACTAGCAAGACAGTGTAAATACATAATATGGTTAACCTATATAATATTCCGTTATATAGGTTAACCATACAGTGTGATGTTAGTGGAAATATGGCTACATAATAAAGGTTAAGCCTAGCCATTGTTCCTATGAATGTCTTAATGTCTAAACCTTTTTTTTTTGTAATGTGTGGGGTGAACTTCTAAAAATCCCTTCTGCGTTATCTGGATATGCAGTGCTGACAAACCCCTTGTCCATCCTCCATGTCTTGGAAGCCAGAGTGGGGATGGGCAGAGTATGGGCCATGGGGGCACTGGCCACTGGCTCAAAGAGCAGAGCTTATGGCAGCAAACACCCAGGTGCCAAATGTCAGGCCAGCCGGGGGAACAGTTGGATCCCAGTCCCAATAGATGCTGTTGTGATTGGCTGGTAGGAAGTTTCCACTTTAGCCTAAACCCGCCCTGTCTCACTTCCATCTCTGAGTGGCTATCACCAGCGAGCCCTCACTTTGTGATTTGCCCTCACACAGCAAACTTCGCTGTGATTGGTTGCTGCTCCGATTCCCATGCTTTTCTATGACAGTACGGAAACTATGTAAAGGGAGCATGAAATGATCTGCAAAGTTCTTTCTGCTGCTGGTGCGGAAGTTGACTAAGCGGTCTGCTCCGTGGGCTTTGCCAGAGGCACCCAGAATGAGGCTTGAGGGAGATTCATACCTGCTTGGCCTTGGAACTTGGTTGATTGCCGGAGACACAGTGAATGGACTTCATTATCCACTGTGGCCAGGACAATGTACTGGACAATGCCAGAGGACAATTTTGCCAGGCCAACCCCCCAGGACTTATTGAGTGCTTCAAGGGCACCAGTGGTGTCCCAGTGCCAGGGGGAGGCAGCTGGGGCACCAGGCACCCATTGAGCAGGGGAGGTGTGACGATGGGGAGGATTTGGCCCGGGATTAAAGGAGTTACACCCCAATTGGCCACCCTCTACCCTCACCTGGGAAGCAAGGGGTTAACTGGACTGAGGTCCAGTAATGTGTTTTTACCTCGCTTCAATACCCAAATGCTTATTCCACTGTAAAAATGTATTGTTTCTGGGCCAGTGTCTGCACCTCACACACTGGTGCTTAAGGGGTTAATGAGCTGCCGTTTAGGAAAATACATTAGGATGCGTGGTATCTTTTCAGAAAAATCTGGGCTTCAACAGGTTTGATTGAAGTTGGGTGTGAAAAGGTGAAAAGGTGTGAAAAAGGTATAGAGGGGGTTTGGTGTATGTTAACATATATTGCTAGAGACAGCTAGACCCAGGCTGGGGCATTGGGTGTGAAATATAGCACCAGGTGACAAATCTTCACTACACAGGGGTCCCTGCTTCAAAGAGATTTATTGATTGGGGCCAGGGGTGCGTTTACCCAAGGAGAGATCAGAATGAGTGACCTTATTAAATATAAGAATATTATGAGATGTCCTCGGCTGAACATGCTAAAAGTTACATATGTGTAAGCGGGGGACTGAGACGCAAATAATGATTACAGACACATGATGTTTAGCCAGTACTAAGACACTCCTGAGGAAGCCACACACCCTTTTTTGGCGAAACGCGTAGAGTGGTAGCCGCCCAGAGAGGAGAGAGAAGAGAGGAGACATTTACTGACAGATACTCACAGAACCGCGACCGGAAGTGACGTATCGGGACGGAGCGGAAGTGACGCATCGGTGTGCGAGTGAAGCTGAAACATCCATCAGAGAGGCTGTATCCCAGTGAAGAACTCCACAGTGCCTGCGGGCAGCTGTTATGGGAAGGTGATCGACCCACAGAAGAGGGAACCCACAAGGGAAGAGAGACCTGGATCAATGCACCCACCGCTGGAGGTACAAAGTCCCTGAGAGTGGTGGTCCACACCAAGTCACACCGGAGGAGGCGGGTGAGCCTGATGTCTAAACCAAAAAATCTTCTCTCTTTGATCACAATGATTGTGGTACATGCCTGAAATACTTGTTTTTATTGTAAGTGTTCATTTTTTAAACCCCATAAAGTCTAGTTTTTTTACATTATACTGGTCTGCACTATGGTTTGTATTTCTTTTACATACACTTTGCTGCGGAGCTGAGAGCTGGAGACCCTATCACCTGGTGGGAATACCTGCACAGCAGAGACCATTGAGTGTCAAAACCGCTTGATTTTGACTTACATCTTGTAAGTAGACATCACATATGAGCCAAGAAAGAACACAGAATTTATATCACTTGAATTTTATTGTCTGCACTTAGATTGTTTTTCTTGTTTTATGTTCTTTTCCCTTCATGCTCCCCCTGGATTACAACTGGAGAGTGACGATTTGTGGGACTAGCGAAACCAGTCCCCACCAGCTGGGTTTGAGCAGGGGGTTTGAACCTTTCAATAATATTATCACGTTATTTGAACACAATATCACTGTTTAACAATTAACTGTTTTGGTCAAAATATTCACTGTATGTTATTAGTGTACACTAATAGAGTTAGCGCCGTTTTCTTTCACCTTCACGTAGCACATAGCCAGTACTAAGAGCCATATATTAATATCTCTCTTAATTTTAGTATTACATGGTAATATTTAGTCTCATCGGGAGCGTCATGCGTGACGGAATGTATTAATATTCTCGCGTGCCAGTAAGTACTACTGAACTGAAGTTCTGAAGTTATTTACAGTGTATATGGAATTTTGGTTCTGTTCTGGAAACTGCTGACTCCACTGTTATGTTAATAGGCAGGAAGGGCATCCTGCCAGGAATTAACATAGCCTGGTGATCAAAGGCTAACTGCCTAATTGTTTATGCTGGGCCCAGGAACCAAGGAACTGACTGTTTTTTAAGTGTGATACTTAACACTAACAATGGAATTCAAAAATCTGCTTCAAAGGGATTTTTCCTAGACAGCGCGGCCTCTTGAGTGTAAGAGAAGGGTTAAAATGGTATATAAGCCAGAGTCACCCCTTACTCATAGTCTTCATGAATGGCTTATTAATAAAACTGTTATTTACAAGCCTGTGATGATAGCTTATGACAGGTTGCAAAGTACATCAAATAACTGGGTTTGAACTGAACGAGGCTTAGATATAATAAAGTATATTTATTCCTTTGGATAGGTGAACACACAAAATAGTACAGTAACAGGCAAGAAGTACACTTACTTTGGGGATGGGGGATGAGAAGTATGTTGCTTAGCCATTCTCCAGCAATCAGGTACAATCAAGATGATATCAGGAGCAAAGTTCACCTTTCCTGTCTTGCCTTTAAATTCTTCATGGGCAAGCTACCCAGCTACCTGAACAAGCTCCTCACCCCTACCACTTGCAGCACTTATCACCTGAGATCAGTCTCCAAAAGACTGTTCATGGTCCCAAGGCTCAACAAAGTATCCGGACGTTCCTCCTTCTCCTACCGTGCACCCCAAAACTGGAAAAACCTATCAGAGACTCTCACATCCACTTCCAGTTTAAGTTCTTTCAAATCTAAGGCTGTCTCACATTTTAACCTGGTCTGTAACTGTTTCATACGCTCATAATGTTTATTTTCTTTAACTGTGCACGCAATGTATTGTATATAATGTATACCCTGTTCATTTATGTAACTGTACTTGTAACCATGTATTATTTGTTTTACTCTGTGCCCAGGACATATTTGAAAACGAGAGGTAACTCTCAATGTATTACTTCCTGGTAAAATATTTTATAAATAAATAAATGAGGCTAGGGGCCAATGCGAGCGTGAAGTTCAAACCTGATTTGTGCCCTAGGAACTTTGCAGGAGCCTTGGCGAGCAGGAATTTTGAGGGGGATTTTCAAAAGTGCTTGCTTTTGAAAAGCACCACCACGGTCTTGATAGTCCCTACCCTGATGAAGTGTGGAAGCAACCCTGGTTAAGCCTTTGAAGAGGTGCCTGGCACCTAGTGAGCTACTGTAGCACTGCCACCGTAATCCCCTGCTTGGTAAGTGTAAGCTCTGTTGGTGAATGTGTGGTGTCTTCTGGATCAGCTACAATAAATGTCTTCCATGACATACAATATGTTTAGGTTTTCATCGCTATTATCCCTCTTATGTAAAATACATTTTTGGGTTAATGCATAGAAATTTCATTCTGAACTAACACTACTAACAGTCTTTGTAGAGTTTATGCCAAGTTGAACCTGGTGAACACTTTTGACGCACTTTCCTTTTTCTAGTGCACTGAAACATTATTTTGAGTACATTCCATTAACATCTTTACACCTACTGTAGCGCATTCCATTTCTTTGACGCTGCAGATTGAAAAGTCAATTGCGATGCTTTAGTACATAGGTAAAAACAAGAAAAAGAAGAGCGCACATAGTAAAATATGCATTGGAATATTGTTAAGCATATAAAAGTGAGTTTTGCATATACCTGTATAAAATATAAATAGAGCTTATTTCAAGGGGCTCAGGACATCCGTGTTCCACTGAGCTGACTCAGGACCTCCACAATGGCACAGGTGCACCGATAACTTGCTGGACTATGCTGGTAGCCATTGCAGTCACTGGTGACCATGGGACATTGAGTGCACATTTCTGTATTCAGCAATATGGATCCTTAATGTAGACGCTAGTTCTCCCCAACGGTATATGTTTGCAAACGGCGATTCTCCCTACAAGCAGTGGACTCAAATGATGGCGTCAAGCAAGTGCACAGAATACTGTAAAGCATTCATAAACTCAGATAAATTGCACAAAAGTCCTAATGCTGATAAAGTAAAAATACTTGGTAAATATAAACTTCCAGATAGGAAGACTTCACTGAAGCAAATAATTCACATAAAATGTGATAACATTTTGACTCAGTGGAGTCTTCCTATTTGGAATTTCATTTTTACCCAGGGATACCAAGCGTTTGCATTCATCACGGATGGGAGAAATGGTGTCTGGATTAAGGATCCATTGTGATGATCTTAAATTCTGTTTATACAGTATTTTGTATGGGCAATACTCACAATTTGTATGCATAACAATATTCCAATACAGATTTCACTATGAGGGATTTTACGCTTTTGTTTTTTCTATAGATTCCTAATTTTGAGCCATCATTCAAGAGGAGCAGCCGACCACTTGGTGACTTTATATCCTGTGTTAGCAGGAAGAATTGATATATTTTTTCACAAAGACTTGTGTCCATTTGATTCTTTATCCATTGATCAGCTGTCAAGTTGTGTCACTGTTTTTAACTTGTGATCTTTGTTGATTTAGCCACAGAACTGTTTCTATCACACTTTTTTTTAATTAATTTGTTTCCATTGACATTACTCTGAGGTCTTTTTGTTTTTTGTCCTTAGATTTAACAAATCTCTGCTAAGGATACACCATATTGGTTAACACTGTAATTTAGTTGTAGATTGTATTTGCTTACATTAAATAGTTTTTATATTGTATCACTATTTTTTCACTAAGTGTGCTACTTTTTTCCTATTTTTAGTACGTAGGTCCCTAGTGTATGTTGTAAGATTTAAGAGATGGCTAAGCAAGGCCATTTTAAACTCTATGGTTCATTTTGTCTTTCATGACCTCTGAGCCTTCGAAGCAGACACCCGTGCCCATTGAATCATACCCACAAATGAAACTCGCACACATGAAAAAGTCTGGAGGTTCAAAGAGCATGGCTATTATTAAAAGTACAATAACAGAATGGTATGTACCAAACACCTTTCAGACTGCTCCACCAACCAGTAAGACCAATGGTACTCAAATCGAGCCCACAAAGCCCACAAGCCAGGCACCGCACAGCCCAAGCAACTCAGGTGATTCATCAAATGAGAGACTGAGCCCCATGTACCCAAAGCTCACTTGCCAATAAACGCTACCACAAGGCAATTACTGTACCCACGGCGCTCTGTCTGGAAAGCATACCCCACACTTACCCACCAACTAGACACCGCAACAGAGGCAACATATCACCCCAAGTCACACTCCTTGAATATATATATTTTTAATTTTGTTATATGTCTTTTTTATTTATATATACAGATGTAGCTAGACTTACTGTCCCTAGTGCCGTGATTTTCACTGTGCCGATGTGGCTGTATTGCTTCCACATTGCGGCTACAGATCTTGCAGCCCCATGGACAGTCAATTTCCCAGAAGGATTAACACTGTTGGGTTCCTTGTTTATGAATGGGACCCTAGAGTGTTAATCATTTTGGGCCATATGTAGGGATAAAAAACAGTTACTTACCTTTCAGATGATGTGTGCTGCCATGTCTGGTCCCCGTCTGTACCCACCTCTGCTCTCTGGATCCGTGTACCTGCTCACTGAAGTTAAGACATTCCGGCTGTATTCCCCTCCCCCTAGATGATGTAAATGCCCTTATACAGGGCTCTATATCTTGAGGGGAGGCTATATTGCCATATTTGGTCATCTACATCATCAAGGGGACTGGACAGGACATGTAACACTGTCCAGTCTGCTTGGTGATGTAGATGACCAAGTATGGCCATACAGCCTACCCTCAAGATATAGAGCCCTATATAAGGGCATCTACATCATCCAGGGCAAAATAAATAGTGCAGCCTTGCAACTCTTAGGCTGCGTCTATACTCACACAGACGGAGCGGAACGGAGGGGAGGCGCACCCACGCTGCAATACTCTTGCTAAAGCCTGAGCTTTTTCATGGCTTTGCAGGCTATGCAGCGGGCGCAATTTGGGGGCGTGGCAATAAAAATTTGGAGGCGTGGCAATGACATTCCGGCGCGGACGTCACTTCCTTGCCTCACATCCCGATCCACGGCATTTTTTCAGATTCAGCATCTGAAGCACTGTGCAGACAAGTTCACGTTCCCCCGGTATGGAAATTAACTTTAATTTTGTGTGTGTTGTGTATGTTGTTTGTGTTGTGTGTGTTTACCACCGCTCAGTCTGCTATAGTATAGATGCAGCCTTACCTTGAGTGCTGCAGGGACACGGCTCCTGATGGAGAGACTGCTGCACAGCTCATCTAATATCTGAGATCTGATATTCTCTCCCTGCAGGTGGCCCATTCAAGCAAAGGATTAATGCTGCAGGGTCCCATTCAAAAACATAGACCCCCCCCCAGCATTAGTCCTTCTGTGCGCAAAATTTGCTGTCCATGTGGCTATTTAAGGCCTGCGATCAGTTCCTAGTTTTCTACATTGTTTTCCGCAGCCACAAGGACAGTAAGTCTTGCTACATCTATAGGTTTCAAAGTTCTAGTGAATTGTTTACAATTTTCCTCCAAGATTGATCAAAACATAATTGAGCCACTGCTCGTGTGATGTGTGAAACTATACAAAATGCTATCACTACATTTCTTGCATTATGTTCCCCAGATTTGATACCTAATAACGTCTCCAACAAAAATAGTAAGTTTTCAGCATAACAACATATCACCCGGTATTGAGCAAACATGGTGTGTGTCCTTTTTATAGTCTCAGCATTAAGCAAATCTAGAGATTTGAAAGAATTATGCAAGCGAATCTAATGAATTTAGAGATTTTATAAATTGGCGTGTTATGCAGAATTGCAATGTACATTGACTTAATGCTTGGTGAATCACCTGCAACAATTTGCGCATTATTTAAAAAGGACACATTTTGTCTGGTTTGTGACATTGGCTGAAAGTTTTGCACGTCTCTAGCTGTTACTTCTGGAACATCTGTACGTGAAAGTGGGATGAAGCATGTTTGGGAGATCTGTAGAAGACATTTATAAACAGTTCAGTATCTTACTTACAATTTTGTGTAAACTACATGTCTGTATAGTCTGTAACTGCTTAGTCTGCTCATGCTCAGAAACAATGGTATGTATGTGCTGTCTTGCGCTCTGGGTAAGTGCTGACACACAGTCTTACCTGTGTGTGTTAGTGCCGTGTGATGGAGAGGTAAATATGAGGTGCCGCTTAGCAAGGGGAGGAGAACCCAGAGGCATGCAGTGGAAATCTTCTTACCTCTGTCTTGGTCACCCCGCTCCATATTGCTTTGACAAGCAAATGTTCGTGAGGCACTGTAGCTTAGACGGTCCCATCCTGGCAGCTACATGTGAGCAGCGCCTAAAGCAGTGAAAACCTCCCACACGCCTCCTGATGGCGTGCGTCCTGGATCCGATGGATTGAAGGCAAGAAAGAAATCGACAAGTATCCGGAGCAGCTGCACAAAAAACGGCAATGATTTAAAGTCAAAACCCATGGTCAGGTAAAAAAAGGGGCTTTAATGAAAACCACAGGTGAGACAAGCAGTCCCCATTTTCTCCTTCCAAAGGAGGTTTCCAATAAAGCTCCCTTTTTTCCTGACCGTGGGTTTTGACTTTCAATCATTGCTGTTTTTTGTGCTGCTGCTCCGGATACTTGTCTCTTCTTTCATGCCCAGAAACAATGTTGGGGAATGGGGACAAGATGAGACAAGCTCAAGATATGTTGGTAAAAGATGCATAAGAATAAATCTAATTCTTTAGTATATTATTAATAGTGTGTTTCACTTCACACAATTGGAAGTCTTGCTACAAATGTGGATTGGTTAAAGATTCCGAAATAAAAGTTTCCATCACCTTAAAGGAGACATTGTTGTAAAAATTCTTAAACCTCAGCAAAATTGAAGTGAAACTTTGATAAATTACCTAATAAGTTATATTTAATATACAGACCTTAGGAACCATAATGTGTTAGTTTTTCAAAGGTCTTGCAAAGTCCTCAGGGAAGGTATGTTCAATACAAGAAAAGATAATAAAATGAAAGGTCATGCAAGCAAAAGGTTTCCTTTGAGCTCCAAACTACTTTTGTTATGTGTGCAATACCTTTTCATATGTAGCCACTCATTGTAGTTTCACTCAATATTGTTAAATACAAGTTGGATGAGTTTCTTCAGTGTTCTACTGTATTATTAGATGGGGTAATTTCAGTAAAAACTGATAACTTCCCATTGATGTATTTATTTTTTCTCTAACAGCAAATCGGGTTTTGTCTTTTCTGCAGATAAACATTTCCTTACTGCATATATTTAATTATTCTGCTGTTATCGCATTTACAGTTTTTGTACTATTACACTATTTGTAATATAAATTATTTCTTAACCACTTCATTCCCGAGCAACAATATCACGTCGTATGGAATAATCCCCTTTATCTAAAGTATATATTCACCTATACATATACAAGTATGTTTTGCTCAATAAAGCACACTGTCAGATAATAATTTTTTGAACATTTATATATTGTCACAAATTATAGTGCTCTGTTCTAAGAGACATTTTGTGGTGTACAGGTAACTGAGTTTTCACCAAATCTCTCTTGAACAGATTAGCTTTTTCATGTTAGGTGTGAGTTTATCACAAGAAATAACTCATGAAAGGGAAGATACCAATTATTTGTCATTTTATCATAGTTTTATTTGGAATTACTTTTTAATTAAAAACAAATAAACAGTTTATTTACTTTAATATGAAATGTTTATTAGAAATAACGGCATTTAAAACATTTAAACTGGCATCATGGTGAACTGGATATAGGTATAATGTTTTCACCTGGTGAGTTCTTTCTACAACATCACAGCAATTTGCTACAGTATTAGCAATTCTATGAAGTATATATTTGTACCAGGAAAATTCAGCAAACAGTGAAATCTACATATACAGATGTTGTGTAACATGATCTCCTCAAAAGTTCACAAATTGCACATTTTTGCACAATTTGTTCACCAGAGCCTCCATTTGTTTGTATCGCACGATTACGGCTGACACGTTAAAACTTGCATTAGTAAAATTGCACAATAACGAGTTTAGAATTGTAGACATTACATCCGTGGACTGACATATTGCAGAGCTTTTATTTATTTATTTTTATAAATAAATGGACAAGATATTTGCAATCTGTGCAGCAAACTTGGTGTAAGAAAAATACATTCAATATATTTAAAATGTCTGGAGGTGAAAAATCAGGGTTAAACAAATACCAAAGGGTGCCTAAGAAAAAAACTTTTTCATTTACCCATATTGTAATAAAATTAAATGTGTCCATATAAAACCATGCACAGTTGTAACCTGATCCTCCCCAAACCCATAGCAAAAAACTGATTTCGGGGAAAATTCAGCCACAGCTAGCAGCAACACCCATGTGTACAGTTTGCAAGGGAAGCAGAAATACTGTAACCTGTGGTCACAAGGAAAAAGTCAGGCTACCTATTCCATATTTACAGTGAGGGCAACAGCCACATTGATCAAATCTGTTAGGAAAATTACACAAGAAATTTCTCAATGATCTACCACAATTTACAAACTGAATGCACGAAAAACAGAAAGGACTGAAGTTCCTATAGGAGGGTTATTTTGCCACTGTCGTGGCGGCAATTAAGATTTAATTAACTAATGGGGAATGTTTCATTGAACTGAATTTCTACCATCAAGAGAAATCAAGATTTAATTAACTATTGGGGTATGTTTCTGTGAGTTGATAGGCAGACCCCTCCCTTAATTGTTATTCAATTGCATGTGACCCGAGTACTTAAGACAGAATATCTTGGCTGTGAAGCCATATGGCTGTATCCCATCTTAAAGTGTAACATCAAAAGTGTGTGGCAGAGTTAATTTTGGAGGTGAAGATTGGAGGAAGATCGGGACTCTGCACAACAACTCTGCGACTGTGAGAACTTTAATTTCGATACGCTGTGATTCTTTGTACTCTTTCTATCCACCAGTACCTGGGAAGTCTCTCCTCATGCATCTCACTATGCCCACCCTATTGCTTTTATGGTTTACTGTTTCCTCACTCATTTGTGAATATCTCTGTCCTCTCCAACTTCCCCCCTCCCCACTGCACCATTATTTATACACCTTTGTTCCATCAACTTCTTTACCCCTCAATAAGGGTAAAGTAGGTGGTGCCTACTGAAGCTATATAATATGCAGCACTTTCTTAATTTAGTGTGTGTGCCTCACCATCTGAGTGAGGTGAGTCTATCCAGCAACCTGTCAGGGCTCTGGCAGTGTTTGTGGCCCTCCCTCTAGGGAGTGGTGTGGAAGACTATACCTCTTACTTCATTAGGGAGTAAGGGAAGAGCTAGACCTGCTTTCGGGGCACTTGACTGGGAGTGTATTGTCAGGGACTTCCTTTGAGTTGGCAACCTGAGATGAGTGGCTAGACGACCAGCCACTATGATGGGCGGCTGCCCATGTCTGCTGTTAATAAAGGATGCCAAAGAGAAAAAACGCTTCTGTCCTGATTGTGGAGTCAGTTGGGAAGAAGGTGCACAAAGAGGTTCTCTTTCAGAGACTCCTCCCTACTACGCTGGGGGTCTGGAAGAGATGGAGGCTCTGTACCATGAGTGAGTATAACTCAGCAATACCTCATAAGCCAGCCCTGATGCCATTCCCCATAATACCATCAAGCGGGAGACTCAGGAGTCCTGTAAGCCAGCAGGTGCATCACACTATAGCCATGTGTAACCAGAGTAGTATTTCCCTAGGGGACCCTATCTGCAATTTGTGGAGGGGAGGTGACCCGTTACATTTTGGAGCTGCTGCTGAGATAGGCAACAGGACAGGCTTTCAGCTAGGCGAACTGTGTAAGAACATGTATGCTTCCAGGAAAGTGCTGCGGAGTGGAAGGGAGCCTAGGGGTAGTCAGAGGTAGATTGTCTGCTCGCAAAGCACACCCAAGATGCCCCTGATTGGTGTGATATAGATCTGGAGACAAAGCTATTGCTTGGGTCACCTGGAGAAGGGTAGTTGTTTGATGCCTAGGGGTAGCCTGTTAACTTGGTCAGGAACTCCTGGAATGGGTAAACGCTATGTATAATCGACAATAGGTGACATGTTAAGTACAGTGGGGTTGATACTAGGTACTTCTAGCCAGTAACCAGATTGTACACCACAGAGCACTTACACTGGACTGATACCATGTGCAGCATACAGAGAGAGTTTAGCCTAGCCCGAGGTAGTGCATTACAACTGAGGCATATACACTTGAGATACATATAGATGTGTACATTGGCTTACTTTATTGCACCAGCATTGTGGCCACCCAGCAGAGGAGCACCATGTGCGATTTAAGCAAAGAAGAAGTAAAAATGGCGACTATATGTGATGTGGTCCCGCGCGGTGCGGAGAGCCAAAAATGGTGGTTCACGCAAGAGATGAGAAGCACACATGCTGTGTGGACAGCGGAGGAATCGTGTGCGGAGACACCTATAATGATTAGGCTGTGGAGTGGCGCAAAAGCTGTGGCCGCACCCTTTTTGTCCTGCCTGAATTCCCTGAGTGCATCAGAACAGGAGATCATGCAATTATGTGTGAAATGTCAGATGACGTATCTGAGTGCCAGTCGGTGATTACCACGCAAGTCAAAGCTGCGGTGAGTGTGGACTGCAGAGTAATCCAAGATGGCGGTTCCCGCCAACCTGGGAAACTGCGTGGGCCGTGTGAAGAGAGAAATTCTTCAGGGACTTGGCCGGGAAGTGGCGCGAAAGCTGTGGCCGCACCCCTCTATACTGTGAAAGGCTCAGAGCCGATTCTGGGTCATGACGTGCAGCTGTGGGACCCTCCTCTAATCTCCACCAGAGGGAGGGGTCACTGCATCCACCAATGGAAAGCTGATTTGAGTAAAGGAGGAGCCGGATGTGAACTTCCTATCCTTCAGTTGTGAAGAGCTGGCGAGCAAGAGAGACTGTTGTGTCATGTGTCTCCCTTACTCAGCGCAACTACTGACTGTGCCATGGTGGACTTTGATATACACCACTACCAACTTCCAGGAGGCTTCCTGGTAGTGAAGACAGGTGATCGAGCAGTTCTCCGGTGTCTATGCATGCAGTGTAGACTACCGGGCGGAGAAGCCAGCACTACGGCGAGATGCCCTCAATGCGGCATCCACTACTTGTGGGCCATGGAGCCATTCGTACCTGGGCACGCAGAGGCGGGAGGAACAAAAGCCATGCTGACGGTAGTAGAACCGCTAAAGATCAAGACAGAGAAGAGAGATCCCAGAGAATTGGGATCGCTCCTGATGGTAGCGCCGGAGAAAGAGGGCGTAGAGGCCTGTGACCGTAGCGGAAAATCGGAGCCTCAATGTCGGTCCCCTGCGGAGGTACCCTTACCCTCATCGGCATCATCCTCGTCAGACGACGACCATGGAAGCAGTACATCGGTGGTGATGCGCCTACCGGCGGACCACTGCAGCGGTGCTGTGGAAGAAGAGCGGCTTACCTGCGATTTGGGCCTGCTACAGATCGACATAACTCGCCAACAAGCGCTGGTGCGACCGGAGCAGCGGAAGAGTCCCACGGCCGTGGCGACTTCCAGTGCAGCAGAGGGACATCCGGAGACGGGACCGGAAAAAGAGGAGACCATTGCAAGCCGGCGGAGTGGTGAGGAACCTCCTTACTCCCTACAGGCTCCAATGGAGGCAGCCGTAGTAAAGGCCCCAACCAAGGCCCAAGCAGAGCCAAGAAGCGTTGCGGGACATCCAGTGCCGGACGTCGAGATAGAGGAGGAAGTTCCGGGGTGGGATGACTCCACCCAAGATGGCGCCACCTCGCGAGAAGAAGATGACGTCACTTCCGGGTTTAGCAGCGGAACCGACCGGGGGCATCCGGCAGCGGCGCTGAGCAGCAGCCATCTATTGCAGCAAGATGTGAATAAATATCGGCAGGCTATGCGAGGCCGTGGAGGACAGCGGGTTGGTGATCCTGATACCCCCAAAGCCACGATGGGTCGGGGCATCGCCAAGCTGCTGATTTACCTGCCAAAGCGCAAGAACACTTCCCCATTCCCCTTGCCCAGTGCCAAGGCCAATGCCCCTATCCCTACCATGTCACCTTTGGGGTCACGTTCAAGCCAAGGGTGGTCTGGGGAGTCACGGGACACATCTGAGGAACGGCCTGTGTCGGCCATGGACTGGGGGACTGAGTCCTTCGGATGAGGGATCGGGGAAGCAGGTAGTACCATATGTGAAACCACCCAAGATGAATCCTACTATTTACACCCACCTTGTTAGAGGGAGGCCTAAGCGTTATGGGGCCTCTACACATTCTAGTATCAAATCTGGGGTCTCGTCAGGAGGGGACTCAGAAGGGCATGAGATTGCCCCGGTGGTGCGAAACCAATTGCGGATCATAGCAATAAGTTGTGGGCTCCGTTATATGAGGGTTATTCAGAATGGTTGGACCGCACTAGATTCATCCTTATGCGAGGAGATGTGGTTGACCACTGGTGGGATGTGGGTGAGTACCCGGGTGAGGAAGGCCAAGAGGAGCTTGTAAGGAGATGGGATGAGATCCAAAAGGGGATAGTTGTACCAAAAGGGTACCAAAAACCATATTGTATGATGTCATTGCCCCAGAAGAACCACTGTCCTGGGAACTGCCAGGTAAAGCAGGGAACAAAAAGCTGGTGAGAGTAAGCAGGGCTGAAAGAGACAGTGGCTAAATATAAGCACTCTCACGGATTTGAGTATCCATATATTCCTGAGCCCATAATGCAGGAAATTGAGGACTATCGGGATACCTGGTTCAGGGAAGCGGTAGAGGACTACCTAAAATCGAAGTCTAGTCACTCTGAGTACCGAACAGAGGTGAGAGTATGTTATCTAATGCATATTTGGAGTGTAGGCAGGAACACTTATAAGCACAAGTTAGAATACAGACCAGAGAGTGGGCCGCCCAGATCATATTGTATCACCATCATCGATCACAACAGGCGAGAGATAAAGAAACCTGATCCCAGGCACTATTACTGAGTGGATTCCCCTAGGGAGTAGTCCTAGAGATGGGAGGGTTGCAATGAATATGTTCTGTATTACAGTAATGCACTTGTTACTGTATGTATCTGTATTTTGTATTGATGTAATTTTTGTATGGTTATGTTGCAGGTTGTCTGTTTGAAGGAAGACCCAGCAAATTTAGAACCAAGTGGGGACCATTGGATCCACCAGATGGAGATTGTAGCCCTGTGTAATTTTGGGGTTACATGTCTTTCTCCTCCTGTGCAATAATCCCTGTTAAAGGGCAGGTTTGTCCTCACCTCATGTGCTGTGTATTATTGGTGAAGGAAGTGACATCAGGCTCTGTGTCCACTTACAGTGACACAAGGGTGGTGCCTACTGAAGCTATATAATATGCAGCACTTTCTCAATTTAGAGTGTGTGCCTCACCATCTGAGTGAGGTGAGTCTATCCAGCAACCTGTCAGGGCTCTGGCAGTGTTTGTGGCCCTCCCATTAGGGAGTGGTGTGGAAGACTATAACTCTTACTTCATTAGGGAGTAAGGGAAGAGCTAGAGCCGCTTTCGGGGCCCTTGCCTTGGAGTGTATGTCAGGGACTTCCTTTGGGTTGGCAACCTGAGATGAGTGGCTAGACGACCAGCCACTATGATGGGCGGCTGCCCATGTCTGCTGTTAATAAAGGATGCCAAAGAGAAAGAACGCTTCTGTCCTGATTGTGGAGTCAGTTGGGAAGAAGGTGCACATAGAGGTTCTCTTTCAGAGACTCCTCCCTACTATGCTGGGGGTCTGGAAGAGATGGAGGTGCTGTACCATGAGTGAGTATGAGAGAGAGAGAGAGAGAGAGAGAGAGAGAGAGAGAGAGAGAGAGAGAGAGAGAGAGAGAGAGAGAGAGAGAGAGAGCGCGCGCTATTTAAGTAACATCACATTTCTTGCTCTGATTTTATGGAGCGTCATGCATTTGGGACTGTGTGTTACAGTATGTGGTGGATAGATAGGTTGTCAATACCCCAACCTCTTCTCGCTTTCTGCATGTTAGGGGAACTTCCTCTTCTTCAGGAAAATAGATAGCTGACACCTTACATTATCTGAATCCGAAGTAATCTCAATGTGATCCATTATTGGCACCGCTCCACTTATAGATCTTGGTCTCATTTCTTTATGTGGTAGTACAGTAACTTCCCACAATGTTTATGGCTAATGCTAATTAAAATAGATTTCTATGAGTTAACGCTTTTTTTGTATAACAACTTAAATTTTGACACTGTTACTTTAATGCAAATTAGAATGAATATCATAACCCAATCATTTTTTATTAATTATTCAAAAAATGATCATCACCTTTTTTATAATGTTAAATTTTAACACCGCAATATTAACCTTTAACTATTCTAACCTAATATCTTACCAAGCCCTTTTATCTTTTGTTCATGCCTTTATTTCTTTAGTTCTATACAACTATATTTTCCCACAACAGCCCTCTCTTGTTCATGTACTGGTTAGCTTGCAATTCAGAGCCAGATAAAAAATGTCTTCAGAAATGTCTCTGCTATGATAAAAAATATAGAAATGTGGTAATGTATTAGCTCAGAGATAGAAACACCCTTGGGTATATCTAGTCTGTACTTTCACTAATTGATGGTTTATTCCCCATTTTATGTATGTGCAGATGTTGTCTGTGTAAACATTTTAATTTAAAAGCTTTATTAAGAAAGAGCAATGCTAGCTGGGGAAAGACAATGCACGAAGGACAGCAGCAATCAGTCTCCTATTGCAGGAAAGAAAAATGTGCTACAGAAAATGTACTATAAAGGGTATGAAAAACAATGCCCATCTTGCAGGCTGTTTATTGCTTTGTGCATCAGCCTTTAACTTACTAAAGGCTCTCTGATAGTACTAATAACATGGGGAGCTTTTGTATTGTTGTTTCTTAAGGTGAGCAATCTAACTTCAAAATGTGAAGAGCTACAACATATATATTGTCTAGAAACTGGGAGAATTGTTTGCTTAGTAGTACACAAACAACATAGAAAATGGTTTTGGTTCTTCAGTCAGTGGTAACTTGTAAAAATACAGTATCTATGCTAGATTGAAGCACCAGGATAGACTTAATTTTCAATATATATCTTTCATGGTAAAATAATATACAATGAACAAATAGTTCTCCTTTATGTAACAGGGTATGTCTTTTCTGCCTATCTTTCCACACCCTGTTATGTAAGTCCTACTAGCTGCAGGCTGTAATGGGTTAATCTGTGAGTTTGTTGACACACCTCATGCCCCTCTTATGAGTGACAGAAGTAAGGTGGTGACTCATGGCCTGTGTAAGCCTATCTGGTATAGGTATAGACCATAAGCCCATCCTGTCTTGGGGAGGGAATAGCAAGTTTTGTCCGTTCCTGCTCTGGAGGAGAGAGGAAGTAGAGATCTGTGAGTCTCTCCCATGGCAGGATGAGCATGCTCACCCCCAGCCTTTGACAGGGGGAACATCTGATTCAGCCACAGAGGCCCTGTAAGACCAAGGGCCATCACCATCCAGAGGTCTGTGACCTCTGAGACTCTGCATCGCTGTGAGGAAGATCTGCAGTGGATGTATGCCATACACTAAAGACCCTTGTTATCACACTCCTGTCTAAGTATGAGTTCTTGGGCATGAGGGAGACATATGCAATAGTGGGAGATGACTAATGAACACCCTGGAACCCACTACGGCTGGAGGCTCTAACACCAGTGAGAAGAACTAAAGAAAGAACCCAAGCCTGTCCTGATCTCCATATCATCGCAGATCCAACTCAGCTCTCCTGATCCTAACAGGTATCCGCACCACACAGGTTGCAGAAGCTGTGCATCTCCCACTGGGGGGGGGGGGGGACAGTGCAACATTTGGAGGTGCTGTTGAGATTAGGGCAGGCTTTTACAGTAAGAGCAAGGAAAATACGCCTCAGACAGAATGCTAAGGGAGAGGGGGATTGGATATAGTGTCCAAGGGACCCCGGCCTACCATAACCATTAACAATTTTCCCCGACAGGGAGCTATAGTCTGGTCTGCCCTATTGGAGCAAACTGTGCTGACATAGTATACTGTCATACCGAGTGTCATGGAGGAGAGAGGGGACTAGATATGGTATCCAGGGGACCTCGGCCTACCATAACCAGGGACCACATTCCCCGCCAGGGAGCTATAGTCTAGTCTGCCCCAATAAGAAGGTCTTGTGTGCTGAATCAAGTGCTATTGCTGGTTCTGAGTCACCCTCGGTATTGATAGCTGTGGAGGTCTGGACGAGATAGATGGTTAACTTAGCCCAAACATTTCTGAATGGATCCAGAGTGTTAGTGCTAGAGCAGGGTGGCGTAAGGTGCCGCCAAGGGGGTCATAGTAGGGGTGCCTGGACCTACTCAGTTGCCTGAGCCTCCGTATAGAGACCCACCGCAGTGCTAATAGCTGTGGATGCACATGGAGACACAGGCACTCTGGATGAAAATTATCATGTGCAAAGTACTGAAGGGGTTTTGTTTAAACTGGAAGGTAACTACTGCCTCAGAATATGCAACCCAAGACAAGTGGTTCCCCGCCCAGAATCGGAGGGACCGCTGCCAGGAAGGACTTTAAAATGGCAGCCACCACATGGTGGTCTTATGCATGAGTCACAAAATGGCACTCCTGCCAAAAACACGGGACTGCATGGGATGCTGTGTGCCACTTTGCAAAAGATTTACAAATAGTTGCATCCTTTCAGCGGCAAACGCTGGCACTGCCCACCAAAGTGATTGTCTCATCCTGTCAGGTCCGTCTAAAGCAAACAGCCCCACCTCTAAATTTCACCCACGGGAGGAGCTAAATATCCTTTAGCCAATCAAGGGCTGTCTCAAGAAAAGGAGGAGCGTTCACTGTTTGTCCACGAGTGTCATTTCCACCAGAGTTGTGACTGAGAGAGGAGCTGCTATACAAACAAGTAAATTCTACCTCAATATGGCTGCTCCTACTGAGTCGCTTGATTTGGAAGTCTCCAATTATTCCCTCCCAGGTGGCTCAGAGAAACAACAGGAAGGGGATATGGAGTGATCACAGGACCATACTAATTGAATAATGTAATTAAATACGTGAATAAGGTAATTAAATTGTGGGTGCAAACTGTGAACTGAAAAGTGAATCAGAAAAAGGGGGAAGGGAAACGCAAAATGATTGTGCCCCTAAAAGAATTCACTAAACTGCACACCACAACGTATAAAAGTTAACTTTTAATAGATTTACTTAAAACGTATATTACCAAAGAGTAGTGTAAAGTGAATTTAAAAATAGATTAAATCGACACTATCAAGCACCCATGTCATCAAATATATGATTATACTATCCCAGTTCACAACCTAATGATGGTGGGATGTAGAGGACAAAAGATGCTATGTCAGGGAATTTACCCCTCTGGGACAACTGTGAGACCCAATGGTATGTCTATGTATATACAAGTCAGCGAACAATTAAATGAATGAATATTCAACGATCCTGCTACAATTGTTACCGTTGAGCACTTCAGTAATAAATTGTCAGTGTGTTGAAGTGCAAATACTTTGAGTGGTAAAGCTAACACTCGCAGTAATAATACTAGTGAGTTTACAATATGATGGAACTGACACTCACAGCAATGTTAATGGTGAATTCACAGCATAAGCTCTGTGAACACACATATCATAGAGAGCAGGGATAACAAGATCACTGACTGTAGGGATTAGATTATGTAACCAAATACTGAGGTCTATGCACAATGAACCAGGAGACTGCAAACACTACATTAAAACAGCTCCAAGTAGGAGACTGACAACATTGCGCGTCCAACGCGCGTTTCCCTCCAGCAAAGGAGCTTCTTCAGGGACAAAATTTACTGGGGGAGAGAAGGCTGAACCCTTTTATACCCTTTCAGTGCCGTGATTGAAAAATCTATAGCTATCAGCTGTTGCGCATGCGCACTGCGCTCACGCACAAATTTACTCAATAAACGATTCATATGCTACTGAGATTCAATCCCATTAAAATCCTAAGCATTGTACCTTGATAGCGCAATTTCTAACTGTTCCGCCGATCGTTTCGAGGGCTTGTAAGTCCATAAAACATTGGCGACGCATAAAACGGCTTCTGCGCATGCGCAGGGACTTAGAAATTATTTACTGTTCACGGCCGTGCAAAATACGCATGCGTGGGGACTTAGAAACAATTTCCTCTACCCGTTCGTAGTGCGCATGCGCGGGGACTTAGAAATTGTTAGCTATTGCTGTCCGATCGTATTGCGCATGCACGGGGACTTAGAAATTGTTTGCTGTTCCTGGCCGTACATAATGCGCATGCGAAGGGACTTAGAAATAATTTCCTCTGCCCATTTGTAGTGCGCATGCGCGGGGACTTAGAAATTGTTTGCTATTTCTGTCCATTTGTATTGCGCATGCGCGTGGACTTAGAAATTGTTGGCTATTACTGTCCGATCGTATTGCGCATGCGCGGGGACTTAGAAATAATTACTCCTATTGCCCATTCGTATTGCGCATGCGCAGGGACTTAGAAATAATTCTACAATTCTGCCAATTGGTATAGCGCCTGCGCAAGCCACATACTAAGGCATTCAATGCGCAGGAGTGGGCTAATAGAGTCTAATAGCCACATTCCTATAGTTAACATACATATAGAGCTCTTATAGGGTAAATGTGGCAGGTACAAGCCATAGAAAGGGGATAAGGGTATGCAAAACCTATATAACACATTATGTATAAGGTGATTGCATATGCTGGATTATTCACAGTCCCCCATACATATGATACTAAACAATGTGTCAAAGTACAATGTAGTGATGGATAGAATACATATAATGATTAAAAAGAACATATATGTGTACATGCGAGATGTTAATTGACTGCTCTCATCAGATAATTATTTTAAAGCACTTGTACACACCTTACATATACACTAAACCCACAGTTGGGTTTAGAGCTCTAGTATTATAGTCACTAGTCTATACGGAAATAATAAATCATAATACTGTAATATATTTTATTTCAATACCAAACGCTGGAAACAAACACAGAGGACATGGAAAATGGCACAGCTGGCTACCTGATAGTGAGGATCGGATGCCAAGTTCATCTACGATGCATTTGCTCGCACTGTCGCTTGCCTGGCGGGCCTGTCAGTCTAGAAGTGTGGTGTCAACACTGTGGCACCTACTATCTGTGGGAATATCTTCAAGAGGGAAAGTGGTATAGGGAGGAGAGGAGATCAGCAGTGACAATCTCTCCTCTGTGGCAGTGGAAAAATAGTCTAGGAAGGAACGAGGAGAGTTGGGAAGAGGTGGGTTTCCTCTCCTTTGTGATGCTTTGCCAGGCCTTTACTGCAGCTGTCTTCAGTTGTTTTTTGTTCGTGGGTCTTTCTGCCTTAAGTTTTGTCTTCAGCAAGTGAAATGCATGCTCGATCGGGTTGAGATCAGGTGATTGACTTGGCCATTGCAGAATATTCCACTTCTTTGCCTTAAAAAAAACTCCTGGGCTGCTTTCACAGTATGTTTTGGGTCATTGTCCATCTGTAAAGTGAAGCGCCGTCCAATCAACTTTGCTGAATTTGGCTGAATCTGAGCAGACAATATATCCCTATACACTTCACAATTCATCCGGCTGCTGCTGTCTTCTGTCACATCATCAATAAAAACTTGTGACCCAGTGCCATTGTAAGCCATGCATGCCCATGCCATCCCACTGCCTCCACTGTGTTTTACAGATGATGTGGTATGCTTCGGATCATGAGCCGTTCCAAGCCTTCTCCATACTTTTTTTCCCCCATCATTCTGGTACAGATTGATCTTAGTTTCATCTGTCCAAAGAATGCTGTTCCAGAACTGGGCTGGCTTTTTTAGATATTGTTTGGCAATGTCTAATCTGGCCTTTCTATTCTTGAGGCTTATGAATGGTTTGCACCTTGTGGTGAACCCTCTGTATTTGCTTTCGTGAAGTTTTCTCTTTTTGGTAAACTTGGATAATGATATGCCTACCTCCTGGAGAGTGTTCTTCACTTGGCTGGATGTTGTGAAGGGATTTGTCTTTACCATGGAAAGGATCCAATGATCATCCACCACAGTTGTCTTCTGTGGACGTCCAGGCCTTTTTGTATTGCAGAGCTCACCAGTGCGTTCTTTTTTTCTCAGAATGTACCAAACTGTTGATTTGGCCACTCCTAATGTTCCTGCTATCTCTCTGATGGATTTTCTTTTTCTTTTTTGCAGCCTAAGGATGCCCTGTTTCACTTGCATTGAGAGGTCCTTTGACCGCATGTTATGGGTTCACAGCAACAGCTTCCAAATGTGAATGCCACACCTGGAATCAACTCCAGACCTTTTACCTGCTTAATTGATGATGAAATAACGAAGGAATAGCCCACACCTGTCCATGAAACAGCTTTTAAGTCAATTGTCCAATTACTTTTGGTCCCTTGAAAAAGAGGGGGCTACATATTAAAGAGATGTAATTCCTAAACCCTTCCTCCAATTTGGATGTGAATACCCTCAAATTAAAGCTGATACACTGCACTTTAAGCCCATATTCATTATTTAACTGTAACTTGAATTTATTTTGGTACACAACCGAAATAACAAAACTTGTATCAGTGTCCAATTATTTCCGGACCTAACTGTATATATATATATATATATATAAATATATATATATATATATATATATATATATATATATATATATATATATATATATATATATATATATATTTATTTATATATATATATATATATATATATATATATTTATATATATATATATATATATATATATATATATATATATTTATATATATATATATATACATACATACCAATACAGAAAAAAGAAACCCCAAAATAACACTCTACCATACAAGAAATATATCAAAATATATTAAATCACATACTGTACAGATATAAATAATTAAAAAGGAGCAGTGGTGTCCTCCTATATGCACACAGCCATAGACTCTCTGACCTTCAACACATACTTCATCTGACTTTTTCAGACTCGAAAACTGGATTTCCCAAAACAAACTGTTTTTAAACACTGACAAGACTGTAACAATGGTATTTGGGACCAAGACTACATTTTTAAACCTTCCAGCGACTGAACTCCAGATTAGAACCAACACTAACACCACCCTAACTCCTGTTACTAGTTTTAAATACCTGGGCATATGGTTTGACTCCCACTTAACATTCGGGATGCACATTGATACCCTGACAACCAAGACCTATGCCAAACTAGGGGTACTTTACAGGAACAAATCCTCCCTAAGTCTCCTGGTCAGAAAGCGTATCGCACAGCAGATGCTAATGCCAATTATTGACTATGGAGACATATTATACGGCTCGGCACCTCAAACCCACCTTAGCAAACTTGACACCCTCTACAATTCAATTTGTCATTTTGTTCTTCAATGCAACTATAACACACATCTCTGCGAAATGCTCAGAGAACTAGATTGGTCATTACTCGAGTCTAGGCGCAAAGTTCACCTTTCCTGTCTTGCCTTCAAATTCTTTATGGGCAAGCTACCCAGCTACCTGATCAAGCTCCTCACCCCTACCACATGCAGCACCTACAGTATCACCTGAGATCAGACTCCAAAAGACTGTTCATGGTCCCAAGGCTCAACAAAGTATCCAGCCGCTCCTCCTTCTCTTACCGTGCACCCCAAAATTGGAACAACCTACCAGAGACTCTTACATCCACCACCAGCCTAGGACATACTTGAAAACGAGAGGTAACTCTCAATGTATTACTTCCTGGTAAAATATTTTATAAATAAATAAAGCTGAAATAATACTGAGCCTCTTAGATAAGTGGAATGAATCAACAATGAGCTATACATACAGATGCCACAAATCATTAGGAGGGACAGGATCTGAACCTTGGATGTGGAAAGTGTAAAGGCAAGAGAATTCGTGCCTCAAAAACACTCTGACCGGCCGGTTAAGGCTACCTAAATGAGCCCCCCTGTGTGAGGTGATCATGTAAAGGTAGAGGCATATAACATCAGCAAAATCACATAATATGGGCTGAGCCTGTAGATAAAGCACACACAGAAAGGCATTTAGTATAAATGACAGATAACAATGACAAGAGCCTGAAAGGGGGTCACAGAAGTATTTAGACCAGTCCAGCAAGGTAGTAGCAAGCGTCCACAGCCAAGAGAGTGTTCGTAGGTTCAGAAGGAGTGAGCTGCAACCGCTCCACTGCGCTTGCTCCCAAGATGACAGGGGCACGGACCGTGAGATCCAGCAAGGAGGGAGAGACACAGCTGAGACCACCACCGCATCCTGAAGAAACAGACAAGCCCCGATGCGCACGTTTCGCCACCTGCTTCGTCCGGGATATATATATATATATATAATCAAAAAATAAATAGATGATACCGTTCTGTGGCTAACGAAATGCTTTTATTTGTACGAGCTTTCGAGATACACTGATCTCTTCTTCCGGCGATGTTACAATGAATAAAGCAAGCAAAAGGTATACTTAAAACAGTGTCTCTTGGAATGTTATCTGTGCTAGTCCTTCCCCCAGTGTGGATGTGTTTTATGGCTAGAAGTGTCAAAAGGTTCCTGAAAGCAAGTAATGTAAGAGTGTGTGTATCTGTGTGAATATAAATGAATGGAGAGCCCACAGTATATACAGTGCTTTACAAAAGGTGTGTGTGGAGTGGGAGTGGATATAAATGGTGTGGGTAGGTGTGGAAATGTGAGAGATTGTAGCACAACTAAAAGTGTGTGTGGATACTATGTGGTCCCTATAGGTGTATAGGGATGGAAAAACAAGGAGTATTAGTATGTGTAAGAGAGCTGTGTGTGCATACATATAGCACAGTATGTACAGACATGGCCTATAGTGCTCATGGGAAGAAAGTTCACTTGTGTCAGTAATGACTCTTAAAATTTCGATGGAAAAACAAGGAGTATTAGTATGTGTAAGACGGTTGCATGAATACAAATTTATGCAACTGTTCGGGACACTTAGCGGTGGCCTAAACAGAGATCAAAATTTTATGAGTCATTACTGACACAAGTGAACTCTCTTCCCATGAGCGCTAAGGGCCATGTCTGTACATACTGTGCTATATGTATGCACACACAGCTCTCTTACACATACTAATACTCCTTGTTTTTCCATCCCTATACACCTATAGGGACCACATATGCCCGAACAGTTGCATACATTTGTATTCATGCAACCGTATCTCTTTCGGTGTTTTAAGATTACCTTTGAGGGTTACTGAAAGAGAGAGGTTGCATGAATACAAATTTATGCAACTGTTCGGGACACTTAGCGGTGGCCTAAACAGAGATCGAAATTTTATGAGTCATTACTGACACAAGTGAACTCTCTTCCCATGAGCGCTATAGGCCATGTCTGTACATACTGTGCTATATGTATGCACACACAGCTCTCTTACACATACTAATACTCCTTGTTTTTCCATCCCTATACACCTATAGGGACCACATATGCCCGAACAGTTGCATACATTTGTATTCATGCAACCGTATCTCTTTCGGTGTTTTAAGATTACCTTTGAGGGTTACTGAAAGAGAGAGGTTGCATGAATACAAATTTATGCAACTGTTCGGGACACTTAGCGGTGGCCTAAACAGAGATCGAAATTTTATGAGTCATTACTGACACAAGTGAACTCTCTTCCCATGAGCGCTATAGGCCATGTCTGTACATACTGTGCTATATGTATGCACACACAGCTCTCTTACACATACTAATACTCCTTGTTTTTCCATCCCTATATACCTTTAGGGACCACATAGTATCCACACACACTTTTAGTTGTGCTACAATCTCTCACATTTCCACACCTACCCACACCATTTATATCCACCCCCACTCCACACACACCTTTTGTAAAGCATTGTATATACTGTGGGCTCTCCATTCATTTATATTCACACAGATACACACACACACTCTTATATCACTTGCTTTCAGGAACCTTTTGACACCTCTAGCAATAAAACACATCCACACCGGGGGAAGGATTAGCACAGATAACATTCCAAGAGACACTGTTTTTAAGTATACCTTTTGCTTGCTTCATTCAGTGTAACATCGCCGGAAGAAGAGATCAGTGTATCTCGAAAGCTTGCACAAATAAAAGCATTTCGTTAGCCACAGAACGGTATCATCTATTTATTTTTTGATTATTGAAACTCGGCTAACACGGTACTGATACCTCTACATATATATATAAATATATATATATATATATATTTTTTTTTTAATATATATTTTATTATACTATTTAAACGTAATTGTTTTTGTTGCTCTATGAAAGGAAACATTTAATAGATAAATAGACATGCATTTGCTCTTAATAGCAAGCCAGCAGCTCATCAGCCTCTATTCAACATCATTGTACAGGTACATTAGTAAATGTATCAATCTATGATCTGGGACAAAAAAAATCTTACTAAATAAAATCCTTGTTTATTTTAGGCATGGCAGATGTTTTTTTTTTTTTTTTTGACCATCAATAAATTAAAATGATATTAAAAAAGTTAAAGATGAAGGGAGTTATGTCTTATTGTTAAACCATGTTTTATTCAGCTGCCTTCTGTATTAATAATTCTACTCTAATTTACATTTTGCACCTTTTTAAATCAGAGATTTTTTTTTCGGTTTGTAGTTACAACACCTGGCAGGGGTACCTCTTGCTGCTGGTTCCTTGCCAGGTTTCCTCTACATGTGTTGCGTAGACAGCTGATATTACTTTTCTTTGTGCGACACTAATTCTCTATGCCACCATCTGTTGAGTTTAAAGACTTGCCCTATCTCCTTTTAGGTGTGATATGTGAAAATCTGTGAAAAAAGCTGTTTGTAATTTCTTTTGAAATCATCTGAGTAAGATTTATGCTTTTAGTCCCAAGATCTGCAAGATACATTTGAAATCAAAAGCAAATGCCATGTTCCTTGTGGGGGTCATGGTTTAGAAAAATGTATTAAAATATTATGGAGTTGTTCAACAAGAGAATAACCCCATATTGTGTTTTGTAATATATAAATATCCATTGATATTACAGACAAAATAAGTGATCGTCCTCATCTTCGTCTTTATTTAGTTTCCCTCAGAGAAAAGGGGACTAGGTCTAGAACTCGCTCCCACCAAAGGGGGCATCGCCGGACCCTTACATCAGGTTAGAAAATTAATTAGAACTAAACAGAAAAATACATAGTAAACAAAATAAAAGAACATAATTAGAGTAAAGCTAGATGGAAAAAGTGAGTTTTGCACTGTGTTCCAAACTCTGTGCATTCCGGACATCTGTGGTAGTGAGATCCAGATCCTAGGGGCTACACTCAAAAAGGCGTAACCTCCCAAGGTTGTATGTTAAATCCGTGGGCAGAACAGTCGGACAATCTTTCTGACCTCAGAGTACTGTATATATACCAGCTGATTGTCGAGAAAGGCGGTGGTGCATAGGAATCACACATCACTGCAAAATGCTCAAAGAACTAGATTGGTCATCACTCGAGTCTAGGCGCAAAGTTCACCTTTCCTGTCTTGCCTTCAAATTCTTTATGGGCAAGCTACCCAGCTACCTGATCAAGCTCCTCACCCCTACCTCATGCAGCACCTACAGTATCACCTGAGATCAGACTCTGATTGCGGAGACCGGATGTACTATGCTCAAAATGGCCAACACACCAACGCACACCTAGATTTTGCACATGGAGTGGGTCTGACATCATTAATTAGTGGTATATCGATCCCAGCCAGTCACAATCTGTCTTTGCTCTGACTTCAGTCTTGTTTGGATTAAACTTCAACCCATTCTGACCCATGCACTGGCTATATCCAACATGCATTTTGACAGTGCAGCAACCGATGCCCGGGGTCTTATGTAAGAGAGACATAAATCAGGACGTGCTCATTCTGAGACTCCTAAGGCATTCGAACAGAACGGACATGGATCCAAATCACAGGTCACACTATGTATCCGCCCAGTGCGGGATAATTTCAGTGAAGCAATCCTTGACAAGTGTCTCCTTTGGGCAAAGATCTGAAAATGGGATAACCACTGATGCAATCGCAGCTCTGTTGTGATTGATCTTTCTAGCAAAGAAGGATTGAAACTTCGTACTGTACATCACTTTTCAGAAGGAACTATCTCGACAGTAGTACAACCCGGATGTAACAGGTTGTTAACTATCCTGAGGTGTAGAAATTACATTAACCAGGCATTAAAGAGGTTAATATTACTAAAATGACACTTCCTACCCTCCTGTACTACCTAAGTTGTGTGTAAAGTACAGTAACTGTGCAATGCTTTATTAATGGCTAATGCAAACAAGGGGTTAACCTCTATCACCAACTAATAACCTTCCTTAAGGCAACAAATCAATATCTAGCCTAAATGAGTACCTAGATTGCCACATTGATTGCCAATTTAAACCAGCAAGTACATTTGGTTACTTACCCCATCTGATATGAAGCTCCTCCTGATCTTCATGCCTGTAGCCCCCTGGAAAATAATTCAAAAAGGGATGATGCCCAACCATAACAAATAATCCAAGGCCTTAAGTGTAAGAGTTTAGCAGTTATCCACAAAGCTAATTATATGTAACACCTCTACCCCCCTCAACCCCCCCCCTGGCTGCAGGGGGTAGGTTGTACATTCGTAGATAATGTCTTTTAGTCTGAAACTGAGGTCCAACCCTTTCCCTTAGAGTGTCAGCTTCCCGGTCAAGTACTTGTGATCTCAGGGTCTTTTCTGCACAGGTTCAGGCCAAGGTGGTGAGGGAGGTGACGATAGTGTGATGTGCAGGTGCAGGAACACAGAAATTGGGCACCAGGATCTCTTTTGTAACTTAAGATGTTTATTGGATAGGCAAGCACATAAATCTCACTGCTGTATAATCTCATAGGTCACCATACCTCAGTATCAGTACAATCGATTTCCAGTTGCCAAATCTCCTTAGGGCATTTTTATATTAGACCCTTCCCAATGAATACTTATGATCAGGCCTTAGCTTCTAGTCCCACCTTAATTCCACACCCAACCTCATCTGCAAGGGTGTTCTCATTTTGGTGTCCTAGTCTCTATTCCCTGTATCCAGAATACTCCTTCTTGCTTACTAGGGAAGGTCTTGCTTACTAGGGAAGGTCTTGCACTCTTCTCTGGCCCTTCACTGTTCATCCCAGAAGTTTGAGACTCCCAGGCAGTCTACACATTCCCTGCTCACACACCCCTAGTTGAGGGATGAACTGGCACTTCCCTAGGTGAAGGAACAGCTTTTTGCAGAACCCACTTAGACATACAGCAGGAGGGGACAAACTATGCCTCCCCCTCTTCTTGCAACTCCACAAGCCCAGACTTGTGACTGTAAATTGCTACACTCAGCAACTGAGGGGAGAGGATCTCACCAACTAACTATTAACCCTAGCACTGCCTGCTCTTACCAGGACTAATGTGCCAGGCAGGGGGGGGGGGGGGGATAGTGAGGATGCTACATATATACAAAAAACATATGTTGTTTAGCATAGGGTTATAGTTATGTTAATTTAGCACTAACTTGCTCACTCTCCTAAGTAACATCAGGTTAAATCCCGGCGCTAACCCAAACAGACTTTCATGGAGATTTTAAGCTCTCACAAACAGAGCCCTAATTACCTCTGTATCTGTTTGTGCATGTGTTGTCCTCCCCTGTATGTAACTGTTCATGTTTTTGTAATATACATAACTCTGTACCCCATTGTACCGCACTGCGGCATATGTTGGCGCTTCACAAATAAACAAAAATTATAATAATGTGATGTTAGAGGGAACACCTCTTGCAAACATTAGCACTAACTCATTGTGCAGGAATTCAAAGTCTTGAGTACTTCAGCCAACAACGCTGTTGTGCAGTAAGCAGACAAAGGATAAAACACAATGCTCCACACAATTGACCAGGGAGGTTGCCAGGCGGTTCCCCCCTCCGCTTCGGCCCCCTAACTACCCCAAATAACGACAGGAGACAGGACTGGAGGTAAATGGCTGCGGCTATTTATTAAATTAAGAGGGGTAAATGGTACTCCCCGCCAGAGTGTACCTTTGACAGGCCCCCGCCAGCTTGGCCATCAATAGGGTCCTCTTGACCCCTCCCCTGGGACGGGGATGGCGGTGTGGGGGGTGGGCCAGCGGGGAGGAAGGCCGGCTTCCCCTGTCATGAAACCCCCCTGCCCATGGCTGGGAGGGGGGGCGTCGCTTTACTATGGCAAGGAATCATTTCAGTGCTCAGAACTGGGGTTTCTATTTTTCTCTTTGCCATTTTAGGGTATGAGAATGCATTTTACCTGTTTGTAATAGGAAATATGTTAAGAAATGCAAGTAAGAATGGAAAGTAATTGGTGCTGTGCTGGTTTCTGGCTAAAATATATTAATTATGCTCTTCTCAGCAATACTGTAAATGTGAATGTATGAAATGGAGCTTTGTCAGGCTAGGATATAAATATTGTGATCTACTGGAATTATCAGGCAAGAATTTGTAGCCGTCATGAAAGGGATTAATTTCAGCTCCCTGGGCTGTACTGGTCCTTCTAAAATGCTAACATATTTTTAGTGTAAGTACAATTGTACTTACACTAAAATGACTGCACACAGCAAACAGAGTTTACCAGTTGAGCAAAAGGTGTTAATATTCTCTCTTGTATCCACATTTTGTTCCTTAATCTGACTTGCCTTTTGCAATTGAAAAACAATATTCTATAAGAAAAATGCATACAATTGATGAAATAAAATATTCCACAGCACTTTCAACTGTCACGCAACTTGCGTTACACATTTATTAGGACTGTATCACATGGTCTCACATAGCTTGAAATAAATATTACACTGTTGGGAGAGCCCGATATAGCCCTAAACGTGCCCCCTTTTTATTAGCATTTTCCCCTTAAATGTTTTTTCTTCCCACCAATGGCACTACCCCCACCCTCCCGCACAAATATTACCCTGTCTCTGACATCACACTCCCCACCCCTGGCAGATACTTTCCTCCTCCCTCTGTAGGTATAGATCCTGTGCTGTAGAGTTGAGGAGGGGTCTCACTCAGATCTCACTCATGTGTGAGGTGCAGTCTCACTCTGTTGTGGGGGACCTTTTTACCGATCTCTATTCCATTCATTGTTGAAATTGTGGTGAGCTCGAAAATTGACAGGTATGCCTGTCATCGTCCAGTATCATTTTCTGAATGAGGTGCGATTTTACCTGGTGAGTGACCTGTGGGGCCCCGCTATTCTGGGTGATAATTCTCTCTCCCATCACTAGGAACTCCTGGTGTAGGCGAAGGTGCACCTCGTGTTGCTCTTCTTTTAGAGTCTGATGCAGGGACAGCGCCGTCTGCTGTGCTAATAATGACATAGTTTCAGTTTGTGACTTTGTCAGCTTCTGTATGAACGATGCAGTACTTTCCGTTTGTATTTTTGAACTCTCGTCATGAGATTTTGATCATTGTTGCAACCCCTGCATTAAAGTAACAGCACACTCTGTTTGACTGCGCTGTGGAATAGCCATATTCTCTGCTTGGGCATGCTATACAGAGGTCAACAATTCTTCAATTTTTTCTTCTCAGGTGTATTCTTCATCTAGACCTCTGGCGGCGCTATTTCCTTAATTCTTCACACTTTTCCCTGTGTATTCTGTAAGCACAACAGCTCATACACAGACAGGTGGGACAGACTTTGCTTGCAGAATTTGTTCTTCACTTCAGTTGGGTGGCCATTTTAAATCCCACATTTATTTTCAAACCCACAGTTTCCACGTCTCAGTGCCTTTTGGATTGCCAGTATTAAACTCCACCAATTGTGATGCCCACACCACAGGGTTGTAGCATCTTTTAGTCCCAGATTAAGGCAGGAAACGTAGTATTTCTCTATATTGTTTTTTTTTTACAGGGATACCTAATATACTAACAGGCCCACTGTCTCTTTAAGTCAAAACAAAATCATAAAATAAACTCCTATTCCTCTTAGGAGACTTACTACACGTAAAGCTTCTACCCTTACTACCCGGGTGTACAGCTAAGCTGGTTACAACCCCAAACAGGTACTATTATGGCTGAACATATAAAGTCTCTGAACACAGCAATAAAGGATTTCGCTTATCTGTTACTCCAGGGTCTGAAGCAGACGTCCCCGCTTCAGCATGGTCTTGTGTCATTCCTTCCATGGGGAGCTCAGCCCCACGAGAGCTCAGAGAATCTCTCCTCTGCAAGTCCAATGTTAAGGACAGGACATCCCTGCTTCAGCATGGTCTCTCATCCTTCCTTGTCTGGGGAAAGCAGTCTCTCATTCCTCTCTCTCCCTCTCCTCTGATTAGCTGCACCTGAGGGTAGTTTATTCAGGGGGAATTAACTCCCAGTGTGTTGGAAAAGTTCCATAGCTACCCTATTCCAGCACCTAGAGGACAGTGATGGTATCACTATATGTATAGTTACCAGTGGAACCGCAACTTTCACCCGGTGATGTCACCTCATAGAGATTGTCTCTAACATGCTTTTAACTTCTACTTTCTTGTGAGTGTAGGTCCAATGGACTGTGTTATCTGTAGTTTAAATATTAAACTACATTAAACTACATTCTATACAGTATTATGCTATGGAGCTTGTGCTTCCTTTTGTCTTTTATATATATATATATATATATATATATATATATATATATATATATATATATATATATATATATATATACATACAGTGGTTGACAAATCACCAAAAAATCTACTCGCCACACAAAAAAATCTACTCGCCACCTAGTACCAAACGTATGCTGCTTGGGCCAATAGGAGCTCGCCACGATGTTAAATCCACTCGCCCGGGGCGAGCAAATGTATAGGTTTGTCGAACACTGTATATATACATAAAGCAAGCAGTCAGCACTCTAATGTAAGGCAAAAGGCAGTTGCTAGTCCCATAGGAATCCACATAACATACGAACCAGCCCAAAGACCAGTAAAGAGACAGCAACCAACGAGGGATAATCCAAAATAATCTGTATTGAGATAAACAGATACACGAAAGCTTTCGTGTATCTGTTTATCTCAATACAGATTATTTTGGATTATCCCTCGTTGGTTGCTGTCTCTTTACTGGTCTTTGGGCTGGTTCGTATGTTATATATATATATATATATATATATATATATAGTTTGTTTTTTCTCTGGCATACAAATACACATTGAACTGGTGGTGCCCACCTTGCTTTAGCACTACTATCCAGATCATCTTGCTCTTCCTCAATGCTGATAATTTCTAGATCTAAATGAGCAGAATAGTCATACTGCTTTATAGTGTTAGAATGTTCCTTTGTCAGGAAAGTCAGAGTCAGGGCAAGTATAGTGCTCATGGCTTGCTGGGAATAGGGCACTATATGGTTACATGTTGAATTTTTCTTTCCCACTGCAGCTATTTTTATAAATCTACTTTTTAAAGAACTTACAGCCGGATTAGTCTTAGCTTTGTGTGTGGGCATAGCTGTAGAAGATATATTAACAGTAAGAGTTTGCTTTTGCTTTTGCTTCTACCCTTGGTTTTGGCTACAGACTTAAGCCCATATTCACTTAATGGTGATAAGCTTTAGCATGTCCTATCTCCCTATCGCTTCGCTAAGGGAGCCCTGATCCACCACCTGGAAACAACTCAAAAGATTCCCACACAAACACTAATCAACCGGCTCAACAAACACCAAGTTATACAAGTAGTGGTAAATCCCCTGGTTAACAACTTCAGAAAAGGACAATGGGGGTTATGCACTAAGCTCCGATAAGTCACTTTTAAAGTGCAAAGTGCTCTGAAACATGATTTTGAGCTCAACCCGATGCACTAAGCAACGCAAACAGGCACTTTGCTCATTCGTAACCCTGTTTGCGTTAAATTCTGCCCTTAAGCGGGATGCACTAAGCAACGCAACCTTAGCGTACGCGAAAGTTGCGTTGATCAGAACACGTCAGGTCAAAGTAGACGCAAAAAAAGCTGGACTTAGAAAAAATGATTGCTTTTCATTTTTGCATGCGCAAAACCCATACAACAAGCTGGTGGGTGTCCCCGGCTGACCCCGTGGGGGTCCCCGAGGGAGCCCGGGGGTCGTGCAGGTGTCCCCAGCTGACCCCGTGGGGATCCGGGGGTGGGGGTCCTCGGCTCACCAAACGGGGGTCCCGCGGGCCTGCGGTACCAATGTTGCGCCTCCAAAAATACACCCCCCCTAACACATACTATACAGTAATGGGCAAAATTACTATTATCCACATATGGATAATAATGCATTTGCCCATTTTAAATACATATAAATGACAATAAATACAGTAAAAACATATTACACTATTGCACTGTGGACCCGTAGTGCCCACCCGTGAGTCCCCAGACCCCCGTGGGAACCACCCGAGGCCCCTCAGACACCTGTGGGTCTGAGCCAGGGCTCCCAGACATCCGCGGGCCTACCGTGGGGACCCAATTGTGGCCCATGATTGGGCCGTGAAAACCATGTGCTTTGGCCGAGAAAAAAAAAATGATGACGTCATTTAAAGGCAATGAAAGCACAGCCAATAACAATGGCTGTGCTTCAATTGCCTTTGTGATGACGTCATGAAAAGAAAGATGGCCGGCCTCACATGGTACGGTAGCCAATCAGAGCGTGGGAACTACATCCCAACTCTGATTGGCTCTAGTAGACCATGTGACAGAGGCTTGGGGGAGAACAGATGCGATGTAATTGAAAGCCTGTCACATGGCACATCACCGTAGACCCGTAGTGCCCACCCGTGGGTCCCCAGACCCCCGTGGGAACCACCCGAGGCCCCTCAGACACCTGTGGGTCTGACCCAGGGCCCCCAGACATCCGCGGGCCTACCGTGGGGACCCAATTGTGGCCCACGGTGACCCGCGGAGACCACCTGGTGGGCCATGGCACCTGGCGGGACCCACCAACAGGCCTCCAGAACCTGTATGAAACAAGTTGCTGGTAACCTGTAGGTCTGTGAGGTGACCCGTCAGGTCCACTGGGGACTCACGTGGGCCTGGGGTATGAACCCTGTGTGTAAAAGAATAAATCATGTATTTATGGGGGGGGGCACATGGGGTGGGTTATGTATTTAATAAATAGAATGATGTTTATTGTGGGGCAGTGTATTGTTTTTATTGTGGGTACTGGGGGTGGGGGGAGTGGGTATTGGCCCCAAGGGTATGTGGGTAGGCCTACCGGCTGGGTAGTGGGTGAGGGTGGTTAGGCATCATGGGGTGGGGGGTTTGTGGGGGAGGGTATGTAGGCCTCCCGAGTGGTGGGTGAGGGTGGGTTAACCCCTTAATGCCTGTAGCGGTTAATAACCGCTATGGTGATTAAGGGGTTAGGGGACATTACATTGGATGTTTTTATTCTTGTGTATGTGTTTCAGCATCGGAGGGGGCATGGGCAGAATGAATATGAGGATGAAGATGGCCTTCATCGTGGGTGCCTGTAAAAGGTATGTGTCATATATATTGACTGTATTAATTGTAATTTATATGTATTTAAAATGGGCAAATGCATTATTATCCATATGTGGATAATAGTAATTTTGCCCATTACAGTACTGTATGTGTTAGGGGGCGGGGGGGATGTGTGTTGTTTATTGGGGCAATTGTCCCCAATAAACATGCTAATGTGCCTTAACCCCTTCATTGCCTTAGCGGCTTTCCGCTAAGGTAATGAAGCTGCATTAATGTAAATTTTAATAATAGTGTGTGGTAGCAGGGGGTCCCCTGAGCTGAACCGCATTGATTTCTGCCTCAGAGACCCCCTGCTTCCCGAGTTACAGGCCCTGGTTTGGGGCATCGGTGCCAGTGTGGACGCCATCTTTATAGAGCCCACGTCGCGTCTTGGACGCTATAAAGATGGTGGCGACACTGGCACCCGATGCCCCATACCGGGGCCTGTAACTCGGGAAGCATGGGGTCTCTGAGGCAGAAATCAATGCGGTTCAGCTCAGGGGACCCCCTGCTCCTGCACACTATTATTAAAAATACATTAAAGCAGCTTCATTACCATAGTGGATATCTGCTACGGTAATGAATGATTGTTTATTGTTATGTGTGTTTTAATACTAGTGTAGATGTGCAGGGGGTCTCCTGAGCTGAACCGCATTGGTGTCAGCCTCGGGGACCCCCTACTTCAGGAGATATAGGCCCCTTTATGGGGTGCCGGTATCCCCTGCAGAATTTAAATGTCCCGGTCACGTGACGCGGAAGCTTTAAAGTGCAGGGGATACCGGCACCCCATAACGGGGCCTGTATCTCCTGAAGTAGGGGGTCCTCGGACCTGAAACCAATGCGGTTCAGGTCCTGAGACCCCCTGCTCATATACACTATTATTAAAATGTATTTATTTAGTGTACGATCGCCTGTAACAGTCTTCCATGGAGATGGCAAATCTCCATGCAAATGTTACAAGCGGCTTTTTTTTCTATCAGCTAGCGTACGTAAAGGTTAAGAATGCTAGCAGGGAGGAAAAAAAGCATCACGTACGCTGTGGCGGTTCTGAGCTATTTTGAGCAGGTACGTTAAAAAATGGGTTCAAGGCCTTAGTGCATCGCGTCCCCGGCCTCACTTTTTAACGAACCTGCTTTTTTGCAAAATCAGAACGCAAAGCCATTGAGCTTAGTGCATAGCCCCCAATGTCTCTAAATAAAAACAGGAAATAGAGTAACAAATGGGAAGGCATATGTCAACAAAATAATTATCCTGAAATGTGCAACCCAACAAGTGGAAGCACCAGGGAAGAATGTGCAGTAACCGAGCTTCAACAGTTGCCCTCACCTTCATAAAGGCTGTTCTACACAGGTGAAACGTTGGATTTCATGGCACAATACCTTTTCATTGATTAGCAAGTCCGTGTGCCCATCTTACTTTCATCTTCATTGTTGATCTTTTTGGGATCTTTGGATGCCCTTGTGAATTGGAGCACTGACTGATAAGTATTTGGTGTTGTTCTACAGTGATCCTACATTTTCCCTCGTCTTAATAGTCCACTCTTCAACATTTAGTCTCAGATTTCTTATCCAATCTACTTCTTATTTCCTTAAATCCTAGAAGTAGTATCACCAGCTCAATTTATTTTTATTTATTTATAAAATATTTTACCAGGAAGTAATACATTGAGAGTTACCTCTCGTTTTCAAGTATGTCCTGGGCACAGAGTAAAACAAAATAATACATGGTTACAAATACAGTTACATAAATGAACAAGGTATACATTATATACAAGACATTGCATGCACAGTTAAAGAAAATATATATTATGAGCGTATGAAACAGTTACAGACCAGATTAAAGTGTGAGACAGCCTTAGATTTGAAAGAACTTAAGCTGGTGGTGGATATGAGAGTCTCTGGTAGGTTGTTCCAGTTTTGGGGTGTACGGAAGGAGAAGGAGGAACGTCCGGATACTTTGTTGAGTCTTGGGACCATGAATAGTCTTTTGGAGTCTGATCTCAGGTGATAGGTACTGCATGTGGTAGGGGTGAGGAGCTTGTTCAGGTAGCTGGGTAGCTATAAACTCACCCCTTCAAAATTTTCTTTAACCAGCACAGCTGTGTAAGAACTAGGTGACTCGCAATATATACATATGATTTCTTATAGCTCATATCCGAAATCTTGCCTCCATAAACCTTACTCCTCCCCACCAATGCTAAAACCAATAGCATGCCTGACCAGGCTACAACCACCGGGGGGACTGATCCCGACACTATTGAGCTTGCACCCTCCCCCCCTTGCATTGCAGCCATACACCTACTGCATGCCGGGCCAGCCAAAACCCTAAGTGACCCAAACACCTGACACCCTCCTAAGAAGCACTCTGAAGCCCCCTTTTACTACCACCCCTGCCTTGTCTACATTCCAGATGTCCCCACATGGGCTTCTTTCTATTCTGTCTAGGAATTATTACGCAATATTTCTAGTATCATGGTAGAGATAAATATAGGAGATTATTATTATATCTTTTTAACAGCAAATAAAAATACCACTTGTGGGTACATTTACATATTTGTATTTACTGTACACTGTACAGTGGAAGGATGTCACTTTTTTTTAATCCACCACAACATATATTTTGTTTTTTATCTTTGAAATTTGTTTGTGTTTGCCTTTTATTTTTCTTCCCACGGATTTCAGCTAATGTTACCATTTTTATAGTAGGAATATCAAAATCATGGCATTATTATCAAACTAAATCACAAAAAATTACTTTTTCTCAAACAGACTAATTTGCAGTATTAAATATGCAACAATGTAATAAAAGTATTATTGCTTTTTTTGAAAATGGTGAGAATACAGTATAAAATAAAGCTGAGGAACACCACTGCATGCTGGGGAGCCAATTACCACTACCCTTGGTTTGCATTTTACATGTCTTGCTGTATTTCCCATAGATAATGTAAATATTCTTTATCATGAATGTAGGATGCAAACGACAGTAGGAAAGCAGTGAATGGATCCAGGGATGCTTAGGGATTTGAAACACTTGATTTTAATATGGTGTATACTTCCAGAAATGCATTTTATAATTTCCTATCAAAAATAGAATCTGGAATTCAAAGATGCTTTACCAACAAGGTAGAATAAAGAAGGGGAAAGACGTGGATATGCATCACTGCTTTTATTCTTTGGCTTTTCCAGGTTTGTCACTGGCATGCCTTGATTGTCTAATGTTAAACCTATTTAAGTGTATGTTCAAAAATGTACATTCCCAGTTGTTCTACTGAGAGTGAATGCATTTTGCTAGGCTTGTTATCCTAGGTGTCCTAGATATAAAATACAGTAATCAATTTCTGAAAATTTGAACATATAACACATTTATGAAATGAAAACAGTGGGAAAAGTAATTATAACAGTTTACTAGAATTGTTTATTTTGTTTAAGTTCTTCTGAGCTGCCTTCAGTTAATCTTCTATTTCACCATTATGCATCAGCTACAGTATTCATATTCATTTTTCTTTAACCCTTTGAAGTCCTATTAAATTGAGGTAACATCATAATATGGGTGTGACAGGACAGAGCCGCTGTCTAAAAGGCCGCTGTCTAAAAGGGCTTCAAAAGAAAGCCTGTATTCTTTTATGTATATCCTGAAAGCAGGTTAATTGCTGCTACTGTATAGACAATTAACAAGTCTCCACTTGGCTCATCAGACAGGTAGAAAAGCCTCCTGCTTGAACTGCAAGGGAGATCTCTTTAGCACAGAGGGACTGTGTTGCCAGAAAGAGACTCACAGTAACAGTTGTCTTGAGCACAGAAGGACTCTGCAGCCTGCAATATACCCAGGAACCCACCAGAGAATGCTCTCCCTACTAACGGACACCAACCAGAGACTGACATAAAGAGCCCCATGCTTACAGGTACCTCTTTGGACTTTGGAGTCATAGGTTGGAAAGAGGCCTATCCTCCCACCCCTGCAGATAGGGACTGGGAGAGTGAGTTAACCCTTACAAAGAAATAGGCTGTTTATTTATTTGTGTGCTTCCTTAAACTGTATTGTTTAAAACTACGAGCTGAATTAAAGCCATGATTTATTTCCCCCAAATATGTCTACCTGGTTGTAACTCTGCACGTCTCCTACAATTGGGTACACTGGGGGCCTTTTGACATTGATGTTATGCTTATTTCTAACCTGTGACCTGTGCTATATGTATGATGATATTGCAAGTTGAACAGAAAAGGACGACCCACCTACTCAGTTCATAGCTTTATGGCAGATTGCAGATGTGATCACTACAGAAGTGAGCACGTGACCCAGAAGGATTCACAGTTTTAGTGTTAGTAGAACAACTGGGAATGTACATTTTTGAACATACACTTAAATAGGTTTAACATTAGATAATCAAGGCATGCCAGTGACAAACCTGGAAAAGCCAAAGAATAAAAGCAGTGATGCATATCCACGTCTTTCCTCTTCTTTTATTCTACAGGGAAAAGGGAGACCAAAAAGCGCACCAGCACAAACGGAGCAGGAAAAAACCAGAACAAAAAAATGATTAAAAGGGCACTTTAATGTGGCAAAAGACCCATCCAATGCATTTCGAACGTCGAAATGCATTGGATGGGTCTTTTGCCACATTAAAGTGCCCTTTTAATCATTTTTTTGTTCTGGTTTTTTCCTGCTCCGTTTGTGCTGGTGCGCTTTTTGGTCTCCCTTTTCCCTGTATTGCATTGAGTAGCTGCACAGCTTGCCTGCCTGCCCTACCAGGATGTGAGTATTTGCATATATTTCAGGGGAACCTGCCAATGAGACATATGGTGAGTGGGTTGCACCACACACCACCTGTCTTCAGGAGGATAGTACCCATTATATGACACAATAGGTACTATATCAATTGTTAGTACCCTGGTACAGTGGTCTGGCTTATTATCATTTTGAGATATACCTGCATTTGAGCGCTTCAGCTATTTTCCACTCTTCTTTTATTCTACCTTGTTGGTAAAGCATCTTTGAATTCCAGATTATTTTTTGATAGGAAATTTTAAAATGCATTTGTGGTTATACCTTGACGTTTGGTATGCAGGCTTACGACGCTTTGGCCAAAGGGTTTAACTAAATAACCAAGTTATTACTATTATTATTGAAGTATTTAAACTTTATACTTATTACCATATATGTTTAGTCAATTTGATGTAGCATTGGGCACCCCTGTCTTTTACTGTATGCATTTGCCACGCTCAGTAGCGCTCATTTTGGCATAAATATATATTCATGATGTGGTGGGTATAGGAGTTTGAGCAAGCTGGGAATGTGGTGTGGTAGAAAAGAATGCATGAGATCTCCACAGTGGTATAGGGAGACATCAGGACAGGCTATCAAGGATTGTTCATCGGTCAGTGCAGCGCCTCCAGACCAGGAGGTGCAGCCAGGATGAACCTCAGAGGCAACTCTTCTTGGTTGTTCACATTCCAGACATCACACCAGAGAGGGTATAACTGGAGTTTATTAGGTTCTGCACATCAGTACAGGTTCCATTCCCTGAAGGCAGTACCCCAGGCTTGATGCCCTGAGCACCCCTCCTCAGCATACCTTACTCCCTAACAGGGCAAGGCCTCAGCCCACTCCTGTCCAGGAGAGACTTACTGCTGCGTCCTGATAGCAGGAAGGGCAGCACAGAACTAACTCCCAGAACCTTGCTCAAACCTCTAGAAGGAAACCCCCTCCTTCCCAAGGGAGTGGCTTGTAAGCCGGCCTCCTATCAGACATAGGCCCCCCTTGTAATACCAGGCTACTCCTGAACTTTATTATGTAACACACATATAACAATACAACCACCCTGTAGCGTTGGCTCCTAACGCTTTGTTCCCAACACTCTCCACCCTTTAATGGGACTTACAGTGCTAGAGGGGCCAGAGAATGAGTAGACCAAGGGGACTTGGCCACATTAAAATTACCCCCTTTTAAACAACCTTATAAACACTTCTTCCCAGTGCCTATCATAAATGACATCACAAGACGTGACAGCTGAACAACAGAGAGATGCTGAACATGTAGAAAATCATTAAGTTAATTACTAAAATGATTTAGCTTAAATACTTTTATTGACATTTAAACCTTTCTTGATTTATTAAAGAAACACAAAAATTATTCTTGGCAAAAAGGGAGATATAAGAAAAGCAGCGTATCAGTAGAACTTATTCAATACATACATGTAGATCCTCATTTATAACTAATAATTATATTGTCACTAGCATACAGTATTTGAAGTGAAACACTAAGAATATATGAAAAGTTCAATATGAAGTGCTACAATAAATGGGTAACATTAGATGTCCCCGCACTATACTCTAATTATTGTGCTGACTTAAATGCAACTTGGCATTCCTGCAAGAACATTATACCTTATTAATAGAACAGAAATAATTAGTTTTTTTATCTATGAAGTTTATTTTATCTTATGAAATGTAAAATATCTATATGTATGTAGCCAGGTCTTTCTCTTACCTTCTGGTCTGCGGGAGAGGGACGGCTGCAGGCGTGCTCGGTTGCCGCAGTGCCGGTAGCATTGCGGGGGAGTTATGTGAGGTTAGGGAGCTGCTCCGGTGCTCCGCGGCGGGACGCCAGTAAGGGCACCGACATCTTGCAACTACAGCACACATCACTGCGAAATGCTCAAAGAACTAGATTGGTCATCACTCGAGTCTAGGCTCAAAGTTCACCTTTCCTGTCTTGCCTGCAAATACTTTCTGGGCAAGCTACCCGCCTATCTGAACAAGTTCCACACCCCTTCCACATGCAGTACTTATCATGTAGGATCAGACTCCAAAAGACTGTTCATGGTCCCAAGGCTCAACAAAGTATCCGGCCGCACCTCCTTCTCTTACCGTGCACCACAAAACTGGAACAACCTACCAGAGACTCTCACATTCACCACCAGTTTAAGTTCTTTCAAAACTAAAGCTGCCTCACATGCCTCACAGGTAACTGTCAATGTATTACTTCCTGGTAAAATATTTTATAAATAAAAATAAATAATTACATCTTGAATAGCGCGCATGCGCGATCAGAAGGGTGCACATGCACAGTGGTCCAAAGTGCGGTGACCATCTTGTCAAAGGCTCCGCAAGGGACTACATATCACATGAGCCTTAGGGAAGCACCACCACGTGATGCGCAGCAGCTAATATGGCTCCCCGGATCTCCTGAGGGAATATTGGATACATTTGGTGTGCTCAGGACCTCGCGCTCAGTCGGAGCAGGGAAGGCAAAGATAGAGGTAGTGTCCAGAAGGCAGTGCAACTCTGGAACTAGGCCTATATTGCCCCCTATTGGGCCCGACCATTGTCAGTTTGTGGCTGCTACAGAGAAAGGCCCCATACATTTCCCCATAGCAGTGTCAGGCAACCGTGACAAGATGCCGTGCAGTAACTTGTGGCCTGTGGTCTGGGACCAGACCACCATTGAACTAAGACTCTTTATGGTGAGACCCTCCAGTGGAAGTTCACCCCACGCAGAGGCAGACAACTTCGTGAATGGACCGGACAGACCTACATCGGTGACTCAGACGGATCCTCTGTGTTATTCAGCGGCACCCGGGTACTGGAGTGCCCGGGAAAGTATCACATCTAAGTGCACCGATGGTCCACGGGATAGCACTACTCCCTACACTTTCGGTGGGGACTGATATTGGGGAAGGACACCAAGGACTCTATGTACTTTGGGTACACTCACCCTGTGTTTTTGTGTTGTTTGTGATATACTTAGTGGTACAGGTTGCCGTGTCCTATGTTTAGTAAACCAGTTGATATTTACCCCGTGTGTGTGTTTACTTTTGGTATTGGTTCCTGTGAGGGGTTTATCCGCTACACTGGGATCCCTCGCAGGTGGGGGTGCTGCACCGAGGCGAACAAGAGATCACCCCAGGCTCCCATTGGCGGAGGCTCAGGCCTTCTGGTAGCCAAACAGGTAACGGCAGCACAGGTAGTTCTTCAGTGATGGGGAAACGGGCTACTTGTACTTCCAAAAAGAGTCACATCAGCAGGAACAAAGTTTTAATCCATCCAATTTCAGTTTCTTCATGGGACTTATGCAGGACAAAATAATACTTTTGGAACAATTTACAGTTTAAATGACATTTGTGATCTGGAGAGAATTATGATGCCTTAGCTAAAACGTCAAATGTCTATAGATATTCTTCCTATAGTAAGACTATTCAACATGATATTGAAAGCGCACTGCTAGGAATATTGTTCTGCAAGCAAATTTCTGTCATTCGCATTATGAGAAAAATCTATACGGTGTAGAGATATTTATTAGACTGCTTAAGATTTGTAGTTAGAGAACACCGAAAGAGGCTTAGGTAACTTCATATGTAACAATTAGTAGTAAAGGGTTATAAATAAGAGCATTTACAGAGTCTGCTCTAGAGAAGTAAAATAGTAAAAAGAAGTAAAAAGGAGGAAATAAAAAAAATGATAAAATATGCTATCCCTTGCTGAAAACAAGATGACATTCTACAACCAATATTGGAAGAGTATATATGCATATTTACAGGGTTTTTTATGATGACCTATTGATCAGAAAATGTAAGTTCACTTGGAAGAAATACCGTAATATAAAAGATAAGTAATTATCTTAAAAACAAAAAGAAATTATGTTTTCCATAAGTCATTAGTAGCCAATGTAAAAATCTAAACCAATGATCAACTTCTATTGTCAATTCTTAACATTATAAAAGTAGAAGTCATGCAATGCAAGATGTAGAGCATGCAACTTGGAGTGTCAGCGTCATGGATGAGTATGGTCAAGTTTTGAAGGAGAAAGATTGAATAAAAGACCTTTCCAAACCGATCCCTCCAATCTGCCTCCATTCGAGTACCTGCTCCAATCTGAGTGCCTGCCTGTCACGTGAGACAAGGCAATTACACCTTTATACTGGGATCATATCACTGAGCAAAACCAAATAGTAAAACAAATTGTCATTTATTCCATAGAAACAGATGTAAACACAGTGGATTACAAAATACAAGAGAAAAACACACTTACTGGGGGTATGGGATGCAAAACTAGCCTTTCCTAGGTGAAACAGTCCATAAAACAAAGTCTTTAGGTTGACTGGGACTTGGCCCGAAATGTCCTTGAACTCAAATTGGCATGAATTCCTGACGCCACTGCTGTATCTGCTCAGGAGCTGCTGAAACCCCTTGATCGGGAGATAGTCCTTGTACTCGTTTCGGCTCGCAATCCCAGCTGCAACCACTACGTTCTCTTTTCAGAACTTGGCCCAGAAAAGTGGGACAGAAAATTTCTCGCGCTGAAATTTCTGAAGCCGGCTCGCTAGTATTTCTTTCAGAGCATCTTTTGGTGATTTCGAATTTGCCGCTGCTGTCTTGGCGCGTAGAATCTCGCGAATGGATTGGCTGCTGGCTTTCTTATAGTATTTCAGTTTCATTCATGAAATACTATCAGCCAATCAGAGCGTTGCCAGTCTATCTAAGACGAGCAAGCACGGATTCGGATTCTGACAAAGTCATACGCCAACTTGGCAGCTCTGCCACATGTCAGTCAGAAGCCACCCACTTAGTTAGGCTCCTCACAGTCTGGCTTGGGGCAAATGGTGATCCAGGACCACCATTCATCCCAGAATGTGGGTACTTGAGCATAACTCCGAGGCCAAAATGGCTTTCACACCGTGGCAACCACTGAGGCTTTCATGTCCGGGACCTGAGCAGACTTGATGGCACCAAGCTTGGTAGCCAAATGGTCTCTCAGAACCACGGACCTGGAAGTCCCCAGCTCATATACTGTGCATAAGCATTTCCCCTTAAACACAATGTTAATAAAAATATTTTCACATTTTTCTTCTAAGTCCTTTAGTTACAGGGATTGACTGAAAAGATGTGCACATTCATTTTCAGCAGCTCTAGCCCTTCCTATAATGAAAACTGTTTCTAAGTAGAACGAAATAATGCTTAGGTTCATTTTCAGGGCTACATTCCAAATACGTTGAAAACTGGACTTAGACTTAAAAACATCATCGCAAACTTATGGACGGTTGGAGCACCCCAGAACCCCTATAACAGTACTGGTGATCTGGGCATATACTGGGGGACTCCCACTAATGTAGGCAGCCCTGACTGTACCTGGCATACCCATTTCCATATGCCCCCATTTACCATTCTGGTCTGTGCTGAAGCAGGGAAACCTGGCGGTAAGTCACTTAACTGTTTTCAAGGGAGGATTTTAACCGGGGTGGTGTGTCTATATGTCCCCGGGAATCTGACCTGATTCCCGGATACATTTTTGGGGTGGCCAGAAACTCTAGGCCCCAGTTACTTAGACATATTCTGACAACACTTTTACCGCAAACCCCCCCTTGAAACTCATAGCTTCTTAATCTCCACTGTTTAGCACTCCTGGAAAGGTAAAACACAAATTCTTTATTATCATACAATCACATGCATTTCATGTACAACAAATGGATCCAAGAGCTGACACTCTAAACACCACAATATAGCTCAATAAGGTAACAAGCCGGGCATAATACCTTTATTGATGTCCTATCAGGTGACCTGGCTACATATGTTTAAATAATTATTATAGATATAATATAGATATTAACAGTATATACAGTACAATAAGAATATTTTAGTTTTACTGTTATTTAAACTTGAAAGATCACATTCTTATAAATCAACCGCATTAAGCTTCTCCTGAGAATCTGTGCTTGGTGCTTAGCATTTAGCTGGGTATGAAGTGACTTACAGGAAGCTACGCTTTTTGTTAAGGAAGCTGAATACAGGAAAAGGGAATTATAATACTGTAATACTACAGTATGTACTGTATACAGGAGTATTGCTACAGAAAAAAACATTCTCACATTATTCCCCTGGGATTACTTCTCTGCAGGAGTGACTCACTGATTACTGAAAGATTATCTCCATGTTTTTGACACATCGTTAGTGGCCAATACATGACTCCTGCTTACCAAAACTGCCCCCTTTGCCTGCTGCTACAGAAATCTGAGTCTGGAAGGGTACAAAAAAATGTTTTGTTTAAAATACATAAAAATGTACATGCTCTACTTAAAGTCCCACTAGAAAAAATATAGTATAATAAAATACTTTGAAAAAGGTCCCAGTGCTTAATATTCTTAAGGGTCGTCAGCTTTTCTGATGCTTATGTCTCTGTTAGTTCCGTTAAAGCTTTGCATGTTCTCGTACTTACATTTTTTTGTAATTTCAACTTTCTTTCACATAGCTTGTCTAGATCCCTTCACCAGTTGATAAAATAGGTCAATGTTACTCCCCTTAAATTTAGGTAAAAAGTTGATTGTTTTTTCAGGCCGCTTTTTACAAATTTCTTCCCGTCACTACAGTATCTTTCGAAAGGGAACTCAAATGTTATAAATTAGGTTTTGATTGTCCAGATCCTTAGTGCCTGTAGTTGAATCTATTATACTATTCTCATTCTTTAGTTCCATTAGATAAGAGAGGTAACTCAGATCTTTCTTATCCAGAATATTATTAAGCGATAAATCATTAGGTCATTACCCTCCTGTAAACCCTTTTTTAATCTTAATGATAAAATGTCTTGAGGGTGAGATTCCTAATCATTTTTGTTGAGATCCACAGATGACTCAAATATGTTTGTAAAATGGACTTTGGCAAAGGTTAGACACTTTTTTTTTTAAATAACTGCCTTTGAGAGGAATCAATGGGTAGATCCTCAGAAGTCTGATTTTAAAAAAATGTTATGATATCTTAAATGACATGTATCGATATCCAACAAATAATAGGCGTGTCCCAATAAAATTGGTAGTGTGCTGTCTTTCGGTCTCTGTTTAAACCTATGATGCACTTCTGGAGTCGGGTCACCTTCCTTAGGTAAGTAGACAAATACAACATGGTGTATACTGATAAAAAATGTTTATCACTCACGCAAAAGTGAAAATACACTCACATGGTTAAAAAGGTATTCATGCCTTTAGAACAATCAAGAGGAGGAGACTCCTGATGAAACCGGCAAGCCTGGTGAAACGCGTAGAGTGACGAGAGGCACGTCAGACGTGACGTAATCCGCAATCCTGCCTGAGACTAGACCGGAACACTCTGCTATAGTGCGGGATGGGGAGGAGCAGTGAGGACGGTGCAGAGGGCAGAGAGAACGCCCAGTGATCATGATCAGCCGCAGCTCCTTTTGATTGTTCTAAAGGCATGAATACCTTTTTAACCATGTGAGTGTATTTTCACTTTTGTGGGAGAGATAAACATTTTTTATCAGTATACACTATGTTGTATTTGTCTACTTACCTAAGGAAGGTGACCCGACTACAGAAGTGCATCATAGGTTGAGACAGAGACCGAAAGACAGCACACTACCAATTTTATTGGGACACGCCTATTATTTGTTGGAAATTTGTGTGTACGCACTGCACAGAATTCAAGACTCACCCCATGTTCACTGTGTTAACATGTTACACTATATTTTGTATGTTTTTTATTTTACATACACCTGCGCTCCCCATTTTTCCTGGACTGCTGTACGTGTGGGATTGAGGGAACCCAATCCTCCAAGGGTTTGAGCAGCGAAGTATTATCTTGATTATTATATCACTATTTATACTATTTAACCTGCACTTATCACAGAGTGTTATTTTGTATATTTGATATAAACGCTGATTTAGTAACATATCCTGTGCACATGTATCGATATCCGTAACGCATATCACCAAAGGTGCTCAGCACAACAATGTCCTTGCATTTTCTGTAAAAATAACTTATCAATAAATTTGAATGCACATTAGGCTTAATCATACAGATGCAGCCACGAGTATTAGAACACTTGTACCTGAGAAATTCTGAGAGATTCTGGGGCAGTCTCACAGTAAATGCCTCAACATTGCTTCAACATTGCCTCAACATTTCTGTGAGATTCTTAATGGCCAATCGGATTAACACAGCAGGGGGGTCCCTGCAGGCCCATTCAAACTGAATGGGACTGCAGGGACCCCTGCTGTGTTAATTTGATAGGCCATTAAGAATCTCACAGAAATGTTGAGGCAATGTTGAAGCAATGTTGCAGCATTAACTGTGAATCTGCACCAGAATTTAAAGGCAAGAGTTCTAATACTCGTGGCTGCATCTGTATGCAAATCATATGATAACTTTACCTCAGACCTCCGTTAATGTTAGCGCATGATAATAAGGCAATGATAATTAACCCTTTCCAAAAGCCCTTACTCCCATCCAGACCCTGAAGAGTATTGCATTATGTCTACAGTCAGAACAATTGCATGGTATTACTGGCAGGAGAAGAGCTTGTGTGGTGATACTGGCAGGAGAAGAGCTGGTGTGGTGTTACTGGCAGGAGAAAAGCCGTCGTGGTGTTACTGGCAGAAGAAGAGCTGGGGTGGATTTACTGGAAGGAGAAGAGCTGGGGTGGTGTTACTGGGAGAAGAGTTTGTGTGGTGTTACTGGCAGGAGAAGAGCTGTCGGGTGTTACTGCCAGGAGAAGAGCTGGTGGTATTACTGGAAGGAGAAGAGCTGGGGTGGTGTTACTGGAAGGAGAAGAGCTGGGGTGGTGTTACTCAGAGTGTGAGATAAAGCAGCTAATGGCTAGCAGTGGACATTGTCTACTAACAGCATACCTTCAAGGGATATCTATTTTTTTTTAATATAAGCTTAAAAGCACTTCAAGCACAAAGTAATAATATGTACTGAGGGCAATGAGTTACTGAGGCCAGGTGAATTAAATAAAAGATGAACATAACATGGGCTAACTCGCTCTGTAATTTCTTACCACAGTACTCCTTACAGACCTGTAGGGGCTTACAGGGGAATCAGGTTCTGGCCCAGAACTGGTAAGAATCAGAACAGTTAATGAGGCCAACACTATCTTAGTTTGGCTATAAAACTCCAGGTGAGGGATTGGTTGGGGGTTGGAGCCCTGCTCCTTTAATTAGTCAGGGACCCAAGATTTCTGTTGGTGGCTGGGCATTTATCAAGTAGATCTAATCATTGACACAATGCTCTGTATGTCCGAATATATACATTTACATATGAATCAATAATGATGTTAGCACATCTAACTACAATGTGAATGCTTAAAGTAAGAATATATTGATATAAATATATTGATCAAAAAGAAATACAATACAAACAAATAATAGTAAAAATAGTAATAAAAACACCTAGCTACAAATCTTAAAATTGTGTACAGTATGTGCAGATCTTTTTATATTCAAATAACTGCTGGCAAGAAATATGTTCAAGAGCAAGGACTGACAATAACTTATTTTACTGTTATTAGAGATGTGCAATAAAGCTGAATATTTATTTCGGCTCCATATTATAAGGCTGTTGTCACTGATAGATATTGTATTTGATTAATTAATTGGATGGTAATACGCATTATAGTTAGTACTTTAATAAAAAGTTATTAATTTGAATATAACTATGAATTTTGATCTCTTTCATTTCTTTAAAATGGAGATCATTTTAGAGAATGTCCATGCCATGACATTTGTTATCAAGCATTTGCTTCAGCACCACACTCCTACAGATGGGCTGATGGTAGCAGCCTCACCATCTAAATGCCTTTCACTCAGTTACTTCCCATGAAATGATTTACTCCTTTGAGCAGGGATTTCAGTTCCTATAGTCTTAATGTGATTATATATACACACCTCTTGATAGTGACTAGTTAAATAATGTAGTTCTGTTAAGTGTTTCCAGCCCCCCACTAACTTTAGTAGCCATTGATGTATCTCATCTGTCCCAATAGACTTGTCCACTTTCAGTTTTGAAACATCCCTTTGGACTTTCCTTTCTGTAAATTAACTTGTGTCCACCTCCTTTCAATGTATATTCTTGTTTCCTAACTGTGTTACCACTCCTTCAATATCTGCTGTGAATATTGGAGAACAATTATTACAGTTATCTGCTATACCTTTGTTTCCCTCTCTACAACCCTTCTCTTCTGTCTTTAGTCTTACTATTCCTTTGTTTTTATATTTCTGCTTTCACTTATATACCTAAACATGTTTTGTCCTGCCTCATTACTGACAGAGCTCGAGCACTTTATAGAATAAGAGCCAGAGCATTGTTACCAGTAAATTCGTGTTTGGTGGGGGTGTTTGGTAAGTGAGGTGTACTATGCATTTGATACTGCTTTGCCCACATCTAAAAGATCCTCACAAACCTTTCAAACCGTATTTTAAACTTTCAAATGTTGTTTAGGCTGTAGTGTTGTGTTCTGCCTTCTTTGGAAACTGTAAGATGTTTATACTTTATGTATTGTTCTTTCTACATGTACGTCATGGTTTGATGAAAGTATGTAATATACTTCAGTTAAAAACACTCTTTGATGTCTAATACTTCATAAATCCCTTCAGGATAATGCTTTCTCAACAGTCAGGAGAGGCACTTTTATCTAGACACATAAAATCCATTTTTTCTCACAACTGTAGATGCAGCACACATTAAGAAAAATGTGTAGCAGACTTTAAATGTTGGCAATAAATACAGTACTCTAAAGATTTTATAAGTACAGTTTGAAAGCAGAAGTACTGAGAAGATATTTGCCTCACCCTATTCCACTTTCACAAAATAAGCAAAATGTTATGGTGCGTAGGGGAAATTGAACTTGGCAGAATATCATTGCATGGCACAAAACTACATAACATAGCCAATTTAACACAGAAAACTGGCCTTTTAGTATTGTAAAATCTTTAAAGGTGTAATTCCGCTTGAAAGTTATAAAGACACTGAAACATAAAGTACTTGTAAACACTCAATACTGAATTCATAATTCACATTATGCTTAAAATGTGTCTTATGTGCTTTGAATCATTTGACAGTACAATATGTTGTATTTGTTTTTATTGTGAAACATACATGTCTAAGATCAGGCACTGTTCCCATTAATAAAAACGTGTTTCAGATGTTGCAATGTTGGTGCCAAATTGATGCACAGGGGCCTATAAACTAAGCATCAAAAAAAAAAAAAAAATTGCCGGGCTGTTTCAATTGCAAATTTTGACAGCGTTGCTATCACAGTATGCAGAAAGCACAGAATACCTGTGATAGCAACATTTGCAAAACTGGCTAGTAGCCGGCGATGTGATGATCGCCTCTCTGAAAAGGCCTTACCCAGCGATTTCTTTCTGCTGCAGAGAGAGCTGCTCAGAGAGAACCGCCTCTTCCTGCACAAATCTCGCCCGAAATTTATGTTTTTTAATATAAATTTTATCACTAGTGTAGATGAGCAGGGGGTCTCCGGAGCAGAACCGCTTTGATTTGAGGTCTGGGGACCCTCTGCTTACCCACGGGTATCCAAGTGTCCTCAGGTGGTCCACGCAGGTGTTTGTGGGCCCTCAGATGGTCCCCATGGGTATCCGGGGGTCCTCATGTGATCCCCGTGGGTGTCTGATGGCCCTCGGGTAGTCCCCTCAGGTTCTCGCTGGCCTGCGGTACCAATTCTGTGTCCAAAATGTATTTTTCAATACATTTAAATAAATACCCCCCCAACACATACTGTAATGGGCAAAATAACTATTATCTAGATATGGATAATAGATAATTTGCCCATTATTAGATAAAACCTTAGCCAGCCATCATAAATAAAGTAAATAGACCTTTCTACTTACCCCTGCCATCATGAAGGTCATCCTTGTCAACATACTGCAGGTCCATGTCCTCTGATGCCAGCAAGAATACATGAAAAATACAATCTAATGGCCCCTAATCCCCACTATAGTAATTAGGGGGTTAACCCACCCTCCCCCGCTACCCACACGGGAGGCCTAACCACCCACCTCGGGACCACTAGACCCACCCTGTACCCATTGATTGACATAGTGATACATCATACCCATATAATATGGGCATGATAAGCCACTATAGCAGTCAATGGTCACCCTAATAAAAAAGCATGAAGGCCAAAAATACACAATAATAAAAATATATACACCATTACCTAAACACCCCAATTAAATAAATAAAAGCAGAAGCCAACCAATTCAACAAATAAAAGCACTAGCCAACCAATCAATCAAATAAATAAAAGCACTAACCAACAAAACAATTAATGAATTGAAACCAGTAGCCAACAAATCAATTAATTAATAAAACCACTAGCCAACACATCAATAAAAACCAGTAGCCAACCAAATTCATAATTAATTAAAAACAATCAGAAAATTAAATAAAAACAAGCCATCCAAATTACAAACAATTAAAGGCAAACAATAAACAGAAAAAGCAAAAACAACAATCAAAAGAAAAAAAAACATTTGCCAAAAAATGCATTGGCTGTCTCTATCCCCAATATTTCTTGTGGATCAGTATGTGGGTTCTCTTGCTGAATGTTTTTGCCTGTATGCTTACACATCTCTGTTTGTTATGGAGGTTCCACTCATTAGGGAGGTTTCCCTTGTAGTTATCCAATTACATCCCTCTTCTACTTAGAATAGAACAGTGCTCATAGTGTTCCTATGATACATAAGCCTGGTTCTGCCCTCTATCAACACAAGTATGGTTATTCCTTTATGAGCCACACCATAGCAACCCCCACACGCTCCCCCACACTCACACATCATTGGTTTCATTATTTATTATTTATTTAGACACCACCTGCTTTCATTACTTAAGATACCCACTCTCTGCAGCCCCTGTCACGTTCAGCAGGGATCAGCTTCGCTGTACGCTATGCTCTGTGGTTCCATTGGTTTCCGTGACTACTGTGGGAAGCCTCCGTAATGCGCATGCTCGGGATGCGATCCGCAATACCGGTGAGAAGCTACGGGGTAAGCAGCAGTACACACTAGCACACACACATCCCACTACACTGACACATCTCTCCCGTGACAGGTGATTAGTTTAACTATGGTTAGACAGCCGCTAGCGCTGCCGTCTTGGTAGGGGAAGCCTCCGTTTAGAGCAGGGAACTATCTCTCAGTGCGCATGCGCGACTGGCCTTATGCAGCTCTCTGTCAACCTGCTGTATAAAGAGGGGTTGCTAGGGACGCCTTTTGCATTACACAGCTGGGCGATCAGTGACGTAAGCAATATGGAGGCATCTTATGTAAGTGTAGTCGACACATGACGTCACTGCTGCAGGTTCTTTGTGTTTATTTTAATTGGGTGATGGTGATTGGTTAATTGGCTGACAGTGGTTTATGTATATATTTGTATATATATGTATACATAGAAATATATGTGTGTGTATGTACACTACCGACACACTTTATCCTAGCAGGGCTAGTTCCGCAAGCCGGGGGATGCCCCGGCTTGCTAGCCCCACTCCCTCGGCGTGCCGTGCGTGACCGATGCGCGGTCACGCGTCATCGGGTGTCAGCGCCCCCTGCACGCACGTCCAGGGCTCCCCGAGGGAGCCCTGGTGTCCCGCAATCGCGGGACGGCGGCAGGGGGTTCCGGGGGACCCGGCGGACCCGGCAGCGGTAGGGAGAGCGCCCCGATCGGAGGGCGCTCTTCCGCTGCTTTGGCGCGCGCCCGGCACACTCCGGCGCGCGCCAGGTTACTGCTGCGGCCGAGAACGGGCAAATGCTCAAATAAACTCGGCCGCAGCAGTATGTATGTATTTATGTATGTATGTATGTATGTATGTATGTATGTATGTATGTATACCACACTTATAAAGGTTATGGTGGGTAAAAAAAAGTGACAAAAACCCTCCACAGTAAAGCATATAGCAACTGTAAATATTCCAGTATGCTCATTTGCATGTCATTTGCATGCAAATGAGCATACAGGAATATTTAAAGTATGTCCTGGAACTAGATTCCACATTTCTCTGTCTCCCTTTGCAGCTCATGGGATTCATATCTCCCCAGTTTAGCTGCCTGTTATGTTCCCTGTCCCAGCAGCTAGCTGCATGTGAAAAGGCAACATTATTGTTACATGTTCTTTACACAGCCCTAGTCAGTGTTGGTTGCCTGCAATCTCCTATTCTCCTAGCTGAGAGTGGGCTATTCCTACCCCCTGTCCTTGCTGACAGATAGTATAGTCTCACTTCCCTTCTAGTGTGACCCTTGCTCCTCACGTCCTTTTCACTCTGGACTCTGAGTGAGTACCTGCCTGCTATTTGCCCCAGCAAGGCCTTTCTGTTTTACACTGCCATACCTTGATACACTGCACTTCAGACAGAGAAGCACTCTCTACCCACACTACATCTGCAAGTACCTTTCTTCCTGTGATTTTCCCTCAATAAAACTAAGAAAGACAAAAGGACTTGTTGTGCTTTGGAAGAGGGAAGGCATGAGTTAAGCTTACTGGAATCATTCATACATCATTCGTGACCCTGGTTCCAGGAAACAGTATATATATATTGTGACAAACGCCCCTCTTTTGTAGTGCTGACGTCTATCTGGGTTCTTCCCGACACAGGGGCCTATGCAGAGAGCAGCGAATTTTAAAATTGGCGAATTTATTAAAAAGTAGCTTTTTTGGAGAGTTTTATTCTCCATATGCAGAAAAGTGCGAATTCTGCTATGTTTAACATGGATGCGTGTGGCGAGTTTAAATTGGCGAGATGCGCGCTTCAGAAACGTGTAAAAACAAATTCGCGCCTTTTTTTTCCCTTTGCAATGGCCGCGAGCGGCAGCTTCTTGCCAATTTTTTCTGGCGAGGCAAAAAGGAGACAATCGCGCCATTTTATTGGCGCGAACAGCCGCTAGATGCCGTTCGCGCCTCTCTGCATTAGGATATTTTTAAAACTGGCGAGATTGAGGTTCTCGCCAGCCGCGAGGCGAGTTTTACAAATAGAAAAGAAAAATTGGCGCGTTTTTCGGAACTCGACATTTTCTGCTGCTTTCTGCGCGATTTTCTCCAAAAAATGGCGAATTTCGAAATAGCGCTGCTCTCTGCATAGGCCCCACAGTCTTCTAGGGTTAATTATACAACAAACAGGATCATGCAAAGTATTATATTGCTTAAGTCAGGCTTCTGCCTGCTTTATTTTCATCCAAGTAAGGTACTGTAGCTTTAACATGTGTAGGTTAGAGGCACTCAGACATTTTCATTCAACAGTTCACTTATATCAGTGTCATAGTATTTCACACGGTGTCACTTTTAAGAAATAAAAACCAAATCATATAAAGAAATCCTATCCCTTTCAGGGAACTAACTACACATCAGAATCAGCCTCTAACTGCGAACTAACTGGGCCAACTAACCTGGTTCCCCAGCTTAAAACAATGCCCTCTCATTTAGGGTCACTAGATACAGCACAGTCTTTTAGCAACAGCAATAAACATTTGTTTTGTTTTGTCTTATCTGTTCGTGGTGGGAACACGGTCCCAAGTGTCCAGGCAAATCCTCTGGTACTGTGATACTTGGAGGGGCCGTCCACCCCGAACTGGATTCCGGGGAGCAGCGATACCCCCAGCCTCCAGGCTCTAAGGAGAGAGAGTGAAATGCAAAACCTCTCTGCTCTAAATACCTGTGCATGTGATTAGAAGAGCAGGTGAGGGAGAACTAGAGCCATTGTAATCTGTGGTCTGGATTTTCCATCCAGCTGCCTGAGTTAATGGGAAGCTGTGGAACGGATCATTTTTAACTATTCCTGCACTCTCTGACCTAAAATGGGGCAGAAAGCTGCCTAACATCTTTGGACTATATCACATATCCCCCTCCCCAGCTCACACCAACTGGGGTGAGCGGCCATGGACCTCACTGGGGTGAGCGTCCTACCTGAAATACTTGAGCTAACTCCTCAGTACAATATTAAGTATTCACATGACACGAATATGAACTTTTTCCACGGCAATTATGGACAATCGGTTTCGTCATAAGAGACTATACTTGGCAAACATATTTTGTTGCTCTCTATTAGGGAACTGTTTTGAAAAATAAGTGTCTAGCACACATTCTTACAACCCAGGATATGCTAAATATATTCACAAAACCAGACAATTTCTATTACCTAGTATTGTGGAGAGAATACACAATCACTGCACACACTCCTATTCCTGTCCCCTGTATATTCTGCATCTGCTGAGTGCTCTCCATTGGGGTTCTATTCTCTCCACAATACTAGTTCATTATTTACCCCAGATAGCAGCACCACAGACTCTATATTTAGCAGTTGCGAGGGTACCTCCCTTCCCCTCCCCCCGCCTTTCCCTAGAGTTTACCTAATTTCTATTACCTCCCTGGGTTTTTCTACTCTAGAATATGCACCTCATTATATATTTACCAACCAAAAAGGGTATTTTTTTTTTTCTTATACTACAGCCATGTAATCTTAAGGGCCATCAACCCTGTATATTAATTTGTAGTTTAGCTACATTTTCAACACAGAGAACCAATATAACATTGTAATATTGACAAAATGCTTATTCTAAAGGCCTAATATAGCATAACTACACAAGCTTATTTGCAAAGTTAAGTGACATAGTCCACTCATATAACATAAAAATCGGTGTTTCCCAAACATTTTTCCTTTTTTTTTTTCTTTTCTTGACTTCCAGTCCATTACATCTTCTGACTTCATTTCAACACCCGCTGCAACCTGCAAATGACTGGACTGTTTCTTTAGCTTCTGACGGAACTCTGGGGCCGGATAGTCTTTGTCTTTATATTGTGGCCCAGAGTGGCGAGCTCCGGAAAAATTCAAGGCCAGCGTTGACCTTCGTCGCTTTTGCTTTGCAACCTTTGAACCTTTATGGTACTTCTTACTGCCATGTATTTTCTCACGACCATCACTCTCAGAGATTTGGGATTTTCCCTTTGGGGCAATTATATGGTACTTAGAAGATGAAGCACTGATTACCTGGAGCACCTTCACATTGATGGAGCTCTCACTAACTCCGGCTGTACCCTGTAGTCTTGGGCCTCTCTTTCCTGAGGCCTACATTTATTCAGGCGGAAGTACCGCTGGATAACCAGTGACGCATTTCTCAGGGTTTGATAGCGAATCCTGTTCTGTGTCATCCTAGTCAGAGACTGGATTTTTATAGTTGCTCCTTTCATAATGAGGAATCTGTTTCGTACCATGCGGGCACAGTAGAATGATTGAAGAACACAGGCTGCTTTATTCTGGCGATTGAACTGACGAATTTTCATCCCTCTGTAGGCAGCCTGTAGGATGATAGTTGCGGCGCGTTTACGCCGATAATTTTCTCTTTCCCTTCTTCCTTGGATAAGAGCTTTGCAGTGCTTCTGAATTATTCTAATGCTTTTCTCCTTTTTCAAAACGTTAAGTTCCTCCACGAGAGAATTCTGTTTTGTGCATACATGTCGCAATTCTGTTCTCAGAGCGTACATTTCTTCCTGGTGCTGGCTCTGAGTGTGCATCAATGCATTCTGTAGTGCTTCCTGCACTTCTAATTTTTCCTGAGTCAACTGTTTCTTTACTTTTTCTGCTTGGTCAGTCAAATCTGAATTTTCCAATTTCAGACTCTCATTTTCTTGCTTACCAGTCTCTAACTCACTTAGGGCAATCTCATGGGTTTGCTTCAACATTCCCAGCTCTGTGTTCAGACCGTGGCCCTCCAAGCGTGAGTTTTGCACCTCTGTGCTGAGCGCGTGAACCTCTTGTAGAGCCTTCCCGTATTTCTGTTTTAGGATAGCAATTACGGTGTTGGCCTTTTCCAGACTAGTCGTCACCTCTTCCAGCTCACTCCGTAAGTGAGACTCTGTTTTCTTCAAAGCCTCGTACTCCTGTAAAGCTGGAAGTATACACCTCTGTAACTCGGCGTTCGCTTCTCGCTCCTTGTTCCAACATTCTCGCACCTTATTGTTAGATTCTTGCTCCTTCTTCCAACATTCTCGCTCCTTCTTCAAATCCTGCCCCAAGACTTCATAATCATGGCGGGCAGTTTGGAGTGCAGAAACCAAAGCCTCTTTATCCTGGTTCAAGGATTCAGCTTCCCTTTGCTCCTCCTTTTCCTTTGCCACTGTTCCCGTGACAATTCTGCCGGTCACTCCGGTCTGCAGCACATCTCGGTGCCTTTCTGACGCATGTCCTGACAGCGCAGGTTCAAGTGGCTCGGTCACTTCCCCTGTAACTTGAGGAACAGTTTTCTTTTTCTTCTTCTTTCTCTTTGCTTTATTAGCTCCAGAGATATCAGTGGTACTGGGCACACACTCACTGGTATCAGCTTCCACATCTTGCTTGCACTCACAGAGCGTTGCTTGCTTTTGCAGCTGTTTGTCTTTGAGAATTTTGGGGCACACATCTTCCATGTGACCTACTTTATGACAGGCCCAGCATACTAAATTCATCTGTGGGTACGGCTCTCCTCCAGGGGCCACATACGAGTCGTCGTCATCATCATCGTATGGCCTGAAGGGACACTGTTTTTCATGATTATGTGCATTACAAAAAAATATTTCACGTCGGCCATTTTAGAAACCCGGCAGGGACAATTTGCTAGCTGCAATTTCACTCACTTCAGCAACTTACATACAGCACTTGCTAGCTGCAAATTTACTCACTTCAGCAAAAGGCATTAGCTTTACAAACAGCACTTGCTAGATGCAAAAAAAAAATCTTCTTCTTCAGCAAAACATTCTGGTTTTCTGTTTGGGTTCAAGGTGCTATTGCATCCACACTTCGCACATTCTCTGTGTATGCTAGAAGCACAACTGATATACACAGTGGGACAGACTTCACTCATAGCATCTGTACTTTATCTTCGGCTGGGCGGCCATTTTAAACCCCCGCATTTATTAGCAAACCCACAGACTTTTAGTGTCGACCCGCATTCTCCACCATATGTGACAAACACCCCTCTTTTGTAGTGCTGACGTCTGTCTGGGTTCTTCCCGACACAGTCTTCTAGGGTTAATTATACAACATACAACAAACAGGATCATGCAAAGTATTATATTGCTTAAGTCAGGCTTCTGCCTGCTTTATTTTCATCCAAGTAAGGTACTGTAGCTTTAACATGTGTAGGTTAGAGGCATTCAGACATTTTCATTCAACAGTTCACTTATATCAGTGCCATAGTATTTCACACGGTGTCACTTTTAAGAAATAAAAACCAAATCATATAAAGAAATCCTATCCCTTTCAGGGTACTAACTACACATCAGAATCAGCCTCTAACTGCGAACTAACTGGGCCAACTAACCTGGTTCCCCAGCTTAAAACAATGCCCTCTCATTTAGGGTCACTAGATACAGCACAGTCTTTTAGCAACAGCAATAAACATTTGTTTTGTTTTGTCTTATCTGTTCGTGGTGGGAACACGGTCCCAAGTGTCCAGGCAAATCCTCTGGTACTGTGATACTTGGAGGGGCCGTCCACCCCGAACTGGATTCCGGGGAGCAGCGATACCCCCAGCCTCCAGGCTCTAAGGAGAGAGAGTGAAATGCAAAACCTCTCTGCGCTAAATACCTGTGCATGTGATTAGAAGAGCAGGTGAGGGAGAACTAGAGCCATTGTAATCTGTGGTCTGGATTTTCCATCCAGCTGCCTGAGTTAATGGGAAGCTGTGGAACGGATCATTTTTAACTATTCCTGCACTTTCTGACCTAAAATGGGGCAGAAAGCTGCCTAACATCTTTGGACTATGTCACAATATATATGTGGTGTGTGTTATTCTCCCCTGAAATACCCCTGAGGAAGGTCCCATTCTGTAGGACCGAAACGTTTTTTTCTTGATGTATCACTGTTATCACTAATACACTTTTGATACTTCTACCATTGAATGCTGTCTCTTGCTTACCAGACCTCGGAACGGTAACGTATATATATATACTAGCTGAGAGACCCGGCATTGCCCGTGAGTTAAATTTCCCGCTAGGAGGAGGGGGAGAGCGGAGGGGAGAGCGGAGGGGAGGGCGGGGGGAGGGCGGGGGGAGAGCGGAGGGGAGAGCGGAGGGGAGAGCGGATGGGAGGGCGGAGAGGAGGGGGGGAGAGCGGAGGGGAGGGCGGGGGGAGGAGGGGGGGGAGAGCAGAGGGGAGGAGGAGGGGGGGGAGAGCAGAGGGGAGGAGGGGGGGAGTGCGGACGGGAGGAGATGGGGGGGGGGAGAGAGCGGACGGAAGGAGGAGGGGGGGAGAGCGGACGGGAGGAGGAGGGGGGGAGAGCGGACGGGAGGAGGAGGGGGGCTGAGAGCGGACGGGAGGAGGAGGGGGGGAGAGCGGACGGGAGGAGGAGGGGGGGAGAGCGGACGGGAGGGAGAGCGGACGGGAGGGAGAGCGGACGGGAGGAGGAGGGGGGGAGAGCGGACAGGAGGAGGAGATGGGGGGGGAGAGCGGACAGGAGGGGGAGATGGGGGGGGAGAGCGGACGGGAGGAGGAAGGGGGGGAGAGCGGACAGGAGGAGGAAGGGGGGGGAGAGCGGACGGAAGGAGGAAGGGGGCGGGAGAGTGGACGGGAGGAGGAGAGCGGACAGGAGGAGGAGGGGGAGCGGACGGGAGGAGGAAGGGGGGAAAGCGGACGGGGGGAGAGCGGACGGGAGGAGAGCGGACGGGAGGAGGAGGGGGGGAGAGCGGACGGGAGGAGGGGGGGAGAGCGGACGGGAGGAGGAGGGGGGGAGAGCGGACGGGAGGAGGAGGGGGGGAGAGCGGACAGGAGGAGGAGGGGGGGAGAGCGGACGGGAGGAGGAGGGGGGGGGGAGCGCGGACGGGAGGAGGAGGGGGGGAGAGCGGACGGGAGGAGGAGGGGGGGGGAGTGGACAGGAGGGGGGGAGAGTAGACAGGAGGGGGGTGGGTTGGTTAAAATTTCCGGGTCTCTCCACTCCCCCTGTATGTTTCTCGGCTCCCCCCTCTCTCTCCCCTCGTGCCCCCCCCCCATGTGACACAGACACACAGTGACACACACACACACAGTGACACACACAGTGAGAGACACACACACAGTGAGAGACACACACACAGTGAGAGACACACACACAGTGAGAGACACACACACACAGTGAGAGACACATACACAGTGAGAGACACACACAGTGTCACACACACACAGTGTCACACACACACACACACACACACACACACAGTGACACACACACACACACACAGTGAGACACGCACACAGTGAGACACACACACACACACAGCGAGACACACACACAGTGAGACACACACACACAGTGAGACACACACACAGTGAGACACACACACAGTGAGAGACACACACACACACACACACACACACACACACACACACACACACACACACACACACACACACACACACACACACACAGTGAGACGCACACAAACAGTGAGACACACACACACACACACACGTCACCTCTCCTTCCATCTTAGTTAGTCCGCGAGGGAGGAAGGGGGTCCTTCGGGGCACCGCCATCTTAGGTGGCCGCGTGTCCCCCCGCCGGGGAGGGAGGTGAGTGCGGGAGGGAGTGGAGCGGGAGGGAGGTGAGAGCGGGAGGGAGGTGAGAGCGGGAGGGAGGTAAGAGCGGGAGGGAGGTGAGAGCGGGAGGGAGGTGAGAGCGGGAGGGAGGTGAGAGCGGGAGGGAGTGGAGCGGCTTCCGGGCGCCTCTTAGGTGGCCTAGTGTCCCCCCGCCGGGGAGGGAGTGGAGCGGGAGGGAGGTGAGTGCGGGAGGGAGGTGAGTGCGGGAGGGAGTGGAGCGGCTTCCGGGCGCCTATTAGGTGGCCTAGTGTCCCCCCGCCGGGGAGGGAGTGGAGCGGGAGGGAGGTGAGTGCGGGAGGGAGGTGAGTGCGGTGAGAGCGGGAGGGAGTGGAGCGGCTTCCGGGCGCCTATTAGGTGGCCGCGTGTGCCCCCGCCGGGGAGGGAGTGGGGAGGGAGTGGAGCACCGGGGAGGGGGGGAGGTGAGTGTGATGGGGGGAGAGAGGGGGTGTGTGTGTGTGTGGTTTTTTTTTTTGGACCTTTGGCCCGTCACTCCGCCTCAGGCCAATGAGAGGTGTGGGGGGCGGGCCAAGGGGGTGGTGTGAGTGTGTGAGGCCAATGAGAGGTGTGCGGGGGCGGCCGGGCCAAGGTCCAATGGAATTGCCGCTAGGGACACGGGGAGGGGCACAGGGACACACATACAGACCCGGACACATAGGTCACTTTCACAAATATATAGTAGATACATACATACATACGTCATTTCCCAGAATCCCTTACCGCAGCGGAAGCACTGTATGCTAGGTGATAATGGCGAAAAGCAGGGTTGCAGACCTGTCTAAGAATGTGAATGTGCTCACAAGTAATATTTTTATATGCTATATTGTGGAGGGTTTTTTGTCCCCTTTTCACCGACCATAACCTAAATAATGTGTGGTGAAGACCTACCTAAAGTCTCAAATTGCAAAGCCAGTACAACCACCCTCACAATGATGAGACCCAAAAGGTTAAAACAGTCTGTCTATGAGTGGGTTCACTGGCTTTGCATCTCATTCCAGGTGATGTTTAAAAGCTGTGTTTAAAACAGCGAGCATAAGCTTAAGGGCTCCATGTAATAATGGACTTGAGATAAAAGGTGGCACAGTGTGCTCATTTGCATGTAATTTCCCAGAATCCCTTACTGCAGTGGAAGCACTGTTTTCTAGGGGATAATGGCAAAAATCAGGGTTGTAGACCAGTCTAAGGGCTGTTCTATAGTGTGCACACTTGCTGCAACAATTTATAGATGGCTGAGGTTAGTCAGCCTTTCTATAATAGGACCGCGCGCGCACTGCAGTGAGTGTGCAGCCGGCCGACAGTGGGGAAGAGTAGGAAAATAAAGATTTTGCGCCACTACCGCCGCTGAAATGTATATATATGTACTGTATGTGTGTATACTGTATATGTGTATATGTGTGTGTATGTGTGTGTATGTGTGTGTATGTGTGTGTATGTGTGTGTATGTGTGTGTCTGCACAATGTCAATAAATATTTTATTTTTATAAATATGTTTTTTTTTAATAATAAATAATAAATTACACATACATACACATATATACACACACACACACACACACACACACACACACACACACACACACACACACACACACACACACACACACACACACAGTACCTTCCCTGCGCGTTCGCACAGGCACGCGGACGCGCACAGCCGCACAGTATAGAACGGCCCTAAGTCATGTGAATGTGCTCACAAGTAATATTTATTGATATATATATATAATTTATATATTATATATATAATTATTTCCGAATATGATATACAGTATTAGGGGACATTTTTATTTGCCAATGAAGATGAAGCAGGCACTTCAGGTTCTAATTGTAATAAATGGCAATTCATTTGACAATTTAACACGTGTTAGTGAGATAATCCGTCAAACACGACTTGATAGGGACCATACTGTATATAATAAATATTTATATGTACAGATAGGGATATAGATAGATATGGATATACATATATTAAATGTAATAATCAATAGCATGACTTCTACACATGTTTATAGTGTGAGACATCATACATTAATTTAAACAAAAGAGATACAGCATATTTTTAAAATATACAGTAGATGTATATAATTTTACAATAAAGTATCTGACAGAATTCATAAATGAATATTACAAAGATTATAATGACACTTATATTCTCTTTATATTAAGGAAAGTGGCAAAAACATTTGCAGCGTATCCCAGACCATAGGACACGGGATCCCTGCTGAACAAGTTTTAGGCATATGAGGGATATCAAACATGATTGGCAAAAAGACACTGCTCAGCTGTAGCCTCCTAAAAAGCCAAAGAGAAAAAATAAGAAAAGACAGCATGGCCATCATCTTGGCCAGACTGTAATGAACAAATTAATAATATCCAGCAAAGTTATAGGCACTGAATTACTCTCAATTATCTGGTCCACAGATGGACACTTGTCATGTCTAATAGAAAATGAAGAAAATCACAAATCCAAAAGAGACAATACAAATATAGTTATAGTCATGTTGTACAAGTACTGGGAACATGAAACAGATGTATTTGCAGCAGGGAACTGTAATGTATCCCAAATCATGTCACGACATCAGGTTTATTAAAACAAAGAGTTAGCAGAAAACGTTTACCAGAACAACCCCTAGACACTCTATACGTGGCAAACATTACAAAAAGGCCACCATGTGATTTTTTGTTATTTTGTTTTTAATAAAGAATGTCAATTTAACACTATCATTTGCTTTATATTTAACCAACCATACATCAGTTAAAAAAAGGAAACAGTATAATGCAACAATGCCATGTTTGAGCTAATAGATCTGCAATACTATTTAAATTAATGTATGCATCTCTCATGTCATCTTTTCAAAGCTATTTTCCAAAATGTTAGATACCATACTACACATAACGTGGTATGTATGTATGTATGTATGTATGTATGTCTTTATTTGTATAGCGCCATTAATGTACATAGCGCTTCAAAGCAGTAATAGTTACAATCATATAAATAATAAGATATAAATAACACAAAGGGAAGAAGTGCTTCAGACTTAAAAGTAACGTTTAGGAAAAGGAGTCCCTGCTCCGAAGAGCTTACAATCTAATTGGTTGGTAGGAAGAACGTACAGAGACAGTAGGAGGGCATTCTGGTTAGTGTGTCTGCAAGCGGCCAAGGTTAATGTATGAGGTGTTAATTATCGAGCTACTCATATGCTTCCTTAAGCAGGTTATAGTGATCATATGTAGAGTGATCTCTCTAATAATAGGTTACATTGCAGAGAAAGTGCTGAATGGTTTCAGAACAGTGATCACAAAACAATAAGAAAAATGTACTATCTCTTACTATATACAGTAGCGACATCTTTTATTGCACTAAATGCCGGCGGCATGCCGGGATCTACCCCAGCTGCCGCCAGTAATAACCGCGCGCCGCCGCGTTTCCCCCACGCACCCCCCCTCCACTTCACGCGCAATTTACCCCCCCTTCCCGACCCCGAACCCGGCTTCTGCTCTGCCCCTCTGCTTCCCCGCACCCCCGCTTACCTTAATTTGATCTCCAGGGGTGTCGGGGAAGCCTGGGGAAGACGGGGAAGCCGGGCGCGCATGTGACTGTGACGTCACAGTGCGCCGCCACGCGCCGCGGCTACCCGCTTCCCAGACGCATGCAGCCGGCGGCTTTTACTCTAATAAAAGCTGCCGCTGCTGTACATTAACTTACTTTACTGGTTCATTAAATATTGGTTCTACTTTTCTTCAGGGGATATACATGACAAGAGAATTCAATAACTTACGAGAGGTGTTGTTTTCAAGGTTGTGCTTCTCTTGTTAACCTGCGTCGTTATAGTTTTCTACCTGTCCATCCTCCCTCTCTCTTTACCTGGCTGCTTTCTACCTCTTCAAACTGGGGTACAGTTTGAAAAAAATAATTGGGCCCCCATATTTAATTCTATATATAAATTTTCAAGTTATATATGGATGTGCATGTCTGTCTTGGTTCATTATCTATAGATTATAGGCTAAAGCTGGTAAATTCCATGCATTATTGAAATCCATGCTCTCTGATTGGTTAAAATTCCGGGCATTATCCAATCAGTAATGGCCCGGAATTTATGGCAGCTTGCCAAGTTTTTCAGCCAATCAGCTTTCAGGTTTCATTCACAAAGAGTGATATTTGCACCTAGACAGGGGAGGTGATTGGACAGAAGACACCAGCAAGGCACTGACTCCTCCCCCACCCTGCCTGATGAGAGCTTTGCACAGGAGAGTGAGGGGAAAGGTTTGTGTGTCTGTGTGTGTGTTTTGTGGGTGTAAAGGGGGCAGCAGAGTGTTTTATTAGTGTGTGTCTTCTGTTGGTTTGTGTTTTTTGGGTGTAGAGGGGGCAGCAGAGTTGGTGTGTTTCTGCTGTGTGTGTGTTTTGTTCTTGTAGAGGGGGGCTGCAGTGTGTGTCTTCAGTGTGTGTTTTGTGGGTGGAGGAGGGGTGCAGAGTGTTTTGTTGGTTTGTGTCTGCAGTGTGTGGGTTTACAGGGGGCTGCAGTGGGTGAAGAGGGGGGGGCTGCTGGTGTGTGTGTTGTGGATGTAGAGGGGGCAGCAGTCTGTTTTGTTAGTGTGTGTGTCTGCAGTGTGTTTTGTGGGTGTAGAGGAGGGGGCTGCACAGTGTGTAGGGGGGACTGCAGAGTGTGTGCTTGTGTATATAGAGGGGGTTGCAGAGTGTGTGTTTGTGTGTGTGTGTGTGTGTAGAGGGGGGCTGTAGTGTGTGTGTGTGTGTGTGTGTGTGTGTGTGTGTGTGTGTGTGTGTGTGTGTGTGTATAGAGGGGTCTGTGTATATGTACAATTTACTTTAAATAAACTTGCAGTAAAAGCATAAGAATGTAGACAATCATATTGATTTTTATCAGTATGACTATAAAAATGTATCTTTGTTATGAAAAATTAAAAAAAAAAAAAAAAAAAGCCTACATTTAGCCTATAATAGTAATAATCCCCTCAGAACAGGGCATTATTGGCCAGTAATGCCCTGTTCTTCAGGGATTATTACTTAAACATTCACCTGCTTTCTAAAGCATGCCAACTTGGGAAGGCTAGTTTTTGCTCAGAATATTATTTTTGATCATATGCGTTGGGTTTATCCGGAATAATGTATCTGGAGCAGATTGAGGATGAGGCAGTCGGTCAAACTGGTATAGCATGGGTCATATACAGTCATTGTTAAAATGGAACCTTGGCATAAAGATGTACAGTATAAGTTGTCTGAGGCGTGAACCAGTTGAGGCTTAGTGAGTTCATAACATTTAGATTTATATATATGTAGCACTGTTTCCCCCACCCTCTGTGAGATGTACTGCTGGCTATAAGGGTTGTTGGTGCGCATACCTGTGAGGGTCAGGAGAGCTGAGCTGATCTGCGATGATAAGGAGATCAGGTCAAGCTTTTGGTGTCATCTGGGTTCTTCATCTGTGGTTCAGCGCCTCCAGCTTCAGTGGGCTCCATGTAGAATGGAGGCCGTCCCCGTGAAGCACATATATTATACACCTGCTACTGACTCAGATCCAGGCAGGTGTAAAAGTTAACAAAGGGTCTTTATTCTTAGCAATCACTGCATGATGGTCTTACAGCGGTTCAAGGTCACAGAGGATCGAGGCCTCTGGATGATTCATGCTCTCTGAATCTGGAGCCTTTGATTATACAGACCAGTCATGAGGCCTGGCTGGCCTCTCCCTCCCAGCAGGGAGAGAGGGAACTCACATCCACCTCCTAAGGAGGGATCAGACTAACTAACTTTTGGCTCTTCCCTTCAGAGGAACCAGAAGGGGCAAGCTCAAGGTCTGTTACCAGGCCAGAGTCACCACCACCACCTTCTGTCACTCAAAAGGGAGCAGGTGGTGGGTCAAAATCCCGCAGATTAACCTGTCACTACCCAGACTGCTTAGGACTGATGTGACAGGTAGGAGAGACAGGTAGATGGGACTTACCATGTTACATATGTAGTAACATTTCTAAGCATATAGATTTCCTGTCTATTCCATTTCCCTTAAAAGGCGTACTTTCCTTTTGTGCATAACTAACATCTGGAGTACAGGGAGTAGAGAAATACAAACCATTCACATCAATGTGCAAAACTGGTTAATTTTGCACTTTAGCATTCATGAACAAGTCGTCAACATTTACAAGTTGCACAACTAATTATGTACGTTAAATTATTGTGAGAAAATGATCCATTGCAGAACATGTGCTTGTCACACAGAAATATACCAGTACTCTATAAGAGTTTGAGTTGGTAGTGAGAGATTCTGTGGTGTGCTGTCTAATGATGAGTCTACTGGGCTGACAAAGGCAACTATTGCAGACAGGTAGTCCTTGTAATTGCCATGCTGCTTGTTAATTATCTCCAATGGGACTGGCTCTCTTTATTCATATTTATAACATTAAGATAAAGGGAAAAGAAGTGCGCTGTGTGGAGCACAAATGATGAGATTACAATACTGTTCCAGCCTTAGCAATTGGAATGGGGGGAATGGGGGGGGGATGGGAGGGGGGGGTGATGAGTACACAATTGCCTACTCCACCAGAGGGTGTGGAGGACCAGGAGGACACTTAGAATCCTGAACAGCAGGTCTTGATCTCCTCTTTCCACAAGGGTACTAGGCCCAGCACCATCAGTAATAGTGCATATGAGAGAACCTTCTGATTCCTTCATCAAGGCAAACACAAATGAATGATACAGTACATGGCTTGAGCAACACTTATATATGCTCATAGTCTCCCTAAATGTGGCAAAAATTGCAAACACACAAGCACAATGGTGAACATTTTTGCATGTACTGTAATATTCCTGATCACTTTTGAAAATGTGTCAAGATCTTTGCAACTTCCCCAAAGCAAACTGCAATACTTTCACACATCCCTACTAGGGAGACCAATGCCAGTGCTTCCTACACATGTGCTTTCCAATAATGTATTTGTAATCACTTTCTTATTAACATGAGTCACATATGTTACTAGTGTTGTTTGTGACATTCCTGTGCTTAGAAAATGCTTAGATGCGAAGCCCAATGTAGAAGGTGAAAAGGTGAAGGTGAAAAGGTGGAAAAAAAAAACTTATCACTGTTATCGGTTTCCATAGAAATGATGCAATAACCCTTACAATAACTGTTTTATGTATTTGTATCTTGTGAATATGTTTTTTTGCATTTCTTTGTGAACACTGGATTCAAGCACATCAACTACGGTTTACCTGTTTGATGAAGGATGCTTATAGAATTACTTTGTATGCAAAGAACAAAGCAGAGAGAATAATTTACACGTGTCTTTGAGGACTGGAAAAAAGTCTTATTACTGAAAAACATTAGATAAAGATTGTAAAAACTCTGCAAAGCATTTGTTTACAATGAAAATGTTAAATGTTTAAGAAAAAATACTTGTACTTGTCCAATTTAAAATATATATTTTATGTCACATTAAATCTGTATGTTTGTTGAATGTAAGTTGTGACATTGGACAGTACAACAGTATATATTTTGATGAGTGGTGTTAGTGTGGCACTTTGTTTATCAATTAACAATACACATTAATCTGATTGCCAATATTTGAAGTCAGGAAATAATTTAATTTCCCCGTATGAGATATCATTAGATGAGGTTTCACTTTTTTTTATTTGCCTTCCTTGCGATCAATATACTGTAAGTACAAATATAGGATAAGTATCTGTCGTCTAAATTTAGCATACTGTAGATTGACCGTGATGAACGTCTTTTTTTCAACCTCATCTACTATGTAACTATGTAACATTCTAAGATCACACGATAATATATAAACGCTCCGGTTTATTTCAAATACAAATACATTTGGCTAATGCAATAAAGTGCAAGGGTGTTGTCAGCCCTACCGCACACACAACTCTAAGGCTCCGGTAACTCCGCCGCAACGCGCGCCCGCGAGATTCCCCAGTCTGCAGCTCACTGCAGGAAGAGAGACCGGGAGGGGGTGGGGGCGTGGCGGGGGAGTGACGGGGGCGCGGCCATGACGTCACCTGACAGGTTTTGAACATGCAGAATGGTGCAGTAGTGCCAGATCATCTTATCACAGTTTGGTGAATAAGCCAATATATATATAAAGGGCTCGTCAAATGCACTCGCCTGGGGCATGTGCATTTGAGCCGCAGGAGAGCCGTGATATATCCAGGGGATATGAAGCCTCGCCAGCAGTCCTGCGAGTACCCGGTGCAGCGCGGTTACTTTAATCACATCACCCAGCTGGGCATCAGACCCCGCCCTCTCCACGCGCTGCTTCCCCCCACTCCCCACTCCTATATGTGAGAACAAATGAGAGACAATCTCCGGAGAGGAGATGCAGTCCCTGAAGAGATCAAGCAAGAAGTGCTCCGCTGGTCGAGTCTATGTGCTGGCCATGGGTGCATGCACAGTGTGTTGGGGAGCCTCCTGTATGTATGTTGTGTGCCTAAATTCTACAGAGCCTGCTGATCTCTTCTAATCTGAAAGATGCTTTGTACACGTGAGTCTCAGTCTGCACACCTAAGTGACTTCAGTGGATTGAAGTTATTTCTAATATGGTCAAATTGCTGTTGGGTGAGTGGTGCTTTTGAGCTTATTCTTGTTGAGTTTGGTATGACTGCTTTGCAATTAATTTGTAGCATCCTCCTCCAGTCACCGATTGTTTAATGTCTGTGTATGTTGGAGTTTCTCAGTGAGGTAACATTTTGAATTTTGCCCCACTTGCCCGGTATTGCCTTTTATATAAAGCACCCCAGTTATCAAACAGTTCAAGTAGTTCCTCCCCAGCAGCCACATACACTACTAATGGTACCACCCAGTTATTCAATGGCACATGCAACATACATTGCAGCGATTGAGCACCCCTCAGAGGTTCTGCAGCCGCCGGAGGGGGAGAACTGGGATAACTCTCCCAGCTGTCCCAGACCGGCAGCATGGCAGCACTGCTACACATCAGTGACCCAGTAGCAGCAGAAACCAGCAGCTCAAAGCTCTTCCCTTTCCCTGCTTCTGCCGCTTCCATCTGACAGGAGAGAGGAAGAAAATAATTCAGAGTTGGCTGTCTTAAAGAAACAGTGTGTGTGTGTGTGTGTGTGTGTGTGTGTGTGTTTCAGAAGGGAAGAGTGTGTGTGTGTGTGTGTGTGTGTGTAGGGGAGAGTGTGTGTGTGTGAGAGTGTGTGTGTGAGAGTGCGGGGGAGTGTGTGTGTGTGTGTGTGTGAGAGAGAGAGAGAGGAGGAGAATGTGTGAGTGCGTGTGTGAGGGGGAAAGTGTGTGTAAGAAGGGGAGAGTGTGTGTGTGTGTGTGTGTGTGTGTGTGTGTGTGTGTATGTGTGTGTGTTCGGTGGGAGAGTGAGTGTGTGGGGGGGAGAGTGAGTGAGAGGGGGAGATTGTGTGTGTGTGTGTGTGTGAGGAGGGGAGAGTGTGTATGTGTGTATTTGAGGGGAGAGTGTGTGAGTGTGTGTGTATGGGTGGGGGAGTTTGTGTGTGGGGGGGGTGTGTGTTTGTGAGAAGGGTAGATTGTGTGTGTGAAAGAGAGAGGGTGTGTGTGTGTGGGGGGGAGAGTGTGTCTGTTTGAGAGAGTCTGTCTTTGAGTGTGTGTCTTTGAGAGGGAGTGTGTGTGTGTGAGAGTGGGAGTGTGTGTGTGTGAGGGGAGAGTGTGAGTGTGTGTGTGAGAGAGAGAGGTGATAGTGTGTGTGTGTGCGGGGGGAGAGAATGTGTGTGTGAGAGAGGAGGAGAGTGTGTGTGTGTGAGGGGGAGTGTGTGTGGGTGTGTGGGAGAGAGTGTGTGTGGGTGTGTGGGAGAGAGTGTGTGTGTGAGAGGGGGAGAGTGTGTGTGTGTGTGTGTGTGTGTGTGTGTGTGTGTGTGTGTGTGTGTGTGTGTGTGTGTGTGTGTGTGTGTGTGTGTGTGTGTGTGTGCATGAGGGGGAGAGTGTGTGTGAGGGGGAGTGTGTGGGTGACTTTGTGAGTGTGAGTGTGTGTGTGCGCGCGTGTGTGTAAGTGGGAGTGTGTGTATGTGTAAGTGGGATAATGTGTGTGTGTTTGTGTGTCTGTGTGTAAGTGGGAGTGTGTTTGTGTCTGTGCTGGTAAGTGTGGGTGTTAAGGGGAGAAATTATGAATGGGAGAGGGAGGAGGGAGAGGGAGGAGAAAGAGTATGGAGGGAGGAAAGAGAGGATGTAGGGGAGAGAGTATGGAGGGGGGAGAGGGAGGAGAGAGTGGATGGGGGGCGGGAGAGGGAGGAGATGCAGAATTGTAGATTTATGCCACTACAGATGTGGCAGATTATTTTGGGAAAATAAAATGGGAAAAGAATGGTGCAGAAAGACGCATAATTTTTCTTATTAGGCATTTATTCAATTTTTTTTAAGTAGGGTCAGGGGCGGGTCCAGGTGACGAGTATCTTTTTTTGGTTCGGCGAGTAGCTTTTTGGGTAATTTGTTAAACCCTATAATATATGTAACGGTCAGACACCCCCCCAATCTCACATTGGCCCCCTGTGGTCTACTGGCCCCCATTACATGTCTGTGTATGTTGTGGTGCACCTGCTGGCTTACAGGTCTCCTGAGTCTCCCGCTGGGTGTTAGTGGGGATATCAGCATGACAGGCGTCTGAGGTAGTGTCTCTGAGTCCTACTCGCATTCGATGCAGCGCCTCCACCCCATCAGGATCTCTGCGGCCGCAGGGGGATGTATCTGATGGGGAACTCCTCTGTGGTACCTCCTTCTGTAGAATAACTCCACACTCACACAGAAGGGATGTAGTGAACAAGGGCATCTTTATTGTCATCTGATTAGACAGACTGCCCCTCATCGCGGTCGTGCGCAGCCGCTCATCTTGTTGAGGTCACCCCTTCCGAAAGTTCCTCCTCTCTCAAAAGAGTGGGTTCACCTCTCCCCCAAGGGAGATCACCATCTGTGTCAGGTCCCTGAACACAGTGTGTAGTCAGCTTGCACTTGAACCTGACAGCCTTGAACTGCTGCAGACACTCCTTGTTAACACTAGGCTTCAAACTAGACTCAACCACTAACTTTTGTAGTGCTGTGTCTTATATAGACTCAGAAAACAGACAAACCTCTGTGTCACTAACAGTGGACACAGAGCATGTTGTCATTTCCCTTGTTACATATGACACCTCACCAGGGTGCGAGGGCAAACCTCCATGATTGTTGCTGGCAACCCTGCATACTAACCAGGTTTACTGCCAGCATGAGAAAGAGATGTACACCATTTTTATACTTGGCTACAATCTCCCCCTGGTGAAACCCAAAGTCCCGGCTGGGATCTCAATTTGTGGAACCTTCTTCCAGGTAGCACTATAACACACAACAGAACAACATTTTTATCATGGCAGTACATTATTTCACACATCAAGGTTTCTACAAAACATAATTGCATACAGTACATTCTGACCGGCAGACTGCACTGCTCCTAAGGAGAACCCACATTAATAATAGTGCCTAGGGTCTGGTTTCTGCACCTCCCTACCATTGGCATCCTTTACAGTCACACTGTATGTTCTAGGCGGCCCATTTTTTGGCCTATACTCCATCCTATTCATGAAGATGTTGCGCCCAACACTCCATACTCTCATAAGATGGGAGATTCGCTCCTCAGTTTTGAATCCGATATAGCCACCTGATCTGCTCATGATATACTCCTCCACAGTCTCCCTGAACCACGTATCCCTATTATCCTCGATCTCTTGCATCAAGGGTTCCGGTACATAGGGATACTCTAGGCCATGAGATTTTTTGTACTTCGTTACAATAGCTCTCTCAGCTCTACTAGTGCGTATCAACTTCTTGTTGCCTGCCCTGCCTGGCAGTACCCACGATAATGGCTCATCGGGCTCGACTAGGTCACGAAATATAGATGACCCTCGGGGAGTAACTACCCCGTTTGAATAGCATGCTCAGAGAACTCTCCTATGTCCCACCAGTGGTCCACTATGCCATCCCTCCTTAATATGAACCGCGTACGGTCCAACCAGGCCTCATACCCTTCAAACATGGGCGCCCACCACTTGGTTTCTTTCTCCTCTGCCCTCTCTGCTACTGCTACCTTAGGCTCACTTTCCTCCGGTTCTCCCCCTGAAGAAATCCCGTATGTCCCTGTGGACCTAGAATTAGATCCAAGGCGCTTAGGCCTACACCTTACATTAACAGTACTATTACTATCACTAGTACATGATGATATTTTTCGCAACAACATTTCTCTCCCCGTCAGAGATGAAACAGTCCCCCCAGTCCACATTCGAACCAGTCCGTTCATCGGATGTGTCCCGTGACTCCCCAGACAACCCTTGGCTCGACTGGGACCCAGATGAGGAGGTGACAGGGGCAGGGTTTTGAACTGGGGCCAGGGGCTGGGCATAGGGAAAAGCTAGAAGCCGATGCGGGACTACGATTTTTATTGATTGTTCATGGAATATCTGTTTATTAACTAATATTAGTATTTGACATTGGACTCAGCTATATTTTATAATTTTTTTTTATATTATATGTTTTTATTTCATTTAGCACTTACACATTTAGTTTTTTTATAGCATACTGTATGTCGGTCTAATATTTTCAGTTGAATAGCCTATTTTACCTTACACTGGGTCTAATTATATTTCTTTTTATATTTAGTGGTTATTTTCAGTGAGCGCTTATATATATAAATCAAATGGAAATATTACTGTGTGCTCATTTGCATGTCTTAGACATGTCTGCAACCCTGCCTTTTACCATTAGACATACAGTACAAGACCAAAGACATACAATACAATACAATTATCACACAGCATATAGTACTTCCACTGCAGCAAGGGATTCTGGGAAGTTACATGCAAATGAGCACACAGTGCCACCTTTTGCTTCAAATCCACATGAATATATATATGTATATACCGTATATATATATGTGTATGTACAGTATATATATATATATATATATATATATATATATATATATATATATATATATATACTGTATATATATATGCGTGTATTTACAGTGGATATATATATATATATATATATATATATATATATAAATAAATAAAATCATTGTTTTTAGTACCATATTCATTTAATTTTAAATTAACACCTTGTAAAATATCATATACAGTAAATCAGCAGAAACTCATTTATATAATCCCATGCCTAAATATAAATTGGTTTACATTCATTTAAATGCTGTTCGAGCACCTTTACAGCAAAGTAATTCTTCCAGAATGTCTGCTTATAGCAGAGACTCTAGAAGATACCCTCCCCAAAGTCTTACAGATCCACAAACCAACTCCCAGCTATGCAGTTTCACAAGACTTGGCATTTAAACTTTGGCTTCTTCTAGACCACGTCGGAATGCCTTGCCATACCACATCAGGAATCAGGATGCCTTGCCATACCACACCACGTCACCACGTTTTCAAGCCGAGCCTAGACTGAAGCTTAGTAAATATAATAGATACAAATATTGACAAATATTATAAAAAGTGAACTTCATCAGGACTGTTTTAAATTAGATTTAAAAGACAAAAGCAGACCAGGGACCATTTCTCTGGAGCTCTATAACCTTTCATTTTCTTTTCTAGGGAAAGGTGAACATGGGAAACCCTACCCTCTCACCGAAGAAGATCAAGATGACACAGCTTATAGAGAAAATGGTTTTAATATATTCGTTAGCAACAACATAGCACTGGAGAGATCATTGCCTGACATTCGACATGCTAAGTAAGTTGACATTCTCCATTAAATGTGTCCACTAAATAAAAAAAGATTTAAAAAAATGTTAAAAGTATAAATGTTCATCAAACCAATTTAGCTATAAAATGCTTGTTGCCATTATTTAATTTCAGTGATGTGCTGGCTGGCAGAGAAGCACTTTCTGAAATTATTTAGGTGAATCTTAGAATTTTAAGTGGACTTATGTAATTGAAGTTTTAAGGTTTCCTATACTGCTTCATCACAGAAAGCCTCTTTTTGAACCTGATCAAGGAAGTCATTATGGGGTCACTGCAAACTAATCAAAATGATGAATTGAAATTAATCAGGTTCATTGACTGTATTTCAGTTACAAAATATAATTTAATACATCATGCACAATAGTTGGAACCTGTTCCAACTTTCAGCACAACGTGCAATACAGGCAGTTAGTGTCCCAAACTTTTGTACAAGGTTACTGATTAGACACAGCTGATACGATTAGGCATAACTCTTATTTCAAATATATTATATGTACTACAAACCTCTACATCCCCAAATGTCCAGGCCGAAAAGAAAAAAATGGAAAGATTTATATAAAATGACTGTGGGATCAGTGTTCATCTTCAGCAGGGTCAATAATTTCAAGGGATAGCATTAATTTCATTTCATATTCTAACATTTACACACACACACACACACACACACACACACACACACACACACACACACACACACACACACACACACACACACACACACACACACACACACACACACACACACACACACACACACACACACACACACACACACACACACGTGTAGGTTCCTGTCATAAAAATAATATAAGAAATATTACCATTTTTGCAAAAGGTAAATAAAGACAGCACTCAGTCCAAAATTCCAAAAGGTACTGTATATTCAGCATATAGACGCCCAATTCGATGTTTCACATCGGGCACGCCCCCTTGAAAAAGATCCCTCTGCGGGAACGAAAACGTCGGATTGGGCGTCTGTATGCTGAATATACCTTTTGGAATCTTGGACTGTGCTGTCTTTATTTACCTTTTGCAAAAACGGTAATATTTTATCTATATATATATATATATATATATATGTAACGGGTTTCCCCCCCCCCCCCCAATCTCATTGGCCCGGGTACTTCAATAACCAACCCCCATTACGTGTGTTTTTGGTGGTGCACCTGTAGGCAACAGAACTCCTGAGTCTCCCGCTTGATGTTAGTAGGGGATTTTCAACAGAACAGGTTGCTGAGGTAGTGGGTGCGAGTTCAACTTACATCATGTGCAGCGCCTCCACCTCATCAGGATTTGTGCTTCCGCAGGGAGATGGTCCTGGTGAGGAACTCCTTCTTGGTGGTGCCATCCACTGCTGAGTAATTTCACACTCACACAGTGGGGGTATCTTTAACAAGGTCATCTTTATTGTAGACGGTGATGTAGCAGACTGCCCCATGCAGCTGCCGGCTCTAGCCGCACATCTCTCCGTGCTGTCCCTTCGCCAGGTACGCCCTCCTGAATTGAAGTGGGATTCCCTCTTCTCCTAGGGAGATCCTCTCTGCACCAGGTCCCTGGACACAGAGTGGCTTAGACAGGCTGATTGGTCAACCTGGACCGCTAGTTACTTCACTAGGGTCACAAAGTGTTCCTACAATCCCTTATGCAGGCAATACAACTTCCTAACAGCTTTCCACAGCTGCCAGAACACTGCTAGAACACACTGTAACTAACTGTGTTGTGCCTTATATACTTCAGGAGGCAGGCGCATCCCTGATGTCACTATCCAGGGACTCCGAGCATACAGCCACTCCCCTCCATACATAGGGCACATCACCATTGGATGAGGGAAAACCTCCATAACTACTGCTGGCATACCTGTTCTTACCAGGACTTACTGCCAACAGAGAGGAAAGCAATATACCATTATTATGTATGGCTATATACTCCCCCTGGTGAATCCCCACCGTCCCGGCTGGGTCCTAAATTTGGTGTACCTTGCTCCAGGAAACACTGAAAAAGAACACACAAACTTAGTATTTAAACATTGTCACATCCTCATAATAATGACAGAACATCCGCTCACTGACCAGCAGTAAGCAGCAAAGGAAAAGGCAGACCACTTGTTTACGGACCTAATAGTAGTGCCGAGGGTCTGGTTTCTTCACCTCCCGCCCCGCTGCATCATGAACGGTTACACTATACTCTCGTGGCAATCCCCGCTCATTACAGTATACCACCTTGTGCATATACACGCTGCGTCCTATCTTCCAAACCCGCATGAGTTGAGAGACCCTCTGCTCAGCCTGAACTCCTTTAATGGCTCCTCCCTTATTAACTATGTAATATTCATATCATTCACCTCTCTCGATTCTCTTCTATTTCCCTCATTAAAGGTTCAGGGACATAGGGGTATTCGAGCCCATGTGACCTCTTATACTTGGCTGCAATAGCCCGTTCAGCTCGGCAAGTCCTGGTCAATTTAGTTTGCCCAGCCTTCCCCGGCAACACCCATGACAGGGGCTCATCTAACTCCACTGGATCATCTAACCCTTCTGATCCTTTTGGGTAATAAGACCCCCTTGTATTCGGTCCCATCTTACCCTTAGCGCTCTAAGGTATGCCTCATCGTCAAAATCTCCAGGAGCCCACCAGTGATCAACCACCCCCTCCCTTTCTAGAAGAAAATGGGTGCGGTCAAGCCAGGCGACATAACCTTCATATAACGGCGTCCACCACCTAGTTTCCCGTACTTCCTCGGAGTTAGGTTCTAGTGGCTCCTCCTCATCATCAGGCCCACCCGAGGATACCCCTGAAGTACCCTCAGATCGCATAACCCTTTCCTTGCGCTGCGACCAGTGTCTGCCCTCAATGCTCAGGGCACTATAGCTTTCGCTAATTATCGACCCTCGTCGAGAAATCCTCCCTCCACCCTCCGATCCATCATCGGAAGTTCCCCAGTCCAGGCTTCCAGTCCGTTCTGTGGTAGGACCCCGGGACTCCCCTGACATACCCAGACTAGAGGTAGACCCAAAGGAACAGGTGACAGGGACAGGGGTTTGAACTAGGGCCTTGGGGCTAACCCTGGGGATGGACGGGGTTGGGGGACGGGACTGAACGGTAGGTGCCGGCAGGGTCACGGCCTGCTCCTCCGCAACACCAGACTCACGTTCGCCACAATGTTCGCTCTGCCCTTCGGTAGTGGATCCTCTCGTTCTCCGATTCGAGCGCCCACTCCGTCGGCTGTCCGTAGGGGATCGACTCCCACTGCTCGATCGTAGAGGCGCAATTGCCTCCCACTCGACACCGCTCAGGTCGTCCGGAACTGCCTCGGGATCCGCACGTGCTGCGACGCCATCTTGGGTTGGGTCCCCAAGCGAGACCTCTTCCTCCACGAGGATATCCGGCAACGCCCTTCTGCTGCGCGGTCCAGCTTGACCCTGGTTCCGCTCTTCGCTCACCTCCACTCCCGGGATCTGCAGTGAGCACGGGGTTATCCTACTGCTCCGCAGGGTCGGGGTGGATCGACCTCCTTCCGACCCGCTAGTCACCACGGCAGTGGGACTCCGGCGATCGGGTTGTCGCGGCACTGGAGACACTCGGCTACGTGTCTCCACACCACGAGGAATGGCATCTCGCCACGGAATACCAGTAGCATGGTACTCCTCTAACAAGTCCTGTGCCTCTGCCAGCCTGGCACACTCCTCGTCCGAGGACTCCAATTTACAGTTCGGTCGGGGTATTCCAGAAGGGGACCGTCTATGGGCTCCTTTCCGGTCACCTGTACGATGATTTGGTCTCTCCGGATTGAGAACCCGGCAGGGTTCCTGCTCAGCGGGATCTGCACTCTCCCTCCACAAGGCACCCGGAAGCTCCGCTGCCAACGTCGGGGTAGGATGTCTCATCCCTACAGTTTGTACTGGCACAAAAGTCGTCATGGGCCACATGTACTGCAGGCTACAGTGAGGGCATCGAGCCTCACTGCCCACGGCTCCACCAGGCAGTCTGCACTGCAGGCAGAGACAGACCACTGTCTCCACACCTTCTACTCGAATAATCAGGAAGCCTCCTGGAGCCGAGTAAGGGTGGGTTGATATCAAGGGACTCTGTTCCACTTTCTCCGCTTGTTCAGCCATGGTCACCAACGGGAGCACTCGTCCTAGTGGTCTGTAGTGATCAATGGCTCTTCGCAACTGAAGTGCAGGGGATGGTTGAGCTGTCCTTCCCCCCACTTCCTCCATCAGCATCCGGTGGAACTTTAGACCACTCCCCCTGGTTGAAACTAGGGGGATGTCTCGCCGCTTTGTAGGCTGACCCAGCACGGGCTGAGTGAGTCATAGTCCATGAGGGCGCGGCTCCAGCTTTCGCGCCAAACTCCCCAACTGGGTGGAGTTTTCTCGTTGCCGCCAATCCTGGCCAACAATTTGCAAACTGCAGAGTTGCAAGGCTTTCTGCAGCTGGCCCACGCGGTGTCCCGGGAACGCGGGAACCGCCATTTTGGTAAGCACTGTCCTTTTTTGTATTTGAGGTAGCGTCTGGCTGTTTGTTAATTGGTGTGTAACAAAGTCCATTTCGTTCCTCCCATCTCACAAGGCTGTCGTCCTCACTATTCTCAGGGGTTTCATCCCGAGAACATAGGCATGACAAACACGGCGCAGCCACGGCTTTCACGCCATTCCATAGCAAACACACAAGAGTCTCTCCTGTAGCTTGTACTCCTTCCTCTTCCCGGCATCCTGGACCTTCTGCTCTTTGCAGATCCTCCATTCCGACGGTCACTTTTTGCTCACGGTATACTGGGTTATTGCACATGGAGCTCCGCTCTGCGGGGCAGCTACCACATCCGTTCAATAAACATGCCTTGTGCACCACCTCGTGTACCTAACATATGTCTAACTCGTGTGTGCACTACCTCAGGCTAGGCTCACTCCCTCAGTGTCTACTGTATCTCCTTCCTCCCAGTCTGTGCTCCCCTCGGTAAGTGATCTGGAATGGCTAGAGTACTCTGGGGCTCCCATGCAGTACTTGGGCGTCTACCTCTCTTGGTCAGTCTAGTGCAGACCCTCTCCAGGACACCTGACCTAGTTAACAAGCTCTCCCTTCTGGCGTCATACCCCTAGCACTACCTCAAGGTGACTCGGACAGCTATAGCCCCTCTCCAGACCCACTAACTCCTCTCAGGTTCCCAGGCTACTCCTGCGGTTCCATCCCAACGCGGCACAAAGTGGCAGCATACACTTTCCCTGTTTCCTAGCGTGGGCCTAGCAAAAGCCTGTCCTGTTGATAGGTATATATATCTCTCAGCAGCGCCTCCAATTGTAACGGGTTTCCCCCCAGCCAAACTCTCACATTGGCCCGGGTACTTCAATAACCAACCCCAATTACGTGTGTGTTTGGTGGTGCACCTGTAGGCAACAGAACTCCTGAGTCTCCCGCTTGATGTTAGTAGGGGATTTTCAACAGAACAGGTAGCTGAGGTAGTGGGTGCGAGTTCAACTTACATCATGTGCAGCGCCTCCACCTCATCAGGATCTGTGCTTCCGCAGGGAGATGGTCCTGGTGAGGAACTCCTTCTTGGTGGTGCCATCCACTGCTGAGTAATTTCACACTCACACAGTGGGGGTATCTTTAACAAGGTCATCTTTATTGTAGACGGTGATGTAGTAGACTGCCTCATGCAGCTGCCGGCTCTAGCCGCACATCTCTCCGTGCTGTCCCTTCACCAGGTACGCCCTCCTGAATTGAAGTGGGATTCCCTCTTCTCCTAGGGAGATCCTCTCTGCGCCAGGTCCCTGGACACAGAGTGGCTTAGACAGGCTGATTGGTCAACCTGGACCGCTAGTTACTTCACTAGGGTCACAAAGTGTTCCTACAATCCCTTATGCAGGCAATACAACTTCCTAACAGCTTTCCACAGCTGCCAGAACACTGCTAGAACACACTGTAACTAACTGTGTTGTGCCTTATATACTTCAGGAGGCAGGCGCATCCCTGATGTCACTATCCAGGGACTCAGAGCATACAGCCACTCCCCTCCATACATAGGGCACATCACCATTGGATGAGGGAAAACCTCCATAACTACTGCTGGCATACCTGTTCTTACCAGGACTTACTGCCAACAGAGAGGAAAGCAATATACCATTATTATGCATGGCTATATATAGATATATGTGTTGTTACTATATCAAGTGCGCAGGTACTTTAGGGTAAATTAGTTAATGTATGTGCTGCTTCAATGCTGGTTTTAACACACAAAACCCAATTATCTATGATAAACAATGCATTCGGCGCAACAAGGAACTGCTGTAAACATGTTTCAGATATTCAATAATATAGGGCTAATGAGGTGTACATTCTGAGTTAAATAAACCAAACATGGATAGATGTTAATCTAAATAGCACTTCACAGAAATTGCACCCAGTAGAATCAAAAGTCAATGGTGTCCCAGAGTACTGAGAGAGAGACAATATAATAACACAGCGTGTAATGTCTCTGTGTTTTTCTTTCTGTCACAATGGTAACACAGCAGTAGTTAAATACCTTTTGAGCCCCAAAGCCAGTCTATGACATAAATGCTGAAAGTTTCTCACAGGACGTAGTGTTTTCCACTTAAAATGCAGGTATGTGCATCTCACTAAGTATCTCACCGGGCGTCACACCAGCGGGGATCTGTGTTGCAACTGCCAATCTCCCAATAGAGTGCAGTGGTTCGTCTTACTCGGCGCCTCGCAAACGGATCTTTCACCGAATCCTCATTGGTCTCAGACTGCTTGTTTCTTCTCTGGTGTCCCGCCGGATGATTTCTGGTTCTCTTAGATCAGATGCAATCTTTCCACAGCTTCGTCCTCCGTTGGCTGGCCGACTGCACGTCCCATAGCCGGTGTTATACGTCTCCTTAGAGGTTCCATTATAAATGTGTAACTCTCCCCATCAGGTGCCCATCTGGATATTTCACCTTCCTCTGCAGACCTCTCAACAGTCCAAACGGCTGCACGTCCCATGAATTGTACTGCATCTTTCCTCAGCTGCTTCGCAGAATCACACACCCTGCTCTCTGATTATCAGCTGTGCAGAGAGTGTGAATGCTCAGGGCAAGCCTCAATCACTGAATGACTGGGATGGGGAATAGCGAAAGTGATGGAAAGGAAACCAAACTGCAGACACTCCAATATCGTAGAAATTATATTAAAAGGGTGAAGACAGTAGGTACAGCCCTGTGAGGAGATATACCTGTTATCTGTACATGGTACCCACTGTCTTCACTTTTTTAATACAATTACGAATAAGGTACCCTGAAAGCTTGTCTTAATTCTCCCCACACCATCATGGAGCAACTCAGTGCCCTCTTGTTACCACACAGGTATGCACAGCACCAGGAGACATACTAGTAGCGACCAATTCTCACAGTGGGTGGGGGCAAAGGGGCTACAAATGGAGGCGCTACTGAGATAATCTAATCAGGACATGTTTTCCCAGCAAAAAGAATGGAGCAGTGTTAAGGATGGAGGGAGACATGTATAGTGTCAAGGGAATGTTCATCTACCAAGAGCTGCAGCCTGCACTGCCCTAGAGGATGTCCTGTGTTGAAGCAACAAGCTAAAGGTTCTTGTTCTTAGTCACCCTGCGGACTGGCACATAGGGTTCCTGGAGGGGATGCCTAGTTGACAAGGGCCAGGAGCCCCTGAAGGAGACTAGGGTGTCAGGGTTCAGATGGGGTGGCGCAAAAGTATTGATAGGTAACGTCCGAGGGAGGGGGGAACCTTGAAGGCCAGGGTTTCCCAGATCTCTGTTTGAGGAGTTATCACCTTACTATTAGCATCTTCAAGCATAGAGTAATGCAGAAAACTGGACTGATTGTCAGAATATGTAGTGTGCTAAAACAGGGGATTTTGCCTGCCCAGGGGAGTGTTTCCCTATGAAGAAAACACCTACAGTAAGGCCAGAAGGAGTTCGCTTAATCAGGAACTCAGGGCAATGTGTTACACAAAATGGCATTCCTGCCAAAAATGGGATCCACATGCTAAAATGGTGGTTCCCACAAAGAACCACTAACCACATGTTTGCAGAAGTTGCATGCAGTTGCAAACCCTTGCACCATCTTCAGGATCGGCTCGAAAATGCCTAACCTTCCCTCCTTCTTCTCCTGGATTGGATGATTGCGTTCACCAGGGGGAGGAAGTTGGGTGTGCTGACCATGGAACAACAGGATGTGAAGAGCCAGACGCACGTGTACTTCAAGAGCTACAGGAGTGTATGCCAAGCTGCTTTTACTACCTAAACATGGATACTTCGGAGGACCCTAGCCAGCCTATGATCTGCCTGGTGGGGTAGTGGTTTACCATGAGGACGGGATGAGCCTGATGCTGGGGTTGGCACGCTCTGTGGTGCACCGGGACAAGAGGTGCAGATGCTGTTGCAATGTGAGACCTGCCAGGTACCCTATATGCAGCTCAGACCCGTGAGGCCCTCTGACTGTGTCAACTCTACGAGCGCAGGAGGACCACAAGGAGGAACCCCCGCTCTACTGCCATGTACCCCGCATAACCTCCCTATTAATTTACTCCTCGAGGGAGAATCCAGAGGAAAGGATCACTGCTGCCACCGAGTCGGCCAAGGAGACCGTGGTCATCCCCGAGGTCTCTGCCGAGACCATCTCCGTGCTCGAGTTGGACGTCGGAGGGCTGATTCCGGTGAGCAACACCATCTCGGTGATGGGAATCCTGGATGTCGGCATGCGGTGGGTGCAAGTTCGGGTGATGGCAAATCAGGACCTGCGGTGGAGTTGGGAGAAGAGCGAGGCCCACGCCCATGTTGCTGAATACTCTCAGACAATGGAGGGGAGCTTCGAAATTGTGGGGCTTGTGGAAGAGCACCACAAAGTAGTGCTGGCCGGTACCATTAATTTCTATGTTATTCTACTACTGTTCCAGAGCAATGCCGATTACAGCTGCAACTCCGGGAGAAGAGAAGGCCGTGAACCTGTCCGGCCAGATGAGCTCAACAACCGCTGCTTATGCCACGGTGAGTGACTGGCACTCTGTGGACTCCTTCTTTCTCCACTGTAGAGTGCGGAAGGAGAAAGGGAGGCCTGTGAAGCTGCTGACATTGCGGCATCGAGATATTTAAAGGCTAGAGGCCGTGGTCAACTGAGTCTAGCCGGGACTGTGGATATTTCTAACGCATCAGAGACTTTAAAGTCCCCACTCTGCCCCAACCTGCCCTGCCATCTGACACTGACCCCAGCTCTAGTCTAAAGCCCTTGATCCTTCGACCCTTATCCCTGGTGTGTCCTGTGGCTCCAAACAGTAAGGTAATTGCTGCTAACATGTCTGTGATGCCTGTGTCATCTGTGGGGAGAGCATAATCTGAGTGGGTTCAAGGGAACCGTGTGATGTGTCTCCACTAGAACCAATACAGCAGGTGTTAGGAGAGGATATCACCGCAGGGTTAGAGATTGCAATGTTTCAGATCAGGTGAAGAGTCAGGTTGCACCTTTATGGGAAGGGTCCCTGTTTTGGGTATTACTGGGTACAGCCAGAGAAATTGGTTTCATGAAGTTCAGCAGGGCTGAAAGGGTGTTGATCATGAAGTACCACAAAATGGGGTTTTAATATCCATATTTACCAGAGAACCTCATGAGGAGTGCAGAGGAACACCGGATAGAGTGGGTTAAAGAGGCTATCCTAGAGCACCTGGCAAATACTACCCGAGGTTCAAAGTACTGTGATATAGATAGGGCAGTGTTCCTGCTAAAAGTGTGGCCAGTGGGCTGTAACATCCATCTTGACAGAATAGCATATGTCTCTGTATCTGGAAGGAGTAGTTGTTATTCGGTTAAAGAACCTGACAGTCAGGGCATTATGGTCAAGAACCCGGACCCTGCCCACTACTATTGAGTGGGCTTTAGAGAAAAATAAACATTATAATAGACCAAGGCTTCTCCAATAAGGGAGGTACCAGTATGTGGGGCATTATACGTTTATTGTTGTTATGCATTGAAATGTATTATATGTTATAGTAATGCACAATGTAATAGGTTCAATTAGAGAGTTGTTGCTGCAGTATGATAACATTGCACATACTGTACTCCTCAGCGGGGTCGTGAGATTTTCACCATGGGGAAATGGCATAGCCTCCGACCGCTGCTACTTTCCGTGGGCCCTAACAGTATAAGACCTGCTAGGGACAGGCACTGGAGGGGTTAGATTATCTCATAAGGGCCTAGTGTGCTACTGCAGCCATGGATTTATATAATTGTGTGAAAAAGAAAGTACACCTTCTTTGAATTCTATGGACATAATAACAATCATCTGTTCCTTAGCAGGTCTAAAAATTAGGTAAATACAACCTCAGATGAACAACAACACATGACATATTACAGTGTGTCATGATTTTTTAAACAAAAATAAAGCCAACATGGAGAAGCCATATGTGAAAACCTAAGTACACCCTTTCTGCTTCCATAGGAATTAAGATGCTAAGTAGCAGACAGGTGCTGCTAATCAAATGCCCTTGATTAATTGATCATCAGCAAGTGTGACCACCTCTAAAAAAAGCCGAAGTTTTAGCAGTTTGCTGGTCTGTAGCATTTAGGTGTGTGTTAACACATTGATAAGGAGGTAATACATCAGCAATGAGCTTAGTGAAGCAATTGTTGCTGCCCATTAATCTGGGAAGGGATATAAGGCCATTTCCAAACAATTTAAAGTCCATCATTCTACAGTGAGAATGATTATTCAAAAGTGGAAAACATTCAAGACAATTGCCAATCTTCCCAGGAGGGGACGTCCCAGCAAATTCACCCAAAGGTCAGACCGTGCAATGCTCAGAGAAATTGCAAAAAACCCAAGAGTAACATCTCAGACTCTACAGGCCTCAGTTAGCATGTTAAATGTTAAAGTTCATGACAGTACAATTAGAAAAAGACTGAACAAGTATGGTTTGTTTGGAAGGGTTGTCAGGAGAAAGCATCTTCTCTCTAAAAAGAATATGGCAGCAGGACTTAGGTTTGCAAAGTTGCATCTGAAGAAACCACAAGACTCTGGAACAATGTCCTTTGGACAGATGAGACCAAAGTGGAGATGTTTGGCCATAATGCACAGCACCACGTTTGGCGAAAACCAAACACAGCATATCAGCACAAACACCTCATACCAACTGTCAAGCATGGTGGTGGAGGGGTGATGATTTGGGCTTGTTTTGCAGCCACAGGACCTGAGAACCTTGCAGTCATTGAGTCGACCATGAACTCCTCTCTATACCAAAGTATTCTAGAGTCAAATGTGAGGGCCTCTGTCCGACAGCTAAAGCTTGGCCGAAATTGGTTGATGCAGGTTTTTTTTTCTCTCCAAATAAAATTTGCCGAAAGATCTCTTATCGCCGACCTATCAGAGCTTACTGAATAACAGCAGGCTTTTTGGGCGATAAGGCGTGATAAGTGACTTATCAGAGCTTAGTGCATAGGCCCCTCAGTGTCTTTACTCACTGAGCAAGTGTTTCTCCTTATGCAACACATTCCACAAATGCGGCACATAGTTAATCAGGTATTTCAACAAAAATATTAAATATCAAACTTTTTGAACTGTGCAGTGTTTTTCAACTCTCAGAATGAATTACAGGCATACCCCGTTTTAAGTACACCCGTTTTACGTACACTCACAAGTACGTATATTTTTTTTAAATTGCACCTTACTCCCTGTGTACGTACACATGCTTCGCGAGTACGGACACCAGGGGGCAGCGTGCGCATGCTGCGGCGGTGTGCCCTTTCTTCCTCTCCCCGGCGCTTCCTTTACCCGGCTCCCCTAGCTCTTCAGTTCCCCAGCTTCCCCCTGGCTCTTCCTTTCCCCGGCTCATCCAATGCCTGGCTCTTACGAACACCCCCCACCTCCCCTGGCTCTTCAGATCACCCCCCTGGCTCTTCCGATCATCCCCCCACCCCCCCTGGCCCTTCCGATCAATCCCCCACCCCCCCTGGTCCTTCCGATCACTCCCCCCACCCCCCTGTCTCTTCAGATCACCCCCCACCCCCCCTGGCTCTTCCGATCACCCCCCCACCCCCCCTGGCTCTTCCGATCACCCCCCCACCCCCCCTGGCTCTTCCGATCACCCCCCCACCCCCCCTGGCTCTTCCGATCACCCCCCCACCCCCCCTGGCTCTTCCGATCAACCCCCCACCCCCCTGGCTCTTCCGATCACCCCCCCATAACCCCCCCAGGCTCTTCCGATCACCCCCCACCCCCCCTGGCTCTTCCGATCACCCCCCCACCCAGCCTGGCTCTTCCGATCACCCCCCCCCCCCCGAGCCCGCTCAGAGCCTCCGCTTACTGCCATGCTTCTGCCGCCCGCAACCTGCACGCTGCTTCAGGTAGGGGAAGAAAGGGAGGAGGGACATGGGGGGGGGTTGATGTGAGGGACATGGGGGGGTGATGTGAGGGACATGCAGGGAGGGGGGTGATGTGAGGGACATGCAGGGGGGAATGATGTGAGGGACATGGGGGGGTTGATGTGAGGGACATGGGGGGGGTTGATGTGAGGGACATGGGGGGGTGATGTGAGGGACATGCAGGGAGGGGGGTGATGTGAGGGACATGCAGGGGGGGGTGATGTGAGGGACATGCAGGGGGGGATGATGTGAGGGACATGCAGGGGGGGTGATGTGAGGGACATGCAGGGGGGGTGATGTGAGGGACATCCAGGGGGGGTGATGTGAGGGACATGCAGGGGGGGTGATGTGAGGGGCATGCAGGGGTGGGGATGATGTGAGGGACATGCAGGGGGGGTGATGATGTGAGGGACATGCAGGGGGGGATGATGTGAGGGACATGCAGGGGGGGATGATGTGAGGGACATGCAGGGGGGGTGATGTGAGGGGCATGCAGGGGTGGGGATGATGTGAGGGACATGCAGGGGGGGTGATGATGTGAGGGACATGCAGGGGGGGATGATGTGAGGGACATGCACGGGGGGGGTGATGTGAGGGACATGCAGTGGGGGTGATATATGGGAGACGCAGGGTGGTGATATGAGGGATGTTGGAGGAGATGTGATGATTTTACCCGTGCGGCCCGATTTTTGTATGGGGGGGGGGGGGGAATCTTTTAAAAATGTATTGAGGCGGTGTTTTTAAAAAAAAAATGTATTGAGGCGGTGGGGGTCTTTTTAAAATGTATTGGCAGGATCGGGTATTTTTATTATGTATTGCGGGGTGGGATTACATGTATTTAGAGGGGTGGGGGTTTTTGGTATGTATTTTGTGGGGGGGATTGAGTGAGTGGGGTAATTGACATAATTTTTACATAATTTTCCATTCATCCATTTTGCATCTGCCAGCACTAGTAAGAAAAAAATCAGCTGACATTAAAGATTTTCTTTCTATAAAGCTTACTATATTTATTTTGGTTACAAATGTGTTATTTACATCAGTTATGCACGTATATGACGATTGCCGTACAGTACATGCATCGTAAAGTGGAAAAAAAGTAGTGCTTCACTTTAAGTACATTTTCACTTTACATACATGCTCCGGTCCCATTGCGTATGTTAAAGCGGGGTATGCCTGTATGTTGACAGAGGATTTCCTGTAATAGGATTCAATCCATACGTTTCTATCTATAGTTTTCTACTGTGCAGAACTTAACATCATACTTTGTACATACAGTACCAACTGTATTGAGTTGATGTCTAATGACTGGAATGAGTGTCAGACCCAACAGGACCAAAACCCACAACCATGGCTTTTTTAGGCCACAGCTCCAGCAGCGTGAGCTAAACCAGCTGACAGATAGTCATAGTATACTTAGATTTGAGATCTACTTCTCATTGAGTGCTCATACCTGTGCAAAGCACTTTACCCTCTTCAGGGATAGAGAAGCATATCTAATAAGCAGTGATAGATAGGGAAAAATACCCAGTACCGTGCTCAGCTATAAGGTATTCCTTGTAGAAGTAGATGTAGGTATATATCATATATCATAAGAATAGCAAATTAGAAAAGCCGTCTTCTAAGACATGTATACCGTGTGTTCCATAAAGTTAACCCCTTCCTCTCTGTAGCGGGCGGGACCTGTATCTACCGGTAAAATCAGTGATACATTTCTGATTACCTAAGAACAGTTTAATGTCCCCCTAGGAAGTGTATGGGTACAAGGAACATAAGCCCCAGAGCGCAGGTGAGCGGACTGGGGTACTCCCGGTTATGAGGTGTAGGCTGTTCCTTTGGCGTGCGTCACGCTGGTAGTAGACAAATGGAGAAGTCCTGCGAGAGGTAAGCGGAGCACAGCAGAGCAAATGCAGGGGTTGAACACCAAAGTGAATAAAAGTCCTTTATTGCATGATCGACATCATGGTAGCGAGTAAGTAAAAATCTCTTACGCGTTTCAGGCGTCTGCCCTTTATCAAAGAGAACTGTTTAACACACTGCAACCGCCCGGCTAATATAGGTCTCTCCCCGCTTCCAGCTGATCTCAGTGAGATGATTTTCCACGCGAGATCGCCAAGTTACGATCTCATTGGCTGTCTGATGCAGCCAATGGGATGAATGAACACTTCTACTATGTGTATGACGTGCAGGAGATGTCTCAGACCAGCAGAGTGGCTGCAGTGTGTATGAGTGAAAGCAACAGTATACATAACAACATTAGAAACATATTAAAAGCAATGTATCATCACAAGGAAACAATCTACTCGGCTGAAATGGTGGTACAGGAGGTAACAGATAGAAGAAATAATATATATCATATAGCAAGGCTGTTGATATTAATAGGCTGTTAATAAAGTTAAGTTGTTAATATAAAACAGTTTCTAATGTTGTTATGTATACTGTTGCTTTCACTCATACACACTGCAGCCGCTCTGCTGATCTGAGACATCTCCTGCACGTCATACACATAGTAAAAGTGTTCATTCATCCCATTGGCTGCATCAGACAGCCAATGAGATCGTAACTTGGCGATCTCGTGCGGAAAATCATCTCACTGAGATCAGCTGGAAGCGGGGAGAGACCTATATAAGCCGGGCGGTTGCAGTGTGTTAAACAGTTCTCTTTGATAAAGGGCAGACGCCTGAAACGCGTAAAAGATTTTTACTTACCCGCTACCATGATGTCGATCATGCAATAAAGGACTTTTATTCACTTTGGTGTTCAGCCCCTGCATTTGCTCTGCTGTGCTCCGCTTACCTCTCGCAGGACTTCTCCATATATCTAATAAGCAGTCTTCTGTCATGAGACACTTCTGGCACAGAAAGACACCTTAGGCTGGGTCCATGGTAACCGTGTGCTCGCGTCCACGCCCGTGCCGTCACCTGCTTTTTAGCTGCAGCAATTTGTGGCCAATGGGGAGGCGTGTTGGGGTGTGTGGCCGTGATGTCACGGAGCTGGTTTTCCCTCATTGGACAAACTGCTTACGTAATTTATCTGATTCCTCGCGCATTGTGCGACCCCTAGCGCAGTCGTACGCGCGGTCTATGCCTGTGATCATTGCCTTAAGGCATTATGATCGAGCCGCGCCGACCATGGACGCGGCCTTACAGTCCATTTATTTGAATAGGCTGTAATTTAATCCAGGACCAAAAGTGATTTATGGCAAAACACTGCTTAATAAGTCTGCTGTTTTTATCCTTTTTAAGGTTAGAAGTAATAGCTCAAGTCACAAGCTACCTTTCTTATACAGTAGTATACTTTCTCTCTGTCTCTACTTTATTTGCTGGGCTTCATCTTGTTTTTACTTGTGTGTGTCAGAAAACATGTAATCTCTATTAGAATATGGAGAGAAAAGGCAATCCTTTAGAGGATGGGGCCAGTGTAACCACTATGCGACTTAGGCAGTTGCCTAGGGTGGCACATTTTGGTGGCATCGGAAGAGGTCGGTAAGCGCAGGGCAGCAGCAACAGAGTTGGAGGATGGCAGCATAAGTGGAGGAGGATGCCATGCGGCAGCGAGAGAAGAGGACAGAGGATTGCGGAAGCAGGACAGTGGGCAGAGGAGGATGGCCGGGGAGGAGTGCACCCCAGCGGACCGACCCAGAAATCTTCACTGACTTCCGGTGTCTGCTGCTGCTACAGTGCAGCTCCTCCCCGGCCATCCCGCTCTGCTCCAATAGTCCTAAGTCCTCTTCTCCTGCTGCCAGCTGACATCCTCCAACTCTGCTGCCCTGCTCCTGCCATTCTCCGTTAAAAGAAGAATGAGAGTAAGAGAGTAAGGGAAGGGGGGGTAAAAGAGGAGGAGTAGGAGGGGGGTTGAGAGGAGGAGGAATGGGAAGGGGTGAGAGAGAGGAGAGTGTGAGAGGGGTGAGAAGACGTGGGGGTGAGATGAGAAAAGAGGAGTTGGGGTGAGTGAGGAGTAGGAGGAGTGGAGGTTATTGAGGAGGAGTTGGGGTGAGACGAGAGAGAAAAAGGAGGGAAGTGAGGGAATGGGGTTATAATAACAACAACACAATCGGAAAGTGAAAGTGGTGGGGGGAGCAGGGCTGAAGGTTCACTTAGGGTGCCGAATATCCTTGCACCAGCCCTGTTAGAGGAGGTGTACTCCTATATACTGCAAGTCGGTAAAATACAGAATCTTGTATAAATGAATCTTTATAATACACTCTATTACTATACTAGAAAAATTGAAAACAATACAATTAGGTTTATATGTTATTTAAGTATGCAATGTATACTGTCTTGCAGTTTTGCATTCACTGTTGAAATGTACATACAAAATGAGCCAGGGACTTTAACTTTTACATTGAAAAGATCTCCATGTAAAATGTTATATGGAAAATGCTACTAGGACAACATATTAAATAAGGTTTGCAACATACAATTTTTCCTTTCCCAAAAGACTGATTGTGCTTCTGTCAAAAAATGCATGTTTTATTTGGATCCTGCCGTTCAAAAGCACTTCATCCAGACTTAGGTCACAGTAATAGTCCTTAGCAGCTTGTCTGTACAGAATAGAGCTACACTTCTTTCACTTTCTGACCTTTACCCTTTAACAGTGTGAAGAAACAGACTGAAGAAAACGATTTTCAGTTCATATTTAAGATTTAAATGGCTTTAAGCCACTCGAAATCACAGATTTTAGTAAAGAAACACATTTTCCTCTCTCCAGGCAAATGTTCCATACAGTATAATACTTTTCAAATGGCAGACAAAATTACCAGTTATCACTGCTTTAACCAGCTCAACAGACACGACTAGATTAGAGCAGAAGCCTAATACAGTATGATGAATCTGGCCCAGGCACATTTAATATTCTGACACTTTGAGGCAATTAATATTTAATTTGCTTGTGGGGTTTTTTTGTTTGCTGATATTTTTTGCCATGCGCCTGTCACCAGCTGGATGACAAGTGGGCAATGTATTCAATATCAAATAACAGGATAGGAAAGGTCAGCTTTCAAGATGTGGTTAGGCATGAAAACAATTTACTAGCATAAACGTGAAGAGAACCCTGAAACTATTGTTTCCTCACTCTGAGTAGATCTGTCATGAACCTTTAAAAGAAGATAAGAAAATTGGAGGCGGTCTGCTTTTATGTGCTCTTTACTTCCCAGCTGATCTGCCTGCTACCCAAAAAGATTCAGTCAATCATCACTGAATTAATATTTTTTTTTTCAATGCAGTAATCCATCAGAATAGGCAGTTCACAAAGCTAAATACTGTCAGTATTTATAAATTCAGGTAACTAGTCAAGTCACTGAAACCTACCCATTGTGGAAAAATACTGTCACTGTCAAAAGCTCTGGATCGGACACAATATAGTGGCTTAGCTTGGCTGGTACTATAGTTTGTTACTTGCAACAACCATCAGTTGGGTTAAAAAAAAATGTTTTATTGCTAAGTTGCAATACATTGCATAAACATTTTAAATTCCATGAAGGCATAGGACAATAATAACAACAAAAAAATACTTCTCACATTACAGTACATATGATGCCATAAGACACCTTCCAGCAACAAAAGATATCTTCAGTGGGCTATAAAGTGTCGTGCAGCATTGAAACTGGAAATGTGTGAAACTTTCCAAAATGCTGGAATTTTCTGTGGTTTTATTTTCCCCCAATTTTGCTTTTTTGCAAAAATGTGTTTACAAGGCTCAAAGGACTAATAATGTAGCAAAATTTGTGAAATATCGCCTTCCAGTGAGGGAAAAAGCAGCATATACATTTTGCGGAACTGAAAGGATGCCAAAGTACGCCAAATGTCACAAAAAAATGAAGTATATAAGAATCGTGCAACAGTCCGAGTCTTGGGTGTTTCGTGGGTGTTGAAGGAGGGCGAGAGGAAATGTAGAGAAAGATTCAGAGAGAGTGAAACTGTGTGCTTTTGTGACTGAGTCAGTGTTAGGCTGAGTCCATGCTCCCTGCTTGCTCGCTGAGGCGCGCTGAGGCTCAGGGAAAGCGGGTGCTTTCCCTGGCCTTGCGGTTGCTTACCGCACGCGCCGTCACCGGGCCTGCAGGGGGCGGGCCTGCAGGGGGCGGGCCGGGGGCGGGCACGTCACTGGCCGGGGGCGGGCCAGTGACGTCACGGAGCTGGTTCGCCCTCATTGGGCGAACCGCTCACGTGACCGGCCTGTCTCGCCGGCAAGCGGGGGAATTTTAAATTCCCCTAAGACAAGCGCGCGGAAGCGCAGGTGAGCCCCCTACTAAAGCCGATCTAATTGCGGCTGTAGGGGCTCAGTGCTGAGCGGGAGCGCGCCTCAGCGCGCTTCCGCCAGCAAGCAACTAACATGGCCGAGGCCTTAGACTGAGTGAGTGTACTGTATATTGCCCTGGAGGCATAAAAGCGCGATCTGCTGATTCGCCTTGAATTGGCGATATCCACCATTAACTTTACACAATATAATGGATCTCGCTTTGATGACTTTGGGGTTTTAGTGTGTGTAAATGGTTAGAGTGATTGTATTTGTATAGATTTTCAGTTTTAGGGCTTGACTGTGTGAGTGTATTGAGCGTTAGAGATTGTGAGTGTATAATTATTATATAAGTGAGCCTTAGTGACAAAGAGTGAGCAAAAATATTAAAAAGTTAAAACAAATAGTTTTGTAGGTCGTTTTAATGAGTTGTTTGTATCAATTAGAAGTTATAGTTGGTTTTAGTTATATAGGTATGTTACAGTAGTTAAATTAGCTATATTTTGGTTATAATTATCATTAGATATTATTTTATTTCAGCCATTCTGTTGTAGATTTGCTGGTGTGCTTCGGATCATTGTCCTGTTGCATGAACCAATTTCGGCCAAGCTTTAGCTGTCGGACAGATGGCCTCACATTTGACTCTAGAATACTTTGGTATACAGAGGAGTTCATGGTCAACTCAATCACTGCAAGGCTCCCAGGTCCTGTGGCTGCAAAACAAGTCCAAATCATCACCCCTTCACCACCGTGCTTGACAGTTGGTATGAGGTGTTTCTGCTGATATGCTGTGTTTGTTTTTCGCCAAACGTGGCGCTGTGCATTATGGTCAAACATCTCCACTTTGGTCTCATCTGTCCAAAGGACATTGTTCCAGAAGTCTTGTGGTTTGTTCAGATGCAACTTTGCAAACCTAAGCCGTGCTGCATGTTCTTTTTAGAGCGAAGAGGCTTTCTCCTGACAACCCTTTCAAACAAACCATACTTGTTCAGTCTTTTTCTAATTGTACTATCATGAACTTTAACATTTAACATGCTAACTGAGGCCTGTAGAGTCTGACATGTACAGTAACTCTTGGTTTTTTTGCAATTTATCTGAGCATTGCACGGTCTGACCTTGGGGTGAATTTGCTGGGATGTCCACGCCTGGGAAGATTGCCAACTGTCTTGAATGTTTTCCACTTGTGAATAATCTTTCTCACTGTAGAATTATGGACTTTAAATTGTTTGGAAATGGCCATAAAACCCTTCCCTGATTGATGGGCAGCAACAATTGCTTCTCTAAGATCATTGCTGATGTCTTTCCTCCTTGGCATTGTGTTAACACACACCTGAATGCTCCAGACCAGCAAACCGCTAAAACTTCGGCTTTTAAAGAGGTGGTCACACTTGCTGATGATCAATGAATCAAGGGTATTTGATTAGCAGCACCTGTCTGCTACTTAGCATCTTAAATCCTATGGAAGCAGTAAGGGTGTACTTAGTTTTTAACACATAGCTTCTCCATTTTGGCTTTATTTTTGTTAAATAAACCATGACACGGTGTCATATGTCATGTGTTGTTGTTCATCAGAGGTTGTATTTACCTAATTTTAAGACCTGCTAAGGAACAGATATGTTATTATGTCCTGATATGTAAAACCATAAAATTCAAAGAGGGTGTACTTTCTTTTTCACAACTGTGTGTATATATATATATATATATATATATATATATATATATATATATACTTACCTTGTGGATGGCGAGGCTGGGCCCCAATGTCTGCGGGGGCCTGACTGGCCCTGCAAGTTGTGCCCAACCTCTGGCCAGGCCCGGCTGCTGGTCCTTTCGCAGCCGAGCCCTTGCTCTCCCTCAGCTGCTGGCCTCTCCCTCACTCTGTCCCACTTGCTTCCAACACTAGTGCGTGCACCGGGCCTCTCTCAGGCCAGCATGCCAGAAGCTGGGCCAAGGTTACTTCCGGTACACTGACATCATAGAGGCCCGTCTCATGCCAGCGTTGGAAGCTCGACGTGGGACAGAGAGAGGAAGAGACCCAAAACTGAGGGAGAGCCGGGGCCCGGCCGCAAGAGGACAGGCAGTTGGGTTTGGCCAGAGGTTGTGCACAACTTGCAGTGCCAGCCTGGACCCACCCAGCCACAGTCCCCCACTGTTGGCAGCCCTGCAGACAGACCATGCCAAGATTTAAAATTAAGCAGTCCTGGGAGCCCAAAACCACTACCACTGTTACCTCTACCACCGCCCCCAATAATAGCATCAGTTCTACCATGTCAGCAGCAAGTGAAAGAGTAGAAGAAGTGAGAGGGGGCACTTTCCTTATCTCTCACCTGACACCTAGAGCCATCAGTTTTATTAGTATGTTAGCTGAGGAAGGAGGGGTGCTGCAGACACTGCTGAAGGCTTAACCCTCAATCTAATTCTAGCACTGAGACAGTGCCTCAGTGACAGCCATCACCAGAGTCGGGGTCAGAGACAGAGTGTGGCAGGGAACACCATACAGGAAGTGCCTAAGCATGGTGGCACTGGTTGCATTCTAACTGTTGCTGCTTCCTTCAATATTGTGCCAGTTGTGGAGGAGAAAAGCACAGACAGGATAGAAGTTCAGGATGATAGGAAAGTCAGGCTGCTACGCAGGTGTTGCTGTTGCTCATTGCTCTAGTGGTGAATAGCAAGGAGGATGGGAGACAGAAGGACACAGCATCCAGATAGAAAACTATTTAAGCCTCCTGAACCCCAAACTCACTCACTTTACAAGCACTAACCATGGCCACAGCCCTCAGCCTAGTACATCCAGTGCCCTGGCAGCACTTCCCCCAGCTCCTGCTGGTAGCTTAACCCCTGCAGCCCTAGCTACTGTATATCATGAGCACAGCTGACACTGGCCCCAGCAACCACAATGCTGGGGCCACACCTAGCCTAAGCAGGAAGCATGGGGTTAGGTGTCCTATATCACCTAGTCAGGGCATTGAGGCTTATTTGAGGGCTGTGGCTGTAGAAGTTAGCCTCTCTGCAGTGGTGGCAGAGAGGTGTGTGGAAAGGGTGTATTCTTCCTCTATGCTGGCTGCCACCCATACCTTGGTGCAGGGATGCATTTCTGTAGCGGGACCTACAACCCCATTGAACCCCTGGAAATGTTAAGCACAACAATCATACTGTCAAATGTGCCGCCCTTCAAGCCAGACTGCTTTGTGCTCACACCTGCAAGCCCTGGGAGACATCAAGTCTCCCATAAAAAAAAAACTGTTGGGCTGCAGGGATAGAGCGCTGAGGCATGTGCTCTCATTTAGGCAGAAGGTACAACTGCTGTTGCCAGGGAGCACAGAGTATATGGAGTGGTCCTATGAGGGCATCATATACAGGGTATGCTACTGTATGGCACAGAGGAGGTTAGATGTTATCTGTGCAAGGAGCTGGGACACACTCGCAGGAGCTGCCCAAGAGGAATATATGATCTACCCCAGCTCCTGCTCCTCGCTCTGCCAAAACACCCTGTCCCACTGAGCCCACCACAGCGGGGTATTCGAGGGCTAAGGTCCCCCTGAGGCCATAGAGGTTGCTGCCCCTACTCTGGCAGCAACTTCTGTACTAACCCCCTCTGTATAAAACAGAGACAAAAAAAAGGCCACCATGGTACAGCCACCCTCTGTTGCTGTCTAGCACCAAGCACATCCTACCCCCTTTATAAATATCTTACAGGGTGTGGGTGTGGGAGGAAACTCCCACTGAGAAGACAGTAGCTCCCTTTCCTGGGGAATCAATCCATCCCACTGCTTAAGATCAGCCATACAGCGCAAGTTAGTGATATGCGCTCCAACATTTGCTTCTAGTCTTAAAAAGACAATTCAATAATATAAGTCCTTTTGAAGATGCAAAGGATAGGCTACTGGGGCTAGTGATGTATATAAACAATTACCATAGCACTTTGGTGACTGTAAAGTCAAATAGCAGGATATCTCTGTCCCTGAAGGCTAAGGGCTAAGAATGGTAAACTCAGACCCAAAACCTCATTGGGAGAGTCCAAGGTTAACATAAATTGCAATAATATACTCACATATAGTTGCCCCAGTCCAGTGTATCTTGTAGGCTTGAAACCAGGAGAATAAGTAGAAATCCAAAGGAAAAAACACTCCAACGCAAGGAGGTAAAGTACCAGTGGGTACGAAATGCGTAGGTGGGTACTTACCTCCGTTTTTTTTATATTGACCAATGAAGATTCTATTTTATCATTTTTGTTTGGGACCCACTCTATTTTGGCTGTGCGTTGGAGTATTTTTTCCTTAAGATCAACCAGCCTCGTCTGGACCCCACTCCAGATCCCCAAGGGTGTGAGGCTGGAAGGTCGGGGATCTGGAAGTAGTGGAAGGGGAAAGGTAGGTGTCCCAGGTTTCAGGAGTGGGGGTCAGAATGTTATAGAGCATAAGGCCCTGGACATGGATTTTGGAGTTCCCTCCACTACACCTCTCAACTGCAAAATAGTCCTTGGGGAATTGCGTTTTGGTTCATCTATCACACCTGACACAGCTGTCCTCTGAGATTCGGGGGGTCAGTGAAGATCCTCATCCAGCTGTAACACCTATATGTGACACACCTGGCGCAATGCCACAGCTTGTGTCACTGGATAAGGGGGATAAAATGGGGATAAATAGGGCTGACCCTATGACTGGGAGTGGAATTAAGGGGGTTTTGGGGGCCTGTGGGATGGAACGGGGGAAGCTGATATGAGGGTGGTGTTGTTGCCAGCACCCCAAATTATATCGGAGAAGAGTCTGTGGTGTACCCTCTCTGTGGGGAATCCGAGTTTGGCTCTCTGCAGCAGGTGTCCACTGGGATGGACCCTCCCCATGGGGTGCTTGTTAAGGAGAACCATCCGAAGAGTGCTGCTGAGCCCTGCAATATCCCATCTGCCCAGGTGGCAGTGAAGTAGGCAGTGAAGGCACTACGTGCCTCTGGCCCCTACAGTAAATCAGGAGCCACTACCTCCACCCAACCACGACTAGCTATCCCTGAATGTTGTACCCAGCATTACAAATAGAGGGTACAATGGAGCCCCCACAGAAAAAACTCAAAAATTCTATGAGGGCCAACAACAGGACCAAAAACTCTGGGAGTCTTGACCATATACGTGCCCGGATGTTTTAACACTTGTTACAAGCCCATAAGGCTACTCAGTGTTCAGCACCTGTGGGAAGCACAGGATAAACTCCTGACTAATCTGGCAGTGGAGGATATAGTCCACATATTAAGTGATATTTGCATGCAAATCGGTTAATTTGTTATCCAGCAGCTCTGTTTGTTTTTATAGTGCAACTTTAGCTAGCGAGTTAAAACTCACATTAATAAAAACGCGTAATAAATTATGCAAATCGAGTCATTTGTTAACTCGCAGCTCCATTTGTTTGTATTGTGCGATTTTGTCTGATGGGACAAGTTAAAACTTGTGTTAACAAAAACGCACAATTAGGTATGCAAATTTTGAACAATGGATGTTACATCTGTATATATATTTTTTACATTTTTGTTTATTCATTTTAGAACAAATAGAGAGGCTAAATAACATTTATTCATCACTGATCTTATTAATTAGCTTCCCAGTGACTCAGCCTCACAATTTCATTGTTATTATAAAGAATACTCATTCAAGTCTTACAGGATTTCTGTATCTGCCTCAGTAATATCTACAATACTTTAGACCTTAAACTACTGTGTACTTAAAAGGGCTTTTCGCACCCCGCTATGACAATTTTAGCAGTTCAACTCTCACATGCACTTCAAATGAAATGAATCAGCAGGAGGTGTGATCAATAGAAATAAATCATAGTGTCGGAAGGGAGGAGTAACAGAATTCTCTAAGCTTTGGATACTGAAAGACGAAATCATAGACACGGCTTGCATTTCTAGAAATTGGAATGCAAAATGTTTATTGTGGATAATTACCTTCAATGTGCAATTAAAAACATGCAGCCATAAACATGCCTACAGCCTTGATGCATTATAAAACAGACTTCTGACATCTCTTTGATTGTTGTCCGGGAGATACTACTAGATAATTGCGGTTTATGTATTGATCCAGAGAAAAGAGTGTTTTAACACACTGCTCTTTTTTTCGGAGCAGAGTTGCACCATATGCACCAGTTTCTGTGGACAGTTGCAGAATGTTATATTTCCTGTAAACCAGCAAGATATGGCGGATTTTGGAGGATAAATAAAACAGAAAAAAAATGGTGTGTAGAGACACAGAATATAATGCATAACATTATAATATGTGCACCATGTAACTATTCTCTAACTCATCCTATTAATACTGCCATGTTTCAAGATGGGGCCGATGGGACAAAATTGGAGCACAGAACAGATGTAGAAAATATTATTAACCCCCATTAACACATGAAATAATAAATAAAATAATGTGTTATATAATTCATGCCTTATCTCCTTACCTTTGTTTTCAATTACCTTACAGTACTGTTCAACAACGAGCAAGCATTAACAGAGCACATCACATTAAGGGGAACAATAACATTTGCAACAGCAGTACATTGATACTGTATATAAGTGAAAGGGGAAAATGCTCCAGTTTTACTCCAGAATTGTTTAGATACATAGGCCCTTTTGCTTTTTGCTATCCAGGCATAACCAAGGCACACTTTTATGTGTGTAGCCATGCCACCTTTGGCTGATAACTGTTACGCCGGTGCTGCCCGCAGACCAGACCCGTCCCCTGTGCCGAAGGGGGAAGTAGGGATAAACGCACCCGCAGCAAAGGGAGCGAGTCCGGAGTGTGGTGTTAAGCGTTGCCAGGCCAGATATAAGTAACATAGACAATACTTGCCGGTACGGGTACAGGAGTAGAATAGTGATTGCCTTGCCGAGGTCAGGGAGCGGAGAGATGAGGAAGGTTGAAGTCCAAGCTGTGATCGTGGGATGCCAGAGAATATGTAGTCCAAGGGGAGCCGAAGTCGAGAGCCAAAGGGGGTAGTTGTATGAGCCGTGTCAACCTGTAGTAAACGAGAGTACACCAAACACTTCCATACAGAGACTATGTCGAGCGATGAGTGAGGGCTCAGAGATGCTAGATAAGGCTGGGCTGACCAATCAGGGATGGGGGCGGGTCAGGAGGACTGCAGGGAGCCTCTCTGGATAGGTGTGGCTGATACAACCCAGGTGAGCACTGGTAGCACTCTGATTACACCCGTGCGGTGTACGGGGGTGGAGCCTCATAACAGGAGTGGAAGTAGAAGAGTGGATGCTGGGTGTGTGCTCTGTAAGCTGCATGTGCACGCGACCAGCGTTGGAGGACACACGTGTGCGTGTGGGACGGAGGACCGCGCCTGCCACTGAGAAGGAGGAGGAGTGGTGGGGCCACCGAGGGGAGGGGCCCTGCGGCAACAGAGGAGCTGATGGCCCGTGGAGGCAGGTAAACGGAGGTTGCGCTGCGCGCCCTGAGTCTCCCTGAGAGTAGTCTGTGTGTTGTGCGGACGGCACTGAGAAATCAGATTCCTAACAGTACCCAGCTCTTCAGGAACGGCCTCTGGACGGTCCTCAAAAGATTTCTCCGGAAACCTCCTTCTGAAGGCTCTAAGAAGAGCCGGAGTGTGAATGTCCTTTAAAGGAACCCAAGACCTCTCCTCGGGTCCAAAACCTTTCCATTGTACCAGGAACTGGAGTTGACCCCTGGACAGGCCGGAATCCAATAGAGATTAAACCTCATACTCTTCGTTATTTTGGATGGTAACTGGATCCGGCTTGCGAGTCTGGTCTGGGAAGAAATGACTGGAGACGAAAGGTTTTAAGAGAGAAACATGAAAAACATTGGGGTATACTGTGTGGTAGCTGGAGGCGAAATGCCACAAGATTGATCTGTTCTAAAATAGGAAAAGGACCCAGGAATTTAGGTGCCAATTTTGGGGATGGTACCTTTAAGTGGATATTTTTAGAGGAGAGCCATACCAAATCCCCTGGCCTGTACCTGGGCGCAGGACGACGGCGGCGATCGGCCTGAAGTTTAGATCTGTGGAAGGAGTTGAGAAGGGTCGTTTGAATCCTGGACGATGCTGTTTGGAGAGAAGAAATGCGTTCGTCTACGGCCGGTACCCCAGAAGGAATGTTGGAGATGGGCAAGCAGGGAGGGTGAAACCCCTAATTTATAAAAAAAAATGGCGACTCACGGGTGGCTTCATTCTTGGCCGAATTAACAGCATACTCCACCCAAAGGAGGAGTTGAGTCCAATCATCGTGGGAGTCAGATATAAAGCATCTCAGGTACTTTTCTAGGGACTGGTTAATCCTCTCCATCTGTCTGTTGGACAGTGGGTGATATGCAGAGGAGAAGGAAGAAGAGATGCCCAATCTCTTAGTGAAAGTTCTCCAAAACTTGGACACAAACTGCGACCCTCTGTCAGAAACGATAGAAGAAGGGATCCCATGAATCCGAAAAATTTGATCTGTAAAGATATCAGCGAGGGCGGGAGAGGTTGGCAGTCCCTTAAGTGGGATAAAATGAGCCATCTTAGAGAATCTATCCACGACCACCAAGATTGTGTTCATTCCTCTGGATTTGGGTAACTCCACGATGAAATCCATAGAAATATGGGACCAGGGACTGGAAGAGGTAGGAGGAAACCTTGGGGTTTTTGACAGTGTCTTGTTCTGTGCGCAGATAGGACAAGCGCGGGTATATTCCAAAATATCTTGGGACATTTTGGGCCACCAAAAATTCCGACAAATAAGGTCGAAAGTCTTCTTAAAACCTGAATGGCCTGTGTATTTTGAAGAGTGACCCAGGTCAGGACTTCAGGGACAAACTTGGGGGGTACGAAGAGTTTGCTGCCGTGAACCTCCAAGTCCTTAGGAATGCGTCTCTGAGAATGCATAATTTTATCGAGGTTCTTGAAGGTAGATGTGGAGAGAATCCTCTCTTGTGGGAGAATGGTCTCCAAGGACTCCTCTGGTCTCTCCTCAGAGGAATGTTGTCTGGAAAGTGCATCCGCCTTTACGTTCTTTGTCCTTTGTCTTTGTATAAGAAAGGTGAAAATCAAATCTGGAAAAAAAAAAGAGACCAACGAGCCTGTCGTGGACCAAGGCGTTGGGTGTTCTCGATGTAGAGAAGGTTTTTGTGATCCGTGAGGATAGTAAACAGTTCTTTCGACCCCTCCAGGAGATGTCTCCGCTCTTGGAGAGCCATCTTCACAGCCAAGAGTTCCCTGTTGCCCACGTCATAATTCCTCTCAGCCGGTGAGAATTTCTTGGAGAAGTATGCACAGGGGTGTAACTTGTCTTGGGGGGTAGGTCACTGAGACAGCACTGCCCCTGCGCCGAAGTCGGAGGCATCGACTTCCAAAACAAAGGGGATATTGTCATCCTAACACCAGACGATAGGTGCGGATACAAATGCTTCCTTGAGTACCTTGAAGGCGGAGTGAGCCTCAGGTGACCAAGCAGATGGGTCAGCCCCTTTCATCGTAAGAGCTGTAAGGGGCGCCACAATGGTAGAAAAATTACGTATAAACTTGCGATAGTAATTCGCGAACCCCAAAAAGCGTTGTTTGGCCTTGAGAGTATCGGGTCTTGGCCATTCAGTCACTGCCTGAAGTTTACCGGGATCCATCATAAAATCCTCATCAGAAATTATGTAACCCAAGAATTGGGTAGAGGTCTGGTGGAAGGTGCACTTCTCCAGCTTGGCGTACAGATGGTGTTCACGGAGGCAAGAGAGAACATAGGAGGTGTGGCGAATATGATCCTGGAGGTCTTGGGAAAAAATCAGGATGTCATCCAAGTAAACTATTACAAAAATGGTGAGTACCTTCTGAAAAACGTAATTGATAAAGTCCTGGAAGACTGCTGGGGCATTACATAACCCGAAGGGCATTACAAGATACTCGTAGTGGCCGCTACGTGTGTTGAATGCTGTTTTCCATTCGTCCCCCTGTCTGATGTGCACCAGATTATAGTCTCCACGTAGATCCAACTTGGAAAATATCTTAGCCCCTTGTAGTTTATCAAAGAGTTCGGTAATGAGGGGAAGGGGGTAACGATTTGTAATGGTGATGCGATTCAAACCCCTGTAATCAATGCAAGGCCTTAACGAGCCATCTTTCTTCTTCACAAAGAAAAATCCAGCCCCTGCTGGGGAGTTGGAGGGGCGAATGAAACCCTTCTTGAGGTTTTCTTGGATATATTCGTCCATGGCCTGAGACTCTGGTAGATACAAGGGGTAGGTCTTGGATTTAGGCAAACTGTAACCTGGAACAAGATCGATCGGACAATCATAGGTCCTGTGAGGGGGCAAAAGATCCGACTGGACCTTGTTGAAAACGTCCCGGAATTGATGGTAAACGGAGGGAAGGATAACATCAGGAACGGTGGCATTAGCCAAAAGTTGGGATGCTCGCCTGACCTCGGTTTCCAAGTGATGGGTGAAGAGGAAGACCAATCAATCAGAGGATTGTTTAGCTGTAACCACGGAAGGCCAAGGGTTATGGGTGTTCCAGGAGCATGGATGGCATCGAGGACTAGGGTCTCCTTGTGAGAATGGGAGGTTAGAAGGAAAGGAGCTGTCTCTAAGGAGATGAATGCCGGGGTTAGAGAACGTCCGTCTATACCGACCAGTGCGATGGGGCTCTCCTTCCTCACGAGCGGTATGTGGTTCAGCCTGGCGAATTCAAGATCCATAAACTTTCCTCCAGCTCCCGAGTCAAAGAACGCTGCGGTAGAGGTATGAAAGTTATCGCCCGTAAGAGCGACAGGTATGGTGAGCTTCTTAGGGAATTCTCCCTTAAGGAGGGGGCGAGGAGACATGACACCCAGCTCTCGCTCTGTACTCACTGGGTGTTCCCGTTTCCCAGCCGCAGGACATTCCCGAACCAGGTGCTCAGCGGATCCGCAGTAGAAACACAATCCTTCGGCGTGGCAGAATTGCCGTACAGGTGTGCGGATGCGTTGTACCCCCAGTTGCATTGGCTCAGGTAGCTCCAAGGCAGGACGAAGAGGAGTAGTGGTACTAGTAACCGCAGGAGTAAGGAGGAAGGGAGTTTGGAAATTAGAAAAGCGAGAGCGCTGACGCTCGGAGCGGCGTACCTGGATGTGTTGATCCACTCGGACTGCTAGTTCGATGAGAACCTCCAATTGATCTGGCCTGGGTTGGCGATCAAGTTCATCCTTGATGGGATCAGCCAGGCCTTGCCAGAATACAGAGAAGAGAGCCTCCTGTCCCCAGTTAGTCTCGGCTGTGAGAATCCGGAACTCCACAGCATACTGCGTCACCATTCGTCGCCCTTGCGTGATCTGAAGGAGAGAAACAGATGCCATCTCCCGGCGTGCAGGGGAATCGAATACTTGTTGGAACTCGGCCTTAAAGGCTGGATAATCCTGGGTAAGGTCAGAACGTTGCTCCCAGACCGGGGAGGCCCAAGCCAAGGCGCTGCCCGTCAGGAGGTTATAAATGTAGGCTACCTTCTTACGTCCAGTATCGAAGTGATAGGGGGCCATTTCGAACTGCACCTCACACTGGTTGTGAAAACCACTACATTCTTGCGGTTCGCCAGCATAGGGTTTGGGAGGCGGAATTTTTACGTCAGAGCTGCTAGCAACTGCTGCGCTTGCGGGCTGGGGGTTAACGCCAGAAGTGGGGTCGGCTGGTACTCGGGCCGAGAGTACCGCGACCTGACGCGTTAATGCCACAATTTGATCCGCCATGGCCTGTTTTTGCTGAAGCAGATCGGAGAGGAACCGCCTTAGTTCAGTCTAGTGTGCGTCTTGTGGGCTCGACATAATGTTACGCCGGTGCTGCCCGCAGACCAGACCCGTCCCCTGTGCCGAAAGGGGAAGTAGGGATAAACGCACCCGCAGCAAAGGGAGCGAGTCCGGAGTGTGGTGTTAAGCGTTGCCAGGCCAGATATAAGTAACGTAGACAATACTTGCCGGTACGGGTATAGGAGTAGAATAGTGATTGCCTTGCTGTGATCGTGGGATGCCAAAGAATACGTAGTCTAAGGGGAGCCGAAGGCGAGAGCCAAAGGGGGTAGTTGTACGAGCCGTGTCAAAACCTGTAGTAACCGAGAGTACACCAAACACTTCCATACAGAGACTATGTCGAGCGATGAGTGAGGGCTCAGAGATGCTAGATAAGGCTGGGCTGACCAATCAGGGATGGGGGCGGGTCAGGAGGACTGCAGGGAGCCTCTCTGGATAGGTGTGGCTGATGCAACCCAGGTGAGCACTGGTAGCACTCTGATTGCACCCGTGCGGTGTACGGGGGCGAAGCCTCATAACAGGAGTGGAAGTAGAAGAGTGGATGCTGGGTGTGCGCTCTGTAAGCTGCTTGTGCACACGACCAGCAATGGAGGAGGACACACGTGTGTGTGTGGGACGGAGGACCCGCGCCTGCCACTGAGGAGGAGGAACGGTGGGGCCGCCGAGGGGAGGGGCCCTGAGGCGACGGGGGAGCTGATGCCCGTAGAGGCAGGTAAGCGGAGGTTGCGCTGCGCGCCCTGAGTCTCCCTGAGAGTAGTCTGTGTGTTGTGCGGACGGCGCTGAGAAATCAGATTCCTAACAATAACCTGCCCTACTCCTGGCAGTAAGTCCTTGTACAAGGACTCAGGCTGCCAGTAGTCAATATGGGTTTTCCCCACTCACTGGAGCTGCACTTGAGGGACAGTGGGAGGTGGTGACATCCGGCCTGAGCATGCCCAATAATGGAACAGGCCTGGTACCCTCCTCCTAGCTGTACATAAGGGCAGTGTCGCCTCAAATTTGGCAGTGCCTCTACCTACTTGAGAGAGGCAGATCACACAGCCAAGATCCTGACTATTGGGCCTTCTCTTGTCCTCTTCCCCTTGGGGAAGAGAAAGTGTGTAACATACATCTGCCCCGTTAGAGGGGCAGGGAAGAGCTGGGACTACCGCGGCTGCCCTTGGCCTGTAGTGAAGGTCCAGGGACCATCCTTCAGTGAGTAGCTGAGGGTTGCTGCATTGGGAAGGACCCTGCTGTGTACTTTGCTGCACAGAGAAAGAGAATTTAAACCGTTCCTGTTGTTATACTCCCGCCTAGTGTGTGATCTTACTAGGGGGAGAGGTGATAGTTCTACTGTAGGAAATCATCTCCACCTGCTTGGAGCCTACAGCAGATGGAGACACTGCACTGCTAGAGAACCATGTGGGTAATGTACCCCAGAAACCTGATCCTGTGTCCCCACTACCACCGGCGGACAGCTCAGCCCTCCTGTTACCAGCAGGTATCATGCACCACACGACCGGTAATGGCAGAATCTCCCAGAGGGTGGAGGAAACACCGTTACATGTGTTATAAACTGTTGTACCTCTTGGTGAATACTGAATTACTGTATTGCCTTTTTTCTTTACTGTTTAATTTAGATAATTGTAAATGATCTACTGTACATATTTTAAAAACAGAAACTGCACTAAGTTATATAAGCTTATGCTTAGTTTAATAACCCCTTCAGGCTATATTTTACAGAACATTTTTATGCATTTAGCATAGGGAGCTGCTACTGAGACTTACCTTGGCGTTGGTTAGCAGGCTTGTCATTATTTGATCAAAGGATGTAACCAAAGGTCTCCTTCGTCTTTCAGATTTTTGTTTCACTATGTATTTTAGTAGTAATTTAATAGTTATATCTAAAGATCTTATGATTGGAGTGTTTCAATTTACATTTACAACGTTTATTGCATGGAAAGTTTCCTACAGGTTTGGATGAATCTCAAAAAGGTCAGGGGTAAGATTTGTGCCTAAAATTAGATCGCATTTAAGTAAATGCCAGTTTTTTTTAATATTTTTTTTTTTTACTTGATATGATGAATTGTTAAAATTAGTAATGAAAGGAAACATTAAATATTTTTCCTCAGGGTTCATTTTACATATACTTTTATCTTTAACCTCAATCAGATTTTCTCTGTTTAATTTTTTAACGTTCTCAAATGTCAAATCCAATAATTTTTCATCAAAATTGCTTTGAGGAAACTTAATTTTCAGGTCTGTAGCATGTATTACAAAATCAGTTTATTTCTTACATTTCCTCCTGATCCGTGGAAATTGTCCCAGTGGAATATTATTAATCCAGTTCTTGTGGTGATTGCTATTGGGGAGAATATAATTATTAGCATCTGTTGGCTTATAGAAAGTTTTAGGAATTATTTCATTATCATACACCTCAAACAGTAAGTCTAGAAATTCTATAGATACATTATCATGTTTAGATGTGAATGAAAGATTGTCTTCATTACTGTTTACAGGCGTACCCCGCATTAACGTACGCAATGGGACCGGAGCATGTATGTAAAGCGAAAATGTACTTAAAGTGAATCACTACCTTATTCCCACTTATCGATGCATGTTCTGTACTGCAATAGTCATATACGTGCATAACTGATGTAAATAACGCATGTGTAACAGGCTCTATAGTCTCCCCGCTTGCGCACGGCTTCGGTACAGGTAGGGAGATGGTATTGCTGTTCAGGTTGTGCTGACAGGCGCATGCGTGAGCTGCCATTTGCCTATTGGGCGATATGTCCTTACTCGCAAGTGTACTTAAAGTGAGTGTCCTTAAACCGGGGTATGCCTGTATGTGACATAAGAAGTCTTCAAAACCTACACCTTTCCAGGTGATTAGAATATCATCTATGAAACACTTGTAAAATACTACATTTTCTAAGAAGGGATTATTATGCCATATATATTGGTCCCCCCACCAACACATGAAAATATTTGGGTAATTGGTGGCACACTTTGTGCCTATAGTGGTTCCCCTGATTTGGAGAAAGAACTTATCAAGAAATAGAAAACAGTTGTAGTGAAGAATATTATCTATGCATCCCAAAATTAATTCCTGATGAGACTTAGATAAAGATCCATTTTTTAGATCTCACTTACTGCAAATAGGCCATGTTTATGTTCTATGTGTGTGTATAATTATGTCACATCGCACGATATCCATTTATAGCGATTTTCCCACATAATTTCTTTAAGGAGTTGCAATATATGAATGCTACCTCTTATATATGATCATATATCTGGAATAATTTAGGAAGAAAAATATAAACGTATTCCGACATATTAGATGTCTAGGAGTTAATACGTGTAATAATAAAATGACCTAGAGTGTCTATTAAACTCTTGTGCATCTTGGGTAAGTAGTAAAAACTGCTATACAATGTTTGCTCGTGCATAAGCTTTCAAGACTATAAAGGTCTCTTTATACGATGTTATCTCTAAACTGAAGATGGGGGGTTTGCAACAGCAGATGTCTTCACCTCTGAATCCATATTAAATGAGACAATAAAGACTTCAAGAACTACAGATCAATTAGTCTTCTTTCTCAACACTTAAAAGTTTTCTATGAAGATATTCACTAATCAAATTTTCCCAGCCTAGAGATTAAGTGGGATTTCCAGTGGATATAACACAATGAACAACATCCAAGACGTTCAAGAAGTGATTTCCCAATGCAAGATAAGGATCAGCAGGGGAGAGCAACAAGGAGTCACCATATCACCAAAGCTTTTCACAGCACTACTTACAGAATTGGGAAAAATATTAATCAAAATCATTTGTGAATACAGTAACCTACTGTATGATATGCAAATGGCATAATTATTTTCGCTACAAATCAAGACGACCTCCAGCAACAAATTAGAGAACCCGCCAAAGCAAGTACCAAAGTGGGCGTCTATGTGAGTCTCAACAAGTTAAAAATGATATTTAACACACGTCAACTCTTCAAAGAACGAAATAAATGGAATAGAGTTAGAAAAAATGGAAGCCTATGTCTACCTTGACCAAGTAAAGAAGAAACCATCTGCTGTCCTTATGTTAGATGTGATCTGAGTGCACTAGGGTAATATGCATATAACAGAAGAAGGTGTCTCCCCTAACAAGTAGGGGGAGTATAGAAACCCGATTTGCCTCCACTCTCAGAACAGTTGTGTTAGGTCAGTATAGCACTCAGGGATATGCCAACAGCACTATGGTGAGTATAGTATGAATGTAGATTAGTTTTCCCTATGAAGAGGTGTATTGTGCTAGGGATTTAGTTAAAATAATTTTAAGCATCCAAGAAATAAAAGTAAATGGGCAATAGAGTTGACCAGCAAGTACAGTATCAATGAATGGGAACCTTTCAAATGAAATCAATATGAAAATAAAGATGAAATGGGGAGCATTTGAAGGAAATAAGACAATTTCTGTCAGTATACAGCTAAAACTCTGATGCATTCCCTTACCCTCTCCCGTCTAGATAAATGTAATATACTGCTAAAAGGCCTACCTGACTCATGACTTTCTGCTTTGCAATTGACCGAAAATTCTGCTGCTAGAATATTTTCCCAAAACAGTATTTGTTCATCTCCTCCTTAAATCCCTCTCCTGGCTTCCCATCAAATTTTGGATCACATTATATGTTATCCTCCTTACCTTTAAGGCTCTCCAGCCTTGCTCTCTTAGAGAATGCATCACCAACACATTCAGTGGACATGAAGATGTATGTGTAAATACAGTAGTTTAGATTTAAAAAAAGACCCACACAGCTCCAAGGCCGGATGTTTTATTTAAAAAAATAACAATGTGATAGAGCGGTTGCTAACTCCGACTCTTGCCCCCAGTCCCAGGGCACTCCAGGGTTGGGTTGGTGGCGGGGGATAACAATTTTAAACTAGGTGTAGCAGTGAAACTAGGCAACATACATCATGACTGAGACACATTCCTTGTCTAGCACACATACTCTAATTATTAGTCACATTGCCTAGCTCAATGAAGGAATGTGCATAGTATTTAATTGATTGTTGACAGAAAAAAAATGTGCCACTGTAGACAATATTAAAAATGTTATAACGAAAATGATGTTACTCCAGTTGTAATTTTTGCAACTGCTGGATTAATCTGTCAGCATGTCTTTTACATTTCTTAAAACGGATTCATCTGTTGTACTTTTTCTTACATTACAATTACTGATTTTAAATTAACACAATCCGCAGCATGGATTTAGGTTAATTTCGCTGGGATGTTATTTTAAAGCCCCACAACCAAGCCACACAGGGGAATTTTTAACTAATCTGCATGGATTGAAGTTGACACATTCTGTTTGTAGATTTTACCCCATGGAATGGATTTTGACGGGAAAGCTCGAGAAATTCCAGGGAACGGATTTTGTCTGGCTCGTCCATCTCTAGTGCTGAGTACACTCTATATACTATATAAATATATACATCTTGTGTGGTCCAACTCAAGTCGCATATTAGGGACACTCTGCATGTCATTGACTTGATCAAAATGAAATCTTCTTATATATGGGCTAGGTGTGACACGCAGGCACACATATTTTCTTGATAGGGATGGTCATATTCCCCCTCTTAAGAGACAATTTATGTCAGACAGTATATCGTTTATTTTGTGTCGCAATTATTTTTTATTTATAATTTATTTTGTTTAAAGTCTGTGGAATGGCCATGGGTACCAGGTTTCCCCCCAGCTATGCCACGTTATACCGGTGATGTTAGGATAGATCCATCTGGTCCAGCAACCCATTGGGGGCGAGCCTGGCATAATATGGCCATTTCATAGATGATATTCTTATTATTTGGGATGGCGATTAAGTGGATTTTTTACATTTATTTTCTAATTTTAATGATAATCAATTGGGTTTTGTTTTTACATACTCAATTGATTTTAAAGCTGCAGTTCAGTCTTTTTTTTTTTACATTTATTTTTTTACTTCAATAGTTTTCTGTGTGCAATCTCTAATTAGCTAAAGAACTGTATAGCTGCAGGTCAATTCGTTTTCCATGTATTGAAAGGTCGAAATTTGGTGACATATTAAAAGCTGGGATTTGTTTATAATCTGCTTGACTGGCAGTGGAAGCTCATGAATATTCATGAGCATTCCTGCACTGACAAGTGCTAGAGGGAGGGCAGGGCTGACAAAGGGGTGTGCCAGAGCTTGTGACAGGACATGAAGGGGCAGTGCCTTAGCAAATGGCTGTTAAAATAGAATACAAGAAAATTGGTCTTTCAAAGTTGTTTTTTTAAAAACAGAAAATGCTAAAAGTATTTTTTCTTACTACAGAACTGATTTATTAAAAAAACCACACATGCAGGATATTGACTGAACTGCAGCTTTAAGTTTTGGTGTTCTTGGATCTCAATATTCATACTGATGTCCACTTTAAGCCAGACTCTTACAACAGTTACCTGGAGGCAAGCAGCAACAATCATAACAGATGTTTACACAATATACTATAAGGACCGTTCAGTAGATTAAAATGGAACTGTCCTTCAACTATGGATTTCAATAGGCAGTCCCTGTTGCTTAAAGAACAATTTATTGCAACGTGATTTGACAAAGTTTTGGTGGATGATTTATTTACTAGAGTCCAATCTCTGGATTGGACTACACTCTTGTCTAAATATAGAGAAGGGGTCTTAGACAAAAATAGATTTGGATATAGAGAAAGAAAACATGGATGTTCCGCAAGACTTCTGGAACAATGTCCACAGTATATGCAAGAGTGTATTCAAACTCAAACTGTCCTTTCATTTGGATAATCAGGCTTCTGTCCTCTCTTTCTCTCAGCAAATTCAAAGGTGGCTTGCTCTTGCATATACTGTGGACTTTTGATCAGGGCTCGATTCTGAGTGTATTCTTATTTGGCTACTTTGTGTCCTGTAGGGGGGTTAGGGTTAAGGGAAGTACCTTGTGGTTCCATGGAACCCAAGGGAATTGGCCTGAGGAAGGGGTCGTCACCCCGAAGCGTTGCCCCTCTTTCCCTCCCCCATTGTCTTTTTTATATGTATATTTGTTTGCAGTTTTTCCTTTAGTGTTTTTTCCCCCACTCCCCGTCCCTGTGTTTCTCCCCCATACTCTTGTGCTTTTTAAGAACTATATATTCTGCATTAATAGTCGTTAAGCATTTCCATATTTTGTGAAACCTATTGTTCTATTATTACCACTATTACATTTTGGCTTATTCCGTGACTCTTTCGTTTTCTCTATTAATCAGTGTGTGCTGGAGCTTTTTTGGTTTTTTAAAGTTTCAAATACTTTTCACCCATGGATATTGAATGTTGAATCATTTGTGGATAAATAAATATTGGGGAAGTATCAATTTTTTGTGTCTCATTTGTTTAATCAAGTTATCTTTATCTATTATTAGGATTTAGATTATGATCTGTTTACATTATAGGTTTGAAATATGTGAAAACCCTAGGTGATTCACATACCTTTTCTCGACTCTGTAGCTCACATGTATTTTTTTCTCCAAATATGTAGAAAAAAGTACAACGTTTAATCTAGTTTGCTTACATAACCATACACTGCATTAACATTGTACTGTAGCATAACTAATACAGAATGTATTTGTAACGGGTATTCCCCCACCCACTCGCAGATAATACTGTGGAGGTGTAGGAACATGCAAGGTTACGCAGGTGTGGTGCATTACCTGTTGGCTCACAGGAGGGCTGAGCTTCCGCCACGGGGAACCTGGGGTACATACATCTTATACATCTCTAGGTGCAACGCCTCCACCTGGGAGGGATCCCAACGGAGTGGGAGGAGGCCCTCACAGGAAACAACCACACAAAGCGAACGAATGTAAAACAGGACTGGCTTTACTGCATAACCAACTATATCTACATACATCAACACAACCGTCATGCGCCACGGCGGACGCTAACCACTCTGGGCGTCACGGCGGACGCTACCACCTCTGGCGTCACGGCGGACGCTAATCACACTAGGCGTCACGGCGGACGCTAATCACACTAGGCGTCACGGCGGACGCTAATCACACTAGGCATCACGGCGGACGCTACCACCTCAGGCGTCACGGCGGACGCTAACCTCCCATAGAGTGATCCCACCCTGTGTCCAGTAACCCCCACCCAAATGTCTCGCACCCCCAAAGTCAAATACCACTGTGCATGTGTATGTGTGACTGCGCAGCCACTATGTCTGGTGATAGGCCTGGTTGGTGCACGTGAGTTGCAGATTACCTGCCCGGGCTCCAGCCACGGGTACCGCGATATCAATCCGCACGATCCGACGTTGTCCTCCACACCGCGTGGGTTGAAAGTCCAGCGCGAACAATGTCTCTCCTAGTCTTAGGGTCTTTGGTGGTGTTCTGAGCCCAGAACCCACCTCGCAGGGCCGCACGGCGTCAGCACTGTGTCCCTGACTACTTGACCAAATAATGGGGCAGTGTCCCTATCTAGGGCCTGTCCCTAAGCTCCACAAGCTATTAGGTGGCTCAGGACTTAACTGGGACCTTGGGGGCTGCTGGCCTATGCAGAGGGTCACTGACCCCTGCACCCACCTCTTACCCCTAACTGGTCCGGATCCTGAGTCACTGCCTAGCTGCAAAACCCCGCGAAATGTATCTAACTGGGAGCAGGGGAATCCAGCCTTCCGATTGGCTCCCTGGCGTCACGTGTCTCTGCCCCTGTGCACCCTGGGGGCTGTCCTTCCCGCCTTGCGTGTGCGTGAGCTGTGTGGGAGCCTCCCGCGCTGTCTCCTGCATCTGCGCATGCGCAACAGCACTAGGCATGGTGGCGCCCTGCTTCCCGTACCGCCGCGGCCCCAGCAACCCGACCGCGTCCTCGGCAACCGGCCCGATCGCGTCCCCGGCAACCGGCCCGCTCGCGTCCCCGGCAACCGGCCCGCTCGCGTCCCCGGCAACCGGCCCGACCGCGTCCCCGGCAACCCCAGCAACGCGCGGCTCGCGGAACAGAAGGAAGGGGGGTGAGTGCGCGAGGGGGGGGACCTGGCTACATATTGTTTAGTGGTGGCACATCTCAAGACATTACTGGTTAATAAAGCCTGGTTAATAAAGCCTTGCTAACAGTTAATGTAGATGCAAATCAGAAATATAACCACATCAACTTTTACTAGGCATATATCCCATTTGCTTTGCTTTTATTGTAATGATAGTCCTATGAATATGTTTATGCTCTCTGTGTTTAAGTTAAATGTCCAGGATAGAAGCCTTTGGAGAAGATGACATTTTAAGGTATAATTTGCCATGGGAGAAAAACTGCCTCCTCTAAAGACATCAGCTATAGGAATCCTAAAGCAGTTTTTTATTCGCCATTAGAGGTGATTGCTGGGATAGTGTTAGTATTTCAACAGAACACTCCAGATGGTAACACTTCTGCGGATGTCATTTTGGCAGCACAATCCATTCATAAATCCCATTTTTGTTGCATTTTCTGGAAAGAATAACAATGTGGGCAAAATAATTACAGGAAAAGGTGTATTTTCTTGCATGCAAATATAGACACTCATATGAAGATATTTATATTATGCAATGTTTCCTTTTAATAGAGAAATGAATATAGTAAGATAATCTTATTTAACGTTATTGGTTGGTTGCTGTGCCACAATAAGTTTTAATCTTGCGCATACATATTCTTCTTTGAACTTCAACTGACCTGATACATCAAATCACCATGTTCTTCATATTTCTTATTTGTATGGATGCAGTCCACTGCTATAAGAAAGATTTATTTTCTTCTTTTCTGGCCAGCAAGTATTAAATTGCTAGGACTTTTTAGTATTACTTAGGCTTCTCTTCTAATCAATAATAGTGAAAAAATAAATGACTACCCATGGCCCTATCAGTCCTATTAGAACAAAGTGCTTTGTCAGCAGATCACTAACTCTCACAATGCAGTGGCATTTAAGAGCAAAGGGTTGATGTGGGCCAAAGCCAGTTACCAATTCATATAGTACAAAATATAGGGAATGTCCCTGCTCAGCCTAAATCATATATCATCTTTCTAGAGTGGGGCTATCAGGGAAAGAACGTATATGTTTGACACGGGAGAGAAAGAGCCCTAATTGATGCACTCTACTCTACTAGTTGAAAAAAATAAATTTTATTACATTTTAATGAAATAGAACTAACTACAAAAAATAGGACGATTAAAACCTAATTTAGTGCGCTGAAATGTATAGTGACCTGTGAGAACTCTCAAAGAAAATGTGAGAATAAATAGAACTCACATATAAACTATGATGTTACCGCACACACCTGAAATAGGTAAGTATACCAAATAGGATATTGGTCTCTCGACAGTGGGGAAAATAATCACTTCTCACACTTGCTATAAGGTTAGAATACTAACTGAAATGTGGGGTGCCCCTGTGTGATATATTGCACCTTAGAACCTATAAGCTATATCGGATATTACTTACATGTCATGATATCATAATCCCTCTGACTATAAAGTACAGGTATTCCTCCTTTAAATTTACCAGAGGGGCATGAGTGAGCAGAAAATGAACATCATTCTTATATAGCTAATGTCTTAGAAGGAGGTAAAACTCTCTGTTCTTGGTAACTATTCTATTTGAATACTAGCTGTAACTAAGAGTCCCCCGCTCAAAGTTGTGTAGTACACATAAAGCAGTTTGCTTAATATATGATTGTTTTATAGCAGGTCTTGCATAGATGGAAATTCATGCAAGGGTCTGTATCCAGCCACGTATATTTTAAAGACGACTGGAATGCGCACAGCAACTGTTAATTGCTGGATGACACTTTATGTTGTGTGATTTGTCACGGTAGACCAGGTCTCATCAACACATTAATACCAGGATTCTGGATTGAGCACAACAAGGCAGGCAAACAAAATTGTAATTTATTTCCTTTTCAGACAAACACACAATTCTTCACAATTACACTAAATAAATACTTACTGGGATGGGGAAACGAAATAAAGTGTCCACGGAACAAACAACTTGAAAACAAAGTCTCTGGGCACCCCTGCACGCATGCAAGTGGGTGCGCAGTTTGAACTTTGCGACAATACTTGACTAGGGGCACAAGTTGCCACCCCTTTATCTCTGCTGGAGGGAATCCTTTAGTTTAGTCCTTACAAGAGTAGTTCGGAAATCCTTAGCTCAAACGAATTCTGGGATAGGGGTGTGAATCATCGTTACAATGTAGTTAACCCCTCACACCGCTGACACTGCACTTGGACAGATCTTAGCTGAATCAGATGAATCTTCGGTGAATCTGACTAGGACTGGGCTGCAGGCATTCTTATAGGGCTAATGGTCCTATCCCTAACATACCCAGCCAATCCTCCCGTGGGAACAACTTTTCCCACCTATCCCCGACTTGCCAGTTGCTTACAAAGAGGGCAGAAGTTGCTTCCTGTCTGCTAAGAGCATGCGCTAAGGTGACACCTAAGCTGCTTTGCATACCGGGCCCAACCCCTTACCCGGCGACAGTAAGTCTGGGGTTTGGCTACTAAGTGTTAACAGCCCATACTTCACACCGGCATTGGGTACTTGACAATATCCCGGACACCCTAACACCTAGGGTCCCTGAGGCTTTTCAACTCCGGACTTCTCTAGACACTGGGGCACCAATTTAGCAGGTTGCCCTTTGAAGTACGGAGATGAAAAATCCCTCAGCTCATCCACCCTTAACACATTGACATGTTAATGTATTAATTGGCGGGCTGGCAGGAAAGGGTCCCTGCCTTTATATTTTAAAACATACTGAAACACATTTTATTTTGATATGTACTTTCAGTATATGTGGGTAAAAACCATATGTATGTGCATGCTACATTCTCCACTAACTTTATACCAAAAATTAGAGTGCTAGCTCCTTCCTAACCAGAGTTAGGTACTTAATTGAATAAGCCCTGTGATGTAGTTTGCGGTCTGACTCTTGGCATACAATGTATCACTGCTTGCCGTGCTCGGTAACCTCAAAAGCATTCCAGCAATTGTCCTTAATTGGTTAACGAGACCTAAGGATACTTTGTTGCATTCCGGGCACTTCAACTAGACCGCAGACCACTTATACACTTAACTTTGTGGTTAAGACTTTCTCTGAAGAGTCTGCGGTTTAGGAAGTACTTCAGAACTTCAATGGAGCCGCTGACCACAGACACACTTTATCAATTGACGCTTGGTTCTGCGCTAGAAGCTCCCCCGTGTGTTGCAAATACAATTTGCACATTCTACATTCATTCATAGGACTGCAGCTAGTTTCTGAGCTGCAAAATGGGGACAGTACAGTTAATATATAGGGGAAACATGGCATTGTGGTGACCAACAATTAACCCCTTCATCCCCCACAAGGTTTAGGGGTAACAAGCCGGGCCTGATACCTTTATTATTGACCTGACTAACCCCTTCACCGCCACATGATTCACATTTATTAAAGTATCCTGCACTGTCCTTCCGAAAAAATAGGCGGATATGTATGTCTCCCTTGATGGTCACTGCTGCACAACGGACTACTAAATTATTAGGGGCCGATGCACTAAGCAGTGATAACTGTTTTTAAGAGCGATAAGTGGCTTTTAAGGCCGATACAGCCTGCTGCGCGAGTCACTAAGCAGTGATAACAGCGCTTTATCGGCCTTAAAAGAAAAAAACACATCTGATCAGGCAAAAAACGGCAAATGTGCCGTTTTTTGCCAGTCAGCGGGATTCATTGACTAGCGATAAGTAAATCGTGCTTTTAAAGCACGCCAGATTTTTGCACCAGCTAAAGGCTGGCACAAAAGAAATGGAGACAGTCAAAAAAGCATTGTTTACCTTTTTTCCGGCATACCATTAATTCAACAGGCTGGCGGTTGTCCCCGGTGTCCCCGGCAGATCCCCATGGACCTCGGGTGATAACCGCGGGTGTCCGGGGGTGTCCGTTGTCCTCTGGTACCAATCATGTGCTCAAAAAAAATATACAGTACAATAATGACCAAAATGACTATTATCCAAATATGGATAATAGTGCATTTGTCCATTTAAAATACAACATTAAGCAACATAAATAAAGTAAATAAATATTGCACTCACCCCTGCCAGGCTGCCACAATGAAGGCCACCCTCATCCCCATCACCGTTCATGTCCTCCGTTGTCACAAACAATACAGTACATAAATAAAAGACAATCAAATGTCCCCTAACTCCTTAATCACCTTAGCTGTTAGTAACCGCTATAGTAATTAAGGGGTTAACCCACCCTCTGCCACTACCCACCAAGGAGGCCTAAACAACCCTCCCCAGGTTACTACCCCCACCCTTCACCCATTCATTGGTACACCCATTAATTGGTTCATACACTTATATAATATGGGCATCATTTACCACTATAGCAAGAAATGGTGAAGGAATAAAAAAACAGACCCAAATAAAAAACATTACATAGCAAAATCAAACACAGCACATAGCAAAATAAAAACCCCCACATAGCAAAATCAAACACACTACATAGCAAAATAAAACACAGCACATGGCAAAACCACCAATTCCACCAATCAATTAATCCAATCCAAAATGAATAACACAATTAACAATTAAAACATGAAAATTCAACCATAAATAAATACCTGAAAGATCAAAGTAAACGCCAGCAGACAAAATCTAACTACAAAAAAGAAGCCACTATTAAAAAGCAAGCACCCCGCACCCCCTGAAATAAACTATTTAAAACACCACTAAAAATTACATCTACTAAATAAAACTTAATTTTAAATTGGCCAAACATTTCTACACAACCAATCAGATTGGGGATATAGTTCCCACAATCTGATTAGCTCAAGTACCATGTGACAGTAGCCATGTTGCTTTGATGATGCCATGCTAAAGGGAAAGGAAGCACAGCCATTCCGATTGGCTGGTTTCATTTACTTACATGATGTCGTCAAAAAAAAAAGACACATGGTTTTCACTGGCCAATCAGAGCCTTGTGAACCATTTGTCGAAAATGGTTCGTCATAGGCCTATAAAAGCCTATGCAGGCTCATTTGACGGCAAGAAGCCGAGGAAGGAGGACCACCTCCTCCAATAGGACTACAATGGCATGCCTACGGAAAATGGAAGAAAATACAGATGAAGAAGAAGACCCCCGAAAACCCCCGGACCCTGAAATTGGATTACAAACTACAGATGAAGAAAAAGAAAGAAGAAAAGGACTTTGGATTTTTTTAACCTTTGGCCTGTTGCTGTTTGGGTTCGTGGATTGGTTCGAGAGCTTGCGGTGTCCCCAGGAATTGGAGGGTGAAGACATCTAAAGGTAAGGAAAAACATAGAATGTATGTTATTTATTTTTACAGGTTTTTTAAAAATTTTTTTATTGTGATTGCATTTTTTTTATGCCCATTCATTGCCACTGTATTTATGTATGTCTCTTTATGGATATACATATATACAGGGGACAAGCAATGGTTGTTTTTGCAAATGCTTGTTTTTATGTATTTTAAATATATTTTGCTTGTTTGTTTAGAAATGTTCGGCCAATTACATTTTTAGTTTTATTTAGTAAGATGTCATTTTTAGTGATGTTTTAAATAGTTTATTTTGGGGGGGGGGGGTGCTTGCTTTTTAATAGTGGCCTCTTTTTGGTAGTTAGATTTTGTCGGATGGTATTTACTTTGAGCTTTCATGTATTTATTCATGGTTATCTTTTGGTGTTTTAATTATTAATTATGTTATTCATTTTGGATTGGATTAATTTATTGGTGGTAATTTATTTGTTTACTTCTTTATTTGTTTTTAATTTATCATTGTTTGGATTGCATTGAACCTTGACCATTGACTGGCATAGTGTTAAATGATGCCCATTTTATATGGGCATGATGTACCCACTGTGCCATTCAATTGTTTTATTGGCATTTGTTATCTATTTAATTGGCTATGTGATGTGTTTTATTTTGTTATGTGCTATGCTTGATTTTTCTAAGCAATGTTTTTTATTTGAGTCTGTTTTTTATTCCTTCGCCATTTCTTGCTATAGTGGTAAATCATTCCCCTATTATATGAGCATGATGTACCCACTGTACCAATGAATGGATGAAGGGTGGAGGTAGTTGCCTGGGGAGGGTGGTTAGGCCTCCTGGGTGGGTATTGGCAGAGGGTGGGTTAACCCCTTAATTACTATAGCGGTTACTAACAGCTAAGGTGATTAAGGAGTTAGGGGACATTAGATTGTCTTTTTTTATGTACTGTATTGTTTGTGGCAAAGGAGAACATGGATGGTGATGAGGAAGAGGACAGCCTTCATTGTGACAGCCTGGAAAGGGTGAATGCAATATTTATTTACTTTATTTATGCTAAATAATGTTTTATTTTAAATGGGCAAATGCACTATTACCCATATGTGGATAATAGTAATTTTGGCCATTATTGTACTGTATGTGTGGGGGTGGGGGAAGGGAGGGGGATGTATTTATTTAAAAGTATGGGGTTTTTTATGGGCACAGGATTGGTATTGCAGGCAAGCAGGGACCCCCGGACACCTGCGGAAAACACCTGAGGGCCACCGTCGGTCTATAGTATAATTTGTGTGCTTAAAAATATATATATATTTTTATGTATGTTAGGGGGTATAGGGGTTGTTGGGGGCACAGGGGGTGGGTGTGTTGTGTATTGCAATGTTAATTGGGGGAATATGTCCCCAATAAACATGCTATTGTGCCTTAACCCCTTCATTGCTTAGCGGATAGCCGCTAAGGTAATGAAGCTGCTTTAATGTATTTTTTTAATTGTGTGCAGGAGCACAGGGTCACCTGAGCTGAACTGCTGTGATTTATGGTTCAGGGACCCCTTGCTTCCAGAGTTACAGGCCCCGGTATGGGGCATCAGATGCCAGTGTTGCTGCCATTTTTAAAGCGTCCACATCGCGTGACGTGTGACATTTAGATAATCGAGATACCGGCACCCCATATCTGGGCCTGTAACTCGGGAAGCAGGGGGCACCCAGGCTGAAACCAATGCGGTTCAGCTGAGGAGACCCCCTGCATATTATTATATATATTTATATATTTAAAAAAAGCACTCTGGTGTACAAAAGTTTATTAAAGACACATCACATGACATACAAACAAAATAAAACACTCATGTGCCTACATTGTTGTTCACCTTTATGATTAGTTGAGCAGAGTATTATTTTGTGCATTATGTATTTGTAGTAGGATCCGTGGTGTGGGCTTTTTCCTTTAGGTAGGTCTGGGTTTTACATTCTCAGCTGAGAGTTTTTCCCTTGTTGACCGGCCGGTCCACAGAAGGGAGGCCTCATTTGTGCCTCACCATTCTGACACCAATTTGTCATCTTGACTTCATATGTCAATTATATACTTTTTCTGGCTTTAGCTAAGATTTGCTCATTACTACAGGCTACAGCTGGTTGTTTTTTCCATACTTGTAGGTACATGAGAGTGTTTGTATGTTATGGGATGTGTTTAATAAACTTGTTATACTTTTGTACACCAGAGTGCTTTTTGTGGGATTCTTTTCCTCTTTTTGTTTTTCATGTTTTATCCCCAGCACCATCAGTAGCTTTTGATTCATTAGGCGATATTACTGATTTTGGTTCTTTTTGTTCATTATTTGAGTCAGTAGCAGGCTTGCTTTTGTGTAGTATATATATATCTTCCGTGAAGAAGCCTTTCTGGCGAAACACGTGTAGAGTGGGAGCTTATGGCGGTGACCCAGACACTTCATGCTTTGCTTTATTGATGTGCTGACCTGAGGATCTCCCACAATCTTCCCTATAGCGGATAAGTATACAAGGAGATTTTGTATTATATCTATCTCCTGTTTGCCAATGATTTTCTCATGAGGATGAACAATATATTTTTTTCTGTATTATCAAATATGGACTTTTGTTCTAACTTTGGACACACCAGATATATTGTATCTTTATAACTCAGGGATCTCCTTGATTTATTTCATACTGGGACCCATTCATTGGTTCATATACTCATATAATATGGGCATCATTTACCACTATAGCCAGAAATGGTGAAGGAATAAAAAAACAGACCCAAATAAAAAACATTACATAGCAAAATCAAACACAGCACATAGCAAAATAAAACACCCCACATTGCAAAATCAAACACACTACATAGCAAAATAAAACACAGCACATAGCAATACCACCAATACCACCAATACCACCAATCAATTAATCCAATCCAAAATGAATAACACAATTAACAATTAAAACATGAAAATCCAACCATAAATAAATACCTGAAAGATCAAAGTAAACGCCAGCAGACAAAATCTAACTACAAAAAAGAAGCCACTTATCAAAAGCAAGCATCCCCCACCCCCTGAAATAAACTATTTAAAACACCACTAAAAATGACATCTACTAAATAAAACTAAAAATTAAATTGGCCAAACGTTTCTAAACAACCAATCAGATTGGGGATATAGTTCCCACAACCTGATTAGCTCAAGTACCATGTGACAGTAGCCATGTTGCTTTGATGACATCATGCTAAAGGGAAAGGAAGAACAGCCATTCTGATTGGCTGGCTTCATTTACTTACATGACATCGCTAAAAAAAAAAAAAAAACATGGTTTTCACTGGGCAATCAGAGCCTTGTGAACCATTTGTCGAAAATGTGAGGTCATAGGCCTATAAAAGCCTATGCAGCCTCATTTGACGGCAAGAAGCCGAGAAAGGAGGACCACCTCCTCCAATAGGACTACAATGGCGTATATATATATATATATATATATATATATATATATATATATATATATATATATATATATATATATATATATATATATATATGATTTTCTCATGAGGATGAACAATATATTTTTTTCTGTATTATCAAATATGGACTTTTGTTCTAACTTTGGACTCACCAGTTATATTGTATCTTTATAACTCAAGGATCTCCTTGATTTATTTCATACTGAGACCTCTGCCTCCTTTTCATCTCGCTGGCTTCTTCTATTTGTATGTATGCTTGTCATGCTAGTATTTTACCTCTGTATATGGCATGTATTGACTTCTATGTGGGTAGACACATAGATGGTTTTATCTCTCTGGTCTTTTTGCCCATATCTATGACCGGCCAGTCTTGCATACCCAGGAAAATTCACTTTTTTCCTGAGGTTAGCACAATATTATTTATTGTGTCCACCTATTTGTAGATTGGTTATGCAGTATATACATTCTACCAACTCTGTTATTTGACGCATGTAGGTATATTTTGGGTCCCAGCCCCCCTTTTTGTGTTTTGGTTTTATACTTTTTAATACATGTTATATTAAACATTAAAGTTTGTTTATTCAGTAGTGGATATTCTGAGATCTTTTTTGTCTTTTTTGTCACTCAAAGATCTATATCTACGATACACAGAGTGCTAATATTCATTCAGACCACTTGAGATCTTATCGGAGCCCAGCCCTATGTGAGTAATAGTCCCTATAGACAAAGCAATAATAGTGGCAGTGGTTGCGGTAGTCTGTCTCCACTAGTAAATAAACCACTAGTGGCTGCCTTGTATGGCCCACAACTTAGTTTAACTTGCTTGTAAAAGATTCTATAGTATCCAAGAGAGTTGAGTCACTTCATTATCAAACTGAAACCTCCGTTCCAGTCACGCTCATGACATGCCTGTGACGTCATATCCTGACGTGTGTTTCGTTCTGGACGCAGAACTTCTTCGGGGGTGGGTGGTTCTCTGCTATTACCGGCTATTATACCCCCACGGTTGCCATGGTAATCCTACTCCAGGTAAGTTTTCCCTGTCTGTATGGTACAAACCCATTAGCCAATCCGCTGTGATGTAAACAAAGTGTTTAACAAACGAAGCAGTAAACACACTAATCTTAAAAACAGGATATTACCAGATAACGCTTAAAATCAGTGAATACAAGTTAAAAAAGTGAAATGAAATGCAAAACAGGGTTACTAGTAGTGTATGTTAATTTAACTCCACAGATAGGTGTAGATCATACAATACGCTGTAAAATGAAAAGTCATTTTGTAACAGTATCTACAATGGTAATACCTGTTTGGGGGCATCTCATGCTACTGATAGGACAGTATCTGGGGATTATACAAGCTGACTATTCATGTTCACTATGCAATGGAAATATGATCACTTATTCCTCATATGTATAATAAATCCTGCATTGAAAGCTTAAAGAAAGGCAGAGTGTGCAAAGCCTTCATTATGTCCTTTAGGAGATTGGGTGCCCAGAGTGAAAATCCACCTTGCCTCCTTCCTCAATAAGGCATTGTCCAAATCCCCTCCTTGCACTCCTAATGTTATGTGATCAATTCCTTGAAAAGTCAACTGATTAGTATCCCCATGATGAACTAAATTGACATGCTGTGCCACCGGCGTGTCTATGTTGTTTCTTATTGTGCTTGCATTTTCCAGTATGCGGCAGCAAAGTTGGTGAGATGTCTTGCCAACATACATCATGCCACATTTGCATGTGGCCAGATAGATCACACCACAGGTCTTGAAGTTAATAAAACTTTTTATAGTGTAGGACACTATACTGCCTTGGATTAGTCAAACAGTTTAGTTAGTGAAACCCTTTATTTATTGGGGTTCGCAAAAAAATATTTTCTAGCAGGGGGTTCACAATGTTTCTTTATGAAATATAACATTTTAAATTAATAATACTTTTGTAATGAAAGCCTCTAACCATTCATGCTGAGGGTCATCTTCCATGTAATAATGCATTAGTGATTCATAGTTTGGTTAGGAAGAAGAAATTGATAAGTGGGTGAGGTGAAATGTGGGTTCTACATCTTGTATCCTTGATGGACAAAGTTTGTGATGACATTTTAAGATGTTGAAGTTTGCCAGATGTTCGGAATGAATTCTGGGGAGATTGTTTAAATAGCTGTTACAGTATGCTATCCGTGTTTATAGCTCCTATACAAAATCATATTTTAATACTAGAAGACACCACAATTATAGATGTGTTTATGCTATATAAATCATATTAAACGGATTCTCGACAGGAGGCTTACATGCAATAAATTTTACTTGTTTTCTGCGATAAAAGTTATGTTTTATAGAAGTTATTAAGGAAAAATATATCAAAATGTGTTGCAAAGCAGAAGTTAATCTAGTTGGCATTTTAATAATAAATGCTTGACTGTTAATTCCACTAATATGGTTATATAGCAATCAATATTCATTTACAATAGTTCTAGGTGCTGTGTAGTATGTTAGATTGTTTCTAAATCATGGGATTTATGTACTAAACCCTCTCTTTCTACAAAAGTTGGGCAAAACCAGTGCAAAAACAGTCATATTCCTCAAAGAAAAATAATCCCATTGAAATCCATGGGAGTTTTTCTTTTTTTCCTTTGAGAAATCTGATACAATTCCTTTTGCCCAGGGAGAATTTAGGAAATATCCCCCATAGATTTGTTTCTCCCACACGTTCCACAATTTGTATATGAAGATAATAAATAAAATCTAATAAGATGCAGTTACGAAGTTAAATTTCTACCCACTTCTCTGAAATCATCCAAATTACAGAATGTATTTAACATGTATTATTTGCTTTATTAATATAAAATACATGTGTTGTCCTAATCCTAAATCATCATCAAATAATTTCTATTGTTACGAATTTTCACTAAATTTAATTGTGTATCTCAATGATATGAAGAGCAACTGTTACTAGTGCAGCATGTTATAGCATTTGCTATAGAATAAGTTTATTTGGAGAAAATTACAGCTATATGAGAAAAGATGGATTTTGCTATGGTTGCAAGGCTTTTTCTATAGAGCACTGTTCAACCCTTCAATACCCTTATCTTTCTTAATTGAAAAAGTAATAAAAAAAAATCTGCTTGAGAGCTTATTTGAGCATTAAAGAACAAGGATCACTCAACACATGCAAGTTGATTTTACGACTTGTTAACCTACTTAATTTATGTCAAATCAGTTTTTAGAATAGGGAGATGGGATGGGGGGAAACTTTTATGTTAGTTGGCTTATCTGGCAAACTTTGGAAATTTGCAAAAGGCATAAAAGTGGCACCAACTTTTGCAAATATTTTATGAAAAAAAGGTTGGTAAAAATGGCTGAAATAATGTTTCAATTTAAATTTCCCTAAATTCTCTAAAAAAAATAAAAAAATGTTTCTAAATCAGCACATTTCTTTTTGATATTACTATAGGTTAAGAAAACAAATAAGGACACTGCACACATCCATATTCTTTAAATATTTGTGTGTTAGTAGGATTGGAGTGTCACCTGCCTATGTTTCTATTTTAATATTGATTTATTTTACTTTGAGTCCCTTTCGTTTTCATCTTTCTTTCTGTTAGCAAATCACAGGAGCATTCACAAAGCAGACGGAACAGATTTACCCATCTGTAGTTTAGTGCTTGTAACCGCTCACGTCAGGTGTGAGAACATGGAGGCATGTTGACGTACAGTATAAGAGAAAAGAAATGTTGGTGGGCAGCAGATACTAGAACATGAGGACTTAGTAGAGAGAAAAATCATTTAATCTTGAGATTTTTTCAGGAAAAGACAATAGAAAGAGAGGGGATGGGTGAGGGAGTACATAACAGAAAAGAGAGGGCAGAGGATTGCGAGCACCAATACAATATAAACTAGTTTCAGGTAAATAGCAGTAGATGTACTGTAAGAGAGGTAGGGAAGAGGGTGACTAGGCTAGAGGACCTGGAATTCCAGCATTCTAGGACTAGCACCCACGGTCATCTTGTGACCTTAGCAGAACAGATACTATTGGTAGGAATTATTGCCTACTGTATATCAAACCCTCATTTTTAAACATTTTTTTTACAGATTTAGAATTTTAGCAATACTGTTACCATGGTTTAATAGCTGCATTTCAATTAATGAACCCCAGAAATTCCAAAGCTGTTAAAAAAAAACTGCTTTTTTAGAACTTGGATTACATTTTGTTTTCTTTTTTAAAGTACTGGTAACTTTTGACGAAAGGGGCACATTAAGAACCCTGATGTAGGAGCTCACGTGATGTCATCGCGGATGCACGTGAGCTTTGGAAGCTCTGTTCACTCCGCCGTTAGAATACATTAGAACCCCTGATCGCCGCTCTGATTAGCCCCGCGAGACACCGCACCAGCCGGGGAAACCAGCGGGCATGGCACTAAATAAAATGGGGACCCCAAATCTCTTCCGCTACAGCAGCAGGCAGCCAGCGGCAGCAGAGAGAAGGATCAATAAAGATGGTGCCGCCAAGCTGAGCACATGGGAGTGCGCAGCTGCAACAACAGCCAGGGAAGGGGAGAGGCAAGTTGCAGGTCCTGAGGGGGATATGTCTGACAGGAAGGCTACCCTGAAAAACTCTGTGTCACGGGAGACCAGGTATTTACAACTTTTTAACCAGGATCATAACATTGAGCAAATCAAGGAGGTAAAACAAATTGTCATTTATTTTGTTGAAACAGATGTACACAGTAGATTACAATATACAAGAGAAAAGACACACTTACTGGTTGTCTGGGTGAAAAAACTAGACATTCCTAGCTTCTACAGTCCATAGAACAAAGTTTGTAGTTGACCAAGACTTATCCCGAGATGTCCTGGAACCTAAATTGACATGGAGTTCCACACGCCACTGCTGTACAAGCTCCGGAGCCTTGAAATAACTTTACAGCGAGTAAGTCCCAAACGTCCTAGAACTCAAAACAGCTTCAATCCCCAACCGCAACCTCTACGTTCAGTTCTTAGAACTTGGCCAGAAAAAGTTGTGACTTAGAAAATTTCTCGACCTGAAATTTCTGAAGCCGACTCTCTGCTTTTTCTCTTTGAGCTTCTTTTGGCGGATTCGAATTTGCCGCTGATATCTTGGCGCTCAAAGTCGTATAGAATCTCAACACCGGTTTGGCTGCTGGCTTTCTTATAGTATTTCAGTCCTATTCATGAAATACTCCAGCCAATCCGATCATGGGAGAATTCCTACCAGCCAATCAGAGACTTGCCAGTCTCCTGAAGCCAGGCAAGGATGGATTCGGAAACTGACAGGGGCATGCGCTAGCTTGTCACCTCTGCCACTTGTTAGTCAGAAGCCACCCGTGGAGTTAGGCGTCTCAAGGTCTGGGCTGGGCAAATGGTAGTCCGATTACTTTTATTCAGCCCAGGATGAGGGTACTTGAGGCTAACTCTTCAGCCCGAATGGCTTTCACACCTTGGCAAACTCTGTGGCTTTCAACTCCGGGACCCAAGCAGACTTGGTGGCACCAACTTGGTAGCCAACTGGTCTCTTGGAACCGCGGACTTGGAAATTCCGAGCTCATATAAGTGCAGAAACATTTACCATTACACAGAATGTTAAAATTAAAATATGTCACAATTTCTACTAAGTCCCTTGTTTACTAGCTTTGCCTGAAAAGATGCGCGTTCAGTTTCAGCGGTAATAGACCTTCCTATAAGAAAATGTTTTAAAAGTTGAACGAAATAACGCTTAGGTTCAATTTCAGAGTTACTTTCTAATATACAGGAAACTTGGACTTAGACATTAAATCTGCCTTGCAAGCTTATCGATGGTTGAAGCACCCCAGACCCTCTATACTGGGTTCTGGTGATCTGGGCATATACTGGGGGTCCCCCACTAACCTTGGGACACCTGACTGTACCCGGGATAAACATATCCATATGCCCCCATTTACCTTTCTGGTCTGTGCTGAAGCAGGGAAACCTGGCGGTGAGTTGCGTAACTGTTTTCAAGGGAGGATTTTGACCGGAGTGCTGTGTCTATATGTCCCCAGGAATCTGACATGATTCCTGGATACATTTTTCGGGTGACCAGCATCTCTGGACCCCTTCTACCTAGACACAATCTGACAACACTTTTAGCCAATAAAGGAACTTCTGTTTTACATTCCTTTTAAACCTGCTTGCATTTCTTCAAGCATGTTCTGGAGGTCCTGTTTAGTAATTACTGTGTCTCCTTATGCCATACTCGGCTCTGTCAGTTACAGGTCTTCCCACTGCTTCCTCCCTTGCTGTGGCCCTCTCCGCCGTGTTTGCTGGTGAAGGGGTAACCAGGCCATCAATAAAGGTATAATGCCCGGCTGGTTACCTCTGAGCCATATTGGGTAGTTTGGAGTGTCTGCTCTAAGACCCATTTATGGTACCTGCAATATATGTGATTGTATTGCTGGAGCTGAGCGCGCTCATGCTTGGAGAGCGCTCCAAGCATGAGCGCCGGTTGTCCTATTGTAAGCGGGCGCGGAGGAGGGAGGGGGGGTATTGCCGGCCAGCTGAGCGCGCGGTAAGTATAGATTTTTTGTTTTGCTAAGAGCCGGGCACCGCGTGAGCGGGGACTTACATATATCTATATGTGTAAGTCTCCTCCGTAAGCGCAGCCCACTAAGCCTGATCAGCGCTAACAGGGACTTAGAAGGGCTGTTTTTTTCTTGTTTATACTGTAAATACAAAGGGGAAAAGTCCCTTTCCTTCGTTTTTTTTAATCCCCTTCTGTTCCCTACAACCATTAACGTTTTTTGTTCACAACTTTCACATGAGAGAGAGGCACGAAATTGGAAATGACAAGTCAAACATCATTAAAGTTAGTACCCCTGAATGTTAAAGGTCTCAACAATAATGGTAAACATTTACTGGCCCTAAAAGAATTTAGGAACTTTAAAGCAGATATTGTCTTTTTGCAAGAGACACATTTTTATACTCAGGAACCCCCAAACACCTTTAGCAGGACATACCCCACAGCCTTGTACTCTTATTTTACTAGCAAAAAAGAGGTGTTGCAATACTGATTAAATCGGATATTCCGTTCCAGGCATTGGAGGTTAAGAGAGATAGGGTGGTGGGGGGGGGGGGGAGTTGGGGGCTAGTGTTTCACAGGATTTTTTTCAGGCCAACATATCACGTTAGTGAATATCTATGGACCCAATGAGGGGCACATTTAATTTTTTAAGGGAAACACTGGAATCCATGGTCGATGGCCGATGGCCGAGAGCAAATGTTGATATTGGGAGGTGATTTTAATATGGTACCAGATCCAGATGTGGATAAGTACACCACCCAGAGCAATCACACTCTGCTATGGTATAGAGTGTAGCTAAGAAATTTAGACTGTTACTTAAAGAATATGGTTTGTGGGATGCTTGGCATAGCTCACATAAAGGACAGAGGGATTACTCCTTTTATTCACCCCCACACGATACGTACTCCAGAATTGACAATGTATTTGTATCACCGAGTATTTTGGAGGTATTGGTCCACTCAGATATAGGGCCTATCACGTGGTCAGACCATGCCTTGATGGCGATAATGTTCCATCCTCCATTTGCTAGGACTAAATCATTCCATTGGAGGATGAACGACTCATTACTGAATTACCCAGAGATTAGCTCACAAATTGGAGACTCACTCAAACATTTTCATATCAACAATGGCTCTGTAGAATCAATATCAATACTATGGGAGGCACATAAGGCCACGATCAGAGGACAACTCATCTCAATAGCATCACACATTAAGAGCATAAAAATAGAAAAAAAAAAAAAAATTACAGTAAAAATTGTAAAATTAGAACAATCACATAAAAAGAACCCATCCAAGAAAATTTATAAAATCCTGACCCAGGGAACAGAGGATCTTAAGTGGGTGCAATTAGAGAAAGCTCTTAAATTGGCCAAGCAAACTTATTATGATAAGGGAGATAAGGCGGACTGTTTATTGGCTAATAAATTTAGAGGGATCAGGTCTAGAGCATTAGTCCCTGCTATTAGGTTAAAAGGGGGAGGTGACTTATAACCCCTCAAAGATAGCAGAGAAATTTGCTAAATTTTATACGGATCTTTATGATCTTGACAATTCAATTCAACTCTGAATGCTAAAATCCCGGACCTGACCCAGATTGAAGCCTATTTTAGAGATTATAACCTCCCAAAACTATCGGAGAAAGTCACAAAGTTTTAAATGCAAAAATAACCAGGTTAGCATTAGTAAGGGCGGTTAGCTCATTGAAGTCATCAAAGGCTCCGGGTCCAGATGTCTCAAATCTGTATTACAAAAATGTTATAGGAATCCTAGGACCATGTTTACAAGATTTATTCAATGATTTTCTTAGCAGAAAACAAATCCCTCCACAGATGTTGTGGTAGCTACAGACCAATATTGTTGCTCAGTATGGATCTGAAAATTTATAGTAACATTTTGGCCAACAGGTTAAACCCAAAACTCCCTAGATTAATCTATTATGACAAGGTAGGTTTTGTGAGCGAACGCCAGGTGTTGGATAACACAAGGAAAATTATTAATGTGATAGATCAGATGCATAAATCTAAGATGAAATCAATGTTGTTGCTTGAATCCTGGATGCGGAGAAGGCGTTTGATAGGATAAAATGGGATTTTTTTAGATCGGATTTTTTTTACAAGTGGTCCAGGCCCTCTACCAGACACTGACAGCCACTTTGATGATCCAGGGGGGGGGGGGGGAGCGGGAGAAGAATCTGATATCAATTAAGAACAGAACTAGACAGGGTTGCCTCCTCTCTCCTCTCCTCTTCTTTTTGCCCTGACAAATGAACCCCTTGCGGCAACAATCAGAGCTTCCCCAAATATACACACAAATTAACAGGAGTCCCTCTGTAAGCGCTCAACCCCTACTGGAATAACTTAAAAAGTATACTTTTATTTATTGAGAGAATATATTCTCTCAATAAATAAAAGTATAATTTTTAAGTTATTCCAGTAGGGCTTGAGTGCTTACAGGGGGACGCCTGTTAATTTGTGTGCATATTAAGTTCTTTATTCCCTCATAGCACCCCTCCAGTACGTAATAACATTTCTATTAAATAGCTGAGTGAGGACCAACCTCTTTATCTATTTACTTCCCCAAATATACAAGGGATTAATATAAAATATGGGTGTTACAAATTATCACTTTTTGCGGATGATATCTTTACTATAGCTAACCCATTGACATCTCTCCTGAATTTACAATCCGCTCTCCGGAGGTTTGGGGAGTTGTCTGCGTTTAAAGTTTAATGTGGGAAAATCGGAAGCGCTAAATTTAACGTTAATGGAAGGAAGGTCGACGTTCTTAAACAACATTTTGACTATAGTGTAGGTGAAAAAAGACCCATCTGAAGTATTTGTGGATAAACCTTACTGGGACTAGGACTCATTATATAAATATATCTATCACAACCTTTTTTCTAAGTGTAACGGGTATTCCACCCCACCCAATCTCATATGTAGTGTGGGTGAGTAGAACATGTGGTGTTACCGGTGTGGTGCGTATACCTGCAGGCTCACAGGAAGTCTGAGCCTCCGCTAATGAGAGCCTGGGGTGAATCCTCTGGAACGAATCTTCTTTCAGCGCCTCCACCTGTGTAGGATTCTATGGAAGTGTAGAATGACCCTACATAGGAACCCAATCAGAAACCACACACACAGTGATTATATAACTAAGGACTTTACTAACGAATAATAATGATAACCTGTGTCTCTCTCACGGTGAGACACTAACAGTGACGTCTCGCAGGACGATTCCCAAACACTAGGTGATCCCACCCAGTGTCCCAAGAACCCCACCCAATGTCCCGTACTCCTACAGAGATAGTCAATGGGTGACTGCGCAGTCACTAAGAACCTCTAGGCCTGTTGGTGCACATGTGATGGTATAATACCTGCCGAGCACTCCGGTGCTCGGGTCAGCAACAAACTTCTCAAAGGGTCAGACGTGTGATGAGTCCGTCTGATCCTCCAACCGAACTCCTTGCACGTGCGGACCACTAGGGCGGTCCCACTCTGGAATCGTCTCTGTGGACCCCAACGTGGGTCCAACCGCTTCCACAGGAACAGCAGCAGCCGCTGTGTCCCTATCTATATAAATGGTACTAACGTGACAGGAACCCTAACCTAGGGCCTGTCCCTGTAGTACAGCAACCTGTAGTGGCTTGGGGAACTCCTAGGGCCTGCAGGGGTAATGACCTGTCCCACTCCCCCAACTACCCAAGTCCCTTCGGTAAGTGATCTGGAATGGACTAGAGTACTCTTCCATGCAGTACTTGGGCGTCTACCTACTGTTGGCTAGCCTAGTGCAGATCCTCTCCAGAATTCCTGACCTCGTTAACAGGCTATCCCTTCAGGCATCCTACCCCTAGCGCTACCTCAAGGTGACTAGAACAGCTATAGCCCTTCTCCAGACCCACTACTCTCTGACTAGTCCCAGCGCCTACCGCAGCAAGCTGTAACTCACTGGAGGCTGCAGCCAACGTGCTGCGCAACAAGGTGCCTGCCTATCAGACCTCACAGCACTGCTCGCTGTGACCCTGACAACACAGCACTCTAACAACACTAAGGGCAGCGTCCCTATCTTGGGCCTCCCTCAGTACTTAACCCACTACACTAGCGGGGGGTTGGGGCCTACCTGGGGTGTGGGTACCTATGGGGTGCAGGAGCTGCTCTCACTCCCCGCACCCTTCTTCCCTCACAGCTCCCTAGCTCCAACTCTCTATCACCTTCTGAACAGTTACCCACCCAACTAGTGGGGAGTTGGGGTCTACCTGGAGTGTAGGTACCTATATGGGGCAGAAGCTGCACTCGCTCCCTATACCCTACTTCCCTAACAGCTCCCTGACTCCAACTCTCTAACTGCAGACTTCCTTCTCTCAGCTCCCACTAATGTAAGTGGCAGGGTCCCTAATCTGAGGGCTGCCCCTGGCAACACTCACCTTACTGGGGAGCTGAGCTATCTCTGACCAAGGGGGTGCTGGCCTAATACAGGGGAGTCCCTCTCTCCTGCACCCTACCTCCTTCCCTTGTCTGCCTCCTTGCTCTGCTTCTTCCTGACTGACGTGACTCATGCAAAGCCCGGGAAATGTATCTCTTTTCCTCCAGGGCAGTCCTACATCTCTATTGGCTCCTATCAAGCACCTGGTGCCTGCCTCGCTATGCCTCATGGGAATTGTAGTCCCGAGGCCCCTACAATAACATTGGGACCGCGTGCGTTCCTCCCCTCTGCCTACACTAACTCCTAATGGCCGCCTCAAGCTCTCCCTATGCTTCCCTACTCTCGCGCGACCTCCTAAGAGCTGCCTTAGCTCCCTACCCCTATCTGCGCATGCGCGACCTATCTGGGGCTCTCCTGCCCTCGCGCGATCACTGCGCATGCGCGACTTGAAGCGCAATGGCGGCGCTCTCCTCGCCGGCCGCCGGGACCTTAGAGACGCGACCGCGGCCTTAGCAACGGCCCGATCGCGTCCCCGGCAACCGGCCTGCTCGCGGAGACAGCGCACCGCTCCCTGCAACGGCCCCCACCCTTGGGATGGCCGTCGGGTCTGCCGCTGGCCTCCGGCAGTACCCGGCATCGCTTGTGCCCACGGAGGCTCCCGAGGGGGTCGCAGGGGGCAAAGGGTGACCTGGCTACACTCTCCCCCTGGTGAAACACCCAACGCCCTCGCTTGGGGAACGACATAACAGGGCACAATTTCACACACTGACAAATGGCATGGCATACCCCGTACACTTAATAGATCGGCTTTAACCTCACCAACACATGTCACATCACACCCCATAATTCCCGCGGCTAGCTGAGACCATTTGTGGGGTGCCCCTAACTGATCAGGTGGGGGTACCTCACTTTTGCGTCCGTGAGCCTCTCCCAGAAAATTCTCTTGAAGAGCACACTCTGGGGTGACAGTCACTGGTTCAGTACTACTTCCTCCCCCTGGTGGAAGGAATAGCACAGTGTCTTTCAACCCGGTCTTTACCTGGTCATCCACGCCTTGGAAACAGCAGGCCAGGCGGCCAAGACCTTTCCCACGGTCCACTACTTGGCGGATGTGCCGCTTCTCTTTCAGCAAATTCTCTGTTTCACCTGGCAGGGGGTAAAGGGTAGATACCTTACCACTGCGGTGATTCACGGTGTCCAACAGGTCCTCGGGGACGCTGTCAGTTCCCACCTTGGTAGTATCGGAACCTGTCCCCAACTCTTCTGGGACAGTCCACTCACTGACTCGAACTTCGGGAGCGTTGGATCCCAGTCCTGGGACCACTTGTGTCGGAGCACACGGGCTCGCACTCCGCTCAGAAGCCGCAACTCTGGCCTTCTTCACGGCCACCTCCATCGGAGCCTGTGGGGGGAAAGGGGGTTCCTTACCACTCGGCTGGCTTGCGATGGGTTTCTCTTCTTCTGGCACGATAGGCAGTGGGCACTGGTCCACTCGCACCACTGGACAGCTATCTTCTAATGAGGACACCTCCGCCAGGACGCGATGCAGAGGGGAGCCCTTCGCCCTGGTGACCAGACTTAAGGAGCCATCGTGCTCCGCGGTCACCTGGAGGCTCACCCCCGACACCCCTGGGGCAGTCGACTCACCCTTGTCGTCTGTAGGTACTGGTCCCAAGCCTAGGACCGATGGTACCTCTGCAGTAGGTCTGACTGACCATCGAAGGGCACACGGGCCCACAGCAGGGTCCGCAACATCGGAATACACCTCTTCAGAGATCAAACAGTCTAGCACGGCGTCAACGTATGGTTGCAGATTACAGTGTTTGCTCCCCCTGGTGGAATCTGTAGGAAGGGCACTGTCTACAAGTGAGTAGTTCTGGCTCTGCTCTGAGTCACTCACATCACTGGGGAGGGGCTCTGATTTTCGCGCCAATCCCGGACAGATTGTTGCAACATCTTGCTGTGCAGGTTGGCAGTCAGCAGCACGTGCGCTCTCCTGATTTGGCGGGAAACGCCATCCTGCTTGGTCTGCGTAGACTAGGGGGTACCCTTCTGAGGGGCCCCCGGGCATGAACAGTGCGGACGGTGCCTTTGCCAGGCATATATTCTCAATGTGGGTTACTACAAAAAGAATGGTCTTCCATGTGGACGTGGGATCTTGCTCCTCATCTAAGACACATGTCCATGGCCACTCAGGAATTTTACACATATACTCCCGAACCTTCATTTTGGGTATAGTTACGGGAATGCCTCCTACCGCCACTACCTGTCCAGGGTCTAGGTATTGCCTCAAAGCCCAGGCCAGGACCTCGTCTCCGGACTTCACAAACATGGCGACAAAAATAGGGACGGGACAATTTGGAAAAAATGGACAGGGCACCCCAGGTGTCTCTCAGCAGCGCCTCCAAATGTAACGGGTATTCCACCCCACCCAATCTCATATGTAGTGTGGGTGAGTAGAACATGTGGTGTTACCGGTGTGGTGCGTATACCTGCAGGCTCACAGGAAGTCTGAGCCTCCGCTAATGAGAGCCTGGGGTGAATCCTCTGGAACGAATCTTCTTTCAGCGCCTCCACCTGTGTAGGATTCTATGGAAGTGTAGAATGACCCTACATAGGAACCCAATCAGAAACCACACACACAGTGATTATATAACTAAGGACTTTACTAACGAATAATAATGATAACCTGTGTCTCTCTCACGGTGAGACACTAACAGTGACGTCTCGCAGGACGATTCCCAAACACTAGGTGATCCCACCCAGTGTCCCAAGAACCCCACCCAATGTCCCGTACTCCTACAGAGATAGTCAATGGGTGACTGCGCAGTCACTAAGAACCTCTAGGCCTGTTGGTGCACATGTGATGGTATAATACCTGCCGAGCACTCCGGTGCTCGGGTCAGCAACAAACTTCTCAAAGGGTCAGACGTGTGATGAGTCCGTCTGATCCTCCAACCGAACTCCTTGCACGTGCGGACCACTAGGGCGGTCCCACTCTGGAATCGTCTCTGTGGACCCCAACGTGGGTCCAACCGCTTCCACAGGAACAGCAGCAGCCGCTGTGTCCCTATCTATATAAATGGTACTAACGTGACAGGAACCCTAACCTAGGGCCTGTCCCTGTAGTACAGCAACCTGTAGTGGCTTGGGGAACTCCTAGGGCCTGCAGGGGTAATGACCTGTCCCACTCCCCCAACTACCCAAGTCCCTTCGGTAAGTGATCTGGAATGGACTAGAGTACTCTTCCATGCAGTACTTGGGCGTCTACCTACTGTTGGCTAGCCTAGTGCAGATCCTCTCCAGAATTCCTGACCTCGTTAACAGGCTATCCCTTCAGGCATCCTACCCCTAGCGCTACCTCAAGGTGACTAGAACAGCTATAGCCCTTCTCCAGACCCACTACTCTCTGACTAGTCCCAGCGCCTACCGCAGCAAGCTGTAACTCACTGGAGGCTGCAGCCAACGTGCTGCGCAACAAGGTGCCTGCCTATCAGACCTCACAGCACTGCTCGCTGTGACCCTGACAACACAGCACTCTAACAACACTAAGGGCAGCGTCCCTATCTTGGGCCTCCCTCAGTACTTAACCCACTACACTAGCGGGGGGTTGGGGCCTACCTGGGGTGTGGGTACCTATGGGGTGCAGGAGCTGCTCTCACTCCCCGCACCCTTCTTCCCTCACAGCTCCCTAGCTCCAACTCTCTATCACCTTCTGAACAGTTACCCACCCAACTAGTGGGGAGTTGGGGTCTACCTGGAGTGTAGGTACCTATATGGGGCAGAAGCTGCACTCGCTCCCTATACCCTACTTCCCTAACAGCTCCCTGACTCCAACTCTCTAACTGCAGACTTCCTTCTCTCAGCTCCCACTAATGTAAGTGGCAGGGTCCCTAATCTGAGGGCTGCCCCTGGCAACACTCACCTTACTGGGGAGCTGAGCTATCTCTGACCAAGGGGGTGCTGGCCTAATACAGGGGAGTCCCTCTCTCCTGCACCCTACCTCCTTCCCTTGTCTGCCTCCTTGCTCTGCTTCTTCCTGACTGACGTGACTCATGCAAAGCCCGGGAAATGTATCTCTTTTCCTCCAGGGCAGTCCTACATCTCTATTGGCTCCTATCAAGCACCTGGTGCCTGCCTCGCTATGCCTCATGGGAATTGTAGTCCCGAGGCCCCTACAATAACATTGGGACCGCGTGCGTTCCTCCCCTCTGCCTACACTAACTCCTAATGGCCGCCTCAAGCTCTCCCTATGCTTCCCTACTCTCGCGCGACCTCCTAAGAGCTGCCTTAGCTCCCTACCCCTATCTGCGCATGCGCGACCTATCTGGGGCTCTCCTGCCCTCGCGCGATCACTGCGCATGCGCGACTTGAAGCGCAATGGCGGCGCTCTCCTCGCCGGCCGCCGGGACCTTAGAGACGCGACCGCGGCCTTAGCAACGGCCCGATCGCGTCCCCGGCAACCGGCCTGCTCGCGGAGACAGCGCACCGCTCCCTGCAACGGCCCCCACCCTTGGGATGGCCGTCGGGTCTGCCGCTGGCCTCCGGCAGTACCCGGCATCGCTTGTGCCCACGGAGGCTCCCGAGGGGGTCGCAGGGGGCAAAGGGTGACCTGGCTACATAAGATTAGAAAAAATCTACATCTTTAGAATTCTCACCATATTTCCTGGATAGGATGTATAACCGCGGTTAAGATGAATATTCTCCCCAGACTTGTATATAATTTCCAACTATAGGCTAAAGCAGTAAAATTCAGGGCATTATTGAAAACCAATCTCTCTGATTGGTTAAAATTCCGGCATTATCCCCAGTAATGCCCTGAATTTCAGCACCTTGCAAAATGCAGTTTTCAATCTGTTTATTTCCAGCCAATCAGCTTTCAGAACAGCTTTCAGAACAGGGCAGGGGATTGGTTTGACTACTCCCCCTCCCGAGCTGACTGAGATTTTTCTGAGCAGATTCAGTTGAATTGGGGGAGAGAGAGACTGCAAAGATGTAAGTGTGTTGTGTATAGAGGTGCAGTGTTGTGTGTGTGTGTGTGTGTGTGTGGGGGGGGGGGGTGATGGTGTAGATGTGCTGTGTTGTGTGTAGAGCTTGGGGGGAGAGTGCAAAGTTTAGTAAGTGGCTGCAATTTTGATTGTGGCTGCTGTGTGTGTGTGTGTGTTGTGCTGTTGTATGTGTAGCAGCGGCAGTGTGTGGATATAGATATCTGCAGTGTAAGAGTATATAGAGGTGGTTTCATGTATTTACCATTTATTTGAATAAAAAAAATCTATTTACACAAAAGTGTCTATTATTTATGAAATAAGCCTACATTTAGCCTTCGCCTCAGGCCTTCAACTCTTCCAACAAGGGCATTATTGGCCAGTAATGCCCTGTTCTTCAGGATTATTACTTAAATATTACCAATATCTGTCCAACATATAATTATAAAAGAAATCCAAATCCATATTATGCAATTTATTTGGAAACATAAACAACCGAGAATATCTAGGTCAATAATATTGGAGTCTAAAGAAGGAGGGTGTCTAAATATTCTAAAATATTATATACAGCAGCTTCTCATTTGAAACAAGTGGTTTATTGGCATTCCCCGGGAGGGACCTATGCTTGGGTGGATCTGGAATGCTCATTTAAATACCCGGTTGGCCTATCTACTCTGCTGTGGTCGAGCTCTTGGATTAGGCTTGGGAGACAGCATGAGCCGGCGGTAATCGGGTTTAGTTTGAAAATCTGGCAGTTAGCAAAAAAGAGATACAAAGTTATGTCAACTCCATCTAGACTTACGCCCCTGTTCGGTAATCCAGTATTTTTGCCGGGGTTTCAGGGTCGGGACTTTGAAATCTGGAGACAGAGTGGAATTCTAGAGATGGGAGATTTATTGATATAGTGAATGGGAGTTTCTGTGCGCTAGTGTCTGACCAGAACGGACACCGTTTAGAGCAGGGGTGCGCAAAGTTTTGAACCTACACCCCCCTGCCTGCAACCTCCTGGCTTACGCCCCCCTCCTCCTCAGCTCCAGTGTCAAATGATGTTTTGGGGTCATGTGATGTCACATTGCCATGGCAATGCAACATCACGTGACCCGCGGAGTTATTTGACGCCGGTTACCATGCCAACGTGTCGCCAAAGACCAGGTAGGAGAAGCTGCAGAGGGCCTGCGCGGTCCCTCCAGCATTTAATTTAAATGCTTTGGGGGAGAGCGCGGGACCTCTGTAGCCGCCGAACCCTTTACCCCCGTAAATTCTCCCACCCCCCACTTTGTGCACCCCTGCTTTAGAGCATAACACACTTATAGAGGTTTTGTTTTTAAATCATGTTTAAGTAAACAAGGCACTTACAAATGAAACATACAGAGTGTAAGAATACAGGTCCACATACCGAGTGTAAAAATATTCAGCCCATTTAGGATTATCGTAGGGCATTTATCTGTAAGTAGAATAATGTAGTCGTATTACAATAGAAGGCAAAATCCTCTGCTTCAGTACTAAATTACACGTTGCATTGCAGCACTTCAGTCAAGATAAGCATAAACTGTAATCCAGAATATGTCAATTGTACTAGAGGCACAATTAACCATAGCCAGAAATCTCTAACTTTAAAGAAAATCTAACCCTTGTCCTGCTGGGCTATACAGTGTGGACAGATTAAATAGACTATAGGATCTGTTTTCAGATAAGTTTATTTGTAAGCTAACTTTGTCCTACTTGAATGCTTCTCCATCAAGTGCATTTGTATATTAACAGTGGGAATTGCAATATTACAGATTGCCTTTTAGTTTAGACAGTGAAAGTATTGCCTAATTATTACATTTTCTTTTCTTACTCAGCTGTAAGCACAAGCTTTATTTGGAAAAGCTGCCAAACACCAGCATAATTATACCATTTCATAATGAAGGATGGACATCACTCCTGCGAACTATGCACAGCGTGATTAACAGAACACCAGATAGTCTAATAGAGGAAATTATCTTAGTGGATGACTTCAGTGACAGAGGTAAGGTCTTGCATGATCAAACATTTTTGCTTTTGGAAAATGAACCCAACGTTTGTCTGATATAATACGGATATGAATATTGTTGTTTTGATATCTCTTGTGTTTTCCAAGAAAATGGGAGGTATATTGGGGAAACTGCTGATAAACGGCAAAAAATAAAACAGTAAGGTGCCTTGTATGCATTGAACATATTGTTTTCTAACTTCTGAGAAGTACAGCCATACAGTGCAGTATATAATGGGGGAAAAACTGATAACAGTTACTTTTAGAATGTGCAGCAGATGGACAATGAAAGTTTGATATGAGACATGGATTGATTGATTCATAAATAGAATTGGAGAGTAAGGAATGGATGGGGGGAAAACGAGTATATGCAAAATATGAGAAACGGATGAAAAAGATCAAATTAGGTTATGCTCTATGTTACGTCATTGCGAGTTTCCATGAGATACTGTAGTGCGCGATCGGCACTAACACACTTTAGAGCATACCAACCCAAAGATAGATGTATTTTAAATAGAGTGAAAGGAGAATATTCATTAAACTACAATAGTGCTGATTGGGGCACTATCACACAAAAACTGGCACAGACAAATGGGAGATTCAAAGTGCCCTGATCTGCACTACCAAAGTTTAATAATTAACCCCCAAAGTAGGACAGCGTATTCAGAGAGAGAAAAGAATGACAGGCAGATAGGGCATACTTGCAGAATTACACATTTGGCATTTAACATGTCGGGTTGTATGAGAGGAATACTTGAAATACACTGTAGAGGCATAAATTGTGAAACAGAAAGATGATATTATAAAATTGCAATTTTCCTTTTAAATTTAGAAACCTATTAACTTTGTTCAATGTTACTGACTTGTCAGGTTTGTCCTCAAAGTGCTTTATTACACAAAGTAGTTTAGTTTAATTGGACAGCAGTGTGGAAGAATGACAAGTTTGTAATACGATCATATATTTGTCTTTTGGTTTGGAAGCGAGCAGTTTTCTTTCCCGGTCCAAGGGTTAATTGAAATGCCCTGTTATTTCAGTTCAATAAAACCTACACATATCTTGTTGATCTTTCAAGGACCTACAGTAGAAACTACTGACCAAATGGCTTACAGTGGTTGTTTCTAGTCACCTTCACTGAATTGCAAAGATTTTGCTCCAACCCAAGTACCATTACTGAGGAGTAATGTATAGTTTTTGCATCAAATTGTAAAAAAAAAAGTAATGTTTTTATAAGAAGCACTTTCCTAGATAGGATTATCCCAACATACATTGGAGAGAAGTGTATGCAAAACTGCAGCTTCACAAAACCAAACATGCCTTAATAAAAGTCTATTTGAAGTGCATTGCTATAAACCACATCTGTCTCACAAGTGTCTTGCACCTGTGCGACCATTTGTAGCTAAACATGCTATTGGAAGAAGCTTCAATAAAATCCTCATACATTGACTGATGCAACTTTTTAAAAAGGATTAGCAAGTCATCGTTACTCTTAAGGAATAATTACAAATTGCCAGAAGTGGATGTTCAATGGGATTTGCTGGCTGAAAACGGCTCGAATTAAGGACGATGTTACATAATGTCATCTTGAGTGTCGTTCATTATGCTACAAATATGATAAAGTACCTTCTCCAAAGACCTCAACCATTAGCCATTTGCTCTGATGTGGGAAAGCAATAAAACGCAGAATAAAAATTAAAAACTATCAAAAAACTGCCAACTTTCTACAGATTCCAAATTCAGTATTTGTTTTTAATGACAAAAGTATGTTTTAATGTACTTACCGTTTGCATGGTTACCCAGTGTTTATAAATGTGTTATTACTCATCCAAACATTTCTCCTGTGATAAAGTAACTATTATAATACGGGAGATAAAACTAGTCTTGTTTAATTCCTATTTCCTACACCACAGATGTCCCTGAGTTATGTGTTGTGTTTAATTATTGGAACATTATGCACCATACCCTTCTCTATTTGCAGAGTGTTCTTTTAAGAAAGTCACCACTGGGATATGTTCTTTCTCCAGGTGAACTACTTCTGTGTACTTTATACAAAGCATGCAGTGTTTCCTAAAGTAATATTCAACAACATGAGAATTGTCTTGGACAGATATTTATCTGAGTAGATTTGTGACTTCAAGAGATTATGGCAGAAAATTCTTGGAAGATTGAAAGAAGTTATGTTTATGGTACATCATAGTGCCTGAGTAAATCTGAGCTAGATTTTCTTTTGACATTCTTTCTAACAAAAAGAACAATGTGCCAAGCATGCAGAATCTTATCTTAGAAACTGTAATCAACTCTTGATGTACGCTTCAATAAACTAACCATACTGTATCTACTGTACATAGTTCACAGTAAGGAGCCATAGATAATACACATTTAACCTGTGACAGGTGTAAGAAAAGTTGGCAAAGTTGCATTATTTCTGCTATACTTTAAATGTGTGTATGAAGTATGTATCATACAGTAAGTATATTTAATTTTTACTTAACATGAGGGAAACAAAGGTCCAAATGAAGGCAATGGAGCAGCACACCTTCATTAGGCCTTTTTCCCCTCATGTTCATACTTACCGGCGGCCTGCATGCTGGATGTCTCCTGTCATATCTTATGGAAGGCAGGTACCAGATACCGAGCAGTAGCTAAGCAGCGAGTACCTACTTCATCAACAATAGGGCAATTTAGCCCCTCCATTATCAAATACATTTTTTTTTAAAGATGTTTTTTCACTGAACATAGTCTCCAGCACTAATCAACAGAGGTTTATATTGGAGGGAAGAATAGCCACTGGGTTCACAATGGGTGTTAATACCCCTCTTATTCCATACCTGGCGAGGTGCGATATGGGAGATATGAACAAAAGAAGATTTTATACCACACAAACGAGGATCAAAAGGTGCTACTGAACCTAATATCTTTACAATGTATGCTGTGTAACATAAAAAGGGGACATTTATATATGAGGTACAAGAGGGGACAAAAGGGGACATTACAATACTACTATGCTTCTTTCAAACAAATATTTGTGATTATTTATGGATAGATCAATTGCTCCGCCTTGAACACCAGATTTTGCTTTATTGCTTGTACTGAATTTTTACTCGACAAAAAGAATATGACTTTCCAATGATTGTGAAATACTGTCAGATTTGATTTTATACAGTAAATGTACAAATATGAGCAGGAACTGTAGGTAACGAGAAACATAGTAAAGACCCATTACTCCAAACATCTACATATTTATCACATTGTGTATCAGTGAGACTAAATTAGGTTTTAACTTTTTTTCTCGTCAAAATACATGTACATTTGGACAAATGCAAAGGTTTTTTTTATGGAGTAATTCCTCTTCAGTTTTAATCCTAATATTCTGATCCTCATAATATTTGACTTGTACATTTGATTGGACTGTCTAAAATTTGGAAGAAATCTGTTATGTAGTTTGAGGATAAAATGTAACAGTTGGAACTTTATTTGGATATCCAGAACGAAATGGCAGGACATCTGTTACAATATTTAAAATAATTATAATATATGCTACTATGTAATCCTTTCTGTCTTTTCCATTTTTTTTAAAACTTAAATCCTATAATTCATTAGTTTATACAAAATTGTTTATACCTACTGTATGTAACATTTTACAGATATACTACTACATGTGAATCCTTTGAGATAATTACTGTATGTGTAACATGTTTAACATATATTTAGCTTGATGTGAATTATTAAATCCTAAATCACTTAAAACAAAATGTGAGGGCCATCAAAACGAAAATCAAAGTAAAATTGAGGATTGCCATATAAATATTATAATACTAATGCATCCTTGCTATTGTCTTGTGAACTACTCATATCCTGACTTGCTGCACCTTTTGTTTTTTTGTATGGTCATTGAGCAGTTTCATGAGGCACATAGGGATGGATCCTCAGAAGGTCGCTAAATAAAGACCAATAACATTACCTTACCTAACTTGTTATTAGACGTTATTTTGCCTTAAATTAACAAAGATCCTCAAAGCTAATCATATGTATAAATTAGATCCGTTAGCAAAACCACCATCGTTACATTACCTGTAGGAACAGGGAGGATCGTAATGCTGAGACTCGTTTTCCAATACACTGCACATGAGCATTAGTCAAACTTTAAGGTGTGCTAATAAGGCAGCGCTATTAATTACAATTTTCATGTGTGTTACCAAAAGCTAATGCATATATTGTTATAATATTGAGAAATGTATCATTTTTACACTTATTAATTTTCTCACTTAATTATATGATATATCATTTAATAATGACTGTACTGTATAAAGTATTGATGTACAATAATGTATATCCATAACTCAACAATATTAATTCATATTTCATTTATATTAATGAACAATTTACATTTGTACATTAATAAAAATAAAATATGAATTAATATTATTGAGGTATGTATGGATATACATTATTGTACATCCATACTTTATACAGTTATTATTACATTTTGTACCATATTAGTTCACACAAACATATCACTTTAATCACTAAAAAACATAACATAGTTTTTTTTTTGTGTTTTAGACATTTATATGATCTATATATATTTATATATATTATATATATATATATATATATATATATATATATATATATATATATATATATATATATATATATATATATATATATATATATATATATAATGGATTTGCATATGAGTAAGCCTAAGGTCCATTAAAATGTAAGGATCCATTTTTAAGCAGAATGCAGGACAACATTGTGCTAAGCACCTTTGGGGATATGCGTTATGGATAGGAATAGGTTAAATTAACATTAACAGAACATTAAAAAAATAGTGACCTTCTGAGGATTTACCCCCTTGTTTGTAGAATATAATGATACAGGCGATATTACTCAATTAAAGTGGGTTCATGGACAAAATAAGGTGATACATATATAATGCATTAAGGAGATAATGCTGTGTTAAATCTTGTGATAAATCTTGCTTTAGCATTAATGCAACACATTGCGTTAACAGGTTCAATAACATCTGCTACATCTGCATTTGTACTAAATGTCAAAGCCTTGTTCTCTTTTTCATGTATATAATATATATTCCTTCATGTTCTGTAGCGTGGTCCAGCAAATCATGAAATCCAAACCTATCTTATACAAACTAATAGATAATGGAACATCTCTTTTAAACAATGTCTTGTTGCCAGTTAATGTAATTTTAAAATCGTGTTTTCTCTTAATACAGACTTTCTTGGCAAGTTTAATCACAGATTCTGTAGTTACATTATTTATTTACCATGTCAGATAACTTTTTGTGCAGGGATAAGGTTAAATAAGGTTGGACTAGTCAGTTCTTCAGAACTGAACATGATGCATGCACGGTATGTGCTACTTTACCAGCTAATATTTTCAAGGGGACAATGAGGTGCATGTGGCTTAGTGCATAAAGTCCTTAGTCTCATGTACCAAAAATAGGTCATGAAGCCATTATTGTGACCATTGTCCTGAAGCGAAATATGGTACAGTAAATAGTAGACCTTCATAAATAAAATATTGATGCCAACATTGCCCTTGAAAGTTGTTGTATAATTCAAATGAACTCTAGGCATCTGTGAATGAAAAATTCTGAAGTATTTCTGGTGAATGCTAAAACGGATTCAGAAACCCTGCAAAGCTATGCAGGTTTTATATATTGAACATAAAGAATTACTGCTGATTAGACCCAATAATAAATTACGAATTGCAGTCAAAGGACTAATGTAAATAGAATGGCTCCAAGCAATCCACTTTTTAATGTCTGATGTTTGAGCAGTCTGAATAAGACTACTTTTCATGTTTAGCACATTAGAGCTAATATAAAAAAATTCAATGGAATTAAACATCACATTTTAAGCAGGTTTTAATAGAGTGGCATTTTTCTTTCTCCAGTTATTTCAGCAATTAACAAAAGAGCTTAAACATGCTGCATTTTTTTATATTGCTATAAACTTGACTGCAACCCTCTATTTTTTTCTTCAAGGTCAAAAAGAATGAGCCTGCGGTTTGCAGGAACACACATTTTGGGAAGAAATAAAAAGGAAATATAAATGGAAAACTCAGTTTAAACCAGTATACATAAAAAAATGCCTCACATTTTCTTTTTGAAGCCATTCTGCAAAAACTAAAACATGTTAGTGTGTAAAGGATTATAAAAAATACTAATTTAAAACTTTAGTACTTGATAAACTTATGGGAAACTGGCAGATCCGCAAAAGGGTACAAAGCTTTAGCACATCTTTACTCCCAAGTAAAAGTCTGCTAAAGCTTAGAACCTTTTTGTGGATCAGGGGCAAAGTAAGTTAGAAGGGAATAATATGATGTAAAGGGTTACATGAGAGCAAAGATAGAGACGATGAAAACATTTGTTGGGAGATGGAGAGACATACTGTAGGAAGACAGTAGAATGGAAACAAGGTGAAGGCAAGAATAGTAGGGCAACACATACGGTAGTTATAAATATTTAAGATGGTGTATAAAAAATCCAGTCTCCTTGCACCATTATTTTCTGAGTAAAAACATAATATTTTTAATTCTAATATTCTTTCTTCTTGTGCGGATTTAAACCCCCTGTTCTGCATTTAAAAATGAATGTCCATTGCAGTGTCCTTGTTATTTTTTCTTGTATTTTTGTGTCCATGCAAAGATTCATCTTGTATTCATTATTTTGATTAGTTTGCCCAAGATAACATCACTGTTGCATCTCTTGCCCTGAATAATGTATGCAACATTCCAGTATTCACATAGATATAATTCTTTGATACCGTATAATTCTACAATATCAAATGTTATATTCACGTGGCTGACTGTTGAATTTTCACTCACTATAGGTTTGTAGATATTGCAGTGCTCCGTCTTCTTCTTTTTTAGCTAGTTAGAGTTTACGTTTTTGTTTACGTTTTGGTGGTTGCTGGAATTAAACAATGGAGTAATGGGGGAGAGTCATTTTACTGTTTAATTTTCTGTTGAGATTGGACGCAGATCTCATGGTTTTCCTCTGGTACGGGTCACCAGCAATTGGGACATTTGAATGATTTTCTCTTTTTCTTTTACAGTGTTTGTTCTGCAGTATTCTCAGTAAGGATGTAATTTCTTCAAAGGCTGCTTTTAGCATGTAACTCTTTTGTTTGTGAGTCTATTTATTGTCTTCTGTAGCTGTGCATATTGTAAATAAATCATCAATATACTGGGGTGTAGGGGCTAGTGGTGATGACAAATAAATGCCAGGTCTGTCATTGAACAGTCATTGAAAGATGATGAGTTTAGTGCCATCTTGGAACTCATTGCCATGTCTTTTACCTGCATGTAGATTTAATACTGTAATTAAAACTAAATATATTTTATACTCCTGTGTATTTGTGGACCATGTCGGATGTTAATTCATTTTTAACATGTAAACTCCTATTAATATCCTCATTGAATGAGTCCATAACTGATCTAATGAAGTTGCTAGGCAATTAAAAGCATTGGCATAATCAGCATGCATTATGCAGTTGATGTATGAAACGCTCCTACATCATATGCGGTGAAGGCGAGGCTCCAAGAGAGACCGGAGGAGCACTTACAGTATGGACCGCAATCAAAGATGATCACAAATATAGATAAACAGATAAAATGTTGTTCAATGCATTTGGCACATTTTTGCCATTAGACATGCAATTTTATGTTTTTATGTTCTATACAGTACGTGTATGTTTTGCACCACGACTATGAATATCTTTCAATTAAAAAAAAACAATCACACTATTGGAGCACACGCTTCTTCTTTTTGTTTTTATATTGTTACTGGTTTGGGAAAGACCTCTCAGTAGGTTTTATTTATTGGGTGGTTTAATATTTTAGCTTTCCATAGTGCATGTGGTCTATAAACTGCCTGTTACCACACTTTTTGTATTTGTTTACTGTAAGTCCATAATTACCTAATTGTATGTTTCTACTATTTTTATGGTTAGGTTAATATTGTTTTTCAGATATATTTTCTCTTCTAATGCAGAAATAAGTCCAAGTGTTGAAATGGGTATACCATACATTTCATTGCTGCTTTGATCTACCAGATTCTGTTTGGAGGTATATAAGTAAATGGGTCTGTTACATGGACAACATAACAAAACATGGGTGATCTGAATAGGCTTGTTTATTCTGTCACAAAAACATGAAACACAAAATAACAGAGATTTAACTTCAGTATTGATAAACCAACGGAAAAATAAGTCCTGAGCAGGCCTTTGTCCTTTTCGCAGAAAGGGCGGTTCAAGTCCTGGATAGAAACACAGAGCAAAGATAAGTGTCCCAATGCAACAGACCTTGTGGCAAGCTGCTCTCCCTCCAGCATGTCAGAATGTGCTTCTATGATTCAAACAGGAACCCTGAACAAGTGGGAGCGCTGGGTTCTTAAAAGACCCAGGGCCGCCAACAGAAATCTTGGGACCCAGGACAAACATTTTAAGCAGGCCCCCACCCCGCCACTTGTGGCGGTAATGCGAGCCAGCACTGCAAGTTGGTCTTGACCTCTGGCCAGGCCTGGCTGCCAGTGATCTCGCGGCCAGACCCTCACTCTTCCCTCAGCAGCAGCCTGCATACCTCTATCCCTCTGTCCCACGCTGAGCTTCCAACAGCCCTCCTCTCATGCCATTGCACACCGGAAACAAAGAGCACTGATGATAGAGTGCTTCTGGTGCGCTGACGTCAGAGAGGCCCGTCGGCATGGGACACTGGGATAGTCATGCAGGCTGCTGCTAATGGAGAGGCGGGGCCCAGCCGCGAGAGGCCTGGCAGACAGTCCTGGCCAGAGGTTGGGCCCAACTTACAGTGCCGGCCAGGCCCCCACAACTCACTGGGCCCGGGACGCCAACCCCGGCAGATCCACCATATTGGCGGCCCTGAAAGGACCAGCTGGGATCTGGTTAATTAACCCAGCCTTATCTCAAGCTGGGATTAACTAGGTCACTGCTTGACTCCAGATTTATACATTGGTCTCCTAGGCATACTGTTGGGATAGTGAATTCCCCCTGTCACAGGGTCCTCTCCTAAATAGAACTCAGTTCCCCAAAAAACATATTTCAGTGTCTGGACTAAAAACACTACTTAGTCAAATATGCTTGAATTTTATTTTAAGCCAATTAAGGAATAATAACCTTTAGTATAAAGAAATCTTTATTTTTATGCTCTTTAAATTCTATGCTGTGAGAGATACACTGCACTAAAAAACATGCGAGAAATAAAGAGACTAATTACGACTGGCATGGTAAACTAGTTCAAAAGAGGTTTTTATTATCTTTTTAGTCAATAGCTTTGTTTGTTTCAGTTCAAAAACAATACATGCAGTAGCTCAATTAAAATGTAACCTTGGTAGAACAGGTGACAATAGCTTCTAGATCTTTTGTTATTTAGAATTATCAGGCCAGAAAGCTACCAACAGAACATTTTTATTCTATTAATCACTGACTTATAATGCCAACCTTAAGTCATTTCTGCCATTACTGCAGTATGAAAGACTATATATGCATTGTTGAGTCCGTCAACAGCTAATAACAGTTTGTTTTGAAGACCCATGAAATTATCATTCATTAAGCAATTTGGTCAATGTTTAGCAAAAACTCCTGCAAGCAATTTTTTCTCTTCTATAGTGTAATGGTAATTTTGTGAAAGGCAAAATCTGCATTTTTTTTCCTTTAAATGTTTCACAAAAAATGACAAACCACACATTTTTTTGCCAAGAATTTAGTGGATTTGCAAGTAACATGGCCTTGTATAGCTACCCTTTTCACAACAACTATGCAAAAAGTTGCAAAATTCAGGTGAAATTGTCAATTTGTTTGTGAACTTTGCTAAATGTTAAGCCCTGTGAACTACAGTATATAAAAATTTCACAAAATATGCCAAATTGAGAGAAATGTGCAAAAAAATGGCAAAGCAAAAGACAGTATTGTATTGTATTGTATTGTGTGTCTTTATTTATATAGCACCATAAATGTACATAGCGCTTCACAGTATTAATACATATCATATAAATAACAAATAATATAAATAACAGGTCATGGGAATAAGTGTTTCAGACATAAAAGTAACATTACGGAAGAAGAGTCCCTGCTCCGAGTATCTATGTAGGTACTGTAAACATATATCTCGCCATATAACTTGTGCATTATGCATCATTTGTGCAAAATTGCCATCCTGGCAATGTAATAAATCATATTTCATTTTAAAAGTGCATATTGTAATGAATAAATATTACCAGCTGCTTCTTAAATTTCCTGGTAAATCAATAAAATATTTGGACTGGTTCAGCGGATGAAAGTGCAAAACTATGCTGAGATACTGTATCAATCTGAAAGCACTAAAATTAGTGAAACACTGTGTCGAGCAGTCCCAATCCCTTCCAACTCATAGCACTGCAACTCAATTATTTTCTTTGATTTTGTATACTGTATTTCATTATTAAACTATGTCACAGTATCATTATAACATATTTAAACCCCAAAAATAGACTCTGATACACACACATGTACTGTACACATTTTCTCTCATACAAATTCATATACACAAACACTTTGATTTACACATACAGTAAACACTGATACACTGTCAAATATACGACCACATACAGATTTACATTTATATTCTGATGGAAACTCAAACATTCACACATACTGTACTGTACAATGATACACAGTCATTCACACATACAGTCATACATGTGTACATATACTGTACACACACTAATACAGATATACACTCATGCACTAATTTTGATACACACACACACAATTATTATTAAACACCCTGATACCCAGACTTGCATACACACACCACACATTTAGCCAGGCATACTCCATGCCCCTGTAAGACTACAGTCACAATCTTGTGTTACGGTACATGTCCTGTCCAGCTCCCTTGATGATGTACAGTAGATGACCAGATATGGCCATATAGCCTCCCTTTCATGATGTAGAGACCAATATAAGGCACCTACATCATCGAGGGGGAAGGAAATACAGCCCCGCATCTTACCTGCGCTGTGGGGACACGGTTGCAGACAGAGCAATGGGGAAACGGGTGCAGATGGGGTGTTGGCTGTGCAGCAATTGAGTATTAGAATTCTCTCCCATAATGTGAAGGATTAACGCTGTGGGGGTCCCATTCAAAAGCCTGGACCCTCATAGCATTAATCCTTCCAGGCCATAAGACTTGCTGTCCGTGTGGCCTTGGTTTTCTGCATGTTTCTCTGTGGCCACTAAGACAGTAACTCTTGCAACATCTGTAGGTTAAAATGTTAAAGAGATATAGTTGTGAGTTGCAATAAATAACAGTGATCCAAGCAAGAGATGGATGGACTTGTCTGAATCTTATCTGCAGATCTACGTGGCTGGTTTTACCTAAATCCGATCCACACATCAAAATCCATCTGCAGATTGGGTACTAATAAATCAGAGTCCATGCCTCTGAATCCATCAATGAAAGAACTCTGGTTGGATTTCGTCTTGAATCCGTGCTCGGATTCATAAAAATCGAAAGTTGGATTTGAATACCTGAAATATAGAGAGGAGTAATGCAATTAAGTAGTGCCTCCAGTTGTATATACAGTATATCCCCTCAAACCTCTCTCCAAATAACTTAGGGAGAGATGCCCGTGCTGAAAAGGGAGCACGCCTGTGTCACATTCCACACTTCCTAAAATAATTTCCATAAGAAATATATTGAGTTAGCAAGCCTAAAGCACCCAGTGACTGGAATGCTGCACTTGTGTTTGACCCAACAGGATTACAACACACACACCCTCTGTTATTCAGGATAGCAGCTCTAGCAATGTGAGTTAAAACCAGCTAATGACTAGAACCACTGTCACAGCATTTTTTTGAGCTCTATTTCTTACCATGTGGCCTGGGAAGACACCTTATAGGCCATTGATTTTAATAGACTGTAAAGTATTCCAGCACTGAAGGTGACTTATAGCAAATCACTGCTTAATAAATATGGCCCACGGTCTTTATTCTTTATAAGATTAGAAATACTAACTCAAGTCACCAGATCACTTTGTTATATTACTTTACCTCTGCATCTACTTTATTTGCTGTGCTTCCTCTTGTTTTTACTTGTGTGTGTTGGAAAACCTGTGTTTTATTTCATCTCACTTGGCCTCAGTAACTCATAGCCCTTAGCACATAGTATTAATTTGTGCTTGAAGTCCTTTCAAGGTTATAATCAACAACATATATATATAGGTATGGAGGTATGCTAGTAGGCAGTTACAGTGGTGCTACCCAGGTTTAGCTCACACTACTAGAGCTTGCAGCCTTGTGAGCCACCCCTTTTTCACTCCTGCTCTCTCACTTCCCTCTATTCCCCCTCTACCCCCATGTATTTCCCTCACCACTTGTCTCTCAATCATCTCTCACTCACTCACGCTCACTCACTCTCTTTTCTCCATATCTGACACACTTCCCATTTTCTCTCACTCTCCCCATCTTGCACTCTTACTCTCCCTGACTTGCACTCTTACTCCCTCCCCCCTTCCTTTTTCTCTTCCTCTCCACCTCTTACACCCTCTCTCAGACTCTCCCCCACCGCTATCAGTCAATGCCCCCTCCTCTCACTCAATCCCACTCTGACAACCCTCCCTCATGACACTCAACCCCCCTACTCAATTCCCCCCCCCCCAGTGGCCACACAAAATACTTCCACAACCCACCCCCCTCATAAATACACACAATACCCTGCTACACACACACACACACACACACACACACACACACACACACACACACACACACACACACACACACACACACACACACAAAATATCCCCCTACAAACACTACCCCCACAAAAAAAAACTATAAACGCAAGCAATATCCCCACAAACACCCCTCACACACACACACAATGCCCACAGAAAAAATACCTACACACATAATGTCTACACAACAAAACCTACACACACATACTGTACTGTACAATCCTCCCTCAATATCCCCCTACACACAATAACCTCAAAAAAACCCTATAACCAAATACAATACCCCCACAAAACCACTTACACAAACACCCCCACAAAACCACTTACAGTACACAAACACACACACATAATACCCCCACAAAGAACCTCTATGCGCACAGATACACACAATTCCCACACAAAACCCTCCTACACAAAGACATACTCACAATATACCTACCAACCCCCCCCCTACACACACATACAATTCCTCAACAAAACCTTCCTACACACACGCTCGCAATACCCACAGAACCCCACTTAGACAAATAATACCCTCACAAAACCTCACAGAAACCACCTACACACACATAATACCTCCAAAATACACACACCACACACTTACTTTTGGGGTGGGGAGTGCTACTCTGACCTCCGGTGTCCTGGCAGACAGTTGGGGGAGAGAGGCAGGCCATGCAGAGGAGAGAGTTGCACAGCAGCTGATGCAGAAGTTGGGCCCAACCACTGGCTGGGCCCAACTCCCAACAGCAGCCGGGCCCCTGCAGCCCTAGGGACAGTTGTCTCGGCTCTCCCTCCCCTGTCGACATCTCTGCAGGAGGGAAAAATGTAACGGTTGTTGGGGGTGATGGAAGATGGAAATACAAATGCATTAACATACATATATTGGAATCATTATGAGAGGGGTACTTTTGGTTTATGCTCCAATGCAGTGGGGCAGTTGTGGTTAATGCAAGTTCTGGCTGAGAGTATTACTCATGCATTTGAGGGATCTTCAGTGCAGTTTGAAAAGTTGAAGGCATTTATAGAGACTTATTAGATAGAACATTGGATATTTTTTTTAGCAGCACTCTGCTGTGATTTGCAGAGAACATAGGCTAAGGTAGAGCAGCCCCTTTCTCTACTTCTACAATCACACTGCTCATAAATTAAATGTTGTGCTGTGTTTTTCCCAAGAAATATTTCTTTATATTTATGCAAAGGGAGTGGTGTTAAGTAAAATAAGGCAATTTCTTAAAAAATGGCAAGCTGAGTGCTGCTTATGCCAGAATATCATTACAATGCTTCTTCTTTATTAATTTTAAGCTGATATATTGTAGTGGCTGATATCAGGTTTGGAGGGTTACCTCTAATTTCAGCTACCATGCAGAGGGGCACTTGTGATTAATGTAAGTTCTGTCTGGCAGCACTATTCAAGCAGCAATTGCATTTGAGGTATCTTCAGTAACGTTTTAAAAGCTGATGAGGGCATAGGATATCATATTGGTAGGGCCGCTGACAGGAGGGGGAGAGCCAGGACAACTGTCTCTCCTCTGCTGCTCTGTCCCGGAAGTTGGGGCTGACCTGAAGTCGGGCCCAACTTCTGCATTCACAAGTGCGGGACCAGCGTGACAACAGAGGCCTGAGTCCCACTCCTAGGGTAAACGTGTATTGTGTGTCTATCGTGTGTGTGTGTATTGGGTGATGGGGGGGCTAGTGTAGGTATTTTGTGTGTGGTGTGGTAGTTTGTGTATTGTGTTTGAGGGGGTAGTGTGTGTATTGTGTGTGCGGGCGGCGGTAGTTTGTGTATTGTTGGGGGCGGTAGTGTGCGAAGTGTATTGGGGGAGGTAGTGTGTGTATTACGTGGGGGGCCGGTAGTGTGCTTGTGTGTATTGTGAGGGGAGTAATGTGTGAATATTGTGTGTGGGGGGGAAGGGTGTGTTTATTGTGTGTGTAGTGGGGGTACGGTTTGTGTGTATTGTATGTGTGCGTGTGGGGGGAGGGAGGTAGTGTGTGTGCATGTGTGGGAGGGTACTATGTATTGTGAGTGTGGGGGGTAGTGTGTGTGTATTGTGTGGGGGGATAGTGTGTGTGTATTGTGTGGGGGAGCTAGTGTGTGTATTGTGTGTGGGACGTAGTGTGTGTGTTTGTATTGTGTGGGGGCGGTAGTTTGTGTGTGCGTATTATGTGTTGGGGCAGTGTGTGTGTGCATTATGTGTGGAGGTAGTGTTTGTGTCCGTTTATTGTGTGTGGGGTTATTGTGTGTGTGTGTGTGTGTGTGTGTGTGTCTACGATTGTATAGCAATATATAAAAATGCTAAACTTATACAGCATTAATACAAATAGCAATGTAATAGCATATAGCATAAAATAAAATGTAACAGCTTTGTCCCAACAACTTCTCATTGTCATCTTTCTAACAGATAACAGTTATTTAGTGTTATACAATTAATTCTTTTTTTTACACTAATTGGTTGTTTTTAATACAGTGTATGATGTAACCAAAACATTCACATTGACCTTGGTTCTCAGCTCGGCAAACATCACTAACTCTTGTTTAACTTTCCACTTGTAAACTTCTTGTGTAACAGTAGCCGTAATAATTGGCTGTTAGAATGTGAGCTCTTCCGCAACTAGGAAAGTAGTGGTACTGGTTTTGAAGTAGACTTTAGTAGTTATTTTTTTCTGTCTCTTCTCTCATGTGATAATAATGATGTTAACCTTAAAATTAGACTGTTAAATAACTTATTACAATAAAAATCACAAAATGAATAAACCGATTACACATTATATTTGCTTCTATGTTATTCTTATGTAGCCCCCTTTCCCTATGCCTAAGGGAAATACGCAGGCGACTACGCATGTTGCTAATACCTGTACGCTCACAGGAGGCCTGAGCCTCCACTACTGGGATCCTGGGGTGAGTTCTATGATCCTAGCGTGTAGCGCCTCCACCTATGAGGGATCCCAGCATTGGCGGGATAACCCCTCACAGGAACCAATACAACAGTAGTAAACAATAACACCACACAATGTATATAACTGATCTTTACTGTACACAATATGAAATACATATAACACACTATACTTGGTAACAACCGTATAGTGACGTGACACCAAACACTAAGTGGTTCCCGCAAAGTACTGAGGGTGCCATGGCACCAATAAACTCATGTGTCCATCCCAGCAATCCACCCAAATGTGAGGTAGTGCTACCCCCTGTGAATGCGGGTGCACGTTAGGTACCTGCCTTGGTACTCCAGTACCCAGATGCTTGCTTGCACCAGCCGTGTGTTGAGTCGGTCCCATGCCGCGGGGCCTCCAACAATCCCCTCACGCCTTAGCCGAGGAGTGGTCTGTGTCACGAGCTCCAGCCGGAGGAGTCCTCTCCTGAGCTGCCACGTGTGGCCCGGTCCCAGGCCGCAGTACACCACGTGAAGTCACACCCACCATAGTCATATCCATGATTGCTTTATAATCCTCCCAGATTGGCTATATTAACTGAGTTCCCTGCCCTGAACCCCGCAGAAGTTTGTCCATCATACCTCTCTTCCTCCGATTCGATTGTGACTTCCCTTTTCCCCACTTACCAAAAATAATAGACATTTGATTGGTTAAATATTTTCCCTCCACGGTAATATTATGAAAATAGCTATTATATAAGGCAAATATGCAACTAAAATCTACATTAGCTATACCTTGTACCATACGTGCGACATTGATCAACTGTAAACAGTCCTTCCTGAGCAAAATGACATTTGTGGGAATAGGCCATTGCAGCTGACAAAGGTCTGAGCTCAAATCATATTTTATTAATACATTTATACAATAAACAGTATCTAGGGACATTATGATGGAACCTTGTATTCTTAAACTCTGATCACAATACTTGGAGGCCGCCCCTAGTACTTGCTGGCACTGAGTGAGATTCTTTGTACTGTACATTCATATTTTACATTACTGTACCCCTGGTGTTATACTGTATGAACTGTTTGATTTGTTAGTACATATTTACACCCAGATTGTCTTGCCTCAGATAAACGGGTAACACAATCAAAGGATATGGAGAGAATTTTGTTCTATTTTACCCACATAACTTTATCCCATGAACCTCCTGGAACTCAGTCTGGGCCACCTGGAACTCATTTCTGGGCAATATTGCCTTCTTTGAGGGAGGCTCTCCTGTAAAAGAAATGCAGTTACTTCGCCATTTATCTTTATCTGTGAAATATGTCTCTACCTTTCAAACTCCAGTTTAGTTCCCTTCAAGCATACATTGGTGTTGGTGTTCAAAAGTATTTTGTATGGTCCTTCCCATCATGGTTCAATACCTTTCCTGATCTCTTTCCTCAGATAAACCCATTCTCCTACAGTACCTTATATGCCTCATTCTGTCCTTCCCTTCTTTGATCCTCTGTCCTTTGTCTGTGATTTTCTAGTGGGCTCTGATTTTAGTTCCTGCCAATCCCCGAGGTTATTATGCTGCGGTCTATAAATCCCTTATGTTCTGAATGTTATTCATCTCAACCCCCTGCGACGTCATGTATCCTAGATGGTGTAACCCTGTATAATTTTGTGGTTACATGCCTCTCTCCTCCTGTGCAGTAAACCCTGTTAAGAGGGCAGGTTGCCAGGAGTTATCATGAGGTTTGCCCTCACCCCCTGTGAGGTGTAGTGTGTATCAAAGGAAGTGACAACATGCTCTGTGTCCACTACAGTGACACAGTGGTGGTCCCTACTGGAGCTATATATTACGCATCACTTCCTAAAGTTAGGTTCTGTCAGTCTGCAGCCTGTGCAAGTGGTGGCAGTGTGATGTGCTGCAGAGCAGAGTTGCAGTGTATGACAATCTGACCCAACACAGTGCCAGGGCTCTGGCAAGGATTGTGGCCCTCCCTTAGGGGAGAGGTGGGCAGACTATTCCCCTTACTCTATTAGAGAGTAAGGGAAGAGCAAGGACAGCTTCTAGGGCCCTGACTAGTAGTGGTGTCCAGGGACTTCCTTGAGGTGGGCAACCTTGAACATATGCGGCTAGAGATCGGCCGCTATGAGGGGCAGTCTGCCTATGAAGATGCTAATAAAGATTGCCTTGATCAAAAGAACCTTCTTGCCTGAGACTGGAGTCATTCAGGGAGAAGCTGCACCAATGTGTTCTCTTCCAGTGACTCCTCCCTGCAGTCGCGGGGACCTGGAAGAAATGGAGGCGTTGTACAAAATGTGAGTAGATCTAAGCACTACCTCACGAGCCAGTCCTGGTGAATTCCCCAATACCATCAAGCGGGAGACTCAGGAGTCCTGAAGCTAGCAGGTTCACCACACGACATGACATGTAATATGGGACAGTATCCTCACATAGGGGCCAATATGAGATTGGGTGGGGGTACAACCGTTACAATGGTATCAACATATCATCAAGATATTGTAGAACTGTATGTTCATTTAAAAATTCTACAGATTCAGCCCATTGAGCAGTCTCACTACTTCCTAATTTCTGAGAAAGCCTGATGACCTTGGCATTAATCTGGGTGCATAGCCAACTGCCTCGGCGTATTGCCAATCGTCCTTGAAAATAAATATTTTGGGTTTTTTTCTGTAACAATAACAAAATTAATGTTTCTGGGACTGTGAAAACCTAATTAGAAACTTAAATATACTCTTTCTCCTTTTAGTAAATCTTAAATCATTCAATGCTATAGAGTGATTTCATGGAATAATTCATTCACGCATCACTAACACTGTTATTCTCCTGATATTAACCAAATAATTAAATGCGATCACAAGCAAAAAATAATTACTTCATCAATTTTTTTCGTTCCTTTACTTTAAACAGGTCTTAATATCTTATAATGCATTTTAAAAAATGACATGCATTAATTCTAACCAATTATTTCCTGAATTAATTACTAACTTGCAGTTACGTGCCTGTAAACTACACATGTGCATACAGTTCAAAGAGGGAGGGGAAGTGGTGTTTATACTTTATGCTGTTTGCAAAATGGCAGAGAGCTGCGATTCAATAGAATCACTCTGTAATTCATTATTAACCCATCATTTATCCCACCTCTTTGATAATTCTTTACACACAGATTTGGAGTACGTATAAATTTAACTCAAGCTTTTATTTGCTTGTGAAATAATCTTTATTTTAGCGATATATGACAAAGTGGTAAATGTGAATCAATCGCTTGTTCCCTATCTTGCATCTTTTGTCTTCAATCACTTTATCTCTTTTAATAGGATACGTTTTGTTACAAAAGTAACAGGAAAACAGTCTACCTGTTTCTTTTTTCCTTTTTTAGATATTCCCCTTAACCTTTTATTTATTGTACGGGGGAATAGTATTTGGTCTCTGAGAAATGGACTATCCAGAACTTTAGTTATTCTCATTTCTCGCTCATACTGTAGATTGACACCATTTTGGCAAAGAGCTGCAATTAATTTCTCTCTTTACGGGTGCCAAATTCATTTTCATCAATTTCCTTAAATGCATACATAACCTGCTTCCATAAGGAACCTCATATTTCGACACACTCTGAACATTTGGGAGTTATCAGAGGAACCTTATATTTATATTCAGTACCTGGACGTAGTTTTCACAAAAAACGTTTCTCTCTCTGATTTCTCCATTTCACCCTTTCCTCTCTCTGATCATTATCTCACCTCATCCCATTTTCTCTCTCACTTCTCATCACTATTCCCATACTTTCTATCAACATTCTTATACCTTCCATCAACATTCTAGATTACATATTTAACTGCGCTCAGGTGATAAGTGCTGCATGTGGTAGGGGTGAGGAGCTTGTTCAGATAGGCGGGTAGCTTGTCCAGAAAGTATTTGATAGTAAGACAGCAAAGATGAACATTGCAACTAGACTCAAGTGCTGACCAATCTAGTTCTTTGAGCACTTCGCTGTGATTTGTGTTGTAGTTACATTGGAGGACAAATCTGCATATTGAATTGTAGAGGGTGTTTGCTAAGGTAAGTTTGGGGTGCTGTACCATATACAATGTTCTCATAGTCTATAATTGGCATTAGCATCTGTTGTGCGATGAACTTTCTGACAAGTGGGTTTAGGGAGGATTTGTTCCTATAAAGTACATCTAGTTTTGCATAGGATTTGGATGTCAGGGTATTAATGTGCAACCCAAATGTTAAATGGGAGTCAAACCATATGCCCAGATACTTAAAACTAGTAACAGGGGCTAGGATGGTATTAGAGCTGGTTCTCATCTGAAGATCCATCATTGGTAGCTTTAGAAATTAAGCCTTGGTCCCAAATACCATTGTTAATAGGGATTTAGTGTGAGGAGGGGGATTAGGGGAGTGAGATTGAGTGAGAGAAGGTGAAAACAGAAGGGAGAGAGAGTGAGAATGGATGTAAGAGGGAGATGAAGGGGGACAGAGAGAGAGAGTATAATAGTGTAAGATGGGAGAGTGAGAGAGCGGGAAGAGTGTAAGGCAGAGGCAGGGAGAGAAATACATGGGGGAAGGGAAAGCAATAGAGGGCAGTTTAAGAACGAGGGTGTGTGTAAGGGAAGTGGACTTGCCATTGACATGGTGAACAAACACAAGGGGTGGATAAAATCTGTAGTCCTGGGTCCCCGGGAAAGCTGTCAGCGGTTCTGCACATTTGTTATGTTTTAAGGAGCCCTAGGTTTTTATTTACAGATAGCACAGGCTAAGGCCTTGATTATACCAAGTGTTGCAAGGCGGTAGCGCTATTCTGTGATGTCACCCAGCACTGCTGCCGTGACATACCGACATTTAAGGAGCCCTAGGTTTTTATTTACAGATAGCACAGGATAAGGCCTTGATTATACCAAGTGTTGCAAGGCGGTAGCGCTATTCTGTGATGTCACCCAGCACTGCTGCCGTGACATACCGACATTTAAGGAGCCCTAGGTTTTTATTTAGATAGCACAGGATAAGGCCTTGATTATACCAAGTGTTGCAAGGCGGTAGCGCTATTCTGTGATGTCACCCAGCACTGCTGCATCTTGATTATACCGGGAAAGGAGAGCAGAGGAGGCTGAAGGTGTGGCGGAGGTTTGGTGGTGAGTGGTTCACCCTCATTGGCTAAATCGCTCACGTGACACGGCCGTTGCAAGAAGAAACTAATTCCAAAGTCTCTTCCCCAGCCTTCCGCTTTGCAGTACGAAGTGCCGCGACCATCGACAGCGGTATGAGCGTTTCATTGGAATTAATCAAATTTTTTGGTGCTGCACGGCACCACTACATGCGATGTCTCGTGCATTTTTGGGTATAATCACGACCTAAGAGAGATTCAGACTGGTTATTCCTAACATTACTGCTGCTAACAGATCAGCCCCTTTCTATGCTGCTAAAATCCACGTACAGTAGAAAAAATGGGAAAACCGTAAGTTGGTGCTACAAACACAAAGGGTGTCTAGGAATGTCCATATAGTCATTAAAAAAGAGACAACTGAGGTATGGCGGTGAAAAATTAAACCGGAGTCATAATAACTAATATAATCAATTACATCAGGGTGTTACCTATTTGTTAACCACTATTTAAACAGTGCTTGTTGGAAAGTGTGTTACTCTTTGATAAAGCGCCTCCACGGTGGGAAACGCGTCAGAGTTTTTTAATTGTGTGTACGTTTTTTGTGGCTATTATGCCTAATAAATAGTTTATTTTACTTTTGCCTCCAGCCCTTACATTGCTTTGCTGTGGTCTACCTCCTACCTTTTCTATTTTTACAATCCACTAACAACTTGCCATGTTACAATATTGTAGCCGTACAGTGATGGTACAAAAGCAGGATAGGACACACTGCTCATACATTAAATGTCATGCTTAGAAAGTGTTTTCACATCAATATTTGCTTATATTCATTCAAAGAATTAATGTTGAAGCTTTAAGCAAATTAGGCAATTTCCTGAAAATGTCTAGCTGAGTGCTGATGCTAGAATGTATTGTATGTCTTTATTTATAAAGCGCCAAAAGTGTACGCAGCGCTTCACAAACAATATAGTACAGCAAATTATAATACAATAAGCGCAGCAAAATTAGACAATAGGAAAGGAAATCCCTGCCCCGAAGATCTTATAATCTAACTGGTATGATGAGAGATTTACAGAGACAGCTGGTGAGGGAATAAGTGAAGTAGATGGCATTGCTTGGCCACAATGGGCGGTAGGAGTGACTGTGGGTGTGGGACACTAGCCATGAGACCAGGTTATTGAGATGCTTGATTTGTGAGGTGAGTTTTAAGGTTAGTCAGTATTAAATCAGATAACACCATCAGCAGGGGAAGAGGTGGCAGGGAGGCGGGGGTGAGAGCAGGTGTGTATATGGCTGGGTCCACGATTAGGAGAGATATCCCCAGCAGCAGGAAGGAGTAGATAGAGGGTGTGAATAGAGGATTTGTGTGGGCATTTTTTATTGGGGTGTAAAGAAGTTGAGAGAGGTGTATAAATAATGGTGCAGTGGGGGGTGGGGAATTTGGAGAGAACAGAGACGTTCACAAAGGAGTGAGGAAACAGTAAACAGAAAAGGCAATAGGGAGGGCATAGAGATGCAGGAGGACAGACTTCTCAGTTATTGGAGGATAGGAAGGGTACAAATAACCACAGCATTTAGAAAGTCAAGTTCTCACAGTTGCAAAGTTGTTGTTGTTTTTGTGCAGAGTCCAGATCTTCCTCTAATCTTCACCTCCAATTTCAACTCCAAAATTAACTCTACAGACACTTTATATGTGACACTTTGATGCTACACATCGCCATATGGCTCACAGCCAAGATAGACTGTCTTAAATACTCTGATCACATGCATTTGACTAACAATTAAGGGAGGGTTTTGCCTAATCAACTCACAGAAACATACCAAATAGTTAATTAGATTTTAAGTTCTGATGCAATTGATAGCAGAATCCAGCTCACAGAAACATACACTTTAAATGTGACACTTTGATTTTACACAGCCATAATGTCCTTAGAATGACTCTTCCCTTATTCAGTTTAATTTGATATTTTGAATGGCTGATTTGAGGAATGATTTCAGGATATGGGGAATCTTAATATTCAGTACCAGTGACAAATTAATGTACAATGCTGAATGACGCTACACTTATTTGTACTGTTTTTGCACACAAAATGTAGATGTGTAGTTTGGGATTTGGGCTAGGATAAGGTAAAAATTTATAAGGATTTGTTATAGTGCATTATAATTGGTGCATAATTCTGTGGAAAATGGTCAGAATTGTGTGATAAGAGGGTCAATTCTAACTAGTAAGCTAATTGGGTGGTTTCCTATCATTTTAAAGTATGCACTATTTTATCCTGTATGAGTCACACTTATTCAGTGCAGTCAGTAACAGGCATGTATGTCATATCTATAATCCTAAAAGAATGGGTGATTTATTTAAGATATCGATTCATACCTTGGGCAGTAGCCTGGGTGCATTAGGGAAGCTGCAGGGCAGTGGGCATGCAAATTCCAGGTATAGCTTCAGTACATTAATTTATATATATATATATATATATATATATATATATATACAGTGGTCGACAAATCACCAAAAAATCTACTCGTCAAACAAAAAAATCTATTCGCCACCTAGTACCACACGTGTGCTGCTTGGGCCAATAGTAGCTCGCCATGATGTTAAATCCACTAGCCCGGTGCGTGCAAATGTATTGGTTTGTCGAACACTGTAATATAGATATATTTATATCTATATATATATAGATATATATATATATATATATATATATATATATATATATATCAGAAGAATGACCTAGGCACATGGGGAGACAAGAAAGAAAAACAACATAGGGTAGTATGTCTGGAAATTTAACCCCTTAATTGGTAAGATATGCACTGACAGCGTTTCTTGTAATTCAGGCCTTTTATCCACCATGGGATCTGGAACTGTGTAAGTACTCTGGGAACGTTTCCTGGATCTGTATCTTCGGATATTCTGCAACAATTCTTCACTGCCAAGCCTCCATCTCATAGGTTGGGGTATATATATATATATATATATATATATATATATATATATATATATATATATATATATATATATATATATATATGGGGAGGTAAAGAACACACAGAATAGTGTAACACTGTTTAATAATAAAAACTTAATAGATCATAATAGGTAAAAAAACTCACACTTTGTGAGCTCTTTAAAAACAATTGAGAATGTCAGAGTATCTCACACTCATCAAATCTACCGGCTCCCGGCTGGGCTTACAGCATTCACTGTTCCTTTGATAGTGTCCCTATACACCTCTGCTATTCTCCTGGTGTATAGTGTCTTATGCTCTAATTGCACAGTTACAGACAGTCCATGTATTTGGATCCCGGGTACTCCTCGTAACCCTTCTGGTACTCATGGTACTCGCGGGGTCTTGGTGCACTAGCAATGTGCTTCGTTGTATTCCCCCACGGCACTCCTGGGGGCTGATGACGAAGCCGTAAAGGAGAAACGCGTAGGGCGTGGTTATTGTAGTGTTCACGAGTTGGCAGGAGACACACTCTGATCCTGTGAGGACTACCGGAATCTGTGACGTCACAAGCGGGGCCGCGATGTTCACGCGAGATGGGGTGACGTCATCACGCCACGCAGAGGCACCAGAGGAGCCCAGGAGGCTCAGAGAGTTACATACTGGGAAGCAGCAACAACCAGGAGTGCCGTGGGGGAATACAACGAAGCACATTGCTAGTGCACCAAGACCCCGCAAGTACCGTGATAATAACTGGATATCATATATTAAATAGACATGCATCTTTAGCACCAAGTAGATTCATTCTATTCATTAGAATACTGCATACAGCAGATCAGGGGGCTTGTAGACACAAGTGTTCCTATTACTACATATGTATAGTTTATCGTTATATCTGAACCAAATTTATTTTAATGTAACTACAATTCAGATGTATGTATTAAATAACCTCACTCCTAATCTTATTTACACTATTACGCAGGGGCTTGAGTGCTTCTTTATCTTGGTTCTTTTTCTTTCTTGTTTGTTGCAACTACTTAGCAAGAAAACCAATAAGATGACACTTCACACTAATACAGTGTCTTCTTTTTATTTTTTATTGGTAAATCTGTATAAATAAACATAGATGTAAACAGTGAAAAGGTTAGTTTCTAACCACAATTAGATTCAAATAGGACTTGTACTTTAGAGGCAGAGAGATTCAAGCGCAAATACAGATTTGTGTTAAACGCAGTGAACACACTAGTGATTAATGTATTAACTATATACTGTAGTGAACAAGGAGAGAGAGAACCCTATATAGCACTCGGGTTCACGCTCTGATGATGGGTGGGTGATTTAAAACATATTCTTTATTAATGACAGATATTAAAATAGTAGATGTTGGAACAACGTACTGGAGGTAGGTTGATCCTGGATAATAGTAGCCGTGTTGGCTCCGGATCAGATAGTAACTAAAATACCAGATATAACTATATTGGAACACTGGTAACAGAACAGCACAGAGATCCTGATGTGGACCTGTGTGATAGGTGTGTGCTGCTGGGTGTGCTAAAATAGGTACTGAGAAGACATATCACATAGTAGCAGAGTCTGCGTAAATCCTTTAATAAGGTGGTAAGTGTGATATGTAAATGCTTATAGACACTGGGAACATGTATATAGTGGTTATCAGTAGTCGTATGTGCTGTCAGCTATATTGCCCTCTGTATATAGGAGTGTATCTAGCTGAGTGTCAGAATGACCTGAGGTAACCCTGAAATGCTATGCTGCAGGGGTAAGTGTCCTGCATTAACCTCTAGAGCTGTATGTAGCAGGTAGATGGTATAAGCAGAAGGTAAGGTTATAGTAGTCTTTTACAGGAAGGCACTGTAGCTAGATGGTGTATGATCATAATCCTAAATCAGAGGGTGAGCTGGAGGTAAGCACAGATAGTGACCCTATGTGCTGCTGTCTAGAATGTCCCTAACAGCAGCGCAGCTAGGATGTTACTGCGGGTAACCATATATCAGTACATCTATGTAAGTTTAGCACTCTCTAAACAGACACCACACAGTTGAGGCTTAAAATGACCATCGGGGCACTTTTAGCCTGTATATTCTGCACGAGCAGGCTGCCGCATGAACTCGCGGTTAGAGATACATAATGCGGAGGCAGTCACTGGTCTGCGCGTGCACGTGGGAGAAGGGAGCCAACGCGCGCGTTTCGCGAGAGGCTTTCTCAAGGCGAATGGTAAGTATTCACCTTACCATTGTGGCTGCAGCAGGGGTCCCCTTATCATCCCTTAACTATATACTGTACAACTGGAAAAAGTGTGGCTCCAGAAGTGGACTCGATCCACGTACAGGTAGGTATGCAGAAACAAAGAATCAGGAGTGCAAATATATCCAGGATTATGTGGAAAAAAAACAAAACAAAAGAAAACACATATACTGTAGTGCAATTATGTTTTCAACAATAAGTGAAGAATGCGAAATTCATAAGTATGTCACTCACATACAGTATTGCGTGAGCGTTGAAAGCACTGTGGTTGTGATGAGTAACCAACTCTTAAGTGATTCTTCAGGTACTCTGAAGACGATGTCCCTCAGAGCCAGATGGGTAGATTAGAAAAGATTCCCATATGTGAAAAATAGATGTACTTAGAAAGAGGTTTCGCATAGGAATTGTCTATGCATTATTGTTGCTAAGATATTTTCAAAAGGCACAATGCGCTAATTCTAATTAGTATGGCACATTGGGCTCGTTGACTTCCATTAAAGTCACATGTAGAGGCATCTATCATACACAGTACATTAAAAAGAAATGAAAACTGACAAGACTATCCATCCTCCAGAATAACAATATAGCAAGAAGCTAACACAGAAAAGCTATAAAAAACCATATTCAGTAAAGAAGAATCTTACTACTGCTCGTGAAAAAAAATTGCATTTACTGTAATACAGCCACTGCACAGCTTCGCCGACAGTGTTTTTTTCATTGATCACTGTTATCCACTGTATATTAGCCATGGCTCAACAAACTATTTACTGTAGCAAAATATATACTTTAGAATCCATACTACTTTAATGGAAAAATATATATCTTTTTCTCTGTTAGTTGAAATTTAAGTCATTTTGAATTGTACAGTATTAGTTTTTGTTATTCACATACTGTATTAGAGGCAACTTACATTCTGCTGCAAATATACTGTTTTCATTCCTTAACTCTATAATGTGCTAACCAGCTTACAAAAAAACTGGACTCGCTCTTCTACAGTGTGGCAAATGAGTCTATCAATGAGAAAATCAACTACAGTATACTGCATTTTGAAATTAGAGCACAGTAAAGCATCCTAAAGCACCATGGCAACAGGGCACCTGGAAAAGGAATGGCGGGCTGAAGGGTGTTCTCTCAGGTGGTTACGGTTTTGGGATCAATGTAGCCTATTTGGACAGATTTGTCGAGGAACAGGAATGATTGGGGTTGATAATTGGCAGGGTATGTAAGCGAATTGGATCCAGCTTAATTATCTTATTATTGTTTTGGTTTGATCAAAGCTGGTAGTTCGTACTCATATTAAGGTATTTGATGTGTTCTGGTTTGGGGAGTGCGAGGGAAAGAGTGTCTTCATGGATCCATGGGCCATATTAATTGGAACATGTCATGCATTTTGACTCAAGTTTTTGCTTCTCAATAATTGACTTTAACCTTAAGCATAAAAAAAAAATCAAAAGATGAAAGTAGTAATTTACTTAGTCAGGGAATGTTTGCAATCAAAGTTGCTAGCAAATATATTAGTTCTTATGGTTTCACCTGCTTAGGGATTACTGCTGTAGAGCATTGAAGTTAGAATTATGATAGTGATGGTTGGCTGGAGAATTGTCAAAGCAAATTTCTGAAATCCATTCACCTGAAGGACTACCTGTGAAATAGAAAGCAATTTCAAATAATTGAAGTAAGACATTCGCAGCTGCTGGGCGAGTTATGATTTCTGGAATGTGTAACAATTCAGAAAAGGTACTGTACATAATTAAAATGACCATATAAAGAAAAGTAGTTAGCATGGGAATCTAAAGCAGAAGTTCATTTTATGTTGTGAATGTCTGATACGTATAAACAATAACACCACATAGGTTAGCTTTAAGGAGCACATACTGTGCAATCAAATAAGTAACTTTGATCTCACTTAGCATCAAATAAATATGCATTCTTGTCTTATTAACCCAATTTATATGTAATCCAGGTCTGCATTAAACTTGTTCAGTTTTAGCAATAAAATAAATGTGTACTTATTTGCTTTGCATTTAATTTAAAAGTAGTACTCAAATATATACAGTACCTGTATATTTGATTCTAATTCATATTTCCCCTACACTAATGTTTTAACCCCTTAAAACTGACAGTACCTGGATCATACTAAAGCATTTAATTATCAAATGAATGTGGTGAATACTATAGTGCTGTATTTTATGGGTTGCATTCTAAATCTTACAACTCGATTGTGTTGTTTAAGTATTTGACATTGACTGATGTTTGTGTGTGACTTACTAAGCTTACTGAAGTACAGTGTATTTTATATATTTTTTAGGTAACATTTTTTAAAGTATCACATTCATTTGTATACAGTACATGCTCTGCTCCAACTCTTAGACCCCTCTTCAATATCCTGTTAGTGGCTTCCCATGATGTATTAGAGACCATCTCTATTAAAATTAATGGGACAAAATCTTCCCTAGCAAAGGAACACGGCTTCACACCATATTGAACACAAACTACTTGTACAACACCTTTTGATGTGCATGTATTCTGTAATTATTCAATGGCTTTGTTTTTCTTGTATAAATATAAGTGAATGTTTCAGTTTCTATTGTAACAAAGCCGGATGAAGGGAGTTTAGTGGTCCTGAAAGCTTGCAATTCTCTGGTACCATCAGTTGGCACTTAAAAGGCAGCATCCTTACCATACATTTGTTTTTATTCTATTATGAGAAACAGTTCTCATTCTATGGGCTAACATGGTTATACAACTATTCACACAATAACATATGCTTGGAAGAGCTTACTATGGTAAAACCTTTATATGAAAGGGCAGGAGTTAATGCAACCCTCTGAAATCCCTATCACATTATGTAATTAGCATTAATATTAAATAAAACTTATGTGCTCTCCACTTTTTTCATTGTCCTCTTTACTCTAAAAAAACGTTGACAATTGTACATTATTTTGATAATCGATGGGGACAGGGGACAGTGTACTTTATGTCTAATGCAAATATAAGAAAGAGCTGGCAAATAAATGCCTCTTTTTATTCCTAATTAGGACAAGGTTTCATATATCTTATTATTCTGTAACCCCGACAAAAATATCAGACCTTTTCAAAGCTTAAAAGGGTACATTGACCTCACCTTCAGACTTTTAGTACAATTGAATACAATTTCAACTTCCATTAGTGCTTTGTTATGTGGTTGTCCTGTCAGAAAACGCTCATAAGATGCATTTCTCCATAAAAAGCTGTAATTTATCTGTATTATTTAATCTTGACACCTGCTTGTAGAACATTTTGCAATAGATAATTTGACTATTTGTTTTTGATTAGTTCCTTGTGCTAATGGTTTATATTTGTATGTATTTTTTTTTTAATGTCTTTTTCATTGCACAACTCAAGGTCAAATTGCAACCGGGAATTTTCTATGATTTATATGCAGGTTTATAAAATACTTGAAGGAGATCCACGAAGGGAAAAATGCCGGTGCACAGTTAATTCAAAAGAGGGACCGTAGTGACCAAAGTATTTATTGAATGGTAAAAAATATAAAGAGTAGTACTGACTTTTGATAAGGCACTTTGTGTGTGTGTGAAACGCGTTAGAGTGTCAGTGTCAGTACTACTCTTTATGTTTTTTACCATTCAATAAATACTTTGGTCACTACGTTGCCTCTTTTGAATTAACTGTGCACCGGCATTTTTCCCTTCGTGGATCTCCTTCAAGTGCCAATCACCAGTGCCTGGGAGCACGCACGGCAGGAGTTTGTCCAGCGGTACTGTGAGTTTTAACACTATCAACACTATAGTGCTTTGCTACTGTATAAGCCAGTTGGATATTGTGTTCATTTAAGTTCTAGCTGTCGGGTGAAGAGTGCACATTGAGTCGTGTTCCAGCGCGGCTTCAGGCACCTCACGTTCACCCCAACATTAGGACTGGTATATCATCATTATCCACAGTGACTGCATTCATATGGACTTATTGTATGAGATATTACAGTATCCCCGCTGATATCATAAGAGACATTGATACCAATATTGTTTGCTACATTTTTACTATACTGGGGGTTCTTTTGAGCACTGGATCATGGGCTTTTTTTTTAGCTCATTTGCAATTGAGGTTTATAAAATAAATATCGGATGAATGTAATGTATAGGTTTTATTAATTTAACTTAGGAGGGACTTTTAACCCATATTTCCAAAGTAGTGCTATTCTGTAAAAAAAACTACTGTATGTCACGAGAAAACACTTTAAAATGCATTCAAGTGAATGGGCAGGAACAATCTCCTCGCCGGGGAGGAGGTAGAGCAGCGGGCACTTCCGTGCAGCAATAAAGCGAAGGCTGGACTGTGCTGTGAAATTTTTTATTGATGCATGGATAAAAAAGTGGAGGGATGGCATCCCCCGCGCCTCTAACGCGTTTCTCCCACGCTGGGGCTTTCTCAAAGACTCTTTGAGAAAGCCCCAGCGTGGGTGAAACGCGTTAGAGGCGCGGGGGGTGCCATCCCTCCACTTTTTTATCCATGCATCAATAAAGAATTTCACAGCACAGTCCAGCCTTCGCTTTTTTGCTGCACGGCAGTGCCCGCTGCTCTACCTCCTCCCCGGCGAGGAGATTGTTCCTGTATCTTCACATCAGCTGGAGCACGCCACGTACAGACAAAGAAAAGAGACCGGAGGAGTTAAAAGACACAGTGAGTGATTTCTTTCATTGCTGGAGCTTCCCCAGGTGATGTGTTTGATACATTGAAGTTGGACTAATGTATGGGGTCTGGGTGGGTCTTAGGACTTCTCCCAGACAACCCTTCACAGTCCCCACGAGACAACATCCCTAATAGGAGTTATTTATCATTCAGCTCCCTTATTCCTGTCTCCATCCGGACAAGCAGCTTTTTTATCATTGTTGTGGACTGATATATACTCTGAGCACTGGTTAACTTAGGGGGTCATACACCTCTATTTTTCTCCAAGTGAATGGGCAGTAAGGTATCTTATAGATTTGCACAGTTTTGTACATACTGTATGGGCCTTACTTTTTAGGGTTCAATAAAGTATAGCCCCTCATGCCTGTATCATTAATAATTTAAGGTCACACATATATTTGTGGTAGATGACAAAAACATGTTCAAATGTGTTGCTTGTTCAGAGCATTTCAATCTCTGTTAACTTTGTAAAATTCACTGATATAAACTAAGGTTTAACTGTAACGTAACAATTAAATGACACACAGTATTACTATGATTTGACACTATTCATGGTGTTAGTTGTGTTTGTGTAGTCATGGACCTGAGTTCTAAACATGTCATGAAAGTCATGAAAAATGTCTGAAGCTATTCAACTGGTCTTGCCCCGTGGACTGTGAATGCTGTAACATAATGAGTTCCTACAGTGACTCAGAATATGGTAAAAGTAAATCATGCAATGCCAACGAAGTACCATACTATATCCATTGGTATGTAATTGGTATGTAATTGGTTACTTGCTTAGTAGTAAAGTTGGAACTACAAACAAAAATAAACCTGGCGCCAAATAAAGTCCAAAAAGGCAAGTCCTGTAATCTCAGTAAAACTGCACGGAAGGAGAAGCAGGGTAATAGCAAGCGGTGATAGTACAGTGTCACTGTCCAGGGGATGATGTCAAAACAGAGTTCCCACTCTGTAGCACCGGCTCACTCGCCCGGATCTCCCTTCTGCCACACACGGGAATGTGTCGGTGGGGGAAGCATTCTCTCTGGGGCGCCCACGCTGGAAACGCGTGTAGCTAATCCCCCTCCTTCTGCTCCTCTCCGCCCGACTGAAGACGCGCACCCGCACGCGTGTGCCCGTGTGCTTAAAGTGACACGAATTCCTCCGACTTGCACGGATCAACCAGTGCTACTGCGACCAGCTACTACAGCAAAACCTCTATGCAGACACAAGGGTGATAGATAACACCCACCCTACGCGTTTCGTAGAACGTATTCTACTTCCTCAGGGGCTAAAATGTTGAGGGGACGCTGCAAAAAATCTTTAGTGAATTCAATCTAAATAGAAATAGATAATTTAAGTGGTCAACCTAATAACCCTGTAAGAAACTAGTAAATGCTGGCATGCTACACTGGAATGGGACATCCTTTAAACTACAGTATCTTAACATATCACATGGTACATGAACCAATGGGATTGTCTTCAATACCATTGGCTGTAATACCATGTGATGTAGCCATGTGATTTTAAGGATGTGACTTACCTCCCTTGGAAATTATGTCACATCCTTAAATAAAATGAGGCGGGCACATGATACAGCATGCAATCGGGTTGGAAATGTACCATCTGACCCTAAAATGTGACGTCACAGGCCCTATATAAAGCCTGTTCCGTCTCATTTTAGCTCAAGAATATGCTGAGGCAACTTCCGTTGCTGGATTTAACATGGGCTCCATTGGATTACAAAAAAAGAAGATAGAAGTTTAAAGAAAAGAAGAAAAGAATGACAGATGAAGATAGAAGGAGAAAGAAGATGGAAGAAAGAAGATTTTTTTTTTTACCTGATGCTGTTCTTCAAGGAGGATGGAGTCGGATTGCAGTGGATGATGTCGCAGGTCGAGAGTTCCTGAAACACCGGGATTCAGAGAGTGAAGACTTCTAAAGTTTAGGAAAATATTGAATGCATGTAAATGTCTTTTTTCAGTTTTTTTTTTATTGTATTTTTTTTTATATAAATGTTTTTCCGTGCCCCTTGATTGCCAATGTATTGATCTGTACCCCTGTATGGTACAGATAAATACAGTGACATGCAATGCTTTTTTTTGGCAAATGCTTGTTTTGTATTAATTGGTATTTGTTCTATTTCTGTTCATTATTTTGATAAAATTGTTTTGAATTTGGATGGTTAGTTTTTAGTACATTTGTGGATTGGCTAGGGGTTTAAATTAATTTATTGTTTTGTAGGCTAGTGGTTTTATTTATTTAATTGATTTATTGGCTTGTGGTTTTATTTATTTAATTGGTTGGATAGGTGTTTATTTAATTTTATTATTTTGTTTTGGAATAACATCATTTTAATTATTTCGCTGTTTTGGTGATAGATGCATGTTATTCATGTGTACTATTAGGCTTTTTAATTATTTTATTGTTGGTGTGTTTAGGTGCTTGTGAATTTCTTTTATTAATGTGTATTTTTGGCCTTAATGATTTGTATTAGGTTGACCATTGAGTGCTATAGTGACTTATCATGCCCATATTAAATGGGTATGATATACCACTGTGCCAATCAATAGGTACAGGGTGGGTATAGTGGGAGTGGGTGGTTAAGCCTCCCGGGTGGGTAGCATTGGAGGGTGGGTGAACCCTTAATTACTATAGTGATTATTCATCGCTAAGGTGATTAAGGGTTTATGGACCATTATATTGTATTGTTTCATGTACTCTTGCTGGTAACGGAGGACATGCTGACGAGGACACCCTTCATGATAGCATGGGTAAGTTGGAAGTTTAATTTACTTTATTTATGCTAGCTGGATAATGTTTGATTTTTATAATGGGCAAATTAGCTATTATCCATATATGGATAATAGTTATTTTGCCCATTAATGTACTGTAAGTGTTGTGGGGGGTTGTTGGGGTTAGAGGAGGTGGGTAGTAGGTTTGTTGTGTGTATTTTTTTTATTGTTAGTAGAGGGATTGAGTAAAGGGGTAGTAGCCCCAAGAATGGATGTTTAGGCCTACTGGGTGTAAGCAGGAGGGGTTAACCCTTCATTACCTTAGTGGTATTAACCGCAAAGGTAATGAAGGGTTAACATCACCCGCAACACCCCGCAAGGTCTAAACACCCACCAAGGTCCAAATACCACCTTCACCCACCCAGAATAAACATGGCACTGGTAGTTAACCCCTTTATTGCCTTAGCAGTTAGCCGCTAAGTTAATGAAGTTGCCTGTAAATGTATTTCTATTGCATGGGATTCATCCTGGAGGCCTCCGGTGCTGATATTAATGGGTATCAGCTCTGGAGAGTCCCGGCATCAATCTGATGCAGGAAAAATGCTTTTTTTTTCTAAGTCCCCTCTTGCCATCTTCTCTGCAGGTTCTCACCAGCCTCACGCCAGCTTTTCCTGACGTGAGGATTTTGGGAGAAACTCACCATCCTAGAGCTGCGAGTAGCTTCGATAAACTAATTGAGGCTACTAGAATTGCACGAGTTTCCGAACCTGCCGATAAGTGGCTTACCACCGCTCACCTGGCGATTCATTTTGGACGGCTGAAAATATTGGCAATTCATGACTCTATCGCCGACTTAGCGAGGCTTACAGAATAGCATTAGGCATTTTGGGGGAAAAGGCCATGATAAGTGGGTTATGAAGGCTTATAGAATAGGCCCCTTAGTACTGTACTTTTAGACATTTAGAATATTAAAAATACTGGCTAAGTTCACTGCAACCTGTGTATTTCTAGTTTGGATAAACAGATCCATTTTCTTTCTGAATTTTGTCGCCTGCTTTTTATACAATACCACATGTTGTAACAACAACACATTCTCTATTCACAAGGGGATTGTATATTTATGTTGCCTGTGCTTGTACTGTTTCACATAGCATCAATCAAATGTACCTGCTAAGAACCATGAGAAGATTCAGGAAAAACACGTTTTACATATAATTCCTATCTCACAACCACAAATCATTGGCACCAAGTATCTGCTGAGAAAAAATGTGTACGAGTTTCTGCATTGTTTCCCCCCATCCCCCACTATGATTGTGATCACAGCACTAATTTATTTCAAAGCCTAGACTTATGTCCCCTTTTTTTTATACCTTCTTTACTTGTCATCCATTTGCACAGCTGTTGAATTAATGGTAAACCCATTTAGGGATATGCTTGTCTTAGAAATAAAACAATTATATTGACTGAAAAATCTATGATAAAATAGGTTGTATCTCATGTAAGCCATCTAATTAATTTTACACACACACTGGATTTAGCCTTAGCAAGCAGCCTTGAAGTAAAATCAATCTCATCATGTTTAAATAACACTGCAAAAGATCTGTAGAGTCTATTATGGACTATGTGAAAACAAGCAACTTTAGAAGGCAAGAATTTAATTTCACTTCTCATTACTTTCTCTTTTTTTGACAACCTTTTAAGTAACTCACCATATAACATTACTATTGGAGGTATGGTAAATATACCACTTACTAAATATAGCCGGGTAACTTACATGCATTTCTATTATGTTTTACCCACATACTCTTATATAAAAGAAGATTGTGGGAACTGTTCTTGTCAGTGTTCAGGAAATTGTAACAATGATTTTCTGCACATTGATAATCAGGGTAAATTAATAAAATGACTTAAATGTCACATTAAGAAGCAAGGCCTTCATCAGAGGTAATGGTAAAAAGTACTCTGGCACTCTATGGGCCAAACCCTCAGAGCTCTATTAAACCTCATATGGTCACGTTGCCAAAATCATTACTGTAGCGCAAAATTGCATTATATGCCAATAGTGTCAAGATAAGTATGTCTTAGCCCTTCAGACAAAGAAAGAGTCCTCTTTTAGTAGAGTCCTCATTGACTTATATAGCTGTGAACACACCTGAGACATATGGAAAATGTACTAATTTGAAAGATGTGAATATACTTTGCAAGTATACTTCTCATTTTCTCTTCCTCTCCTTTCCAGTAAAAGCCCATGTTTCAGGGTCTGGATTGGAGTAACATCACCTTTAGGCCAAGGCCATAATGTAGGTGCATGCGACGGAGTGCATGGCATCGTGCGCGCCTGCTGCAGAGGCGATCCATGGCCTGTGGGATAGGGAGGAGGAGACGCGAGTTGGAGGCATGCCTGTGATGTCACGTGAGCGGTTTGCCCTCATTGGCTGAACCGCTCACGTGACCTAGCCATCGAGCGACAAAATCAAATTATTTTGTCGGCTTCGGAATCTCTATGGCCTTACTCATTGAGGTACGTCCCTTTGTTCGTGCGACATTGCATGGACTATCGACGCAGCCTTGGGAATGTAATGTAACATTAGTTCTCTACGTTAAACTTAATGGACCTTAGCAGATATGCGCTTTTTGGGGAAACGCCTTTTTTGGCATTTTATTATAACGAATGGCTGTTATTGTTAATGTACAGTACAGGCATACCCCGGTTTAAGGACACTCACTTTAAGTACAGCGCGAGTAAGTACATAGCGCCCAATAGGCAAACGGCAGCTCACGCATGCGCCTGTCATCATGTCCTGAACAGCAATACCGGCTCCCTACCTGTACCAAAGCTGTGCGCAAGCGGGGAGACTATAGAGCCTGTTACAAATGTGTTATTTACATCAGTTATGCACGTAGTGAGGAATTGAAGTTCACAATGCACATAGATGGCTATATTCAGCCCTCAATCTCTCTTATATTTGTGTTTATGGCAATAGGAGATACTGCTCATCGATAAAGCAAAATCTGTCTGTACTGTGGCAAAATAAAACCAAAAATGTGTATTTGATTTCTTTAAAAATCACTTTTGAAAAGCGCAGATCTCATTGTTATCATGGAAGATAAATACCCCCTATTCTTTTTAGCTATTTATAAATTATTTAGCAAATTATTTTGCCACAATTCATTCAGAATTAGATAGGATTCACTGGATATGGTTAGTTGCTGGCATGATCCACGGGCAACATAACAGTTCCTCAATTCTTTACTGATTACATAAGTTTCTACAAAAACTGTGTATGGTGCAAACCTAAACAAACCTTTGGAAAGTAATATACACAATATAACAGGAGGGTGCTTGAGTTTACCCAATGAATTACCCATGTACAGATGTAGCAAGACAAAGTACCATCACTTCTTACATAAACACGTCCACACACATGCATGTGATGTTACACAAGTGAACCAAGAGACAACATTTTGGAGAAACCACCTGTAGCCATTTCCAGGCCATGATCGTTGCTGTCACAGGACTGTGAATGGCCAAGGCAACACAAATGTTAAAAATTGCTACATCTGTATGTTGCATCAAAATCATGGAGCAGTATTCTGCACTAATCTTACAAAATCCAACATTTTCGGCTACTTCATAACCTTTGTAAAAAGCATTGACATAAACCATTGTTTTGGCCAAAATGGTGGACTAATTAAACACTGTAATAGAAATCTTAGTGCTGGTCACAGCTTCATGATTTAAGGCATAACATATTACATCACATTTTTACACAGATTTTTTCATGCTTCTTTGTTAAACAAGCGCGCTGTTTTAAAAATGCATGAAAACTGTCTAAAAAAAATTCAAATAGTGCGAAATAAGATTACATATTTTTTTTTATTAAATACATTAATAAGCCAAGATTACCGCTTCATTTCTGGTCCCAAAATACTGTCTGCTAATTAAGATTGTCAACTGAAATACATTTACAAATGGAACTAAAATGAAGGTCATTGGGAAACCAATGAATAATTTTATGATTTACATGACTCCCTCTGCCCTTTTTAATGAAAGGGCAATCATTAAAACATATACTGTACAGTAGCAGGAACAGAGCGGATTGTATATGCATCCCAAAAAATATAAATACAAAATTAAGAATTCCATAGTAAATGTAACCTTAGAAACTGAAGAGAAATCACTCAAAAATATATATTGCTTTTACTACACAGCTCAAATTATTTGGTATTCTTTATTTAATAACATTGATTGTTCAAAAATGATTTAATAAGTTAGTCATTTTATTAAAATTTGATTTGAAGGTCATAATTAGACAGCACATTCTCAGAACTTACTGTGCTTAAGAACAGATATGTGCAATTGTCCCAACTGTGATCTCAAATTTCAGAGAGAAATCTGTGAACACACCAAAGATATATGGGAAATAAAATAAATATGCAAATGAGCTAATTTAGGAAATTACTCTAAAGCATGACACTGACAGATGTCCTCAAGAAGCGAAGGTACTGTAGGAGTCTCAAACCCCTATACCTCCATGACTGAGACATTCATGGGTGGTGGGGCATATAATGTCGTGTTTGAGGTCCCTCAGATATAGGACAAACTGTAATTGTGATTACAATACATTTTTGCTTCAAAGATTTCTCACGCATTTCTTTTGAAGTTTAGGCCTACCTCTTTCACCTCACATCCTCACACCCTTCCACACATCCCACCCTTTCACTCAACCAGAAGTGTCAGGACTGAACCACCTGCCCCCGATACTGACTCAGATGGCCCGCCCTCCAACTCACCAAACTCCTCACTCCACATCTGCTGCTGCTCAGCTACATATCTGGTTGTAATTCTGTTATTTTGAGTATAAATGCCAGGGAATTTTGACTAATTAGGATACAGCATTTCAATCATATCGTCCCTTTTTGGACTATAATGCCGATTATTCAAGAAGATGAATATTTATGATAAAAAATGTAGTTTAATGTTTCTTTAACTTCCTTTTTATGGATATGAGAAACATAATATTTCCCTTGACCTTAAACTTATCTTAAAATATTAAGTAATGATATAGTTCATTGATCTTGCACCTTAGCTGGCTAACCAAGCTTTTCATTGTTTCTCAGGAAAGTAACTATCAGTTTAATAAAAGAAAAGTGTCTAGATATTGCTTACTTAATACCTCAATGAATAATGCAAGTACTTAAACTTGAGAAAAAAGCATAATTTGTATAACTAATAATAATGACCTGCAAATCAGATTTTGCCGTTTGGTGAGAGGGGTAAAGTGATTACAATGCTGGGATTAAGTTATAGAAAATCGCATGAATACAAAGTGGCTAATTTGTATGTTTCTTATCAGGAAGTTTTAAAGACAAAAAGGAGAAGGAAAAAGTAGGACTATACAATTATTGTTAGCTACTCTGTTATTGGGTCCATCTTTCCCTGTCAGTTCAGTCCTTCATTGTACACAATAGGCGATGTTATTTGCCCAATAATTTATAACCTGATTTGCTGCTGATTTAAAACCATCTTTTGGACTTGATATATGTCATATATTTTTCATTTTTGGGTATCTCAGATCATTTCTCAGAGTCTCTGTATCGCTATTTTTGGAGGTGGGAGTAGTTGCCTATACAACTATACAATTATTGGCTTATAGTGTATTCAGAAAACGTGTTCAAATAAATAATGTATACTGTACCATGTTCACTTAAGTAACTATGTATTTGTAACCATTTATTATTTGTCATCATAACTATGCCCAGGACATACTTGAAAACGAGAGGTTACTCAATGTATTACTTAAGTAATAATCCCTGAATAACAGGGAATTACAATAATGCCCTGGCTGGAAGAGTTGAAGGCCCGAGGCGAAGCCGAGGGACTTTAACCCAGCCAGGGCATAATTGGCCAGTAATGCCCTGTTATTCGGGGATTATTAGTTTTATAGGTTAAATGTAGGCTTTTTCATAAATAATAGACACTTTTGTATAGTTATATAGATTTTTTTTAATAAAATGGTAAATACATTAAAGCACCTCTATAAACACTTACACTGCAGCTATCTATATCCACACACTGCCGCCCCCTCTGTGTACACACACACACACAAATACAGCAGGTCTACACACGTTCACAAACTGCTGCTACACGCAAACTCTGCTGCTAAACCCATAAAACACAACAGCACACCACACACACACACACAAAAGCTGCTATTGGCACACACGCACGCACTGCAACCACACACACACACACACACACACACACACACACACACACACACACACACACACACACACACACACACACACCTGTTCTACACAAAATGCTACACACACATACAGCACACCACACACACAACACAAACACTGCTGCTGCTGCTGATACACTGACACACAAATGCTGCTGCTACACTGACACACTGACACAAACACTGCTGCTGCTGCCCCACTGACACATACAAACACACACACACTGCTGCTGCTGCTGACACACTGACACATACTGCTGCTGCTACCACACTGACACACTGACACACACACTGCTGCTGCTGCTGCTGACACACTGACACATACAAACACACAAACGCTGCTGCTGCTGCCACACTGACACACTGACACACAGACACAAACACTGCTGCTGCTACTGACACACTGACACATACAAACACACAAACACTGCTGCTGCTGACACACTGACACACTGAAACACACACATTGCTGCTGCTGACACATTGACACATACTGCTGCTGCTGCTGCTACCACACTGACACACTGACACACACACACTGCTGCTGCTACTGCTGCTGATGACACACTGACACATACAAACACACAAACGCTGCTGCTGCTGCTGCCACACTGACACACTGACACACAGACACAAACACTGCTGCTGCTACTGACACACTGACACATACAAACACACAAACACTGCTGCTGCTGCCACACTGACACACACTCTCACTGCTACTGACACATACAAACACACAAACGCTGCTGCTGCTGACACTGGCAAACACTGCTGCTGCTGACACACTGACATAAACACTGCTGCTGCTACTGATACATACAAACACACAAACACTTCTGCTGCTGACACATTGACACACACACACACACACACACGCTGCTGCTGACACTGACACAAACACTGCTGCTGCTGCTGCCACATTGACACACACACACACAAACACTGCTACTTACACACACACACACACACAAACACTGCTGCTGCTGACACACTAACACACACAAACACTGCTGCTGCTGACACACTGACTGACAAACACACACACAGAAACTCTAGCTACAAGCAAACTGCAGAGAACCACTCACTTGCTTTGCAGCTACAGTACACACTCTCATCTCCCTCCTCACTGAATCTGTCGGCTCTGTTCCGGAGGGAGGGGGAGGAGTCACTGCCTGCTTCTAACTATGGACCAATCCCCTGCCCTTTCCCAGAGCTGTTCCTACCTATGGACCAATCCCCTGCCCTGTCTCTGACCAAAAAGAAAAGCTGATTGGCTGGAAATAAACAGATTGAAATAAACACCTTTCAAGCTGCAAAAATTTTAACCAATCAGAGAGCAGGGATTTTAATAATGCCTGGAATTTTGCAGCTTTAGCCTATAATTCCTGGTAAAACATTTTATAAATAATTAAATAAAATTGGAAGGTGTTCATCCCTATATGCTGAAATCAAGTGTTTCCCGCAAAAGTACAGTAAGACACTTACTGTAAGTGTATATATTTCCACATAATAAGTGAGATCATGTCTATAGTACCTACAGATGCACCCACCAGTATCCGATCACTTGCCTGGGTAAAAACTGAGGCAGCTCACAGTAAATGCCGCACTATGTCTCAACATTTCTGTGAGATTCCTAATGGCCCATCGGATTAACACAGCGGGGGTCCCTGCAGTCCCATTCAGGTTCTCTCTGGGAGAGACTGTGGGCTGTAAACTGCCCAACTTTTAAATATAACACTCCCTCAGCAGTGCTCGTTAATCCTTGCTGGCCACACCCAAAAGCTAAACAGTAGCTGTTGGTATCAGACTCCCCCTATTATAGTACCTCTGTGGCATGGGCATCCGCAGGACCTCCCCTGGTCCCCCCAAGACCTCCCCTGGTCCCCCCACGGCCTCCAGTGGTTCCCCCATGGCCTCCAGTGGTTCCCCCATGGCCTCCCTTGTTCCCCCTACGACCTCCCCTGGTCCCGCCACAACCTCCCCTGCTCCCCCCAACACCTCCAGAGGTCACCCCAAAACCTCCAGAGGTTCCCCCCACAGCCTCCAGAGGACCCCCCACGGCCTCTCCTGGTCCCCCCACGACCTCCTCAGGCCCCCCATGGCCTCATCTGGCCCCCCACGGCCTCCGCTGGACCTCCTCTGCCCCCCCACAGCCTCCCTGGACCTCCCCCCATGTCTCCCCTGGTCTCCCCCCTGTCTCCAGTCAGTCACCTACCCATCCTGTCTCCCTTTCTCCCTCTCTCTGTCACCTTGTCTCCCTCTCTCCCTCTCTCTGTCATCCTGCCTCCCTCTCTCTGTCACACTGCCTCCCTCTCTCTGTCACCCTGCCTCGCTCTCTCTGTCACCCTGTGTCGCTCTCTCTGTCACCCTGCCTCCCTCTCTCTGTCGCCCTGCCTCCCTCTCTCTGTCGCCCTGCCTCCCTCTCTCTGTCACCCTGCCTCGCTCTCTCTGTCACCCTGCCTCGCTCTCTCTGTCACCCTGCCTCGCTCTCTCTGTCACCCTGCCCCGCTCTCTCTGCCACCCTGCCTCGCTCTCTCTGTCACCCTGCCTCGCTCTCTCTGTCACCCTGCCCCGCTCTCTCTGTCACCCTGTCTCGCTCTCTCTGTCTCACACTCTGGATATCTTATTTACCCTTTATATCTTAACTGTCCTATACCTACACCGAAATAACCTGTACTGCTTTCTTCCAGATCTGACTCTCAAGCTTCACACGGGAGACAGTGGAATCCCCCCTAACCCAGAAGACAGGTAGGGAACACCTCCCTCCAGTATATATCATGAGGGTACCTGGACATTGAGGGACTGTGGATCAGGTAAGATCCCAGGCGGGATTGCTGCCTTTGAAAAATGTGCATCGGGGGCATCCAGACACTGGTTAAGGGGTTCAGGAAATTAGTCAGTCACATCTGTTTTTTTTTTCTAGATTAATGCGTTCATACAAAACACACACACACACACACACATATACACACACACACAGTCAAGCATTGCCCATGCGCATGCGCAGAGGTCTCGTGCACTTGTGCAGGGTGTCCGACCTGCAGGGGTGAGATGAGTGGCGTTCAACGTGTGATGGAGGGGAAGCGCCGTGGCGAGCAGGCGCCTGCCATCCTAGCTCCCCCTGCGCCAGCCTCCTGCCCCGACCCCATCATTAAGGTAAGTTGTTATCTTCTTGTAGTGAAGTATTTGCCAAATGTTATTTATTATCTTATTAATGTGTGGGTTGGACTTATATATGTATTGGGGGGTGGGGGTGTATTTTTATATGTATTGTGGGGGTATAATAAACAGATTGCATTGTAATGTTTTTTTCCGTATTACAATAAGAAGAAAACAGTTAAGTAAAAGTTGCGCGCTAATAAAAAATTTTCATGGTAGGTATGCTATGGGTTGTGGGGGGGGGCTGCTCCTTTCATTTGTTCTGGGCCCCATGATTTCTGTTGGCGGCCCTGGGTGCCGTACAGTATGTTAACGGTGCTATAAACACCAAAAACAGACTCCGGGAGAGCCGTCTCACTCCCAAATCGGGACCAATCTGTGCCGCGGCCCGGCCCGCCATTGAGCTGCGGCGGCGCTGGTGCCAACAAGTCCACTCATCATTGGTAGCTGAGCAATACCAATGAGAGAGCTTCCGCCGTCCCTTGATGACCCAGTCCCTGAGTCGGACCAATAATGGTCCGACTCTGACCTCCACACTCATCACGCGGCCTCCCACCCATCATGCTCCCACGTCCTCTGACTCGTCGTCAATTTGCGCAGGTTCACAGTTCAGAAAGTCTGCTGAAGAGTGAAGACGCAGGCAGCAGCACTCTCTCTGCGCAATAGGCCCCGGCGGCCCCGGCACTCTGCAGAGTAGACTGCAGTTAGTTCTGAAATCTGAATCCAATAATCCACAGACCACAGTAGTTTTGCTGCCTGAGGGGGCAGGAGGTAGCATTTGATATTGGCAACAATTTGAAAATTAGGGTACAAATACAACACAACGTTTTCGCTGGGTGCCAGTGCCACCACATGCATCATGGTGGCTATTTATTAAGCTGAGCTGAATAGAGTTTGAGAAAGATTCTGAGAGAATGGAGAAATATTATGGAAAAAGTGAGACGGGCAGGGTGAGAGTGAGAGAGCAGCGAGAGAGAGTTAAAGTAAAATAGATACAGCAAAAGAGAGACAAAGGACCATGATGCTACTATGGATGGAAAAAGAAAGATGGGGAGAGAAAGGGAGCACATGATAGAAAAAACCCTGCACTATGTCTTGTGAAAAAACAAGGAGAAGCAGACAGTGAAAAACGAGGGAAAGCAAGCAAGCACTCAGAAAAACGGGGGCGTGGAAAATGTGGGATTATATCTGGTGAATGATGTGGATACCATCCAATGCCAAGGCAAGTGCTGTGGGGTTATAACTGGTGCTGTGTGGCAAGTGTTTTGGGTGCAATCTGCTGCTGTGGGTGCAATCTAGTGCTGTGGCAAGTGAAATCTGGCATTACAGTATATATATATTGTGTGTGTGTGTACAGTCATACTAATAAGTGCCCCCACATAGCTCGTAGGTTGCAGCACGCCCCCGCAGAATGGGATGGACCCAATGATGAAGCTTGACACCAAGGGGAAACCCTATTTGGTGAGGGTTATATAAAGAAAACATTCTGTTTTGCCTGCTTTTTTGAAAAAGAGTTTGTTTTGCAGTACTGAAGGGTCTTTTTTTTATTAGAAGTATATATATATATATATTACAGCTACTCCAGCCGGACAGGTTGTGGTTCTATTTGGGCATGTCCCATTCATTAACAATGAATTTTCTAGGACCATGCAGCATGTGTGAACACATTTAACATTAATTATTTGCAATGAGGCAGGAGGAGGTTGAATACGTTACAATTAATATTTTGTCAAAGTATACCTAATCCTTTTCTAATCAAGGCACATATTGTATTCCCATTTTTCAAACAGCTAGGATATAATGCCTCATAGAATACCAGGTGAGAGTGATATGACGGAATAACTTCAGTAGTCATCTTTTCATATCCTGTTCCTACAGTACGTTGATGTACAGTAACATTTTTAACTTTACATTTTACAGTATTTAACAGTATTTTAACTTTTTTCTTTCTCCTGGCCTCATGGAGATGTTACTCCCTCTATCCACTACAAACTCCTCCATCCTGGCCCACACCCAACATCACCATACACCCTGGACTACTCAAAAGCTTTGCACTATCTACTGAATGTTGGTGGAGAACTCTAAAAACCAGCACACCAACCACTGCTCACTCTAATGGAAAACACCACAAATTTACAACTTGCAAACAACTAACCAAATTTCTGATCATACTATTACTCTCTTTAGCAGGTGATATTGAACCTAACCCAGGTCCTCCCATTTCAGCTCTGTCCCATGCCCCTGAGAATTCCACCTTTAAATTCCAAAAAGGGCTATCTGTCGCCCATATAAACATCCGGAGCCTGCTGCCCAAACTGGATGAACTAAGGGCATGGTGCCTTATACATAAACCTAAAGCCATCGTTCTTACAGAAACATGGCTATCCCCTAAAACCCCTGATGCACATATTGCCATTCAGGGATACTCCATTTTTAGGAGAGATAGGTCAAAGAGAGGAGGAGGGGTGTTATTTTATATTGCAGACACCTTACAATTTACACTGTTAAATTGCCCACCAAGCCCACCCTCTTCTGAAACTCTAGTTGGCAAAATCTGCCTCCCCTTTTCTAAGCCCATCTTGCTCGCTGGCATCTACCGCCCCCCTCAAGCCCCTCTACAATCCCTGACTGATATCACCCAATTTCTTGGCTGCATTTCCTCTCTGAATGAGAAGAGTGAGCTGCTAGTTCTAGGGGATTTCAACTTCAATTGGCTTGACCCTAAAAACCACAAAATCCAGATACAACTCAAGTCACTTAATCTATCACAACTCATTTCCCAACCCACACGGATAAACCTGAAATCGCATAACCATTCCTTGCTAGACTGGATTCTCTCCTCAAACCCCAGCATAATCCAATCCTTCCTGATATTTTCAGTGACCATGCAATAGTGTACTGTGTAAGGAAAATTAAACCGCCCCATTCAAGCCCTAAAGTTCTCCTCACTAGAACATTTAAAAACTTTAACCCACAACAGTTTCTGGATGACCTTACCAACTGCCCATGGCACAGAATCGATTTAATTCCCGACCCCGATTCTGCGCTCAACTATTTCCAATCCGAGTTCTTAAAACTCTGCGATACCCATGCTACACTACGCAAAATAAGGGTACGGGGGGCCCACCTTCCATGGGTTACAACTGACCTTATAGCACTCTACCAGTTCAGGGATGCCTTGTGGAAAAGCTACAAAGTAACTGGCACTACCAAGGATCTCAATCACTACAGATGCATGCGGAACATGTGCACAAGGCAAACAAGGCATGCAAAAGCACAATATTATTCTGACAATCTCCACCAAAATACATCAAACCCAGCTAACTTCTGGAAGGTTATCAACAATATATTCCAGCCTCCTAACCATCAACAACCAAGTAATATCACTAAGGGTGATATTACTCTGACAAACCCCACTGACATTGCAAATGCATTCAATGATTACTTTGTGGGGTGTGCCACTAACTTATTAGCGAAACGCAGCACAAACCCCAAACATGAATCTCATCCTGGGAGTATCCCTACAGTCCCACCCCCTCCCAACACTGCCCACAATTTTCAATTTAGCCCAGTATCTGAAGAGGAGATTACACAAGCGCTCCTCAAACTAAAACTAAGCAGCCAATGTGGACCCGACTTACTACAATCTAGGTTCCTACGACTTGGTGCCCCAGCCATTGCCAAACCAATTGCGTCCATAGTCAACTCTATCCTGTCTGCAGGCCATATCCCTAAGACCTGGAAAACTGCCAGAGTTGTCCCAATCTTCAAAAGTGGGGACAAAAACACTGTCTCAAACTACAGGCCAATCTCACTTCTCCCAATTCTATCCAAAGTTATGGAAAAATGTGTCCACTCCCAATTAAGCGATTTCTACACCAAGACACATTTCCCTAGCCAATTCCAGTCTTTGTTTCGTCCCAAACACTCCACCGTAACTACCCTGCTAAAAGTTTGCAATGAAATCCAGTGTGGAATGGAACGGGGACAACTCACTGGTGCAGTATTCCTAGATTTTGCAAAGGCTTTTGACACAGTTGATCATGTTATCCTGCTTAACAAACTCCAGAGCTCTGGAATAGGGAAACATGCTTTAAACTGGTTTCAGTCCTACCTATCAGAAAGATCCCAATATGTGTCCATCTCAGGCTCTAACTCCAACCCCCTGGATATCACCTGTGGTGTCCCGCAAGGCTCTGTTCTGGGGCCCCTACTCTTCTCAGTGTTCATTAATGATCTTCCCACAGCTTGTAAGGAAGCCTCAATACACATGTATGCAGATGACACAATCCTATATGCACACAGCCATAGCCTCTCTGACCTTTCACACATACTTCAGTCTGACTTTTTGAGACTCGAAAACTGGATTTCCCAAAACAAACTGTTTTTAAACACTGACAAGACTGTAACAATGGTATTTGGGACCAAGACTAAATTTGTAAAGATTCCAGTGACTGAGCTCCTGATTAGAACCAACGCTAACACCACCCTAACACCTGTCACTAGTTTTAAATACCTGGGCTTTTGGTTTGACTCCCACTTAACATTCGGGATGCACATTGATACCCTGACAACCAAGACTTATGCCAAACTAGGGGTACTTTACAGGAACAAATCCTCCCTAAGTCTCCTGGTCAGAAAGCGTATTGCAGAGGAGATTCTAATGCCAATTATTGACTATGGAGACATAGTATATGGCTCGGCTCCTCAAACCCACTTGACACCCTCTACAATTCAATTTGTCGTTTTGTTCTCCAATGCAACTACAACACACATCACTGCGAAATGCTCAAAGAACTAGATTGGTCATCACTAGAGTCTAGGCGCAAAGTTCACCTTTCCTGTCTCACCCTCAAATACTTTCTGGGCAAGCTACCCAGCTACCTGAACAAGCTCCTCACCCCTACCACATGCAGCACCTATCACCTGAGATCAGACTCCAAAAGACTATTCATGGTCCCAAGGCTCAACAAAGTATCCGGACGTTCCTCCTTCTCCTTCCGTGCACCCCAAAACTGGAACAACCTACCAGAGACTCTCATATCCACCACCAGCTTAAGTTCTTTCAAATCTAAGGCTGTCTCACACTTTAATCTGGTCTGTAACTGTTTCATACGCTCATAATATACATTTTCTTTAACTGTGCATGCAATGTCTTGTATATAATGTATACCTTGTTCATTTATGTAACTGTACTTGTAACCATGTATTATTTGTTTTACTCTGTGCCCAGGACATACTTGAAAACGAGAGGTAACTCTCAATGTATTACTTCATGGTAAAATATTTTATAAATAAATAAATAAATAATTTGCAGAATTATTGTACATATGACAAGAAAGACAGGATCTCAAGGAAATCAGAAGCAGGTGAAAACTATTTATAAAACTATAAAAGTTTTGGTCCCTGAATGGAATCTTTCTTAGAAGAAATTTTGACTTACTCTAGGATCTAAACACTTGCTTAGAATTTCCATTTGTACTTGTTCACCAACCTGTTCTTTAACTACTTTATTTTATCGCACTCCGGTATCTATTCCTTATAGATTTGCGTGTCCTTATGTCACCATTTTTTAATTACTGCACAATACATGCCACTGGCTTATTTAGACAATTTCAAGTGAACATTCTACTTATGTTTTTATATGTAATAATATAAATGATTAAGTCATTATGTGTAACAATCCTTTTTACTGCTATGTTGATGTAATTAATGTTACCCTTCTATGTAGCTTATTATGATTTTATTAAATTGTTTGCTGTTATTATCTAAAAGCAAAATCAAGATGGATTTTTATTCATGTATATCAATACAAAGTTACTTCAGAATAAAATGTCCTTTTTTTAAAGAAATTGCTTACTAATATACTGTAGGTTTACAATATTGAGCGTCATGCACTAAACTCCTATAACAAATTCACCACAGTTTTTAAATCGCCATTTTTTAGAGCATTGCTATCATGGTATGCAGAAAGCCCCGCATACCAGTGATAGCAACATTTTTACAATTAGCGAGTGTCCTGCAGCATGTTAATCGTCACTCTGAGAACTAGGAAATGGCGTGGCGTGTTTAAAAATGTTATTTTGGAATTTGGTGATAATCTCGCGATACAACCATTTTGTCGAATGGCTTATTTAAATACTCCGTTTATTTTTATTCTTTCTCTGTGTTGTTGGGATTGAGTGAGAGACAGACAGAGCTACAGTAGGTGTTTGAAGGATTTGGGATTGCTACAGTTGTGTATTTTGATAGATTTGTCTTGTGTTGTTTTGTTTTGTTTACACTTGTGTTCTTGTGAGTTTGAAAGTTTTTTGTGAGTGTGTCGTTTCATTTGTTTATCTGTTATTTGTGAGTGCTAGAGATATGGACGGTAGACGTGGGAGTCATAGGAGTGATGGTGAGGTGACTGCTGGGGTGAGTGGTGGTGCTAATGTGAGTGCTGTTCGTATCAGTCAATGTGAGTGCACGTGTGAGTCAGGAGAGTAGTGGTGGTGGTGCTCAGAGGTTGTAGCTGGGCGTAAGAAGCGTATAGAAAAATATATACGTTTCAACGATTAGGAGAATCAAGTCCTTGTTACTGGTATTTTGGAGCATTATAACCAGCGGTATGGGAACTTAGTAGGCAAGAAATTCCTTTGCAATGACTGTTAAAATGTATCTAGCCATCTATTATCTAACATTTATTCATTCACATTGAATGGACATTTACATGTAAACGTCATAGTTTCGATATACACATGTTATCATTGAGTGTTAAAACGAGTATGCAAAAAGAGGAATTGTATAATTGTATGTAAATATAATATATTCTCATATTCATTATTTGCTTATTATATATCAACCTTTTTTTGAACTTCATGTGCCACACATATTCGTTTGCAAATAGCATGTTAATTTTTTTTAGAAGCATACACACATTTCTTTTAAATAAATATTTGATGTTAAGATATGTACATGATAAAAGTTTTTTTGTTATATATCTAAAGGTAAGACCAGTGCACATTTCAAAAAGAATTTGTGTTAAATTATTAGACTGTGTGTCTGTGGAAATTATGTCCAAACTCATGATAACTGCCGAAAACGATTTGATGATATAATACGGAAATTGAAGGCAAAATTGCAAAGTGTACATTTACATGCTTCAGGCACTGGAGGAGGACCTCCAGCCCACAATCTTAGGCTGACTCCATTGGAGGCGCAGCTGAGGGAAAGATTCTTACCCATCATGGTTTAAGACTTGTCTGGTGGTAGGGATATCGATGTATACGATCACCCATTTCCCCCAGGTCAGTACTTTTACATGAGTAAACGTTTTCACTTGAAATGTATTTTTTTCAAAATTCAAAAATACAATATCAGTGTTTTAAGTTGTTTATTCTGTTATGATGAAATGATTTTATAGTGTATGTGAAGAAAATAATACTTAGTACATACTGTGTATGTAGACTCACAGAAGAAACTATATTACACACCCCTTAATACATATCTGCATTCACATAGTATGTACTGTAGTAGAATTCATATTGTATTTTTCATGATATCATGTGTCAATGTAAAACCTTACTGATATGTAGCATATACAGCTGCTGCGTTCAAAGTTAAACACACATATAAAAAAAGATTATAATGAATGATATATTATTATGTTTGTAGACTACAGATAATGTTATGTTAACATACTTGACATTATTAACAACTGTCTTTTCTGAACATTACTTAGTGACCCATGCATCCCCGTCAGAACACAGGTGCCAGTACCTGCATCCCAGATGTCATCACCATTAATGGAAGGTGAGGCCATTCATTTTAAACATTATTGTTTGTCAATTTATATGGCACAACTACACATTCATATGACCATGGGACAGTTGCAGATGTAACTGACATTGGCAAAGTTAGCTAATAAAAATGTGGACATCCGATGTTGCAGTCACACAAAAATGTAGTTATTGAGTTGTCAAATCAACAGCATTGCTTATGAGATTACACAAATATTCCATGTTCTGATGCATGGCCGACTCACTAGGTACTGTTTCAATGGCATAATATTTCATGCTTAATTTTAAATCAGACATTACATTCATTATGAGTTTGGTGTTATAATTGAATGTGTAACTGACAAGGAAATCAGCACACATAGTTTTATGTAACAATGTTAACAATATTTTAGATGTGACAATCAATTAATGTTATCCTCATATTTTGCAAACAGATATTCAATCTACTGGAACCATCTCAGGACTTGAAGAATCACGTGTATGTATTTTGCTATGGATTGCCCACGGGCAAGACAGGACCCCGGTACTGAGGTGGGGAAGCTCCGACAGCAGCGGAAGCGTGCCTGTCAGATGGATTGTCAAGCATAGCTGGGTCTGGGTTGGAGAGAGTGGGTTAGTGGATACTTGCCAGGTCTTGGAATGGAGAATTCAGAATAGTCAAGTCCGTTAGCCGTGGTCTGGTTGGAGAGGTCCGTATAGCCATGGTCTGGGGTTGGAGAGGTTAGAATCATGAGGTCCGTATAGCCATGGTCTGGGTTGGAGATATCCGTAAGGTCGAGGGAAAGCTGGGGTCTGTTTCCAGAGAGATTCCAAGGTCAAGCCGAGTCGGTACATGAAGGGTTATACTACAAGGTAAACACAAGACAAGGAGCAGGGCACAACGGACGTAGGCGCTCAAGGCTACAAGAGGTTTTGCTCAGCAATGACTGGGAGTGAGAGCAGGGTACTTATGGGAAACAGGAACCAGTAGCAAAGGAGGTGGAGCAGTGACGCAGCCTCTGCGGAGGCAAGGTTTGGCTGCAGAAGACAAGAGGGCTTATTGCATACTTGCTACGCAGCTGGGGAGCGGTGCACATCGTCACGCGTGTGAGAGAAGCACGGTGCGTCTGAGAGGGCGGAGCTAAGTTCCGTGGCACACTAGAAGAGCTGCGCATGCGCGGGCGCTCTGTAAGCAGAGAGGGGTGCACGCACGTGCTGGTGCCAGAGCCGAGGTCTGAGATAAGACAGGTAAGGAGGGAACACGTCGCAAAGGACATGTTCCCTGATTTCTTACAACAGGGAACCACCTCTCTCCCCTCCCTATCCTATCCTGTCCCACTCCTCTCCTCTATCCTATGTCTCTCCTCCAAAGCCAGGCTTCTCCTTCTCTTCATAATGTGTCTCAACTTTTTCTCCATCTCTGCATCCGCCATCTTTACCACAAAGTAAGTGTTCAATTGGCTTCCTTTAAGTAGCTATGTCAGTATGGCACGTGACTTCAATAAATTAAAGGTGTTAGACAAAAAAAATTACACGTAATAGCCTCCATGTGTGTTTAGAAACAATGAATATGTGTTAATTATCAACCCGAAATCATTTTAACCTGATATATTTTTTAAATGTGATGTAACTATTCATATACCTTGGTTAACCAAAGTAAAACAGATGTTTATAATTTGCGGTTAATGATAATTGCTACTAAATCATTGAAGCATGTTGACGTGTAAAGCTGCAGTTCAAGCTGCCGTTTAATATATATATATATATATATATTTTCACATTAAATATGTGCATCAATACAAGCGGCACAATGACACGTGATTAGCTAAGCTACCGATTGATCTGTTCTCCTGTAATCGATCGCTTGATATGGGTTATTACATCGAGTTATGCACAGCATTGTAGACAATGTAGTCCTGGAATATGTTTGACTGTGCAGTTACTAGATACAATTGGTGCAGTGCTAAAGAGAGTACGGGGCTCAAGAGCCAGAGCCCATCAGAAGGGGAAGAGGGCTGTCTCTTTGTAAATGCTTCCTACATTAGAAACATTCTAAATGTATTTAAAACATGTTATTTTTAATTTTTAAATGCTGCAAGTATTTTCTTATAGTACAAAACTAATTTATAAAAAAAAAAACACATGTAGGATATTGCTTCAACTGCTGCTTTCAATTCACAGACACCCACAACATCAGAAATATTTTTTATAAAACAAATTCTATTACATATGAAGGATTCTTGTAAAGCCAACCAAAGACAAAATAGAACATGTATTGAATACGTTAGACATGTTGGTTAAAGGTTTAAATGTATGTAACCTGGGAGAACATATGTCAACACTGTCACAAGAATTAAACTTATGTTAAAGCTGCTGGTCAAAGTGATGTTTTGACAAAATGAAATTGATTTAATATCATTACATATGTGCATAAATTCTCCTGTACTTGTTCGATTGGTCGGGTTAATAAAATATTTTACTGCAAAGCATTGTGGAAAATTTAGTTCATGTAGATAATATAAATGGGCAGTTACTAGATAGAATTGGTACCCTGCTAGAGAGGGGCCGGGGATAAAGAGGCCAAACCAATCAGAAGAGGAAGGGGATGTAACTTTGATAATGCTTTAATACATTATAAACATTGAAGAATTACATAAAAAATGTATGGCATGTTTATTTGTGTTATTACAAACACTTCTGTCACAGCATATAAATTATTTATTATTCTTTACAAACATGTTTGATATTCTCTGAAATTTACCTTTAAGTGGTTACGATAGGACAGCTTCTCACCACCTTCTTGCCAACTTTTCTTGGTGGGGACGAATTTGAGCGAAAATCTCAATTTTAAAGCGGCGATTACCATTGATAAGCTAATCGGGGTTACTAGAGTAGCACAAGTTTGAAAAGTTGGCAAAAATGGCAACCACAATAACTTATCTATCACACTAAATATTAGATTTTTTTTAAAGTCTTTAAAATGTTATAGTAAATCTAAATAAAAAGTGTTTTCAAAAGAAAACCTTTTTCTTTAGATGTAATAGAACAAAATGCCCTTAATTTCCAATCCCTTTCCATGTCTGCACTTCACCTTTCCTGACCTACACTGCTCCCATCACCCTAAAATCATCCTCCATCCATCCCTAATCCCATCACTCTCACCTTTAGATACTCCATCCACTTAAAAACACATTTCATTTATGAAATGTAAAAATATATATAAAACAGATTTTTTTTTGACACTACCTAAGAATTAAAAATCTTTTTTTTCTGCACGTTTGGCGAAGTTTTGTTTTTGGCAAAAAAAATGGTGACCTTTTCTATTATCCACGAGATATCAGAGTTTACTGAATCGCTGTAGCCTTTTTTGGCGATAAGTGGCTTCTCGCTGCTTACAGCATGAGGCCCATTATCTGCTTCCAAATAATAACGGTTATACATTTTAACACAATGAAAAACAACAACTATTTCTCCCAGATAAAAAGACATATTCCTTCTGAATGGAGACATAAGAACTCTTGACTTCTAATCAAAATATTGCCGTTAATCATTTCCCACACATGCTGTTTATGACCTTGAAGGAAATTAGTCAATTGTATCTCCCCTTTTCATTTTCACCATCTGCTTTTAATACTAAGTCGAGCAAATTGTTGGTGTTTGTCAATCCCAATTTAATAATTGTGATCCTTTTATGCATGCTTTTTCAGTGGAGGAATCCAATTTGTATTCAAATATCCAAAACGAAAGCTGTTTTATGTATGTTTTAAGATCCTCTTCCTGCCCAGTGTTTACATTTAGGGCATAATACAGTAGATAAAGGGACATGTTACTAAACTTTATACAGTATAACAGTGCTGTGGTTTTTAAAGCCAGACAGTAGCTGTTAGATAAAGAATGGCAAAAGGTTATTACTGTATGCTGATAATGCATTTAAGCAAATACAACAATCTCCATTCAAAGGGAACATTTCTGTAGGAAGAAAAGCTATTTGTGGTCACCAAGTGAAACACATGTATATAAAGCAGAAGTCTATGCTGCAGGCTTTAAAAAAATTCCCTTTAACATGTGCATCAATACAATCCACACAATGATAAGCAATTAGCATATTGATCCATTCTCCTGTGATCGATCAGCAAAGATTCGGCTTGTGGGTTCACTACATTTCTGTCAGCGCAGCAGAATAGGACCAAAGATGCAAAGTTCTGTGGGGAAGATCATGTGATCAGGCAGTCAGTAGATGCAATTGCTGCACTGCTAGAGAGAGGACAGGGTCCAAAAATGTAGGTGCCAAAGCCTGTTTCAGAAGAGGAAGGGGATGTGACTTTGTAAATGGTTGCTATAGAAACAATTCCAAAGTACGGGGAAAAGCTTAAACACAGACAAACACTTTCTTCAAAGTGCAGGTCCCCTCAAAGACAGAAAAACAAAGTAGGGCTATACTCAAAGTTCATAATGAAGTTCTCCATTTAATGTGACCGCCAAGAACAGTGTAATAACAATGTTTTAGGTCCCATCCTTAAAAATGTCTTTCAGAGTTGTTTCTTAGAAAAACAAACCAAAAAAAACCAGTTGCTACAAGTATTTTCTCATAGTAATAACTGATTTCTTAAAAAAACACACATGTAGGATATTGCTTGGTTTGCAGCTTTAAAGGGAAATGGTGGCTTTTACAAAAACAGTGTTTTTTTAACAATTAAAGAGAGCGGGTAGATCTCTAGCTATAGCACCTCTGTGTTCACAATATTTAAAAAAAAAAAAAAGGACAGAGGTGTGCGGGGGGAAGGAGCTATCAAAGGATAGGCACAGTAACTTCTTCAGAGAAGGGAGTAATTAAGAGTAATTAAGAGAGTCAGAGCCTTAGGGGAGAAAGAGAGATGGGGTAAAGACTAAAGACACTAAGGCACAGATCCACAAAGCTTTGTGAAGTAACCAAATGTAACAGTAACACAGCTTAACAGACTTTAGAGATAATGACAAGCCTATATGATATGCATACTGTATAAGGCATTATAATAGCATTACATACAGTATACTGTAAATTCTGTTAAAGTTCATGCATGGACTTCACATTATGTTACATACTGTAGGTCATGCTGTATGTAAAATTCTGTTACTCATATACAGGACTCGACAAATGCACTCGCCCACTCACCTGGGCGAGAGAATTTTGGTTGCTGGTGATTCTTACCTGCAGCGGGGTGTGGCAGCATGGTGCAGTGGCTCCCAGCATTCTCCTTCTTTCCCCTGCAACTTGCGACTGTCTCCCCTGCAGCTCCTGTCAAAATGGCTGTGCAGCATCAAATGACACCACATTGCCATGACCACGGGATTCCATGTGGCATCATGTAGCATCCAGTTGTCATGGCAACGTGGCAAAATTTGACGCCGTGCAGCCTTTTTGACAGGAGCTGCAGGGAAGACAGTCGCAAGTTGCAGGGGAGAAGCGAGAGAATGGTGGAAGATGTCGTACCACCCCTACACAGGTAAGAATCGTGAGGAGAGGGGGGTGGGGGAGTGAGGAGGGGCTCATATCTATACTTTAAAATAGGATATTTACAGCATTTAGATGTGTGTTAGGTACGATTTAACTAACATAGCACATACAACCTAAGTGGAAAGTAGGAAGAACTTAGAGAAACAGTAGCAGGGTGTTCTAGTTAGTTTGTCTGCAAGAGGTTAAGGTCAATGAATATTAGATTTATAGTATGCCCCAACAGAGCTACCCATATGCTTTGTTAACATGGTGTGATGTAAGATAGGTCTTATAGGTGGAGAGAGAGTGCTATTTGGATTCTGAGGGGAAGGGCATTCCAGAGGTGTGGGGCAATGAGTTAGTGGTTTTAAGTGGGAGAGGAATTTAGAAACAAAAGGGGTAGACAGAAGACATCCTTGAGCAGAATGCAAGATTTGGACAGGTGTATAGCGAGAAATTCGGGCTTAGATTTAAGAGGTGTAAAGGAGTGTACAGTTTAGCCTTAAAAAATAGAAGAAGAATTTTGTAAGTAATATGGGATTTAATAGAAATCTAGAAGAGGGATTTTTGTAAGATAAATACTAAAACAGATTTAGGAGAGAGTAAAGTGATTCTAGCAGCAGTATTTAGGATACATTGTAGGGGAGACATGTCAGAGACGCGAAGGCCAGACATTAGAAGGTTACAATAGTCAAGACAGGAGTGAACTGCCTTAGAGTTTTAGCAGTAGAGAGACAGAGGAAAGGGTATATCTTTGAAATGTTATTTAGGTAAAAACAACAGATTTTAACTACGGTACACTGTGAATGTAAGAAGAGAATGTGAGGGAAGAGTCAAATGTAACGCCTAGGCAATGTGCTTGTGATACTGGTTCTATGATAGTACTTCCAACAGTAACGTTGAAGGGGGCCATATGGCCAGGCTTGGGAGAAAGTATGAGGAGCACCATCTTTGACATGTTACATTTATTTACATTTAGATGATGATATAGCGGAGAGACATTCTGAGTCTTTGGTCGGTACAGCAGGTGTAAGTTCAGGGGTTGAAAGGAAAAATGTGTGTGTCATCAGCATAGAGCTGATATTTTAATCCAAGAAAATGTCACCTAGACAGAGTGTGTAAAGCGAAAAGAGAAGAAGTCCCAGGACAGAGCTCTAGGGTACACCCACAGAGAGATAGACAGAGGATGATGAGGTGTTAGCAAATGAGACATTGAAAATACAATGGGAGAGGTAAGGGCAAATACAGGATAGAGCCCTGTTACAGATACCAAGAGTATGGCGAATGTGAAGGAGAAGAGGATGGCTACAGATGTCGAGTAATATGAGCAGTGTGTAATGACCTTTGTCTTTTACAGCATGGAGATCATTAGTTATCTTGGTTTCAATGGAGTGAACCGTGCAGAAGCCAGATTGTAGACAAAATCCTAGAGAGAATCGGAGGTAATAAAATGGAGTAGGAAAGATAATACGAGTTCAAGAAGCTTAGATGCAAAATAGTAGTGCCGTAGGAAGAAGCCACAACCTCCATATTAATGAACAATTGGTTAACTGAGGAAGAAGTTCATAAGCGACTTGAAAAAATTAACGTAAATAAGGCACCTGGCACTGATGGCATATATCCAAGAGTTCTCAAGGAGTTAAGCTCAGTAATTGCCAAACCATTAAATTTAATATTCAAGGACTCCATTTCCACAGGCTCAGTACCACAAGATTGGCGTAAAGCAGATGTGGTGCCTATATTTAAAAAGGGAGATAGATCACAACCGGGAAATTACAGACCTGTAAGCCTGACTTCAATAGTAGGGAGATAGATAGGAAAAAGCAGGCATCAGCAGTACAGGACAAAAAAAATAAAAATGAAAGAACATCCAAAGAGCGTGTGCCCATTAAAAAGAATTATTTAATGGATTCAAGCAAAAATAACAGCCACATTATGGGGTACAGAGCCCCCCACCAACGCGTTTCGAGTGTAAGCTTTTTATCAAGGTGCACCTGGATTGAAACCTGGTTAAAGGACAGACAACAGAGGGTTGTCATAAATGGAACTTTTTCAGGTTTGGCTAAAGTCGTGAGTGGAGTACCTCAGGGATCGGTACTGGGATCCCTGCTTTTTAACTTGTTTATTAATTACCTTTGGCATCGAGAGCAAAGTCTCCATCTTTGCTGATGATACTAAATTGTGTAAAGTAATAGAATCAGAGCAGGATGTAATTTCTCTTCATAAAGACTTGGAGAGACTGTAAATGTGGGCAGGTAAATGGCAGGTGAGATTTAATACAGATAAATGTAAGGTTATGCATTTGGGATGCAAGAATAAAAAGGGGAATTACAAATTAAATGGGGATATATTGGGGGAATCCTTGGATTTGGAGATGGCTTTAGGAGTGCTTGTAGACAGCATGCTTAGCGATAGTGCCCAAAGTCATGCAGTAGCTGCAAAGGCAAACAAGATCTTATCTTGCATCAAACGGGCAATGGGTGGAATGGAAGTAAACATAATGATGCCCCTTTACAATGCATTAGTAAGACCACACCTTGAATATGGAGTACAAATTTGGGCACCAATCCTAAGAAAAGATATTCTGGAACTAGAGAGTGCAGAGAAGAGCCACCAAATTAATAAAGGGGATGGACAATCTTACTTATGAGAAGAGACTAGCTAAATTAGATTTATTTACATTAGAAAAGAGGCGACTAAGAGGGAATATGATAACTATATACAAATTTATTCGGGGACAATATAAGGAGCTTTCAAAAGAACTATTCAGCCCAAGGGCAGTACTAAGGACTCGGGGCCATCCCTTAAGGTTGGAGGAAAGAACACGATACATAAAGCTTGGCCCCCTGCAGACGCACTTACCAGAACTCCCTCCTACTGTCTCTGTACGTTCTCCCTACCTACCAATTAGACTGTAAGCTCCTCGGGGCAGGGAATCCTCTTCCTTAATGTTACTTTTATGTCTGAAGCACTTATTCCCATGATCTGTTATATATATTATCTGTTATTTATTTGATTACCACATGTATTACTACTGTGAAGCGCTATGTACATTAATGGCGCTATATAAATAAAGACATACAATACAATACAAAGGAGATTTCACCAGCAACAAAGGAAAGGGTTCTTTACAGTAAGAGCAGTTAAAATGTGGAATTCATTATCCATGGAGACTGTGATGGCAGATACAATAGATTTGTTCAAAAACGGTTGGACATCTTTTTAGATAGGAAAGGTATGCATGGATATACCAATTAAGTATACATGGGAAGGATGTTGATCCAGGGAGTAATCCGATTGCCAATTCTTGGAGTCAGGAAGGAATTTATTTTTCCCATTATGAGATATCATTGGATGATATGACTCTGGGGTTTGTTGTTTGCCTTCTTCTGGATCAATAAGTAAGTATAGATATAGGATAAAGTATCTGTTGTCTAAATTTAGCATAGGTTGAACTTGATGGACATCTACTATGTAACTGTGTAACTATGTAACAAAAGGGAATGAGGTCAGTAGGGCAAGTGGTACAGGGAGAAACGGAGATCGGTAGCAACATGTCCTCCTCTATGACAGTGGAAAAAGAGTCAAGGAAGGCAGGAGGAAGAAGATGTGTAGAATATGAGGACCACCCAGAGGGGATGCCTTGACAAATGGAACCCAACTTTGAAATAGTCAGCAAACTCCGGGAGTGAAATGGAGGAAGGAAAACAGGTAATAGATGGTGGTCTGATTAGAGAATCAAAGACATACTGTAAAATAGGTGGTCTGGGTTAGACTTGTAAGTGTTGACTAGTGAATAAGGGTAGGTTTGTTTAGCTTGAGAGGGCAGAGTTGAAACTGGATAGGATACATGTGTACAGAAGGAAGTGAGATTTCCACAAGACGTGTTTAGGCAGAAAGTTAACAACCTTTTTTTCTGGCTGAAATATATTTCATATTAAACTTTAGCTCCTAAAAGATTAGAACGTTTTTATTAAATTGGAAAACACTTCAGTGGATTTTGGCTGTGCTGTGAAGCTCAAGATATTTACATTGGCCCTTAACCTACTGTATTGCTTGTGAAACCCCAATTCAGTACTTGTGGGATCTACAACTGGAACATTCACGCATAAACATAATATACTCCTGAAGCATTTTGTAATATTTTAATTGCTCTGAGACATAAAATATACAATAAATAATACTCAACATTTAGCTGATTGATTAATTGCTCTTTTCATTTAGCCTTTTCTCAACCTAATTGTCAATGTTGTCCTTCGATTTTTGTTATTAATTCACTTTAAATACAAGTCCACTCAATGATTTTTTTGAGGATTACCTGATTATGTTAATAAGATTGAATGCTTTATGCTGTGTTTGTACTTTCAAACTTATAGTTCAAAGTTCTAATAGTTGTATTGGTCCTGGAGAAATGTAGATTTTTTATAGGTTGTGGTACCTCTTAGGGAATCAATATTACAGATCTTCATAGATGCAATTATAGTGAACAGAGCTTTTAAAATCTCATGTGTGTTTTCTTCAAGTGTTTTTTTTTTTTTTTAAGGCCATTAGACTTAAAGAAGAACGCTGTTGTTTTGAAAGCTGTGTATATTGTCATCTACAAAGAGGTTTGTCCCCTGAAAGCTATACCAAGCTACAATGAATCTACTTTTAGGTAATATTTTCAATTATGTCACTATAGTGAATGAAGTTTATGTAATATTAATAAAAAATATATACTATTTTATAACCTTTAAATTGGTCTGACTATAGATCATTTATAAATAATTAAGTTAATTATGAATGAATAGCAAAACAATTCTGTAACTACCGCCATTTGTTCTAGATGCTATAGAATAGTTAAAAAAATAACAATAGAGCAAAATGTTGGACTTTCAAATCCCTGGAGTTCATTGGAGGAGGTTAATAGATTTTCCTCATACTGGATTAATATCAGAGAATAATTTAAACGTATAGAACTTAAACAGAAAAACCCCTACTAAAACAGGAGACACATTGACTATTACATGTACAGTATCTATCAAAACTGTTACACTCATTAGCTGACAGCTAGAACTTCAGTATACCGCCTAAAATTATTATTCTATTTGAATTATGCTGCAAGCAACGTTCTTGTAAAGTAAGGGCTGTTATATAGAGCATGCGGCTGTGCGTGCCCATGCGAACACACTTGCATGTGCCGCATGCTTTTCTTAAATATAGTGAGAGAGGCAGTATACTGGGAAGGTACAGTGTTTGTGTGTGTGTGTGTGTGTGTGTGTGTGTGTGTGTGTGTGTGTGTGTGTGTGTGTGTGTGTGTGTGTGTGTGTGTGTGTGTGTGTGTGTGTGTGTGTGTGTGTGTGTGTGTGTGTGTGTGTGTGTGTGTGTGTGTGTGTGTGTGTGTAATTTATTATTTATTTAAAGAAAAAACAATTGGTAAAAATAAAATATGTATTAAGTTTGTGCAGACTCACAAATACATACACACAAACACACATACACATATACATACATACACATGCATACATATATACACACACACATACATTTAGCGTAGGTCGCGGCGTGAAAATATTATTTTCCCTGTCTTCCCCGCTTCCTGTCGGCTCCCCTCTACATGCGTGCGCGCGCGCGGCCCTCGTATAGAAGGGCTGACTCACGTCAGCCAACTAAAAGTCCACGCGCGCCCGGCACTATAGAAAGTGCCTAAGATTGTCTGAGGACAGGTTGGACAAATATAGTTTGCAATCTAGTAATACGTGGTTTTATTTCTGAGCCTCATTAAACTATCTGGACAGAGCACATTAAACTATTTGTGAAACACCTACAATTTGTGTTGATTGTAGACACAGATGTAAAATGTATAGTTATTCCTGCCAGTTCACCTTTGATCATTCTTTATGTTTATCCATTATGGTTTTTAATATTTTGTTGGTCTTGCCATTTAATTTTCATTGCACTTATGTTATACAAATTGAATATGTTTTTCTTTCCACCATCCTTATAAATAAGTATTACAAATATATATGATAGTGCTAATAAAAAAGGTACTAATAATCGTCCTTTCTGTTTTGTTGCAACATTGAAAGATGAGGCAGAACTTTTCACTATGATTGTGCTTCCTTATTTAAGTGGTAAAAGCTGCAACAAACATGGTATCGCTGGAATACTAAGTTAGTCAATTGCAAACAGCAGTTTAATTTCTTGATTTCAAGTGAGGTGTAATTATATTGCTTCATTTGCTGAGCAAATCACAGCACAGATTCTCTAAATCAGCCTGATTGTGTAATGAAGAGCTAATTACAAACAGCAGTGTTCTTGCAGTAAATTTACTGTAACTGCTAATGCCAGGTTGGCTTTAGTGTTACAATGGCTCATTAGTACATTAACAAAAGTAACAGTGGAACACTGCCTTAAACATGCCTACCAAGTGATCAGCTTCATTTGTCTCAATGATTACATTTTGTAACTTGTAATTACAAAGGAAATACTGTTTCATTTAGTCTTTACGTTGTTTTGTAACTCTTAAACAACATCCTATAGAAATAGTACAGCACAACATCCTATAGTACAGCACAATAAAAATCATTCTCTTGTGCTAAGTATGTAAATAACTAACTAATACACCAAAACTACAGCGCTTAACCTATAATGAGCTAATGCTAAAAAATGTGCCTTAAATTAAATGGTGTGCATACTTAATTGCGCCTACAATATAATAAAGTGCACATACAATAACAAGTGAACGTGATGACTAAAAAACAAACAAATAAAGCAGCCTAAGTTTTCCCACAGTGCAGGTTATCTCCTCAACCTACACACAAAACTCATACAAAAACCATATGGGATACCTGGCGCTTAATACAGTAGAAAGTGTCCATACAGTGCAGTCCTTTAAATGTCCAAATGATGTTCCCAACCAAAATGATGATTGCAGTTGGATTCGTTAGTCCCCCCTAATAAAGGGTTAAAGAAAAGAGTTAATCTCTTTTGACTTGTAGTAATGTATAGCGTCTGTATTAATTAATTTTATTGTGTTTTGATACGTTTCTGTCATATGTATATGCAATGTTATTTGACACCAAGGGGTTAATTACTTCTTGGAGGTATAAATAGGGCTTATTGGCAGTAGCTCCTTATCCTTTGAAAAAGTGGCGTCCCCGTGTCACGAAACGCGTTAGGGGGAGGAGTTCTAGAGGCACCGTCTACAGAGGAGGTTCCCAGTTGTTTGAACGGCGCTCAGGCAGTGACGTCAGCGGGACCAGCGCTGGAACACACCAGGGAGGGCGATGAGAGTCCTGGGCACTGAGTTGCTGTTGAGAGGAGCCATACAGCTGTACTTGATTTGTAACAAGCAACAGGGACACCTTAGCAAGCTGCAGACGGCATCCTAGTATTGCACGAGTTACTGCATCCATATGTGAGTTTACATTTGGCTGTTTTTATATATTTTAATAAATTGTGTTGTACTTTCCACACTATCTTGCTGTATTCTCTCCTTATCATGCCTTCCGAAAATCTACTTGGGAGAGGCTAAAGAAGAGGAGGATTGAGAAGATTCGCGTGGGATTCGTGATCACAGCAAGGAAGAGGTTAAAGCACAGATCCTCTCAACTGAAAGTTGCAAGATTTATCTTGTAAGTAGTTCACTGTGGTCGTACTGTCCTGTATGCACCTGTCCAGATATACTGCGCAATTTGTGTTTTTTCTTTAACCCTTTATTAGGGGGGACTAACGAATCCAACTGCAATCGTCATTTTGGTTGGGAACATCTTGTGCTAAGTGTTCTAGGTGTAAATACAGAATAGTTCTTGTGTTTAAAGCAGCAATTCACTACTGGCACTACACATGAAAAGGATCATGCCACCATAGGAAATAATATTGAGTATGACTTAACAGTCTGCAACCTTTACATTTCTTTTCACCAGAGATTAAAGACTACAAAAAAATATTGATTTGTGCCAAACGTTAAGAGCCTAATTCCCTCTTGGATTCCAGAAATGCTAATAGAAAGACAAAAACAAATTAATTTGAAGTACTCACCTGTTGCTTACTCCAAGGTATCCCTCTTTAAAAAGAGCTATAGTATCCTTATAGAAGGATGGGTTGCAACTTCAAGAGAAAGAAGCTGTTGTGTTAGGAACAAAAGGCTTACAGTTGCAGAGGGAAAACATTGGGCTTCAAAGAATAAATTCAATTGGAGCAAGGCTATGGATCATTGGAATGGAGTGGGTTGAAAAGAGAGCTCAACAAGGAGGAAATGTTAGTGATACTATCAGCTCTTAAAGCAGCAATATATGATGCTGGTTTTGTTCACATACAGTATACACTGTAGATCTCTCTCTCTCTCTCTCGCTCTCTCACTCTCTCTCTCTCTCTCTATATATATAGATATATAGATATGTATTCTCAACTGGATTCCAAGGGATATCAAAAGTAAGATGTGAGATCAAACGATTTGTTGGAACAAAGTGGAGAAGAGAGACTTGCAACTGCAATACCTGGGATATCATTGGGAGGCCTTTATATAGCAGTGAGTGTCAAGGGCTGAAGATGATAAAAATATATAGCCCTTCCTGCCAAGGAGTTTATATGTACATGGCTAGGTTCAATCTCTCATACCTTTTCAAGGTGCTGGGTCAGTGAAGGCTGGATGTGGATATGCATATAGAATAATGATGGGCACCAGGAATTTTATTAATAAAAACAGGAGCTTTATTCACGTCCGTTGCTAATGCTCGCAAACAAAAACAGACTTTACTTCATACATTAACTGGTGGCAAAACTGCATAGCTTTAATAATGCCCATTCTCAAGTGAGCCTATGGTGGAAATACACTCTGTGCTTCGGGGATCAGTATCTCTTCACTCTTGTGTACTGCATATATATATATATATCTATATCCTGCATTACCTGGAAGAAGGTCCCATCCTGAGGACCGACACGTTGGTTGGTTGCGGTGCATATGTTTTAATACATACTACATTTTCTTACCTTCAGTATGCTGTCTCTTTTTGCCAGGTATGGTGAACTAGAAATATATATATATATACAGCTAAACCCCGTTATAACGCGGTCCTCGGGGTCCACCCCGAGACCACCGCGTTAGTAACGGGGTCGCGCTAATTAAAAAAAAAAAAATGGCCGCCGCGCACCTGATCGGGAGGGAGTGAGGAGGGAAGGAAGGAAGAGGTGGCCGGAAGCCCTACAAATGGCGACGATTCATCTCTCCTCCCTCCCTCTCCCTCCCAGCCCCTCCCCTCTCCCTCCCTCCCAGCCCCTCCCCTCTCCCTCCCAGCCCCGTGGTTTTTTTTCTTCAATGGCAGCCTGCCGGGGAGGTCAGAGCATGTGTGTGTGTATCTCTGTCTCTCTATGTGTGTGTATCTCTATCTCTCTATGTGTGTATATCTCTGTCTCTCTATGTGTGTGTATATCTCTGTCTCTCTCTGTGTGTATATCTCTGTCTCTCTATATGTGTGTATATCTCTGTCTCTCTCTGTGTGTGTGTGTATCTCTGTCTCTCTGTGTGTGTATATCTCTGTCTCTCTATGTGTGTGTGTATATCTCTATCTCTTGACTAGGTCAAGTGATGAGCAGTTTAACATTAAACCTTTGTCTGCTTTTTGTGCTGTTCAATAAAAAATAAACAGAAATGTTTTCTTCTATTTCAAGGCAGTTTTACTCCATAAGGTGAACTGACAATGCAGTTTCCTTTGTAGTGAATTTATGAGAGTAGAATGGTTTACATGTGATCTTTAGTGCCTTCTTTGTGCATTTCTGTTGTAAATAGGTTTGTCTGTGTTACTTGGTGGTCTATGCATTTTGAAATCCCACATGCAACAAGGCATTGCAAGAGTTAATCAAGTGTCGCTTACTGCTCCAACCCTTCAGCCTGTTTTGTTTACCACTCAACCACTGTTCCTGCATTTTTGTTTAAAGCCTAGAGAGGAGTTAAGGACCCTTTGTAGTCTGTAGAAGAATGCAGGGGAAAAAACTGAGGATGCGATCAATTCCTGTGTAGACAGGCAGTGTAGCTAGCGCAGGCTTCAGGGAGTTAATAGCTTGACATACAGTGTAGATATTTTTCAGAGCAGCTAGCTGAGCTCACGGCTGCAGCCATTTTTTTTCCCCCTCCTTTTGCAATGAATTTTCTAGTCCTGCAGATTACGAGCGTCAGTTTATGCAACTGCAGGTAGAAAGCCACGCAGTGGACTGCCGTGAGCTGCTGTTTTTATCTGCTTTCCGAGATTTCATTTAGTAAACCTATTCATGTTCGAGTTGACTGTTTTGCCCAGCTGTTATAATGTTTTTCAGACAGCTGCCATTATTTATTAGAAGGGGGGGAAGAGTTTGACCGACTGGGCCCCTCCGATAGGAGGAGTTGGATATCTGTCAGTTTGTTCATGTATAACCGTTCTTAGCTGTATGACACAAAAGGACAAGATCTGTCTTTGCACTTGTGTTGCTCCGTGATATAGGAATTTAGGCTAATGTCACATCAATGCTGTGCACGTAGACCTTTTCTAAAGTCTTTGGCAAAATGCAAACAAAATGCCAGTATAAGGCTGTGCAAGCAAAATGTGTATAGTGGGAGAGTGGTGTGTGGCACCAGTTTGTATGCATAATTCAATTTCATAGTAAGCGTGTCATTTGTAATCTATTTGTGCTATAGAAACACACCATTGTAATTATTTGTAAACACTTTTTTTTACATGCAATACTTTCAGTTTTGGATTGTTTCTTTATTTAAAAAAAAAACATACATGTCGTTCAGCTGTATTTCATCAAGAGAACTGCTATTGCATGACTTGTATTGTGAGAGCTGTGAGTGTGTGTGCAGTGAGTGTGTGTGCTGGGAGTGTGTGGTGTGTGCTGGGAGTGTGTGGTGTGTGCAGTGTGAGTGTGTGCAGTGTAGAGTGTGTGCTGGGAGTGTGTGCAGTGTGCAAAAAAAAAATTAAAAAATTTTTTTTAAATTAAAATTTTTTTTTTTTTTTTTTTTTTAAAAACGGGAGCCACAGGAAAACCGCGTTATAACCGAATCGCGGTATAGCGAGGCGCGTTATAACGGGGTTTAGCTGTATATATATATATATATATCTCAGCGAGTAAAGACACTGACTGGCACAGAGTTTGAAGCAGGGGAACCTGGTTCAATTCCCGGTGTCGGCTCCTTGTGACCTTGGGAAAATCAATTTATTCTATATTGTAAGCTCCTTGGGACAGGGACCTGTGCCTGCAAAATGTCTCTGTAAAGCGCTACGTAAAACTAGCAGCGCTAAACAAGAACATGCTATTATATATATATATACATACATACTGTACATACATGCATCTCAACCCCATTATAGCGCAATCCGCTACAATGCGGATCCGTTTTTAATTCAGTCTGAGTGTGGCTCCCGTTTTTAAAATGCTAAGCTGCTTTTTTTTTTTTGGCAAACTTCCAGGAGTTGCAGAGCGGAATGTCCCACCCTTTCTAGCTCGCCTGCAGCTGCTCAGGGATTGGCTGTTAACACACACACCTACCTCTTTTGATTCTTGGATCGTGCTCGTGCTGCCGGCACCTCCCAACCCCCCCCCCCACACACACACAGACAGCGGGCAATAATCATAACAATGTGAAAGGGGGGGCGGGGTATGCCACAAGTGTATCCATATCAATGGACTGCCCTGTGCGATAACGAAGGTTGTCGTGGAATTGATGTTTTGTTGTGAACGCTGAATACATTGTTTCTCTTTATTCCAGGGTCAATCGCTGCGCTTTTGGGAGAAGTAGGATTTATAACATCCTGTTTTGCATTTTTATTATGTGTTCCATGCAACAAACATTAAGCTGGTTTCATTACTATAATACATATGATCACAGTGGTTGATTTTAGAACCATTGGTTTGCCTTCACGTTTGTGTACAACGGCCACGGTCTCCATCAGACATTGGAATCATGAGGTGGATCGTATGCTCCGAGCAGGGGCCCTCAACAATCATGACATGAAGTAACCCTGGATGCACAGGAGTTTGTGTTTATGGCAGATGTTTTGGGCTTGGGATATAGATATACATATTGTTTCACACATACATTTTAGCAATGTTTCTTTAGAAGACTGGGTTTTGCTATTTTGTTTATTTGTTTGCAGTAGTAGGGCTGCACTCCATATGCACCCGGCCGCTCTTTTTTCCGTTGGTGTGCATCACCACTCTCCTGATAGCCTAAGGACAGGTTCACACGTGTGGATATACATACATTCTCAAAAACAAATGCTACTATATTCGGACAACTATATCTAAGGTGCCAACAAAATGAGTTACATAGAGAGGTAATAAAGCTACTGGAGGGGCTATAGTAAACAAATAATATATGCCACACGGAAAAAAAGATCCCAATAAGAAGCACTCCCAGATTACCACAAAATACAAATCAACTTAAATACATATATTTTTTAAAAAGACAGCTTAAAAAAACCCAACAACAATAACCCCTGCCCTACAAGGAATCTCCAGAAACACATACACACACACACATCTCCTACCTCTCTTGATTCTGGGATCGTGCTGCTGCCGCTTCTGCTGTTGCCGTTGCTTCCCTCCCCCCTCCCACCTCACATTTATACAGACACACTCCCCCTCTGGCGGACACGGAACCCCTGATCACGGCGGCCATTTTTTCCCCTGCGAACTCCGTTATATTGCGGTGGCAATATGTGGACCCCAAGCACTGCGGTATAACGGGGTTCAGCTGTGTGTGTGTGTATATGTGTGTGTATATATATATATATATATATATATATATATATATATATATATATATATATATATATATATATATATATATATATATATATATTTACTTTATGTATTTTACCTTATTTGAAACAAAGGGACCTCAGACCTGAACATTGACACTTCAAGCTTTCAAGCTACACTCTGCCGTCCAATGAACAGCCTTGACATCATCATGTGATCAGATTCAAGTTTCTGATTTGGTTACCCCACAGCAATGTTTGTTTTTCCCTGGAAGCACTTCCAAAAGTAAACAGCAAATACTGTAAATTGGCATTTGGGGGTCTAAGTGTATAGACCGTATACATTCAAAAATAATATCACAAACTTGCAGCAACTTAATAGCAGCAAAATTGAGATTGTAAGCCTGGAAAATATATTATTTATTTATAAAATATTTTACCAGGAAGTAATACATTGAGAGTTACCTCTCGTTTTCAAGTCTGTCCTGGGCAAAGAGTTAAGACAAATAATACATGGTTACAAATACAGTTACATAAATGAACAGGGTATACATTATATACAAGACATTGCATGTACAGGTAAAGAAAATATATATTATGGGCATACTGTATGAAACGGTTACAGACCAGATTAAAATGTGAGACAGCCTTAGATTTGGAAGAGCTTAAACTTGTGGTGGATGTTAGAGTCTCCGGTAGGTTGTTCCAGTTTTGGGGTGCACGGTAAGAGAAGGAGGAACGGCCGGATACATTGTTGTGCCTTGGGACCATGAACAGTCTTTTGGAGTCTGATCTCAGATGATAAGTGCTGCATGTGGTAGGGGTGAGGAGCGTGTGGTAGGGGTGAGGATACTGATCCCCGAAGCACAGAGTGTATTTCCACCATAGGCTCACTTGAGAAGGGGCATTATTAAAGATATGCAGTTGATTGCAAATCTATATAAGCTAGGTAGCTTGCCCATAAAGAATTTAAAGGCAAGACAGGAAAGGTGAACTTTGCGCCTAGACTCGAGTGATGACCAATCTAGTTCTTTGAGCATTTCGCAGTGATGTGTGTTGTAGTTCCAAAGATCACAAAGAGCCGACACCGGGAATTGAACCAGGTTCCCCTGCTTCAAACTCTGTGCCAGTCAGTATCTTTACTCGCTGAGATATATATATATATATATATACAGTGTTCGACAAACCTATACATTTGCTCGCCCCGGGCGAGTGGATTTAACCCCCGGGCGAGTAAATATTGGCCCAAGCAGCACACATTTGGTACTAGGTGGCGAGTAGATTTTTTTGTGTGGCGAGTAGATTTTTTGGTGATTTGTCAACCACTGTATATATATATATATATATATATATATATATATATATATATATATATATATATATACAGCTAAACCCCGTTATAACGCGCCTCGTTATACCGCGATTCGGTTATAACGCGGTTTTCCCGTGGCTCCCGTTTTTAAAAAAAAAAAAAATTTTTTTTTTTTTTTCATTTTTTTTTTTGCACACTGCACACATTGCACACACTCACTGCACACACACTGCTCATTGCTCACACTGCCACACTGCACACACACTGCACACTGCACACACACTGCTCATTGCTCACACTGACACACTGCACACACACTGCACACTGCACACACACTGCTCATTGCTCACACTGCACACACTGACACACTGCACACACACTGCACACACACTGCACACTGCACACACACTGCTCATTGCTCACACTGACACACTGCACACACACTGCACACTGCACACACACTGCTCATTGCTCACACTGCACACACTGACACACTGCACACACACTGCACACTGCACACACACTGCTCATTGCTCACACTGCACACACTGACACACTGCACACACACTGCACACTGCACACTGCACACACACTGCTCATTGGACACACTGCACACACACTGCACACTGCACACACACTGCTCATTTGACACACTGCACACACACTGCACACTGCACACACACTGCTCATTGCTCACACTGCACACACTGCACACTGCACACACACTGCTCATTGCTCACACTGCACACACTGACACTGCACACACACTGCACACTGCACACACACTGCTCATTGGACACACTGCACACACACTGCACACTGCACACACACTGCTCATTGCTCACACTGCACACACTGACACACTGCACACACACTCACACACACTCACAGACACTCAGACACTCACACACACTTACGCACACTCACACACACTCACACACACCCACGCACACTTACGCACACTCACGCACACTCACGCACGCTCACAGACACTCACACACACTTACACACACTTACACACACTTAGACACTCACAGACACTCACACACACTTACACACACTTACACACACTCAGACACTTACACACACTAACAGACACTTACACACACACCCACCCACATACACACACCCATATACACAGACACACTTTCTCTCCCATATATACATACACACACACACTCTCTCACTCTACACAGACGGGGGGTGGGGTCGGAGCAGAGGAAAGGCCGCGACCAGCACCACCACCCGCTCCCCCCCCTCCTCCCGTGCAGGCAGTGGGAGCGCCAGGGACCGTCGGTGGGGAGAAGAAACCCCCCGCTACCACCTCCATGCAGGCAGCGGGATCTGAGGTAAGCGGCGACCTGAGGGACATCCCCGCAACCATCTCCTGCCCCGCGGCCTGTCCCGCGGTGACAGGGGGAAGCGGGGACAGGAGGGACATCCCCGCTCCCATCTCCTGCCCCGCGGCCTGTCCCGCGGTGACAGGGGGAAGCGGGGACAGGAGGGACATCCCCGCTCCCATCTCCTGCCCCGCGGCCTGTCCCGCGGTGACAGGGGGAAGCGGGGAGCGGAGGGACATGCCCACTCCCATCTCCTGTCCCGCGGGATGAATATGCGCTAAAGCGCGGCGGCCAGTTTTTTTCTCGCGACCCCGTTAGTAACGCGGTGGTCTCGGGGTGGACCCCGAGACCCGCGTTATAACAGGGTTTAGCTGTATATATATATAAAATATATATATTTCTAGTTCACCAGATCATACCTGGCAAAAAGAGACAGCATACTGAAGATATGAAAATGTAGTATGTATTAAAACATACGCACCGCAACCAACCAACGTGTCTGTCCTCAGGATGGGACCTTCTTCCAGGTAATGCAGGATATATATATATACAGTATATATATGCAGTACACAGAGTGACAAGATACTGATCCCCGAAGCACAGAGTGTATTTCCACCATAGGCTCACTTGAGAAGGGGCATTATTAAAGATATGCAGTTGATTGCAAATCTATATCTATAAGCTAGGTAGCTTGCCCATAAAGAATTTAAAGGCAAGACAGGAAAGGTGAACTTTGCGCCTAGACTCGAGTGATGACCAATCTAGTTCTTTGAGCATTTCGCAGTGATGTGTGTTCTAGTTGCATTGGAGAACAAAACGACAAATTGAATTGTAGAGAGTGTCAACTTTGCTAAGGTGGGTTTGACATGCCGAGCCATATACTATGTCTCCACAGTCAATAATTGGCATTAGCTTCTGCTGTGCGATACGCTTTCTGACCAGGAGACTTAGGGAGGACTTGTTCCTGTAAACTGCCCCTAGTTTGGCATAGGTTTTGGTTGTCAGGGTATCAATGTGCATCCTGAATGTTAAGTGGGAGTCAAACAATATGCCCAGGTATTTAAAACTAGTGACAGGGGTTAGGGTGGTGTTAGTGTTGGTTCTAATCTGGAGCTCAGTCGCTGGAAGCTTTAAAAATTTAGTCTTGGTCCCAAATACCATTGTTACAGTCTTGTCAGTGTTTAAAAACAGTTTGATTTGGGAAATCCAGTTTTCGAGTCTGAAAAAGTCAGTCTGAAGTATGTGTTGAAGGTCAGAGAGGCTAGGGCTGTGTGCATATAGGATTGTGTCATCTGCATACATGTGTATTGAGGCTTCCTTACAAGCTGTGGGAAGATCATTGATGAACACTGAGAAGAGTAGGGGCCCCAGAACAGAGCCTTGCGGGACACCACAGGTGATATCCAGGGGGTTGGAGTTAGAGCCTGAGATGGACACATGTTGGTATCTACCTGATAGGTAGGACTGAAACCAGTTTAAAGCATGCTTCCCTATTCCAGAGCTCTGGAGTTTGTTAAGCAGGATAGCATGATCAACAGTATCAAAAGACTTTGCAAAATCTAGGAATACTGCACCAGTGAGTGGTCCCCGTTCCATTCCACACTGGATTTCATTGCAAACTTTTAGCAGGGTAGTTACGGTGGAGTGTTCAGGGCGAAAGCCAGATTGGAATTGGCTAGGGAAATTTGTCTTGGTATAGTAATCGCTTAATGGGAGTGGACACATTTTTCCATGACTTTGGATAGAATTGGGAGAAGTGAGATTGGCCTGTAGTTTAGTGTTTTTGTCCCCACTTTTGAAGATTGGAACAACTCTGGCAGTTTTCCAGGTATTTGGGATATGGCCTGCAGACAGGATAGAGTTGACTATGGAAGCAATTGGTTTGGCAATGGCTGGAGCACCAAGTCGTAGGAACCTAGATTGTAGTAAGTCAGGTCCACATTGGCTGCTTAGTTTTAATTTGAGGAGCGCTAGTGTAATCTTCTCTTCGGATACTGGGCCAAATATTGGCAAGCTTGTCAGAAAACAGCAATATGACATAATAGATAAAACAACTTATCTTTAGAAAGATAAACTTTAATAAGCAATTAAGGGACAGAAAGATGGTGAAATGTTATACTATAGTATTCCAATTGCGTAACAAGCAAAAAAAAAGAAAAACAACATATCTGATCATCTTAACTCATTTATTAACTTAATCAAGGACTTAGTACTGTATTCTCTAATATTCTGATCTATTTTCAATATTAGTCTCATGGCTGCAAAACTGGGGAAACTGCACCAGATTAGTAAAAAAAATTATTCCAATTGAAAGCAATTCAATTGTTTCCTTTATTATAGCTCGTGTGATTTTTTTGTTCTTGTTTTTGCTCCAGCTTTGCAGCTTTGCAGCTTTGCAGCTTTGCAGCTTTGCACCCAAGAACTATGTGCCTAAAATAACAAAGCTTTAAATAGGAAGCAGTGATTTCATTTGTTGCGACTTCCTTTTCGTCAGCGTGACCGGGACATTTAAACTTCACAGGGATACTTTCACACCCTGAGGTAAGTATCTCTTGAAGCAGGGGGGTCCCCAGAACTGAAATGAACACAGTTGAGCTCCGGATACCCCCTGCTTAAAAACCTGTAATATATATATATTATACAAAGACAAAATATATTGTGACAAAATCCCCTTTTTTGGCTGAAGGGTTCTTGTCTGAGATCCTTAAAACCCACTGTCTTTTAGGGTAAACTGCAATCACAGGTCAATCCAGCTCTGGTTTATGACTTTTAAGAGGGGGAGGGAGAGAGAGGGGGAGGGAGAGAGAGTGGGAGGGAGAGAGAGGGGAGGGAGAGAGAGGGGAGGGAGAGAGAGGGAGGGAGAGAGAGGGGAGGGAGAGAGAGGGGAGGGAGAGAGAGGGGGGGGAAGAGAGGGGGGGAGAGAGGAGGGGGGGGGAAGCTGATCCAGCCTGGCTTTTCTTAAACTCTATTAATTAAGGTCAGGTGATCAGCACCTGGCTGTGCTTAAAGAACCTCCCCTGGATATTTAACAGTTAGTAGGGACAGGTATAATTTGCCAAAGCAGGAGGTATATAGCTCCCTCAACAATTTTACCACCTTTCCTCTTAATATATATATATATATATATATATATATATATAAAAAATATATATATATATATATATATATATATATATATATAATTTTTTTTAAGCTATGCAGCTTGTTTGCAGCTTTAAATCACATGTGTTATTTACTGTATCCGACCAATTATTTATTCTGCAAACTCGGTGTAAAATAAATACACCATTCTGAACTCATTTTAAACCTATTCTCTCTGGGATTTTTGTTAGCTTTTGGTCACGTTAAATTAGTTTATATCCTATGTGTGTTTTCCTAATACTTCTAAACACAGGCAAACATGTACAAAGCAGCAATATGTTGGACTTTAGACTGTGGAGCCCCATAACAGAGGCTGAGTATGACCTAGGTCAGGGGTCTCCAAACTCAGTCCTCAAAAGCCGCCAACAGGCCAGCTTTTATGGATATCCTTGTTTCAACACAGGTGCCTCAATCAGTGGCTCAGTCATAGACTGAGACACTGATTGAGCCACCTGTGCTGAAACAGGGATATCCATAAAAGCCGGCCTGTTGGCGGCTCTTGGGGACTGAGTTTGGAGACCCCTGACCTAGTGTATTGCATTCGTGCACAAAAGGGGTTGATGTTCAGTATGAGGCTAGACCATAGCAGACAACAGAGGTCAAGAAGGAGAAATGCAGAATGGAAATAAATCTCCAGAGAAGCAAAACATATATCTCAACTGTTCCTCCTTAGACGCCAAATACATGATGTACAGTGGCGGCCGCCTTTAGCCTCCTGCGGCCGTTTCCCCGCAATTTTTAAAATCGCGGGAAGTCCGGCATGTTTTCGGCCGTTTTAGGCGCTGCGGGCGTTTTCATTGTTTAGCGCTATTAGCGCTGTCTAGTGAATAGGCTGACGCGCGGCAAAGTGCGTGACAAACGTAAAACATCCCAAAATGTTTTCTGGGATGTAGTGGAATAAAAGGGGCCTCTACAGTAGGTACTATAGTAGCTGTAGATATTGCACACAAGGGAAATAAGAATCCCCACATACACATTATCCCAAAGGAATGCAGAAGATAAAAGAATTTATGGGAAATGGATCAGAGAAGAAAAAGCCAGGGCTACGATAGCATTTGAAAGAATGATGTAGAATGAAGTAGAAATAATGAAGTATATACTGTATATATATTTTGTATATATATATACTATTCCCAACAGACAATCTGTTTGTATCATTGTGAGTTTTCCCTCATTGATTGGCTCACTGGTGAGGTTACAACCAGCGCCAAATTGACCTCAGCAGTTATGCTCTATACAACATAACTGTTTAGGTCAGAAAACAAAAAAGGCACAAAGCGTCCCTCAAATAGGGGTGTTTGTGGCTCTAATACCATATATGATTATATACATGACACTGTGCTCCATCTTGAGCTGCATTTATTAAAATGTGTGAATTGGTTTCACCAGCATGTTGCACAGCGCAATTGACTCAAAACAAAGATCTACGCATTAAGATACAGTTCCTTTTTATTCGGAAACTGTTAGCTCTTCCATGCAATTTGTTTGTATTTTTTTGTACTAGTTACTGCAACATATTGTTGCTTTTCAGTTGTTCTTCAGAGTGCCCTAGTTCCTAATATGTTTGACTGTAGTATGACTACAGAATGTAGATTTGTAATGTTACAGTATCACACATATTTGCCTTTACACATTCTTTTATGTTTGCAGTTGAAATTTTCATAAAATATTCAGAATCACATTACTATGTTAATATACAGAAGGATATAATAATATAAAATCCACAGAATACTGTATATATTCTACAAAACTACAAATGATATATATTGTACGATTATTTAAAGTAGTATGTTATGGAAAGGGCATTGGGAAACAAAATACTTATATCTAAATATTGGTTTCTTTGTTTTACTTCACAACAGTGCATTATTTTCAGTTTGCAGTTTGTGGTATATTTTAAATGATAAACATAAAATGAAATATATAAATGTTGTACACTAGATTTCAAATAATCCAATGTTTCTATGCCCACTGTAGCAATAATAATTAACTTATTCAGGGGTGTAACTACACAACTTCAAAACAATGAGAGCAGGAGGGTGGCTCTGGAAATTGGGCCCAAAATCTGTGTCGGGCTGCCGGGTTCCTTTGTTTGCTGCGTGGCCCTCACATTGAGCCGCCCCCCCCCCCATCGCTGGTGTTCTGCCTGTGTACCCGTGTCCTGGTCAGCTCCAGAAGTGGGAACCGCCCAGAAATCAGACCCAACTTCTACATCTGCCCGTGTTTCCCCAGCTTCCCACCGACGCGAGGCCTCGCCCCCATCCCACACTGCCACAAGGCAAGGTAAGAAGTTTGAGGATTGAGGAAAGAGAGTGTGAGGAGGGGAGGGGAATTTAGTGTGAGAGTAAAGGGGAATTGAGTGTGAAAGGAAGGGCAATTGTGTGAAAGTTAGAGGAGGAGGAAAAGTGAAAGTTATAGGAGGTGGAAGAGTGAGAGAGTAAGATATGAGTGGAGAAAAGAGTAACTGAGGGGGGTGCCTTAAAAATGTTTTGCAGGGGTGTCCAAAAATTGTAGTTACGCCTCTGCACTTATTAAACATATGTTACTGTTGTAAGCAGAGCTGCCTTTTTTAAACAGTTTTAAAATATAGCTAGAAATACGAATGGCATTCTGCCGTTTAAACACTGAAAGAGAGAAATCAATGCAGTTATTTTCTAAACTGCAGTGTTTTCTTCTTGTCACACAGTTTTACTATCAAGTAGAAGTGTACAATATAGGTTAAAATGCAGGCTTCTCCCTGTGCACATGCCTGAATAGAAAAAGGAACTACAGTGTATGGTACATGAAGATCGGTTCGCACATCTATCTTCTTACAACAGCCATTGGCCACATCTCCTGATTCTCATGAAATAGCAATGACAATTCAAATTGTCAAGATGCTTTTCTTTTGGACAGTTGGCCTTTAAATGTGAACCTGTAGTGCTGGTGGCAGAAATGTTTAAAACATAAGCCAGCACAGGAAACAAGCTAGGAAAATTGTTAGGGACATAGAGAAAAGAAAGCACCAATAGACCCACAATGGGAGCTTTGTGCTCTATTATTCAACATAAAATAACCAACAACGTCAAACCATGCATGGTGAAAAGGAGTATAGCTTCGTCCCTAGTGGCTGTGGCTGTGTGCACAAAGGTGTGCGAGCCGCACACAAAGTACAGCCATCTATGGGGCAGGCCCCAGGCAGCATGCATGCACGAGCGCACAAAGCGCGATGCGCGTCCGCCTTTGCCAAAAGGCAAGATTTTTGTCTTTTGGCGCGGCAGTATTTCAGCCAATGACGGCGAACCAGCCACGTGACGTCACACCACCGTGCCCCCACCACACCTCCCTGTCATGGAGTCCATCAGGTCGTGCTGATCCAGGGAAAGACCAGGCACCCCATCGCGTGCGCTGCACGTGCTCTGGGGCAATAGCCTAAAACAGCATCTTGAATGGTATAGTGGGTAGATTTTTGAAACCCCTTTGCAGTTACAGCCTTATCATGCGAAGTTGTGTGTGGCTTTTTTTCCTGTATTTACCTGTGTGCTTAAATAATTACATAAAAGTACATTTGTAGACATAGAAACAATTCATTGTATTGTAAGGCTTTTGCACATTTTGGCCCTGTTTAATGTAAACTTGTAGTATAATACAACTTATTTTTAATTGGTTAAAAAATGATATAACATTTACAGTATATGTATAATTGGACATTACTCCCCGGCGCTCCGGTTATAATTTTGACTGAGTGGCGTCACCACTGTTGCCTCGCGGGACCAGAGGAGGAACCAGGGAGATCAGGAAGGTAGCTGCAGATGGAGGAACCACAACACGGAGGATTTCGGCGTCCCACGTGGAGAGGAAGCAGACCGCAACTCCAGGCAGCAGGACGGAGAGGATTTTATATCCTATATGCCTTAAACTTCTGCTACTTTGTAAGTAGCGATCCACTTTTGCGCAGTAACAATTACAAAAACGTACTTCACCATATTTTGTCTCTTTCCATTCTTTTTTTCAGAGAACTCAATCAAGGATTCCATTATTGTCCCCAGTCTACAAATGCTCATATTTTAACTCTTTAGTCAACAATTTGCGCCTGTGTTTCCCCCTTTCCCCCTATATATTGCTACAGTGTATAGCGTAACACTTAGGCAGCAATTGTTACTATATTTTATTGTTTAATGTTTTAATTTGCACACTTAGTATTTGTATAGTTTATATATACTGTATATATATATATATATATATATATATATATATATATATATATATATATATATACATACATACATACATCTCCTCACTTTAAAGCTTTACACTCTTCTGCCCCTCCTTACATCTCACCCCTAATTTCTCACTATGCACCGTCCCAACTCTTGTGTTCTGCTCAAGGATGACTTCTCTCTACCCCCTTTGTATCTAAAGCCTTCTCCCGCCTTAAACCTTTCTCACTGACTACCGACACCTCTAGAATGCCCTTCCCCTCAATACCTGACTAGCACCCTTTCTATCCACCTTTAAGACCCACCTTAAGACACACTTGCTTAAAGAAGCAAAGGAGTAGCAATTAGATAAGCTCTTCGGAGCAGGGACTCCTCTTACAAAATGTTACATTGATGTCTGAAGCACTTATTCCCATGATCTGTTACTTGTATTATATGTTATTTATATGATTGTCACGTGTATTACTACTGTGAAGCGCTATGTACATTAATGGTGCTATATAAATAAAGACATACATACAGTTGTGTGAAAAAGAAAGTACACCCCCTTTGAATTCTATAGTTTTACATATCAGGACATAAAACAATCATCTGTTCCTTAGCAGGTCTTAAAATTAGGTAAATACAACCTCAGATGAACAACAACACATGACATATTACACTGTGTCATGATTTATTTAACAAAAATAAAGCCAAAATGGAGAAGTTGTGTGTGAAAAACTAAGTACACCCTTACTGCTTCCATAGGAATTAAAATGCTAAGTAGCAGACAGGTGCTGCTAATCAAATGCCCTTGATTAATTGATCATCAGCAAGTGTGACCACCTCTATAAAAGCCGATTTTTTTGCAGTTTGCTGGTCTGGAACATTCAGGTGTGTGTTAACACAATGCCAAGGAAGAAAAGACATCAGCAACTCTCTTAGAGAAGCAATTGTTGCTGCCCATCAATCTGTGAAGGGTTGTAAGGCCATTTCCAAACAATTTAAAGTCCATCATTCTACAGTGAGCAAGATTATTCAAAAGTGGAAAATATTCAAGACAGGTGCCAATCTTCCCAGGAGTGGACGTCCGAGCAAATTCACCCCAATGTCAGACCGTGCAATGCTCAGAGAAATTGCAAAAAACTCAAGAGTTACATCTCAGACTCTACAGGCCTCAGTTAGCATGTTAAATGTTAAAGTTCATGACAGTACAATTAGAAAAAGACTGAACAAGTATGGTTAGTTTGGAAGGGTTGCCAAGAGAAAGCTTCTTCTCTCTAAAAAGAACATGGCAGCACTGAGTAGGTTTGCACAGTTGCATCTGAACAAACCACAGGACTTCTGGAACAATGTCCTTTGGACAGACGAGACCAAAGTGGAGAGGTTTGGCTATAAGTTACTGAGCCATCTTTGGCGAAAACCAAACACAGCATATCAGCACAAACACCTCATACCAACTGTCAAGCATGGTGGTGGAGGGGTGATGATTTGGGCTTGTTTTGCGCCACAGGACCTGGGAACCTTGCAGTCATTGAGTCGACTATGAACTCCTCTGTATACCAAAGTATTCTAGATTCAAATGTGAGGCCATCTGTCCGACAGCTAAAGCTTGGCCGAAATTAGGTCATGCAACAGGACAATGATCCCAAGCACACCAGCAAATCTAGAACAGAATGGCTGAAAAAGAAAAGAATCAAGGTGTTGCAATGGCCCAGTCAAAGTCCAGACCTCAACCCAATTGAAATGCTGTGGCTGGACCTTAAGAGGGCTGTGCATAAACAAATGCCCGCAAACCTCAAGGAACTGAAGCAACGTTGTAAAGAAGAGTGGGCCAAAATTCCTCCACAACGATGTGAGAGACTGATAAAGTCATACAGAAAATGATTACTCAAGTTATTGCTGCTAAAGGTGGTTCTACAAGCTAATGAATCATAAGCTGTACTTAGTTTTTCACACATGGCTTCTCCATTTTGGCTTTATTTTTGTTAGATAAATCATGACACGGTGTAATATGCCATGTGTTGTTGTTCATCTGAGGTTGTATTTACCTAATTTTAAGACCTGCTAAGGAACAGATGATTGTTATCATGTCCTGATATGTAAAACCATAGAATTCAAAGGGGGTGTACTTTCTTTTTCACACCACTGTACAATGCTTCCACTGCAGCAAGGGATTCTGGGAATGACATTCAAATTAGCACACTATTATCTTTTACTCATTTGGATGTAATTTCCCAGAATCCCTGGCTGCAGTGGGAGCATTGTACGCTAAGAGATAATGGTGAAAGCAGGGTTGCCGTCCTGTCTAAGATGTGAATGTGCTAACACATGATTTTTTTATTTCCTTCAATCTACATTAACTCGACATGCTGAAATCTACATGTAGCAATAAACCATCACCATAATTTAAAACACTTGAAATACGTATGTTTCTTTATGTTGCAGGTGTTCAATTGTCAGTAAAATGATAGTATAGTATTCAGGTACAAATGTTTCCCACTGAATAGCATTTATTTAGACAAACATGTTGGAAAAAATCAACTAGCTATATTAAGTAGTTGGTCTTCAAAATACAGTTTTTAGCAGGCAAGGAAAGTAAAATCTTACAGAAGTTGAGAATATGCTGCTACAGTAAGAATGGAATCTACTTTATTCCACTTTGAAGAGCTTAATTACTATCCTGTGTCATCATAAGCATTTGCATCTGCTCAATTGAAATTGTGCCTATCTATTCCTCTATTGATTTTTCTATTCATGTTCCAGAATGGATGCGCTCTTTGAAATTTCAGTCTTCAAAACTCATGTTTGATTAAGATGGATGTGTTGTTTTTGTTTATTTGTCCATGATTAGCTGGGTTTTCTGAGATGAACCACTTTTTACTGTTTAGAAGAAGTTTTAACCTCAAAACCAGTGCAAATAGACATTGATTCATTGGTTTAAAGATTCTCTCAATTGAATTTGAAAAATTTACACTTTTTTTTGTTAATTTAGCCCTTTAGCAAGCTTTTTTTTTGTATTTCTTCAGCTTGCTTTTATGCCCTTAAATATCTAGATATCTGCTTGTACTGTAAATTATCAGACACAAAGAACACTGTATGAAGCAAAGACACTGTGCATTACAGATAAGGCCCTATACTGTAGGATGCACTCAAGGTCTGAGGGAGAGAAAGCACCCTACTGAAATTGCAGTACAAAGGAGAGAGTCTGGACCAAGTAGTGGTTTTTCACTGTGCTGATATTTTAGTCTCATTTGGACTAGATTTGGCAATCTGCCAAGCAGTGACCCCCTACGGGGGCATCAGCACCTAAACACTTTCAGTTTACTTTACTCACTACATTAACTGGTAACATCTCATTTTAATAGTATTTCCTTAATAAAGTATTTTAATAAACACAATGTACATTACTACTTGGTCCAGACTCTCTCATTTGTATTGCAATTTCAGTAGGGTACTCTCTCTCCCTCAGACCTTGACTGCATCATATAGAGCCTTATGTGTATGCACAGTGTCTTTGCTTCATACAGTGTTCTTTGTGTCTGATAATTATCCCCTTGCCCTATTGCACCAGCCTGTTTCTCTGACCCCCTTGGTCATATTAGGTTGAGCGGGTGCATTTTCTTCTGTACTGTAAATTCACAGACTTTTGTCCTCTTTCACATCAGTTGTTCATTTTATTAAAGAACTAGCAAGACTTGGGTACATTATTAAATGCTGCCATGAATTTTAATCAGTAATAGAAGGAGAAATAGGATATTGTGAATACTCCACAATCTCTCACATTTCTTAAATTGGTTGCTTTAAGATGTTTTTAAGTAAAACTATTTGAACAAAGTTTTTTAAATAATTCAAAATGTACTCAAAAAGTATTGCTATGCTAAAATTACAGTAAGCAAATGACTGTATCATTTTTGTCTCTTTATTGCTTCTTGTTTCATCCCACTTGGTGTTTATTCTTCTTCTTTAATTCACATATATTCACTTCAATGCACTCACAGTGTAATAGCAATTGCTATACCGATGGTAAATTATGCATCTTGAAGGTCATAGTGCATTCTGGTGCTACATGGTGTTTTGTATTATTTTAAAGGTTGTAGGCTAATAAATAAACAACCATCAAACTTTTCATAGAAATGCTGCAAGATGACTTTGACAGTGATCCATTTACACAAAACAGTAAACCTATTGATTTTAAGCAGCAACCGCCCCCTCCCTCGCACCCCAACACACACAGTTGACTATATGAGGTTAACTCATATAATGTTTGTTTCTTGCCCCCCTGAGCATGTCCTTTAAAAAAAAATCTTGCAGGCTTAAAAACAATGATTTAGACTACACTGAACTCTGTGGAGAGGTCCATTTTAACCCCCCTGGACACTTAATATATTAAACGCTAGAGATGGGTGAATGTTTTAAGCAAATTTGTATCTGCAGCGGATCAGCCGCTTCCTTTGGTGCGTGGATTTCCGTGGATCAATGTTAAAAAGGGCGATTCGCTTTTTGCGGATTTTTTATTATTATTACCAGTATACTCCGTGGATTCCACAACCCGTGCATGGATTTGTAGAATACTACTCTCGGATTCAGCAAACCAACGGATGGCTGTATCCGCCGATTGGATTCTACAAATCCATCCGTGGACTGTATCCAATGGCGGATTTGGCTGAATCCGTGCGGATTGAAACTGCTGAAATCCATTTGTGGATTTTACACAGCGAAACTGATTTTGGGGGTAACACCAGCAAAAATCCGGAAAACGGATTTGGTGGATTTGCCCATCGCTAATAGACATGCATATCTCCATAATGAAGCATCAGATTGAAAAAAATAAAAACAGTATTAAACAGCAAGAATGGAGCTCATAAAACAAGCAGAAGTAATACATTAATTAAAGGCAAAGAAAACAGCGATCAGTGCGGACTGCTGCTTTAAATATTATTTTGATCATGTGTAAAATAAACGTTTTAACAATAATGCTGTTGCACGCTTGTTTTAGAATGCAAATCATTCAAATATTGGCAATTTTTTTAACCCAATCATTTTGAAAGCTAGAGATAATGATGGTTATGTATCAAGCTTTGGAAACTGCTGTTTTGTCATTAAGGAAGTCATATTTAATCTATGTTTATTAGTGTCAGTTTATGAATGCCTTTTGTGTTAACTTTGTGTCAATGAACGATTGCATGGAGAGCTTAAGATGGAGTTACTAGACACCATATTATGATGGGATTCATTAAAGGTTTGCATCTGTGATCAGCACTGGGATTTCTCCCTCTTGCCAAGTCTGGATTGGTATTAATCTCTGTACCTGAGGACTCTTCTTCATTGGAAAGCTGACAGCTCTATCAAAATACTGTAGCCTAGTGCCCCTTGCTATAGCCTTTCAACTGGCCTCAACACTATGTCCTAATAGGAACAGGCAGTGTTGGAGTTAAACTCCTGCACAGGGCCTAGCTTGCAGTTGCAGCCTGGATAGCTACAATGTTGCCATATCCATGGGCAGGCCTACCGGCAGTTTGAAGTGTCATACCTGGGGAGGGTACTGATTGGGTCACATGCAGATGGTGTGATGCCTGTCCCCGGGTATAAAAGATGGCACTCCACCAAATTGTGTGTGTGTCTTCCCTCCCTCAGTGGAATAGGAGTGACTCCCGTTGCCCCATCAGGGGGTGAGGGAGCTGAGGAAGGACAGTTGGGGCCTCAAGCCCCTGATGTCTGTTCCAGGGAATGTGGAAGATGAATAAAGACCTGTTGTACCATCAAGAGTCTCAGTGTCTTGCTGGAGAGAGTATGTGCCTGTGGGGAAGAATCTTGCATCTTCCAGGACCCTCATGGGACCGAGGAGCTGCACCCTAAGAAGGAAAGCCCTGTCCTGTTGCTGCTCCCATATACCACCAGTGGAGCCCTCAGACCTCCTGGAAGACCACAGGTGAGCTAACAGCATGTAAGGAATCCGCTCCGTGGTTTACTGGTTGCCTTACCTTGCAGACGTGTGCAGTCCTGGAGCACCTCTCCTGATGTTTGCTGCAGCCTGGATTCACTCACCAAAGCAATACACACTCCCTCTGGTATCTACTGCAGCTGTGCAGCCTATCACTGCAACCTAGACTTGCATTCATTCATTGGAGCAGTACCTTCACACCCCTCTCCGGGGATTGGCCCGCTGGCCTTTAAGTATTGTCTTCCCATAATGCTCCCTGCCGAGCATAGTCCTTCCTGGATGTCTCTATCTGTTCTGCCACAAGCCCTCGCTTGTTCCTGTCCCTCATGCTGAAGCGGAGTATTCTCCTTGTTGTCTGCAGCTCCAGGTTTCCTAAGGCCGGCTGCTATATTCACGCAGCGGTCTGCTCCAGTCTCCTGTGTTGTAGCTGAGTACTCTTCTTGTTCACTTCAGCTCCTTGTTCCTGGGACCGGCTGCTATATTCACGCAGCGGTCCACTCCTGTTCTCCTGTGCTGAAGCAGAGGTTTCGTCCCTGCGTCCTTCAGCCTCCTGGATTCCTGCACTGAAGCGGAGGTTTTCGTCCCGGCGTCCTTCAGTCTCCTGGATTCCTGCACAGTAGCGGAGGTTTCCCTGTGTATCTTCAGCTTCCTGGTTCCTGGGGCCTACTCTTTCCCTAATCTAGAGAGGCCGTGTCCTGGTTCCTGCGCTGAGACAGAGGATTCCCTAGCCCGCTCAGGACTCTTGCGCTGTAGCACTGGTGCACCCGTGCAGCAAAGCGGTGTGCTACTCTGGTCTGCTTACCATCTCCTGTGACCAGCACCATGGGCCATGGCCGTCGCTCGCGCAGAGCCCAACCCCGCGCTCCTAAGCTGAAGCGGGGTTCTCCTGACTACATGTTGCCGAACTCTTGCCTGAACAATGTTTATCCTGATGTCTCCTGTCCTGACCCTGGCTTCTACAACGACGACGCTGTCTTCTCCAATCCTGATCCTGCGACATATGACTACGAACTGCGCAATCCGGATCAGCCTGCGCGGTCTCAGGTCGGTGCTTTTACAACCCCACCTCAGCCTCGCGGTCCGGTCCTGGTTTGTGGCGAGCAGAACCCTGACACAGCATCAGAGCACACCCTATAGATACCGGATCTCTCATGGGGGGGAGGGACAGGTGCTACAATAGGATATGATTTTTACTGGTGATGCAGTAAATACTGGTATATAGTTATATACGTATGTAGCCATGGCTGGTTCTGGCTATACTTCTGCCCCCCTGTCTTGTAAGTCTTGGTAGCTGCAGGCTGTGGCAGGCTATCATTTTGAGTTTTCCCACCCCGAGGCAGCCTCCCTGAGTGAAAGGGGTGGAGGTGGAACTTGGTCTGTGTGCGGCCAATCCGGGTGCAGACCGTGTGCCCTCCCCCTCTGCACTAGGGAGGAAGCAGTTTCAAATGATAGTCAGTCCATGTCTCTCCCTCAAGGGAGCGAGATGTCCATACCTCCCTCCTACAAGGTACAGACTCTGTTGTTCTATATTTGTGTCATTAAAGCCTTCTATTTTTTATCCTGGGTGAAAGGAGTTTGTCTTACCAACCCTTGCTGCTGCTCCAGGATACCACCGCATTCATATGCTATTGCTTCGCTAGATTTTCCAAACCACCTGAATTTAATTATGCTTAGGGGCTGATTCTATATGAACAAAAGTGGTCAATCGGCTGTTTTTGGATGAATTGGCCATTAAATTCAGGGAATTTCTTCCCAAAATAGCCAGATTGGCCACTTCAGCCCATAGAAAATAAGCCCCTTAGTTAATATAAGATTGCACTGTGATAATTTTTGGGAGTTTCATGAACACCTGCTATTGACATAAATGGCAGTTAATGCAGGACCGATCCCTGATACCTCTTGTCGGAGATTAGTGAATCTTCTATTTTCCAATTAAGGGCAAGACCACATAGCTACAGTATCATTTATATCAAACACATCATTTAAGATGGTTGAATTAGTTCAATCTGTGTACTATATATATCCCTTCCAAACACGATGTGGAAAGACACCTGTTCTCAAAAAGCACACCTGGGAGATATACTAGTGGATATGCAACATATAGGATAATCTAAAGGTGTAACGGAGTGCTCACCACAAACAAGGTGTGACCGCAGGGCCAAGGTGGGGATTTTATATAACACCAACCTCCAACCTCGAGGGTGCGTCGGAGTGTAGATTGGTCGAGGTTGGAGAGGTCAGAATAGTCAAAGGTAGTTGCCGAGGGCTGGATTGGAGATGTGCGGATCGTTGCAGGTACTGTGCCATAGTCAGGATTGGAGAGGTGCAAATCGTCGAGGTACTTTGCTGAGGTCAGGGTTGGAGAGGTGCAGATCGTCGTGGTAAGCCAGGGTCAGGAGTATAGAAGAGCGGAGTCCAGAGAACAAGCAAGGTCAGACAAACAAGACAATGATAAGGGGTTTCCAACAGGATGGAAGGATTGCAGTGAACACTACACACATAGGAAGTGTTATGCTCAGCCAATTTGCCAGAGGGCTGGCTGAGTATATAAAGGAGGGTTGTCCAATGAAAGGAGGTTAGACTCACCAGTATATCTGGCTGTGTTTGGCTGGAGAGAATTCAGCAACAGGTGATACCTCTAAGGCAGGGGAGCGAAGGAGGTTCTGAGTGTGTCACGCATAGCGGGTGTGTGCTGCCTAGCGGTTATGTCACCGCTTAGGTGTAGCCTTGAGGTGGGACCAGTGGGGAAGGCATTAGTGCAGCTGATGGTCCGCGCTCCTAGACGGAAGGCTGGCAGTCGCCGGCACGAGAGACGTGCTGCAGGAGGCAGAGGAAGTGGGACACACAATCGCAGGTTGGGGTAAGCGGGGGGCGCGCCGAGTGCTCCGCGAATCATGGATCCTTACAAAAGGACTCATTCCCTTACACTTCCTAAAAGATTTCCAGAAGACATATCCTGCTGCCTCATGTTCCTATGCCGTTCTCTCTCTTCCGCTGGTGCATGACCGGAATGTGGGTCTGACTTCCGGGTGCAGAAACAGGCAGGCCCGACATGGGAAGATGAGGCAGCAGCTGGGGAAAGCTGAGGCCCGGCGGTGGCAGCAACCAGAGGCCCAGCAGCTGGGCCCAGCCTCTGGTTACCACCACTTGGCCCTGGCTCCTGGCTCTCTCAAGCTGCTGCCTCCTGCACTCAAAGCTAAGTGCACCTGAAATCAGATCCAGCTTCCTCTGTGCCCCAGTGAGAGAGAGAGAATGGCGTGGGAATGGGAGGCAGCAGCTGGGGCAAAATAGGAGTCAGGGCCTGGCTGTGTCAACCAGAGGCCTGGCAGCTGGATGCAGAAGTTGGCCTGGCCTCTGGCCGGGCCCAACATCTAGCTGAGCCTGGCTGGGCCCCCCTCAGCCACCGGGCCTGGGACACTTGTCAGCGGCCCTGACCATTTGTCTTGTGTTTGAGTATTGGATTAGACATACAAGATATATTGTTTCTACACATTTAATGCAGATTTTGTTCACACAATTAGTTTATTTTTCTTCAACTTCTTAGAGTTCAATCAATAATATATTAAAGCGAAATCCAATACTGTCATGCGCTCAGGCATACAGCTGAAGGAACTAACACCCTGAAGTGTCAGTAAACTGACAATAGGGGAACAGTAGTCGGAGGGCACAGGGGGACCACAATGGGGTCTGGCTTTTTTATTTAAATGTTGGGTTTTGAAGTCACCTCCCCTATTCCTAGACAAAGCGCTGTTATAGCGTGAAACGCGTAGAGGAGGAGGTGGTGATGTAGCCTGCTGTCTAGTGTGTGCCATTCATCATTAAAGCCTTTTTTGCATCATTGGAATCGTATGGATTATTGACTGACTGATTGCTGTGGCTCTGGTTTTCACCCCCACTCAACAATATATTAAAGAAATGTCAGCATAGTGGATGGATTGATCCCTTAAGAAGAGACTGGTTCAATATTACATCCTCCTATTTATAAGGCATTCAAAGTAATTTAGAACTATTAAATACAGTGTAAAGTATTACTAAGTCTACTAGGGGTCATTTTGTAATTACATACTGACTGCAGATTGTAAAAGGGACCTTTTATTTCTCTATTACCTATGGTATATTTAATTGTTTCACACCCTACACAAGATTTCCAAAAGACCTATTTTGACAAGTGATTACTAAGACAACTTGTGAGGAAGTGGGGTACCGTCAGGCCCAACAGAATCAGAACCCACAACCTTTGCTATTCAGGACAACCATTCTAGACGTGAGTTATACCTGCTACTGGTGAGCTCCACTTTCACAGTATAATTTTGAGTTATACTGCTAAAACCTGTAGCTAATCATACTTGTGGTGGATACTTAAACTGGCTTCCTTCCTATACTTTGCATATCCTATTAGCATATCTCCCAGGTTTCTCAGATGTGCTCCTTTTTGTGCACAAGGCAAATTGAATTGACAACGGAGAAGTGGAAGTGGTCTGCTTTTAAAGGAACAACAGTATACTCTTAAGAGACAGTAGTGCACTGAAATTAGGTTGTATGCTTTTAAAGGAGGCCAGGGGGAGGGGGCTTTATGAGGGAACAGATAGAGAGAACTCATACAGTAAATATGCTGCAACAGTGGAGCTATCCAGCAGCTGTTTTAGCTCACTGTTTGTGAGTTCTGAGCCCGTTGAGCCTGACAGATGCCTTGGTACCTGACTTATCAGGATAGATCATGTGGAAATCTTTCAAGGGGTGTAGGGTGTGAGCATATCTCCCAGGTGTGCTCATTTTTGAGCACAGGTGTCTCTTCACATGTTGTTTGGGGGCTATAAATATATAGTACAACCCCGTTATAGAGCGATCCGCTATAACGCGGATCGCTTATAATGCGGTTTGCACACACTCACTGCACACTGCATACATTCACAGCCCACTGCATACACTCAGCACACTGCACACACTCACAGCACACTGCATACATTCACAGCACACTGCATACATTCACAGCACACTGCACACACTCACAGCTCACTGCACACACACAGCACACTGCACACACTGACACACACACACACACAGTCTCACACAGTCAAATACACACACACACACACAGAGACACACTGTCTCTTTATGGGAGCTTGCTCTCGCAAGATGGAAGCAGAAGCAGGAAGCAGAGACAGGGAGAAGAGCTGCCAGATGCCGGGTAAGTGCCCCACTGGGTCTGGGAACGCTGGGAGAGTTCTCAGCTTTCCCCCTCCGGCGGACGCGGTACGACCACAAAAAAAAATTAAAAAACATTTTTTGGCGGCCATTTTTTTTCAGCAACTCCGTTTATAACGCGATGGTTGCGGGTGGCCCCCGAGGACCGTACTATAATGGGGTTAAGCTGTACTTGGTACTTTCTCCTGCCTTCTAGCACAACCCATATTTCAGGGTCTGAAATTTGTTTGCAGGTTTTCAGTGGTAGAAAAAAAAAGTATTTGAATTTCAGCAAAAATTTCACCTATCTCTAAAAAATGTATGTAATTATAAGCTATTTATCATTACAAGTTGATCAAAGCTATGAATATTAACAATGTGATTAGAAAAAGTAGTCTAAATATTGTTGGTCGGAACACAGCCCATTCTAACATACAGATACAGTAGACATAATTGCTATCGTTAATGGGATGTATTATCACTATTGCAATATTTATCGCAAGAAATACCATGACTACATTGAAAACAATGGTAATGTGTGCATTATCGCTTTAATACATTTGAGTTAACCAGCGTTAATTTGGGTAAAAACATCTGCCACATCTGTATCTGATTGTTTTGGAATTTGGATAATTTATGTCCAGATCCACAAAAAGGTGCTAAGCTTTAGCGTGATTTTACTCAGATCCATTAACTTGTGTATTTGGGCTTTAGTGTGTATCTCAATAAGAGGGAAATATGGTTGCATGTGAAGATTATTTGAACTTAAAATAAACTATTGAAACACGCAGAATTTGACATATATTTCTGATGCAATTACAATTTCAGCAACAATTACAAATACAACCATGGGGCCTATGCAGAGAGCAGCGAATTTTCGAAATTCGCCATTTTTTGGAGAAAATCGCACAGAAAACAGCAGAAAATGGCGAGTTCCGAAAAACGCGCCAATTTTTCTTTTCTATTTGTAAAACTCGCCTCGCGGCTGGCGAGAACCTCAATCTCGCCAGTTTTAAAAATATCCTAATGCAGAGAGCCGCGAACGGCATCTAGCGGCTGTTCGCGCCAATAAAATGGCGCGATTGTCTCCTTTTTGCCTCGCCAGAAAAAATTGGCAAGAAGCTGCCGCTCGCGGCCATTGCAATGGGAAAAAAAAGGCGCGAATTTGTTTTTACACGTTTCTGAAGCGCGCATCTCGCCAATTTAAACTCGCCACACGCATCCATATTAAACATAGCAGAATTCGCACTTTTCTGCATATGGAGAATAAAACTCTCCAAAAAAGGTACTTTTTACTAAATTCGCCATTTTAAAAATTCGCTGCTCTCTGCATAGGCCCCAATATTTTATGAAATCTCACTCAAAATGATATATGGCAAACAGCAAATCATGAATGGTTGACATTTTAATGCAGCAATGCCTCTCAGAAGCCTAAATTAATTTAACTCAGTTAAAAGTCATCCTTTTCCTAATATCCAGCTTCTGTGGTAGTTTGTTGCTTCTAGGACCACGCTGAGCTTTAGGGAAAGCTGCGGAAACGTAATATTAATAAAGGTTATGGGGCCTATGCAGAGAGCAGCGCTATTTCGAAATTCGCCATTTTTTGGAGAAAATCGCGCAGAAAACAGCAGAAAATGGCGAGTTCCGAAAAACGCGCCAATTTTTCTTTTCTATTTGTAAAACTCGCCTCGCGGCTGGCGAGAACCTCAATCTCGCCAGTTTTAAAAATATCCTAATGCAGAGAGCCGCGAACGGCATCTAGCGGCTGTTCGCGCCAATAAAATGGCGCGATTGTCTCCTTTTTGCCTCGCCAGAAAAAATTGGCAAGAAGCTGCCGCTCGCGGCCATTGCAATGGGAAAAAAAAGGCGCGAATTTGTTTTTACACGTTTCTGAAGCGCGCATCTCGCCAATTTAAACTCGCCACACGCATCCATGTTAAACATAGCAGAATTCGCACTTTTCTGCATATGGAGAATAAAACTCTCCAAAAAAGCTACTTTTTACTAAATTCGCCATTTTTAAAATTCGCTGCTCTCTGCATAGGCCCCTATATCTCTTAAACGAGCATCAGATTTTAAAACAGAAAAAAAGAATAGATCTCATAAAGTTATGCAAAAAAAAGTGCGTTCACCCCGAATTGCTGCTTGAAAAATCAGGAGTATGTGAAATGAGGGCCCCTGTGGCTGAAACAATGGTATTTTAATGAGCAGATCTGAATTCAAGGTCCTTGCAAAAGTCACATATACCCCTACAGTGAAGGGAATTAAATTAGATTGAGATCCTAGTGAAATTCCTAGTGGCACAGACAGAGGAAAAAATTGTCAGAAATTATCTTATTGACCAGTGATTCAGACTGAGTAAATTCTACACTTTTCTTCCATTGCCATTTGCTCACTGTTAGGTAAAGTACTACTAAAACGACTGTGGTGCAGTGCTAAAATGCAGGTGTACACATTCTATTTAAACAAAGTGCTAAGCTCTTCAGAGATTGTATGCAGGTATATGGTATATTTAGATTTTAAAAACAGGAAGTTGGAGATACAAAAAAAGTATCTTCTCCATCTAACTTGTAATCCACGTACTGAAGTAACTTTGCAGTTTCCATGTCATAGTGCCCCCATTGTCCTAATCACAGTAACTACCACAGAAGTCTGTCACTTTTGCGCTAAAATAGACCGTTCCCAAAATAGGGCATTGTCGTTATTTTTCTTCAGTTTAATAAGTCCTTAAAGCTAATGAAATGACATCTGTTAGAAAAATTATCATTGTAGCACTGAGGTGTGTTAAACAATACACTGCATATGCACACTGGGAAAATGTCTAATTAGTGAGACATTACTCATTTGTGTTACCTCGCATCACACCAATGAGCATCCTGCAATTTCAAATAAATACACATTACAAACTGATTAACTCAGCTACATCAGCTAAACGTGTCAACTTTTGAGATGGCTGAGCAAGCTTCAACCTCTTCTACTGGAACTGCCCCAGTGTCTGATTCACAGAAGAAGAGCTGGAGATCCTCATCAATGGAGTGGTTGACAACCACTCCAAACTCTTAGGGTCTTTATGCTTTAGGGGGACCACCTGCTATACTGCATCTGACCCCAATCAAGAAGTTCCTGAACTCAGTAATTGCCACCTCACAGGTGGTGGGTCATCTTTGACTGGTGAACACAGAATATCTGGAGAGACCTGGTAAGTGAAAATACAGTACATATATTATACACTATATATAATCTCATGTATACATGTCAATTTATACACAACCTTGAAGATCAGAATGAATATAACTGTCTTATTTGCAGTGCAATCACACATACTGTACTGTACAAGTGACGACTACTTAGCTAAATAACGTATGTGACATGCTTACATGTGTGCCCTCATAAGATTACAAAACATTATAGGCCAAAGATTGCACATTGCAGTAAGGAGCAATCAGTATAAAGTGATCCTATGCCAATTTGAGAACCATATAACTGCTCACTAATCACAAGAACACTAGTTTAATCAACATTTAAAGAGTTTCAGTATCTCAAATAGTTCCCCTTAAAACCTACAGTAATTACTCATCTTATAAAAGGTATATAAACACCCACGGTACCCTCAATTTTCTCCTAAGAATCACCATCATCATTGCTTATAGTCTTACGATTCACTGAAGAATCTTGTTGGTCTGCCTTCTGCTAATGATCCCCTCACTGCTTTAGCTATTTACCTGTGTCCTATCTAAATTCATTCCAGACTTCTGATGTTTGCCATTGCAATCATGTAAGAAATAGTCACTTTTAAAGTACTTAACATAATTGTGCATAGGTCAAACTTGAAAATGAGAGGTACATCTAAATTGCTCCACGAAAAGGTGATAAACGGTAGCATTCCTCAGCTCTTATTACTGTGTATGGGAGTAAAGGCCTCCTAAAGTTTAGCAACAGTTTGTGGATCAAGGCCTCTGTTTTAAGAACATTTTAGCAGGACAAAAAAAAAGGTTGAAACATGCCTGTTTTAGCCAAGCCATATCTATCCAAATATGCTTATATGTTCCCACCTTCTGTATGACTGTGTTTTATTATATTATGCAATTTGTTTTCAGGACCATCAAACAAACAGCTCTTGCCAGAGGTTGCAGAGCCCCAGCAGGAAGACCAGGTGAGGAGACAGTCACCCTATTCCTCACAGAGATTCCTCAAGAAAGGTATGCTGTGCCTTCTCCAGCTACCACTGCTACTGCTGCTGCTCTTCCCACAGCCCCAGTACCCGCTGCTGCCCTTCCAGTTTGGTACCCCTGTCAGAGAGCACCCTTATGGGTCATCAGCAGGGCCGCATGTTCCACAGTGCCATAGCCCAGCTCGGCAGAATTGAGGTGTCCCGTTGCAGGGAGCCAGAATCAGCACCCAGGCCATGCAACAGCACAAATGCCATGCTCAATGGCATGGTGCAAATGGTGGCAGTCCTCAAGAGAATAACGTGGGCTATGCAACAGGGGATGGAGGGAATCAGAGCACCCTCCATGCTCATTACACCCAGTGCCTCCAGCGGGTCCCTGACAACATCAGGGGTTTCTATTTTGTGCCTCTTTCACCTCCTTCATCCATTTTTTCCCACACCACTGACACTACCCATGCCAAGATTGAGGCGTAGCAGCTCTAACACCAGGGGCGTAGCCAGCCTGGCAGATAGCAAGCAAACAGGAGGAGATCATGTTGTATGTAGTTTATTGTTTAGTTGTTGTTGTTATATTTTTCTGTCTTCAGTTTCCACATACTGTACAGTGAATTAACGGTGTGTGAGTAAAATATATTTTCCCAACTTGGTCATTCTTGTTCGAATATGAAGTCACATTATTGAACACTCGTACTTAATAGTAAAAGCCAGACCCCAAAAAAAATATATCAAACACTCCCTTTAATCCTTACAACCCATGGCATAGTTTAATCCATGAAGAGAACACAATATCAGATGTGTTTCTATCATTAATATGTTCCATAATATATTTCTTTGTATGACACTGTAACAGTGACTTTGTCAAGGGGAGACTCCTGGAGCAGGTAGGACCTTGGTGGCCAGAACAGCAGGGAGCAGGCGCGGATAGTTGGGGTCATAAGTAAGGTTCGTGGAAGGCAGCAAACAGGACCATTGTGGTCACGGGCAGGGTCAGCAACAGGAAGGAAGGAGCAGGGCTGGGGAGCAGGAACTGAGACTAGGGAGCAGGGACAGGATTGGGACTTGCTAGCAGGAAACAGACAGGGATAATCCAGTTCAATAACAAGGGCCTTTAATATGAACAGGACTCAAAACAGGAACATAAACATATCAGGGCAGAAAGCGTCTGGGCACACAAAACAAAGGAAAGGGAGGAACAGGAAACTATAAGGACAGAGGGCAGGAGGAATAAGAAGACATACAGAGGAACCCCAGAGAAGACCGAAAACAGCAGCAAACCCGGTGGATAGAGAAAGGAACTGTGGTTGGGAGCATGATGTCTAGGAAGACTCTGACACTACTCTCCCCTCTCAGGAGCATTCTCCAGATGATCCTTCAGGTGACCCACCTCTGGTTGTTTGATGGGAAAAGAACTTGTCCCCACAGTGACGGCAAAGGGACCAGCAATCGGTCCATCAGGCTCTTCATAACAATCCGTGAGTGCATTGAGTTAACTTTCCTTGATCTCCTTTTGTGACAAGCTTTGGAAACTCTTTCTCCAACTTCATCTTTTAAGACTCCAATTTAGCACTAAATGACTGTTCCTTGTCATCCTTGCCAGCTTGCTTTTGAATTCTGTCTGATGTCTGGAATCCGTTTCCACTGTCCTAGTCTCGTGCTGTTTCGTGGTATCATTTAAAAAGCATTTAAGACCAGCTATTTGAGTTTTCAGCTCTTGTAGCTGTCTTTCTGCACTTCTTTTCCCACTCAATGCAGTTGCCAGTTCAGCATCTTTGGAGTTGAGTCCTGAGTCCATATCTCCCAGCTGACTCTGAGCAAGGATTAAATCTGTTTCCTTTTCTTTATTCTAACCTGCAGCTGCCGGTACTTGTCATGGATCTTGTCCAGCTCCAGCTTCAGCCGGACCTTCCCACGGGCTGTGTGGTCCAGCAATTTGCAGGCATTGGCCATTTTGACCTCATAGCGCAGTGTCAGGCCGGCCACTTGACAGACGGACACCTCCTCATTCTCTTCCTTTTTGGCGAGCTGTATCTTGAGCTCAGCGATCGGCACCTGCAGCGCTGTGAGTTGCTGGGAGGTGTGTTCAGCTGCCAGCTTTAGCTCTGCCACTTCTAGGCTTTGCTACAAGTTCCACTCCTCAGCGAGAGACCCATGTTTTTTGAGTGGATCCTGCTATTCTCCTCTCAGGTCCTTCATCTCTTCATTGTGCTCGCTCTGAGCTTGCTTCCACACCTCTTCATTACATTTTGAAGCTCTGCCAATTCCTTCGCTAGGGTCCCAGCAGCTTGCCTTTTCCAGGTTTCTTTCTCCTGAGTGTACTGACCGTTGGGGATGGAGTAGTGTCTACAGTAGAGGCAAAGTTTATTCTAACATTTGCCGTAAACTAGCCGGGTTACATTCTGGGTATGTGCTGGGTATGTTCTGGGCTAGTTTGAGGCACGTTTAAGGCATTTCTATATTGACTAACGACCCATAGGATTAACACAGCAGGGATCCCTGGCAGTCCAATTCAGTTTGAATGGGACTGCCAGGGACCCCCGCTGTTAATCTGATAGGCCATTAATCAATGCAGAAATGCTGGGGCTAGTTTAAGGAAAGTTTAAGGCATGTATTCAGAATGTACCTGGGTGTTTCCTGGTTTTTTTGGGGAATTGCCACTGGTTTTTGTTCGAATAAGAGTTACCTCTACTGTATGTTCCTCTAGCTTTTACTTCAGTTTCTGGACCACCTCGTGCTACCTCTCATACAGAGTTACCTGGCCTCTAAGCTCCTCCTCCAGCGAGGCACTGGTTATATTCAATGTGGCCTTCAGCTCCTCATGCTGCTCTCTGTGGACACACTGGGTACTCAAATGCTCTTGTAGAATTTTTACTTTAACAGTCTGGATATTTTCTTCCGGCAGAACTCGCTGCTTCTCCTCAGTGTTTTTCCTTGGCATCCTGCAGACTCGCACTGCTCCAGGGTGACATGTTCTTCTTTCAGCACTCTCTCTGCATTCTGCAGTACTACCTGTACATCTTACTTTTTCTGGGTCAATTGTTTCTTCTCTTCTTCTAATTCATGGAGTATTTTATCTCCTTCACTGACTCGGACATAGAGATTCTTGCACTCAGGGTTACAGATTCAAAACCACCATTTAACCCTTCGAAGATCTCTCTCATTGAACACAGTTCTATGTTGAAGTGGCAACTCCTGTCCTTAGAGGCTTCCAGCTCTGTACTAAGCCTGTGAACTTCATTCTGAGAGGTTTCAGCGCTGAGCCAACTTGATCCATGAAACTCTGGTCCTGGGCAGAATCAGTGTATGCCTTCTCCAGCTTACTTGACAAGATCCCCCTGTTACTCTCCAACTGATCCTTTTCTTTCTCCTGAAGTACACACAGAAATTGCTGAGGACAGACACTTTTGTGCAGCCTTGGCCTCTTGCTCTTTATCATGTCATCTATAGAGGCAATCAATCTCATTCCATGCAGATTGAAGTGCCTGCGTTAAGGCATATTTACCTTGGTTAAAGGCATCCTCATTCTTTTCCACTATAATTGAACAGCCACTCTTTTTTTTCTTTCTCTTTGCCTTGGGAAACTCTGAAAACAGCCTTGAGCAATAAATGTGAACAGAGTACCACTGATTCTTCAAAGTGGGAGCCATAGCTTCAGACATGGGGAAACCAAACTTCACAAGAAACCGTAAAGAGGAAATTTGTCTTTAAGCAGAAGCTTTGGAGTGAACAACAGAAATATTAGCCACAACAGGGAGACAAAAGATAGGAGATTTTACATCTTAGCATCAGTCACAGAAATATCATAAATTGCAGGAAAAACTATTGGCAGAAACTTGCAGTTACATCTGAAACTTTTAGAATCAGGCATAGGAATATCACAGATTGCGAGAAACTAGAGACAGAGGAACTTGCAGTAACATCTGAAACTTTTAGAATCAAGCATAGGAATATCACAGATTGCGAGAAACTAAAGACATTGAAACTTGCAGTTACATCTGGAACCTTAGAACCAAGCATAGGAAGATCACAGATTACAGAGAAATCATGGCATATAGCAACAAACAATGGGAGTACTCTTCTTTTTGAAATGGGAACCCTAAGAACCAGCAGTGGAATACCCAAGCAAAGAAATCCAAAGCAAATCTGTTTTTAGAAATGCAAGTCTGGAAATCTGCAGTGGCCCACCCAGAAATGCAGAGAGTGACAAGCCTTGTCCAGAGAATGAAAGTCTGAGAGTCTGAAATTGCGATAACAGATACTGCAGGGAAGGCTTTTTTTTTTTTAAAGTGAATTCTTCTCAGGGAAAAAATGGCACAAAAAAACCTGCAGAACCCTTTGAAACAACAAATACCTTCAAGATCCCAACTGGGATTTCCAAAAACCAAAACAAAATTGGATGGGGTCTGCTGAAGCAGGAAGGCAGATAATCTTTTCTGGTGAGGTCCAGAGATGGCCTTTGTTTTCTGTCAAGGGCAGACTCCTGGAGCGGGTAGGACCTCGGTGGCTGGAACAGCAGCAGCAGGCACAGATAGGTCACAAGCAGGGTTCGGTGGCAGGCAGCAAACCTCATTGTGGTCATGGGCAGGGTCAGCAATAGGAACGCAGGAGCAGGGCAGGGGAGCAGGAACTGAGATTAAGGAGTAGGGACTTAGACTAGGGAGCAGGAACAGGACTGGGACTTGCTAGCAGGAAATGGTCTAGGTCAATCTAGTTCAATAGCAAGGGCCGTTAACAGGACTCAAAACAGGAACATAAACCGCTCAGGGCAGAGGGAGTCTGGACACACAAAACAAAGGTAAGGGAGGAACAGGAAACTATAAGGGCAGAGGACAGGAGCAACAAAGAGACAGAAAGACAGAGGAACCCCAGAGCAGACTGAAAACAACAGAACACCCAGTGGACAGAGAAAGGAACTGTGGCTGGGAGCAGGATATCTAGGAAGACTGATAGACTTATCCCTGTTTAAATAATTCTGCCTCTAAAGGTCTCTGAAATACAGCAGTGTTGGTTAATTGCAGGTAGTTAATTTACCAGCTCAACCTGCGTAATAAGAGGAGGGTAAAAAAAAACCCTGCTGGGGATAGACCCAGAGAAATCTTAGCACAGTCACAACTGTGCTGACAGAGGAGAAAGCCTTGAGCACACAGAAAGTCTGTGTGCTAACAGCAAGACACCCAGATATAGAGGACCGAGGGACCTGCCAGAGGCTAGGCCCTCAATGGAGCAGCAGGACTGAAACTTGCCAGACCAACATAATAATAATAATAATAATAATCATAACATGTTCTTGTATAGCGCTACTTGTTTTACATAGCGCTTTACAGAGACATTTTGCAGGCACAGGTCCCTGCTCCGTGGAGCTTACAATCTATGTTTTTGGTGCCTGAGGCACAGGGAGATAAGGTGACTTGCCCAAGGTCACAAGGAGCCGACACCAGGAATAGTATCAGGATCCCCTGCTTCAGTGACAGTCTTTACTCACTGAGCTACTCTTTCTCCCTGATAGTATGTTATGTGTTTTGGACTGGGAATTGGCCTTTCCAGCCAGTCATATAGTTAGGGTCTGTACTGTTTATTAAGTCTCCAAATTGGAGTGGGCTTTCTTTTTATGCTTTGTGTTTTGCCTTAAAGGGACAGTGTGCGAAATATTGTTTGTGGAGAAATAAACCACTCAACATTTTGGTTCACCCTAAAATGTATTTGTGGTCTCTTAACTGACCTCGTCTAGAGGTCGCACAGTCACAGACAAATAATGAAAATAGTTAAGTCCTACACTCAGTACAATCTTGTGGGTAGCACTTAAGACTGGACCTTTTCCCCTTTAGGCTATTTACTGAAATGAAGCTATGATAATCCTGGTCTGGATGTTAGTAACGGCAGGTTTAATTATTATGAGATAACATGAAATGAGGTCTGAGAATCTGCATTGTTAGGTATACGCCTCATTACTATATGATTTGCATAGGAGTAAGACAGATATCCATTAAAAGTTTGCGATACGCTATTTTCAGGTTAACGCGAGAACATCATAAATCTAAGGACCTTTGCGGATATCTGTTATGAATTAGCGTCCTGGAAACCCAATTTAACAGATCAATAAATATTTAATGGACGACTTTAGATCTACCCGAGGGGTCTCGATTGTGAGCAACCGGTAGCTTTCTGGCTGCCACTAAGTTGCTTGTAGTGCCGCCAGGGATTTGGGGGCTGTGGGGGGCCAAGACAGCCCTAGAAATTCTGTGTCCGGCTGCTGGGTCCAAGCTGCTGCGAGCCTCTTCTACTTTTCCCCGGTAGTGCCTCTCTCTCCTGCTGTCCCTGGAGAGTATTGTGGGGTTTGTTGGGGTACTGTATGTGTGGGCAGTGTGTGTGTGGGCAGTGTGTGTGTGTGTGTGTGGTGTGTGTGTGTGTGTGTGTGCGTGTGCGTGTGCGTGTGTGTGTGTGTGTGTGTGTGTGTGTGTGTGTGTGTGTGAAATGTATTGTATTATGTGTCTATGTGTGGCAGATTTTGTGGCTGTAGTGTGTGTATTGTGTGGTGTGTGGTGTGTGTGTGTGTGTGTGTGTGTGTGTGTGTGTGTGTGTGTGTGTGTGTGTGTGTGTGTGTGTGTGTGTGTGTGTGTGTGTGTGTGTGTGTGTGTGTGTGTGTGTGTGTGTGTTGGGCGGGATTTCAATATATTTTAGTAACTCAGGATAATTTTAATTGTTCAGAAGTAGCTCTCATTACAGAAAATATAAATGAAGATATACAGTATATTCATACATAAAAAATTGGGGACCCGTGATATTCCCCATAGAAAGAAAATAAGTATGTATTTCATACATTAGTTCTTGGTTTGTCTTTCCACTAATAACACTTTAGTGTTAGTCAGTCGCATATGAAGTAACGATACCTATCTCCTGCACCGATGTATGCACATTTACAGTAGAATATACTGTCAGAACATCTAAAAATAGTGCAATTATACCCTTGTACTTTATTGTTAAAATGTTGTTGATGTACTGAAGGCTGTGCATGGCTACTCCTTGAGCAGGATGATATGTTTTGAAGTTACTGTATCACCCAAGTAAAAGAAGCAAGTAAAAATTGTTTAGTTCCAAAATTATTCCAGGTGCCTAGTTGCAATTCAGAGTTCCACGATACCATAGTGAATATGTTATTTTGTTTTTACTCTAACACAAACAAAGCAGGAACCCATACAAAATACAATGGCCGGGTGTTATCAAAGTGTGATCCATGCTATATCGGCTGATTTGGCGATACATGCTATTGACTTGAATGGCAGATATTGCTGATTTGGCCACGGTAGCGTGGATCGCTATTTGATGACTCTCAGCCAATGAAAGCTAAGTTTGTGCTATTATATAGCCTTGTTTCTTATGCATAGCCTTTTTTTCTCTTTAAAACGTATTACAGGTGCCGTAGTTATTGATATTTAAAGATACAATCATAATATTGCACACCAAATAAAAAGAAGAGGAACGAGTCTCAATAAATAAAGAAATAAACGTAAAATGTGATTTCCACCATTGCATTGCTCTTAGACATCAACAAAATAATATTTATTATGTGCACTAAGTAAAATTTGTGTATGTATTTTTTATTGTTTCTGCCATGAATAGTGCCTTTAAAACATAACCAACATGTGTAATTAAATGTTATAAACTTGTTTTTCTCAATGTCACTGGTCTCTTGGTTATTTTACTTTTTTGCATGTAATGAGTACAGACTAATATTACTAGTATGATTAGGAGCATTAGCAGATTGACAAGATACATTTTTATAGTGAAGGTAAGAAGAAGCTTTCAAAAGGGTATGTTGATTGCATGCCAACTCCTATTATGTTTGCCATTTGTCATTAATGTCACGCACTGACACTGTAAAATACAATGATTTAAACATTAAAGGTCAATTTTTTGGATGAACACGCTGGTCCCTGGTTGTACAAAGACAATGTGAACATAAAATATACAGCATATACCTTTTGAAAAACAAATGTTTCTGCATTTTGTAGGTAATACGGTATGTTCTTATTATGCTATAAAGTGCTGGTTTATTGGTTCTTTCTGGCAGATTTATCCCATCATGCAGCAGTCTTAGGAGAGTATGTAATAAGAATTGTATTAATTTGGTTTATTACAGCAATTGTGAATAAGCATCACTCAGCATCAGTGCATCAAAGTGCTTTGTACTGATTATTCTTCACCGAACCTGTAAGCTCAGCTTGGGGAGGTGGTTGTAGGCTGTATTAAAAAGTTCAAGGATGAGTTACACTGTACTTGAAGCATTTATTTGAACAGTACATATGAATTCCATGTTTTTTGCCTTTACTGTAGTTCTCTATAAAATTAGTAACTATATATAACCGTGTGGTAATAAGCTAATTTGCATGCAGGTGTTTAGCGATAACAGAGGAGATCTGTGCTAGATATGTTCACAATTTCCTCCAATAACACCAAAGACAAGCACATGCAAATGGAAATCTTTCCTACCATTTTGTAATGGAACAACCTTTACAGAATCCTATTGCTGAAAAGGGATTTAGACCCTGCAATGACGGGCTATGAATATATTGTAAATTATTGCCATAGGTGCCCTTGCTGCTCCAAAGGGGTTTACTGATAAAACAACCCCCACCAAATAAAATAACATAGTAAGTCCCTGCCTAGCTGGGTCCCTTCCAATGGGCTAATACAGTCCCTACTCTAGAATCTCTATCACTAATTTTAGCTTCCAAATGCAACCTGTAATGCTAGGAAGCAATTGGACCTAAAATCTACATGAAGTTTACAACAAAAAAAAAGGAAGAATAGAAAAATCTTCAGCCACATAATATGTACTAATCCACAACATCTTCACCTCTTAAGAGCCTATAAAAAGGCAAAATAATAACAATAGAAAACCCACACATTTTCAGCATATAATTAAGACTAATCCAAGGGCCCAATGTCCCTTTTCAATATTTGTCCATTGATTGAGCCATCCTCATTGTTGATGGCAGAAATTGATCCTCTATTGCTTGCCAATTAGCAATCTGTGTTCATTCAAGCTGTAGCTCCCTCATGTCCCAGTTTTAAATGGTTGTGATTGTGTGGGGTTTTTATAGTGGGGCCCACCTTGTTGCATTTAAAATGGGCAGCAACATGTGTGATGCAAGGGCGTGTGTCCCTTATATCCCCTGATATTGCCAATTTTGAGAAATACATGTAATTACACCTGAGATACATGGGAAGTAAGCCAATTTGAATATGCAAACAAATGCAAATTAGCCTTATTCCCCAGGTATCTCTCTCTACTCTGCAGGAAAAAAAAAAGAAATATTCCTGGAGGGAAGTGACGCTGGTGCATTAACTTTGCAATATAACTGAACATGTTCACAAAAACAAGTGCACATTTTGCTTGGTGCATGAACTTGGGCAAACATTTCACCCATCCCTAATATTGACATTTAATTAATCTAACCCCAGTAATAATTTTACATAAAATGTGTGGAACTTGGTAACCCAAAAACTGATCCTACATTTTACATGGAAGCTATTGGACAGGATAGTAGTAACACGGGGAAGTTCTGCATAGCGTTTATAGCTTTAGATGTATGTTTGACCGTCTGTGACTTGTATGTCATGTGAGGTTAGCCAAGTAGACTGACTACTGTATAATAGCTTAACATGCATTAAAAAAATTCTTACTGCTAGTAGGCTTTTGAACTACAAACAAAAAACAAAGAAAAGAGAGGCACAATAATTGTTCACAGGACAGTAAAAGTAACATTGTAATTTATTGATGATTAAACCTTCCTGAGGACGGAAATTACATTGATAAATTGTTTAATATTTTTTGGTGGTGGAACTTCTCCTTTAAGTAAATTTTGTTCAGTCAAATATATGCAGTAATATAAAAAAAACACTGTTTTAGTTGTTGTGAAACAGATATGTATGCGTAAGATTAAAATCAGTGTATAATAATGCAGTTTGACCATTTGCAGATTTGGGATTTTTTTAACCAAAATTATTGCATTCTGAAACTCACATATTTCAATTAAATCCATCTGTAACCATTAGGTAGTTAAATGCATAACTTTGTGTATTTTTTGAGTTACGTACATGTAACTGTGAAGGATATAATATGTCTACTGAAGGAACCACTCGACCTCCATTTTGTATCCCCTCTGTTGTGTTTCTTATGTACTAAACACTGTTTTCTATTTTTTGGGTGACTGGGAAATTCCATTTGTGCGGGTTTCTACTGACCCTCGCCCACGTCTTGGGGGAGCTAGCGATTTCCCGTGGATCGGCCGACTTCGGAGGAGGCGAAACCTGGGAGAGTGGAGAGGACACGTCATTTCTGTGAAACTTGAATCAGCCAACAATAACACCACCCCAGCCGCACCTTTTGTATACTAACCCTGTACTAATTGAATAAGTTTTAGCACATAATGGATATGTCTGTAAATGATTGTCTAAGTGCTAGCCTTTGTTGTTATAAAAGAGAATAATACAGAGACTCACGACGGCAGTCCTGACTACTAGTCTGAGGAAACTGATATGTGACTCTGTGTCATTATTGGGATCCGGGGTGCGCACCCAGACTATACTAATTCGGAGCCCACATCTGAGCAGTAGAAACCCTCGGTTGAGAAGGGAACCTCATCATAACTACTCTTTATTGTAGGCTGAAGGAGCGGCTCAGTGAGTAAAGACATTGAAGCAGGGGACCCAGGTTCGTTTCCCAGTGTCGGCTCCTTTTGACCTAGGGCAAGTAACTTTATCTCCCTCGAAAAAAAGACGGTGCAAAACAGTGCTTATAAATAATAATAATAATAATAATAATAGTATAAAATGTGTACTTAAAATACAAAACTGGCAGCCTGGCAAATACTGACAGTACAGTCAGACAGTGAAATATAGAAAAAAAGAAGAATTACCGGCGCCTAAAAAATCCATTGAATAAATGTCAATCAAATAAAATCCAAACCATGTGGTGAAAAAGTCCCAAAACTGTCCTTGAATGGGCAGGTAGTGAAGGGGTCAATGAACAGCTCACACCATACAGCAGTGCAATATGTGAAAAAAGAAAAAAGAAACAAATTATGGTGCAATACGCCAATGATGTTGACATAAAAGCATGAAAGACTAACAACACACAACAAACATGACACACAAATACAACAGACACTAGCAAGGCTATATCATAACACAAAGCTATTTATTAACAACAATTGATATTAGGTTCCGGAGGGTACAGTGATTAGCAGTGAAGTCCAGAGGGGTAAAAGTGAAACCCTACTTACAGGACAATAGATGTAAACAGGCAGTAAAGATGGAAATCACGCCGATGCTCCTTGAAGATGATAACCGGAGCTCCTTCCAAGTGTTCCCTCGTGTTGGGGGTAGATAGTGAGTCGCACGAATTGCGGAACTTCCGGGCGGATGTGACGTCACACGCCGTGAGGCTTCCAATATCGATGCTCCTCTCTCTTTCTTCTTCCCTTACGGCCTGCACAGCTGCTATACAAAGTCCTCCACAACCGAAAGGCAGCTCTAAAACACAGGATAAACTCCCAACGCGTTTCATGCGCATGCGCGCACTTCTTCAGGGGTTGTGACTAGCCCTGACACTCAACAGTATATATACACTGTATCCGTGATTCTAATTGGCTAATTGCATGGGTTGAATTAATTTAACCCAGCAATTGCCATGGTCAGGGTTGCACAACAACAAGCCTTACTAAACATACAATACAACAAGACAATAAGCATAAAACATTAAAACATTAAAAATTAGATTAAAACAATAAATAAACAATGAGGCTTACAGAAATTGAGCTCAGTATATCATATCATTAAAAGGCCTTTAGTTCAAAGTCTATATTCAGCCCTCTTGGAGAAAGTGTTTTTAATTCATAAATCCAGTATGCTTCACGCATACTGGCCTGTTTTAATCTACTCCCACCTCTCGAATTGGCCTGAACCACCTCAATAGCCTGACAGCGTAAACCTTTAGGATTTTTATTGTGACACAAAAGAAAATGATGAGAAACACTATGTGTGACCAGTCCTTTTTTGATGTTATAGATGTGCTCATAAATGCGCCTCTGGAAGGTTCTCCTGGCTATGCCAATATACTGCAAGCCACAAGGGCATTGAAGCAAGTATATTACAGAAATTGAATGGCAATTTATAAATGTCTTAATGGGATAGCTTCTAGAGGTTACATTTGATGTAAAATGTTTAGCGTTCGCACTATAAGAACAAGCCACACATTTTGCACAAGTAAAAAATCCTTTTGAACCCCCTGTCTGTTTCTGTTTTTGTTGCTTAACCGGACAACTCGGGGCTAATTTAGATTTTTAATTATTAGCCTTTGAGAATATAATTTGTGTTTTTTTTGGGAGAATGTCCACCAGTATATCATCTTTTAACAGGATGGGCCAATACTTGTTTATAATCTGTTTTATTTTAGGTGCCATCTCATTGAATTGAGTAATAAAAGCAACTTGATTATTACACCTTTCTGTTGTGTCTTTTTTCTTATTGTTATATTTGAGTAAAGTATCTCTTTGTATATTGTTAACTAGTTCGAATGCCTCATCTAAGAGACTCTCCGAATACTTTCTCTCAATAAATTTATTTTTTAGGTTTTTTGCCTGTATTTTAAAAGTCTCATCTTCGGAGCAGTTGCGTTTAAGACGCACCAACTGACCCTTAGGGATATTTCTTAGCCACTGTGGGCTATGCTGGCTATCTGCACGTACATAGTTATTAGCTTGTACTGGCTTGAAGAAAGTCCTAATGTGAAGTGTATTTTGACTAATATAGATGTGCAAATCCAAAAAATCAATGTGCTCAGTGCTATTATTACAAGTGAATTTGAGGTTGTGATGGTTACAATTTAAATAAGTGCAGAAGTCATCCAGTGAGGCTTGACTACCTGACCAAACAAAAAACACATCATCAATGTAGCGCCGCCAGAGCACCAGGCCTGCTCCTACAGGACAGTTGTTCCAAATAAATTCTTCCTCCCAACTGTCCATAAATAAATTGGCACAACTAGGAGCAAACCTCGTGCCCATAGCGGTACCACATTTCTGGATATAATACTGTGAATTAAAAGTGAAATGATTGTGAGTCAAAATAAACCAAATGCTATCCACCAAAAAAATCCTTTTAATTAAAGAATGATTACTTATATTTTCCAATTTACGAGACACGGCTTGGCAGCCTAGTTGGTGATCAATCACAGTATATAAAGATGTAACATCAGCCGTAGCCAATATATACCCAGGCTGCCATTTGAGATCTTTCAAAATATGTAATACAGTACATGTGTCGTGTCTCGCAAATAGGATTTAACACCAGTGACAATGGGTTGAAGGTGATGGTCAATAAATTGAGAGAGATTAGAAGTGAGTGAAGAAATACCAGAAATAATAGGTCTACCAGGGGGTGAAGTGAGACTTTTGTGAATTTTAGGTATAAAGTAAAATAAAAGAGTGCGGGGAAACTGAATGAACAAGAAATCAAACTCATCTTGACATATAGCCCCACTATTCAAGCCAGTAGTCAGCAAATCCCCCAGTTCAGCCTGAAAATGCACCAATGGGTCACCTGTAAGGGGGAGGTATGTGGTCCTCTCTCCCAATAATCTCATGGACTCTTGTATATAATAATCCTTGTCCATAACCACTATACCTCCACCCTTATCTGCAGATTTAATAACTATTGAGGCATTGTTTTCCAAACTCTGAACAGCCTCCTTCTCTTGAACATTAAAATTGTCATGCCTAATTTTATATGGTCGACATGAATTTTCCAGATCCATATTAACCATCTCTACAAAGGAGCTAACCAAATGTCCCTGTGAAAACTTAGGGTAAAAGGTTGATGGTTTCTTAAAGCTCCTATGTGGGGGATTATCTGGGCTGCGTACCTCTCTAGGTAAATCTGTTTGGTTGGATACAGCATCCCGTGCAAAATATTTGTTCAGGGCTAATTTTTCGGGCACATTTATGAACATCTATAAACAAATTAAAACTATTTGGCCCGCAAACCGGAGCAAATGTTAGACCCTTATTCAGTACTTTTTTTTCAATATCAGTAAGTGGATACTGACTGATATTGAATATGTTCGGAAATTCTTTCTTTTTCCTTATTCGATTTCTACTAGTACCTTCTCTTCTCCCTCTGACCCTGTCTTTCTTTTCTTGTAGTTTGGAGGAGGTCGAGGTTCTAGTGGTGGTTTTACAATTTCCACTTCTGGAAAAATATGCTCTCTTTCCTTCCTCCATTCTAAAAAAGAAAAGTTGGTTTTAGTGACCGGTGTGGGGAGTGGAGTATAGGAGATACTCTCTGCATCCCTCTCGGATCCTATATCTGACAGCAAAGTATATCTGTTGCTGACCGCAATAGGCACCGACTGGGGTAATACCAATGCATCATAGCGTTTTTTCGCTCTTTTTTGTTGTAAATAGAGGTTCTTATCATGCAAAGGTGGTTTGGCAGATATAAATGATGTAGGAACCAACATATTACTATTGGGTTTCTTTGGGCCATTCCTCATTTCTTTGTGTATAAATTTACTCCTAATGACCCTAGAATCTTTAGTTCCTGCTGTTGGATTGGAATTCTTATGATCCACTATGTTCATGTTACTTTCTTTAGATTTTTTAGCCCAATCCCTTTGACAGCCTGTGTCATAGTCCTGTTTATCTCCCTGTGTCTCAGACACCAAAAACATAGATTGTAAGCTCTACGTGGCAGGGACTGTGTCTGTAAACTAGCAGCGCTATACAAGGACAAACAATTATTATTATTATTATTCCCCTGCAAATGTAGTACCAGTTTGGAGGCCTGAGTCCACCTCCCCTATATTAACTTAATTTATCAGCCCACTATAGGACTGTCAGAGGTTATGCATTTGGGAAGCAAGAATAAACAGACAACTTACAAATTAAATGGGGATAAATAAGGGGAATTCTTGATGGAGAAGGATTTAGGAGTGCTGGTAGACAGCAGGCTTAGCAATAGTGCCCAAAGTTATGCAGTAGCCGCAAAGGCAAACAAGATCTTATCTTGCATCAAACGGGCAATGGATGGAATGGAATTAAACATAATTATACCCCTTTATAAAGCAATAGTAAGACCACACCTTGAATATGGAGCACAATTTTGGGCACCATTCCTTAGAAAATACACTATGGAACTAGAGAGAGTGCAGAGAAAAGCCACCAAATTAATAAAGGGACAGACAATCTAACTTATGAGGAGAGGCTAGGTAAATAAAGATGTATTTACATTAGAAAAGAGGCATCTAATAGGGGGTATGATAACTGTATAAAAATATATTCGGAGACAGTACAAAAAGCTTTCAAAAGATCTATTTATCCCAAGGACAGTACAAAGGACTCAGTGGCATCCCTTAAAGTTGGAAGAAAGGATATTTCACCAGCAACAAAGGAAATGGTTCTTTACAGTAGGGGCAGTTAAAATGTGGAATTCATTACCCATGGAGACTGGGATGGCAGATACAATAGTGTTGTTCAAAAAAAGGTTGGACATCTTTTTAGAAAGGAAATGTATACAGGGATATACCAAATAAGAAACATGAGAAGGATATTACAAAAATTTGTGGTGTTCCCAGCACTCAATATAAATATAATAAAAAAGGGGATTAAAATATGTATTAAATGTTGTGGGAGAAAGGCACAGGTTGTCCCACCATTTAACCCACAGATCGCGTCTGGTTTGTGGGTATGCGTGTGCATGTTATTAGCGTTGTATTTCCCACTATGAAATATTGTGTTCCCCGCCCGCAAAGCTAAGTTTTTTCATCTAAATCCCCGAGCCCAGGTTAGGAGAAGAAGGGTGTGTTTAAAATGTGTATTCCTCTTTATGTAGACAGTCCTGTAATTCGATAAGCAAGGCTGTCTGCATAGAGATGTTGGATCAAAGGGGAGGATGGAATGTGAGAGTGGTCACCAATCCCTCTTCCATGTTAAAAATAGGACACCGAGGTCTATGTAAGGGGACTGATCGAACAGAGAACCAGACATCTTGGGACTTGGTCCGGTGAAGCGCTGGTGGGCTTTTCAAAAGTGCTTTGCTCGCAATAGCAAAGCACTTGGCACGGAGTTGCCTGAGAAGCCTAGCCAAGCTGAGGACAAGTTCTACAGTTGCGGCCATATTCTAATAATCAATGAAGATCCTGCCAGTGGGGAAAGTCAGGTATCTCTCCCGGAGATAGTACCGTGGTTTTCCTGGACGTGGAGCGGACAGGGAAAGCCTTCCTGAAGCATGTGCCCTGCACCTAGTGAGGGTGACACTCCCACCCCAGTCCCCCAGCTAAGTGTGTATTACCTGTATTTTGTGTTTCATTGTAAATCTGCTGATTTACCAGAATAAACCCCATTTTATTCCACTACCTTGTCCTGCCTAGTGAATTGATCCCGGAAGGTAAAAGGTGTTAAAAGTACTGGTCTCCCATGACACCTACTAACAGCTTCACTTAATTTTTCTTGTTAGTAAAGAAACTAACCCAGTTATTTACTGGGTTTCAGTTTAAAGATGATGGTAATGTGTGATACATTGTATGTGTGAAAGTCTGCTGTACACTCTATAGTGAAGATAGATGATTTTGCCCTCTGAGTAAATTATATACCAAGCAGTTAACCATTATTAACCTGCCCACTGAAAACCACCTGCATGCTGAAGAAATGATATTACAGTAAGGTTTTTTATATATATATATATATATATATATATATATATATATATATATATATATATATATATATATATATATATATATATATATATATATATATATACACAAAAATAAGAACATTAGATTGAGCTAGCACAAGAGACAGAAAACCAATAGTTCCCAATATATGGGGATGCCAGGAATCATGTTATACTTTGTCTGACATCCTGCACTATTGCCTCTCACCAGGAAATGTTAAAAATGTAATATGTGTTTTTACAGTGCACTTAACAATCATTGTTATCTATTTTCCCTCTTGTCACCAAAGGAAAGATGTGCAATACCTCCATTTTGTCTGCATATTTTCTTCAGAAAGATCAATGCCATACTTACTGTTGGTAACCATTATATATTATATTATAATACAAATTATATAGTTGTAAGGCTGGCCAGCGAAATGTCTTGGTTTGACTGGCTAGATACATAAGCTTTGCTAACTGGGTATTTTAATCAAATGTAGGATGACTACACAGGCTAGAGAAGTTTGGTACATTTTATTTGATTTTGAAGAATTAGCACCATAAATTAACTTATTCCTGGTGTGGCAATGCCCTTGAACATTGAGAAAACCAATGCCTGATAAGGGAAGTGTTTCTGTCATTTTTAATCTAAAAAAAGTATTAATCTAAGGTATCCTTTGTAAGTCTAAACACTTCAACATGCTGAATAATAAGTAGCTAATTCAAAGAAATATGTTTCAGTATATTTTAAAAAAACTCACCTTCTTTAAATAGCAGTGAAACAGTGCCAGTTCAATACACGCTTTGATGTTAGTTTGTTTCATCTTCTTGAAATGCTTAATGTATGAATTAATCTCCTAATGGGGAAGGAAAGAGAAGTGGAAAAAACTAATGCTTCTTAAGCTTCAGGATACTAGTCCTGTGCCACCTCACTTGTGTAAAAGGCAGATATATACAAGACATCGTTTGAATAATTATGAATGTCAATTGCATATAATTGTTATAATAGTGAAGACTCCTTGGCTATTTATGATTATACATATGCTAATTTAATGGAGCAGTCTTCGCTCCTGTCTGTTTTTTGGACTTTTAGTTTTTTACTTCTATGAGCCTTGGGGGTCCCTCTGTGCAGACCCATGGTCCCCCGACACACAGGGCTACCCTTGTTCCAGAGCTACAATGGGCTCTCCGCCTGGTGGACACAAATGGGTGTGGCCTCAGGGTTTTACTCTGGCAAGTTAATAGAAAGCCACATCATCATCTGCATGTTACATCGCCGCTTTCTATAGGTTACCTCGCAGCCATGTTTGTAGTTTTTTTAAAAGAAACAAACAAAATTAAAATGTCTTTTTACTGGGAAGGGATCCCAGAAGGTTGAGGGACAATGTGTCTGAGAGCATAAGCCTCCTCCCCCCAAGTTCTACTAAAGTAAAAAAACAGACCAAATACATTTTATGGGGATAGCTGCTTTCAAAATGTTAAAATGTATGGTATGCAATTAATATGAAAGAAAGAAAATGAATTTCTTAAATACAGTACAGTATAAAACATTTGCTTATTTATTAATATGATTACCATTGTAATAACGTACAAAATATCATTATGAGCTATATGTAGATTAAGGCATTTGTTTTTTAGATTCACATGCACAGAGCGCTGTTAAGTGTGTTAACATGGTTAACCTAAATTAATGCCATTTCATGTCTTAACATTTATCTTGTAAGCTTAATCAGGTTATGTCATGTTTTTGGCCATAGAAGGCATTGCAGTAAGTATAATAGACGTTAGTGCTAATGAGATGAAAAAGAGGTGTTTTCCCTAACAGCTGATAATGTGCATGAAATGCATAGGTGCATTCATGTAGTTCCTGTTTTTTGGAAGCTTGCAATAAACAGCTGATTTGTTTAAGTCTGGAGTCTACCTGGGATATATTCTTCTCGTCGCTGGCTGTGCTCTGTTTGGCACATTATCATCTGGATCTCTACTTTGGATGGATGCATGCCGTGGATGCTTTCAGTGTTCCTGCACCATACAGGTAATGTGCCATAGTGCCATGTTATTGTTCCTGTTTCCTCTGGACATTGCTGCTTACAATTATTATATGTTTGGGTTTATTCAGATGTGTCATTATATGTGGATGTCAAGTGGACACCACTAGGCACATACCCTTTTCATATTTCTTCAAGCATGCAGATTATGAACACTGTTTTAATGTCTGTTATTGGATCTTTGGATAAATCCCTTATAAAACCTCCCTTGGTTTTTGCGCACCACAATACCCACCATTGAAATTCTTCCCCTAACAGCGCCTGTCCACCAAGGTCTGTTAAAGTTAACAAAGTAAACATATGTAAGATACATGAGAAATATGCTAATTGATATGCAAAGTATATTTAAATTATTGAAATTAGAATATTTCCCACATACTTCAGGTGTGTTCAGTTTTGAACACAGGCAATGTTCATTTGAACAGCTACTCATGTTTCTTAGTAGGGGTGTCTCTTATTTTTGGAAATGCTATATATTTAGTAGAAATTAATAATTTATAAGAAAATGGAATATTTAAATCCTTCATTCAAACCCTGTGGTGAAGCAGTTCCTAGGGTATAGATAGAGATGGGTGAGTTTTTTGGGTGTATTTGGATCCAAAGGGGGATCCGACTGTCTATTGATCTGTAGATTTCAGCGGATCAATCTCAAAATGGAGATTCACATTTTGTGGATTTTTAATTATTATTACCAATACACTCTGTTGGTTCCACAATTCGTTGATGGATTTGTAGAATCCACTCCACGGATTTAGTAATCCGTATGGGAATTCTTAAGAATCCACCACAGATTGCTGATTCGCAGATTGGATTCTACAAATTCATCAACGGATTGTATCCAATGGCAGTTTTTGATGAATCTGGGTGGATTATAACTGACTAAATCTGTTTGCGAATTTTACACCACAAAATGGATTTTGAAAGAAATGTGAGAAAATCCAGAAAATGGATTTGGGCGGATTCGCTTATGTTTAGGTATTCATTCACTTGTTGTCAGGAAATAGCCTGACATATATTTTCCTAGTTCTCCCTCCTCTCCCAGTTCCTTTCTGTCCACCGGGTGTGCTGCTGTTTTCTGTGTTCTCTGGGGTTCCTCTGTCTGTTTGTCTATCTCCTTGGTGCTCTGTCTTCTGTCCTTATAGTTTCCTGTTTGTCCATGCCTTGACTTTGTGTTGTGTCCTTGTAATTAAAGGCCCTTGCTTGTGTATCTGGCTTGCCCCTGTTTGTTCCCAGCGCCTAGTCTAAGTCCCTAGTCTCAGTTCCTGCTCCCCTGTTCTGCTTCTACCTTCCTGTTGCCGAACCCCGCATGTGACCCCGACGTTCCCGCTTGCCACCTGCCTCCGACCCCGACTACGCCTCTCGCTGCCTGCCTCCGACTTTTGCGCATGACACCGACATTCCTGTTTGCTGCCTGCCACCGACATTCCTGTTTGCTGCCTGCCACCGACCTCAGCCCATGACTCCAACAATCTTTGCCTGCTCCCGCTGTTATGGCCACCAAGGTTTTACCCGCTCCAGGAGTCTCCCCTTGACACTTGGCTTCAGTTCTTGTGAGGACATTGTCTATGTCACCTCCTCTGATTCTTAATGATATTTGCACAATGCCTTAGAATTCTAGGCTGTTTGGGATCTCCTTTGTGCAGATTGTTGATTTGCCTGGCCTTTTTATAATTGAGCAATTTCTACTTAATATGGTAGCATTTACAATAATACTAGACACCACTACAGCAAAATACTAGGAAACAGGAGTGGTTATTCAAATGAATGTTACAACCCTCTTTTTATAACATTGTATACCCTCAAGAGGCTACACTGATGTATATACTTTTAGCGACAGCAGGGATAACACAAAGAACTAACATCTACCAATATCTCAAATTATGTCTAAACATGATATATGTAGAGTTTTATATGTATTTATGTATATACATCATTTGGACCATTCAATTAGTCCTTTCATTCTCAGCTTTTTCCAGTTTTTTTAAGTGAAGAATTTATTAGATCACACGTTTAGGAATTAAGGAGAAACATACCAAAAACTATAGCTAAAGGTATGCCACTTACTCCACTTTTAAAACATTTTAAAGATGTGCACAATAATGACCCAGGCTGCATTACATTTAAGGGACTTGAAAGTGTATCACTAAATAGTAGACAGGGAAATAGAGAAAATCATTTATTAAAACGTGAACAATTTTGGATTTATGAAATGTCAACTAGACATCCTATTGGTTTTAATGAACTTATTGAATTAACTCCATTTTTAAGATGATGTTTAATGGTTTTTTAACATGATTCTGTATCAGATTTTTTATATATATTTTTTTATATATATATTTTCTGTTTCTTTTCCTTTTTTTATATATATATATATATATATTAGTACTATTTTTTGCTTAAATCCATCACTGCCTATATGTATTGATATAAGGCAGAAACATAGAACTAGAGGTTATATATATATATATATATATATATCTATATATATATATATAGATATATATATATATATATAGATATATATATATATATATATATTTTATCATGAAGGTTTTGTTGTGAATTAAATGCTTTATGATACTAACAATAGCGATCTACTGGGTATGTACCTTTTGTAAAAAGCTTTATAACACTTATTTGCTTATTTGAAAAGTATCATCTGTTTTATCTCTATCAATTGCACAGAGTAAGAGGTTTCATTATGATCGCAATAATTAGGCATTTAAAGAGTGTCAGTTTGGGGGCCGTCCCATCTGATTGTCTGCCGCCTACAAATACACGCGGATGACGCTGTACGTGACCTCCTGACGAAGCACGTGGTGCGAAACACGTAGAGGTCATGACAGGTCATCCTGCGCGTGTTTCCTGACAAGCTGAGACGGAGCCTGCAAGAGGCACAAGCGGTGTGTTCCATCTTCACGGTGTCGAGATCCGGATCCCTTTGCAGACACCGTGAAACCGCATTTCTGCCTCAGTGTAAGTGTCCGTCTCCCCTTGCCAGCTGTTCAAACTTCTATGGCGGTTTCATTCTAAATCGTTAGTTAGAATTTCACTTTTTATTTATCATATGTATTTTTACTGTGTTTTGTATGTTGTACTGTTTAGGGTTCAGTTAGCATCAGAGGTCTCATTCCACGATCACTGTGTCTTAGCTGTATAGCAATTATTGCTGAGGTGGGGTTGGATCCCCTCAGTATCTGTGTGTATTTTTAATAAATTACCATTAATTAATCCCTGGTGCGCATTTGTGCATTTTTTCTTACCTTGTTTTTAAGGGTGCCCTCCCCCCTCTTGTAGGGGGGATCACCTTGAAGTAGGAGCCTTTGGGGAGACGCTCCATGCACGTGCTGCAAAGGGATTTTCTACATTGTATTACTACAGCACGAGCGCTGAATATCCTGCCTTTTCTGTTAGGCCTACTAATCTGGTTGTAAGTGTAGAGTGGTCTGACCAAACAGAGGGGGCAATTACTGCTGAGGAAATATTATCACAAATTTGTTGGTCTATTAGGATATAGCCAATTCGAGAATAGCTATTATGGGGGTGAGATAAAAAGGAGAAATCCTTTACTTTGTTATTTAATAATCTCCAGGAGTCTACCAACAACAGCTCCTTGGTCATAGATACAAGTCCCCAGTAGAGGGAACTATTTTTTGTGGCGGTGGGAGACTGGGGGATTTATCTAAATTTGGGTCCATAATTGCATTTAAATCTCCTGCTAAAATTAAAAGGCCCTTCTGGACAGAAATAATTAGGTTTTTAGTTCCTGGAAGAAAGATTCTTCATTTTCGTTAGGGGCATAAGTGTTGACTATTGTTATATCGGTAGAGTCCAGTGACCCTGTAATAATTAGAATTCTCCCAGCGAGGTCACTTTTAATTTTGTCTATTTTGAAATTTACATTTTTATGGAGAAGAGTGGCTACGCCATTCTTTTTCGTGGGAGCTAATGAGTGGTAGACTAGAGGGTAGTCACAGCTAAACAGCAGTGATTGATCACCCTTTTTCAGATGAGTCTCTTGTAACAAAATTATATCTCCTGACAGTCTTTTGGCTTCCGAGAGGGCAATACGTCTCTATCGGGGGGTGTTTAATCCCTTGGTGTTTTGGGATATTATATTAATCGGCATGGTGGTGGTTCAGAGTTCTGTAATACAAATGAACAGAGTGATAACTTACATACAGTTGAAGGGTCGGTATATCCGTCTTCAGAAACAATCTGGTGTGGGAACATATACAACGAGAGATATACATATTATTACATAATAGTAATTATGAGCAGATGGCCGCCCGCCTCCTTGCAGAAGGGCCACTCTTTCTTGCCGCCTCCTTCCCCTAGGATGAGTCTCCCTCTCCCCTCCAGAGCTTGCAGGTCCCCATGCCACGAGGGGAGCCCCTGCGCTGGCTCCGCTGCGGCAGTGAGATTATTAGTTTCTCAGCCCCTCACACACCGTCCGGCGCCATCTTGGGACTCCGTCTCGGTGCGGTTGCGCTGCGATAGTCGGGAGAGGGGCGGGCGGTCCCCGCTCCATCTCCAAATATATGCACTGCAGCCGAACTGCGCCGCAACGTGGGGACTTCCCTTACCTCTGCTTGCTTTGAGGGTTCGGGGATCGGGAGTTACCTCCGCCACACGGTCCCGGCGGCCATCTTAGGTGACTAGGAGGTGAAGGAGGGAAGCCCACAGATGGCCACATGTTGCTTGTTTTCCCGTTCCACCATGGGTAAAGTCGCTCAATTTCCTCTCCCTCTGTGTGCTGTTTCCGTTTTTGACTTTAGTTTGTATTTTTCTTCGGGTTTGGGGTGTTTTTTCCCGATTTAACAGGGGGTTATTTGGGGAGCTAAGTTTTCTGCTGCTGGCTCGCTCGGCTTCCTGGGCACGCCCCCGATCGAGTGAAATGTTGACGTCACAAGCTGTGATGTCTGAAATTATGACTGCAGGTTAAAGTTTGAAGCGGCTGGCGGCAATAGAAAGCACGCTGCATAAGCAAGACTGCAGATACTTTTGGAAACCAAAGGATTACGGAGAGCAGCTGGTAAAATTTGCTGTGGCTGTTTTGCTGCTGGCCTTAGGCTTTTTAGGGTATGATGTTAAGGTTAAGAATTTTATGGTTAGGTGTTTTTAGGGTTCATGGGTTAGGGTGAGGGGTTAGAGTTTAGAGATTAAGATTAGAATTAGATTTTGGAACTAGGGCTAGGAATATTGAAATTAGTGATTAAGATATTTAGGGTTAGAATTAAGGGTTAAAGTCATTGGTTGCATTTATTAGCATTACCCAAAATGGCCCAGAATCCCACAGACTCCCAAATGGCCCATGGATAACTGTCCTAGATCCAATGGACATCTGTAAAACTGACCCTTAGAAAGTACTATTTCATCACCTTCAACCTCTGGCCTCATTCAATGATTATGAAATCAATCTCCCTCAAGATGGGAAACAGAGTCCAGATAACAGCTATGAGCAAAGTCGAGGAGCCCGCTCTGGATAGCATGTTTTAAATGCTATGACAGTCACCCGCTGTGCCCCACTGGTGCATGAGATGATTGTCTTGGGTCAATCACATCTAGTATTTATCACAGAGGCCTGGCTAACTGCTGGGATTGACATTCCTTTGGGTGACCTAGTCCTTGAAAGGTACTTTGTGTTGCATGTTCCTAGGGAGGGTAAGTAGAGGGGGTAGTTGGAATAGCCATGATATTTCAGTACAATCTTATCTGCACCTCTCACCCTGACCCAGGGTCAAGTCTTCGGAGCATATGACCATTCACTGGGCCATACATGACACTCAAGCTTTGTATTTCACCCTGGTAAATAGGCCAGGGGCCAGGGATGATTTTGCACCTCAGTTTTCAGATGTGGTCACTCCCATATTCTTGGAGTTTCCTCACTCTGTGGTGCTTGGGGATCTCAACATGTGGGTTGATGACCCAGACAATTCTGATGCTAGGTATCTTTTTGATATTATGGGATCCATGGCATTTAGTCAATTTGTGCAGGGCCCAACACGTAAGCACTGTCATACACTCAACTTGATCTTCACACAGGAGGTATCAATTGGGGAGGTGAAATCCCACCCCCCTTCTACCTATGGACAGATCATAGGGTGATCCAGGCTCAGAGTGGAGATGCCCCACCACCCCTTAAAAACTGATTGGTGGGTCTGAGGCAGCTTGGGTATGGCCTTGGAAGCTGCTTGAGCCCATTAGGTTTTGGGCTGCCCTCTTTGTCCATCTGTCCTCATTTGCGCCAGATTACAACATATGTCTTCAATGAGAAGTACAACTGGCTCTCCATGCAGCCATGTACAAAGTGGCCCCAGTTTGGAGAATACCTGCTTGAAAATCAAAATGTGCGCAATAGTATTCTCGTAACCTCTGAGACCTGCAGCAGGCTCTCAAAAGAAAAGAACACCAGTGTTTGAGAACCCACTAGTATGCTGATAAGACAGCCTTGAAGGCATGTCAATGGAAGTATAAGCGTGCAGTCTTCGGCGCAAAGAAAGCCTATGTCACCCTGAGGATCGACTCCGCAAGGAATCATCCAGTGGAACTCTTCAGGGTGGTGAGCATCCTCGTTGATCAAGACTGCTACTCCATCATGGGTTGTCCAACGGAGGAGTGATAAATGTAATTGATTCTTTGATGATAAGAGCACATGCATCCATGCCGCTATTCGTACCCCGATGGACCCCGTGGCCTGCCTCACCCCACAGTCAAAGCTTGTCTTGGATGAGTTCAGCATCATCTCAATCCCGGATTTCCTCTCAATCATGGCTGGGATGAACTTGACCACTTGTGACCTGGATCCCTGTCCATCATGGTTCCTGAAAGAGACCATTGATGCAGTGGCTCCGTTGTTGGTAGAGATTATAAATAGATCCCCCGCTGTGAGGGTGGTGCATTTTTCCTTGAAAAAGGCACCTGTCTGTCCCCTGTTGAAGAAAATGGGTATAGATGTTGAAGTTCTTGCCAACTATCACCCAATCTCCAAACTTCCCATGGTAGGGAAGGTGTTAGAGAGGGTACTTTTCACCCAGATGGATCATTGTTTGGAAAGGGCTGGCTTCTTCTACCCCTCACAGTCTGGCTTTTGAGCCCATCATGGAACTGAGTAAGCCCTAGTCTGTGTGGCAGATGACTTATTGTTGGCCATGGACAAGGGCTGTATTTCTGCCATTGTCTTGTTAGACATCTCCATGGCCTTCAACACAATTGATCATGTGGTGCTGCTGCACCGCTTAAGGGACCTAGCTGGTATCGGTGGGACAACATTACAATGGGTTACCTTGATCCTGAAGGACCAGACACAGCAGGTGGCTATGGGGTCCTATGTGTCACCAGGGTCTCTTAAGGATCGGTGCAGTCACCGCTCCTGTTCAACGTGTATGTAAGACCGCTGGACAATATCATCCAGAAGCATGGTCTGAAGTGCCATCAGTATGCTGATGACACCCAAATCTGTTTCTTTCCAGGGCAGCAAAGTGACAGCTGTTGCCACACTGATGGCATGTCTAGACGAGGTGGCAGCATGGATGGAGATGAATTGGCTGAAGCTCAATCCTAATAAGATTAAACTAATGAATATGGGTTCGACAAGTTACCTGAGCATGGGGCAGGGGGATTGCAAGTTTCCCCTAATCAATGGTATACAGTCGCTGCCCATGTCCCAGGTTCATAACATTGGCATACTCTTTGACCAGAGTCCAACATGTGAGCCCAAGTTGCCTTAGTTGTTATGTCTTTTTTTTTTTAAATCTGAGGCTGCATTGTAGCGTTCTTCCACTCTTGTCATCTATTGACCTTGAGTCACTGGTCCATGTCTTTGTGTCTATGCGGTTGAACTACGGAAATGCCTTATATGCAAAACTACAGGTAGTTCTGATGCCGAGGCTCCAGATTGTGCAGAACGCTGCAGCTTAGATGCTGTGATGTGTGTCTCGCTTTGAGCTTCACTACCATCTTATGCGATCTGCACTGTATTCCAGTGATCTTCCGGGTTGGTTCAAGTTGGCCATAATGGCCTTAAAATCTTGCAAAGCCAAGGGTCTGCCTATGTACAGTCTCATTTGAAGCTGCAGAGGGATACTGGCTTTGAATCAGGTCCTCAGTGGGGGTCAGCCTCTCTGTGCCAAAGGTACTGAACACTATGCTGGGTAGGCAGGCATTTTTCATGTGCTGCTTCAGAGGTCTGGAACTCGCTACCACAAGAGCTCAGGTGTATATCTACTTTACCACTGTTTTCCGGGCTCGGTGTAAGACTTATTTCTTCCTTCTGGCTTTCCCTGTCTAACGAAACAATTGTAGATCATTTTAATTTGTTTAACTGTAAAGTATTGCAAAGACCCCTTAAGTGGAGGCATGTTTTATTATGATTATGATGATGATATGATGATGTACGAGTGAAATTTATGCAGAATCAATGTGTGTGTATTAAAGAATAAAGTTTTAGGTGTTATATAAAATTGCAATGGTTTAATAAATACAGAACTTAAATATGTCTACTAATTAAATACTTATCACATTATTTGTAGGTAGAAAACATCTGTTATATTCCTAATAGTACTTTGATTTATTGTACTGTATACCTTTCAAAAATGTCTCTTAACAGTGCCATATTAAGGAGTACTGTACATTTTCCAAAATCACCTGGCACAGAAGTTTTAGGGAGTTTTTTCCTGCAATCTTTTGGGAAAACATGACTCGTTTACAATATGTCAAAATCAGCATGTGTAATGGATGACTATAAATTAGTCTTTGTTAAAGTTTAAATCATTGGCTTCATTCATGTCTTTTAGGGATGCTTCAAAAAAGTGTTTCCATGTTTTTTTTATGTATATGAGGAACAGGCTTATGTTATTGTAACCTGAGTGCAAACAGTGGATGGAGTTGCCATTGAGAATAATCCATCAATCTGCCTAATAACCCAAAATAAACTCCATATTTGGGATTACTGTAGTATTCTTATATTATTTAATTATGTTCATAGCCCATTAACATATGAATATGTATTATACAGTGCAGTTGTGTTTCTTTAGAGTTAGGATTGAAGCATATATTTTAAAAATAAATAAACATATTTAAAGCTAAAATAAAATGTAAAGGAAAGTAAAGATGATATTGTAAAAATCAGCATGTGTACGATATGTCCATAAATTAGCCTTTATTAACAAAGTTTAAATATTTGGCTCAATGGATGTCTTTTAATATGGCTCCACCATATCCTTGGGAAAGGCTCACAGCCAAAACGTCAGTCAGTCTATGGCTGAATTAAACCCTTTTTCATGAAAATTCGAAGTTCCCTCTAATTTCCTCTATTAGCCTTGATGTAACGAAGGGGTCTGGCCATGGCTTAGGAGCACAGATATTTATATAAAACTGATAAGTACTGCTTATGAAATGTGATCCATTATTAAATCATTGGCTCAACATGAAGATAAGCATAGTATCCTTATATTTAGAAAAGACTTCAGTATAAAGAAACTTGATAGAAACTTTCATTTGTAACTTTACTTTTTGTAGATATATACAAAAAAAAGAAATTGCTGGGCACAAATCAGCATGTTTTGTTTTTGCAGATTCAAGTTATACTTTACCAACCTGTTGAAATAATTTTATGATGTCAACAAGAAAATGGTTTTGAAGATCCGGTTGGCACACAGTTTAAGCAATAAGTTTACACTGAATGATCCTAGAAATCCTTCACAGTCCTTTGATAAATCTACTTTTAGTTAGGACAGGAAAACAAGAAAAGCAGTACATTATCACACTGGTGTATGGCAAACAGTAATATTCCTCAGAGATCTCTACAGTTACATATACTAGACCAGGGGTGAGCAAATTTTTTATGCCGAGCCCCCCTTTTCATCCATGAAATTTCTCGCCCCCCCCCCCTGCCTGATGTAATCAACATCACATGATGTCAGCGCACATGAGCTGGTTCAGCCAATAAGGGCGAACCAGCTTTGTAAGGCCCCCGCCACGCGTCTACAAAAAAAGGATTTATAACACAAATTACATCACTTAAAAATAAATATTATGGTATTTGTCTAATAGTGTCCCCATTTATGCTGTATTATTAATCTCTCTCTTCCCGCCACATAAGGACCTCTCTGCCCTCTTCCAGTCTCACACTCCTCTCCCAGTCTCTCCCTCTCCCTGTATTTCTCACTCCCCCTCCCTCCCCTCAGTGTCTCCCCCTCCCTCCCCTCAGTGTCTCCCCCTCCCTCCCCTCAGTATCTCCCTCTCCCTCCCCCACTCTCTCTTTCCCTCCCCCCAGTGTCTCTCTCTCCCTAGTGTCTCTCTCCCTCCACCCAGTGCCTCTCACTCTCTCTCCCTCCCCCCCCCAGTGTTTCTCACTCTCCCTCCAGCCATTGTCTCTCCCTCCCCCCAGTGTCTCTCTCACACTCTCCCTCCAGCCATTGTGTGTCTGTCTCCCTCCCGCCAGTGTCTCTCTCTCTCCCTCCAGTCAGTGTCTCTCTGCCTCCCTGCCGCCAGTGTCTCTGTCCTTCCCTCCATTGTCTCTCTCCTTCCCTCCAGTGTCTCTCTCATCCCCTCCAGTGTCTCTCTCATCCCTATGTCTCTTTCACCCCCTCTCCCCATATCTCTTTCACCCCATCCCCATGTAGCTCTTTCACCCCCCCATGTAGCTCTTTCACCCCCCTCCTCATGTAGCTCTTTCACCCCCCCATGTAGCTCTTTCACCCCCCGCCCTCCCCATGTAGCTCTTTCACCCCCCTCCCCATGTAGCTCTTTCACCCCCCCATGTAGCTCTTTCACCCCCCCATGTTGATCTTTCACCCCCCTCCCCATGTAGCTCTTTCACCCCCCATCCCCATGTAGCTCTTTCACCCCCCTCCCCATGTAGCTCTTTCACTCTCTCACTCACCCACCCCCTCCCCATCTCATACCCCCTCATGTCACACTCACCCCCCACACTCTCACCCCTCTCCATCTCACACTCGCCCCCTCCCCATCTCTCACCCCCTCATGTCACACTCACCCCCTCTCCATCTCACACTCACCCCCCACTCTCATCCCCCTCCCCATCTCACACCCCCCACAATCTCAGTCTCACCCCCACACTCACCCCCCTCCCCATGTCCCACTCACACACATTCACTCCCTCCCCATGTCCCAGTCTCACAACCCCTCCCCATGTCCCAGTCTCACACTCCCTCCCCATGTCCCAGTCTCACACACACTCACCACGCTGATGCAGGAAGCAATAATGCTGTGTCGCACAGTGTAGCACAGCGCCACCTAATGGCCAAAAGTTAAATTGCAGCTACAGACGGCTTTTTTTCTCTGCTCCTGGCAAAATCGCCGCCCTGCCTGCGCCCCCCCTAAACAATCTTGCACCCCCCAGGGGGGCGCGCCCCCCAGTTTGCGCACCACTGTACTAGACCACATGTACTGTACATAAAATAAGTTGTCAAGAGGATAAACAGCGAAATAGCAACATTTTCAAGTGAAACAAAGCTATGACAAATAATTAATCTAAAAGCAAACTGTTATGTGTCACAAAAGATTTCCCCAAACTGGGATACTTGCCTTTAAATGGCAAAACAGTTTTCATAACTGATGACTAATACGTATTGGAAAAATAAATCATGTTTGTATCCATATAAAATAATAATAATGATAATAATAATAATAATAATAATAATAGAACAAATAGTTGACGTAATTGCAGAAAGTTTGCATATATGCCCATTGTGCAGCAGTGGTCAAGGTGGGGAAATCCAATATATGTAAACAATAAATGACAAAGACTTTGAAAGATAGAAAGAAAAATGTAATAATGCCACTGTATAAATCCAAGGATCACAATTTGAATGTGGAAGTATTGAATGGTGTTACAGAAAACCAGAAGGTCTTCTGGAGCATCACTATCCCAGTTTTGCGTTCAGCACATATTACGTTCCTTTTCAGTCCCAGCATTCTCATAAGAATAAAATGGCCTAAGGCATGAATAAGGAGAATATCTCCATAAAGCATGCCTTACAGTAGGTGGAAATATTATTAGCGGAAATGAGACTACTCAGTTCAGATAGTGAACAATATTAAAAAAATGGAAATTGATTTTTTTGATAACTCTATTTTAAAAAGAGTATAAAACATTTATAGAAGTTAATACATATTAAAAAGACTTGCAAATATGCAACCTGTGAGCATTTAAGTGTGTATACATATACATGCATTTCTTTATCGGATTAGACTGGATGGTTTCTAAAAGATAGTAGAACCTAACCATTTTTTTTTTGTTTTCTGATATATTTTTTCTTCCACAGATTGTATGTTAGTAATTGTTTTAGGGCAACTGGGTTATAACAAACATTACATAGGCAGCTTAAGAAACAATGCAAAGCATTCACATATTTTAAAGTCCTAATAATGTATTATAAGCATTTTGGATTACTAAAAAATGACAAAATGTAGGCATAACATTTATCAAACATTTAATATTGTTTTGTATAGCTGTCGCTGTATTTAGTTTTTCAATAGATGCTCATATGTTAGAAACTATGGCTACAACAACATAATGTAAGAATACTGCAGTGATTCCAAAGATGGAGATTCATTTGGCTTATTGGACATTTTGTTGGAATATTCAAAACGGCAGTAAGACACCTGGCAAAGATATTTTACAGTGCTACAGTACATCAGTATTTCTCTAAAATGGTGATGTGTCAGGGGATTTAGCAGGAGAAAACATAGGGGCTTATTCTTGTAGCTCCACATGGTTTGGCATGTTAACAAGAAGTGGAGTCAAATAAAACGGTATTCTATATCGCAAATCACTTCTTCTAAACTGCGTCTACAGAAAGTGACAAACCACCCTGTTTCAGATCCAATCCTTCCGGTTTGTACTTACTTTAGAAGCAGAATGACCAGAGGTGGTGCTAACTCCATCCCCAGTCTGATTTACGGTATGGGTTTTGCTCTCTCAGCGATACTCATATTTCAGGCTCTAGATATAACTTAATGAACCAGAAGAGAAGGAACTCAGTTTAAAGTAGCACTCTATTATCTGTAGTACCCTATACTTTAATTCAGCTTGAGCAGAGGTTCCTTTACCTTTCCTACCCCTCCCCCTCCTTTCCCACGGTATATCTGGATATAACTTGCAATACCAATCTCGCCACCTTTTAGGTGGTGTTAAAAAAAAAGTGGGAAATATTCGCAGGAAAATGCGAACCAGGTGAAATGCGGTAATTTTTTTTCACAAACAATTTCTGAAACATCTGACCGCTTTGAGAACATTTGCTAAATAAACCTGACCCTAAAATAGTGCTTTTGTTTGGGCTGGAGAAGACGCGGGATTGACCAGTTCAGTAGAGGGCCTATTGACTTGCATACCTCCAAATAGTCACCTGTATTCCATAGGGTGAGATACTGTACCTGTGAACATACTTGAGATACACTGGAAATAAACTCATGTTAAAGATACAAATATTTATATAGATTTTAATTTGGAAGTTTCTACATACAGTATGCATGTACTAATAGGTGGGAGTGCTTGAGCATGACTTACAGTACAGTGGCTTCTCAGTGGCTTCTCAGAGTACAGATATTAATGTCCTTAATTATAATGAACATTTTTCATGCCAGGGTTTTATTTGCATTCCACAGATATATTCAGTACTCATGCAGATGATTACACTAAAGCCTCAAAATTACCAGGTCAAGTTTATTTAAATAATGTGCGCTCCAATATGTATAAAAGCCGTCACTTACTGACATATTTATAGGATTTGATGAATATCTAAAACTTTCTCAGCACTGTTCTTGCATTGCATGAGATAAACTACAGTCCAATGATTAAATCATATATGACACTGCAGTGGCACGGTGTGTACTTTAATTTACCAGTCTATTTGTTGTCTAGTAGGTGATTGAATTTTTAAGCCATTCCAATATATCTAATAAAAACATTATGCCAGGCACTGAAACTGATAAATGGTATATATCTGGGCCTTAATATCGAAATCAAACTGTGCTTACTTCTGAATACAATGTAAAGCAATGCATTAACTTTATTAACTTGTGTGCCTGGATCATGTTTAGATTTTTTTTAGATAGTCGACTAGGAGCTTTTTGTTATGTTCCAGCCTTTAATTATAGAACAGCACCAGGCCTGCATTTGCAATACTCTGCATCAGGTTTTAGTGAATTGTCCCTGTGCATTTAATCTATATTTGACAATGCATATGTAGCCCCCTTTCCCCGTGTCTAAGAGTAACCACTCGTGCTGGATACCTGTCTGGCGTATAGGAGGCCGGATCCTCTGCCGCTGGGAGCCTGGGGTGATCACGTTCGTGGTATAGAGCGCCTCCGCCTGCGAGAGATCCTAACATAGTAGGGGGAGGCACACCAAGATTAGCTATCTCTGGGAGCGTGACTCCCACGCGGATGTTATGATAGGGGCGACCACCTGAGGGTCTGATACAGGGGAGTGTGCTACCCTATATAAATCCTCCTTTGAAAGGTTGGAATTCGGGGACAGGATAATGCACGAAGCAGAACCTAGGACACCCCGTCCCCTAAATGGCACAACGTACTGTGTCGTGGGGGAATCGCATCGGGTGGAGGTGCTCTCCGGGAGCGTGACCCCCACTCTCTGTTCCTCAAATCTGTATTCTGCGGGCTTCCAGTAGGAAATGTATCCTGGAAGAGTGAACGCCACTTATACTTCTGCTATTATGGGACAAGCCTTGAAGTGAATGTAGTAACTTGTGTACATTAAGAAGTGTGTTAAGGAGTGTTCTAAAATGGCGGCCAGCGCGTGGTTTCATGTTCTAACTGTTCTAAAATGGCGCACCCGCCAAGAAAATAGGATCGCATGGTGTGTAAAAGCTGAAATGCAAACTTTTGCAACACCAATTTGCATCCTTTTGGTGCCAAATGCTGGCACCGCCCACGTAAGTGATTAACTCCTCGGGAGTCAAGGATCCTACCCACACAGCCCTGCCTCTAATTCCACCCAGGGGAGGGGTTACCAGGGTCCAGCCAACCACAGCCTGCCGTGTGCTAGCAGAGGTATCTGTGGCCACCTCCAAAGCCTCCACAGCAACCGGTGCGGCTCAACTAACTTTCCTGCTGTGGACGACATGGGCCCATGTGCCCTGATCATCGCGCCTGGATGCCAAGTGATCTGGTGCCACCTGAATCTACCGCCACAGGGCCTACCCCTTATCAGGTATGAAATCCAACACCCGTGCAGTTTCCTGCCCTGTAAAGGTAGTTTTAACCCCTTGACTCCCTTACTTACCTCCCCCCTCAGAGTGTAGCCCCGCATACCATTTAAACATCCCCCCTCCTCGGGAAACAGCTCGGCATCACAGGGGTGTCTTTTGGACCCCTTCCTTCTTCCTTGACTTCCAATTTTTACTACAACCACCCACTTTGACTCCTTACAGTCATATTCATTTCATATTATGTCTTGTGTCACATTAAATATATTATTTACTTGACACAAATTCCTCAGGCAAGTACATTTAGAAAGGAAATCCAGGACAAAGAAAGAGTGTAAATGATGCATTCTATTTAAATATGCAGTTTGTGCCAATTCACTTGTTTGCATTCCTGCTTTACCCTTTTCAAATGATCCTTGTCCCTCTGTGTTTTAATGGTTGTCCTCCCTTAACTAAAGAATTATGGCCTAGAGTCATCAAAAACAGAGCTAATATCATAGTCCATAAAAACAAATGCCTGTCATCGCATAAATAACAGAGGCTGACGTTCTAAACATTTCAAAAGTAAAAAAAATTAACGAGATGTGTGTAGAATCAGTGCCGGATTAAGGGTTTCGTCGGCCCAAAGCACTATGGGGTCTATTCACTAAACTTTGATAAGTGACTTAACGCTTGTTAAGTGCACGTTACAAGTGATTTTGCATGTATAGCTATTCACAAAACTGTGATAACATGTCAAAATCGCTTTTTAATAAGAAAATCGTGGATTAAACACTCACTTTTGAGGAGGACGAGTCGGATTTCATAACCATATAGATAACTCCAGAATATATATGGGCAAAAAACAAACAAAAGCGCAAGATCCATAGCACGTAACTGAATACAAATTTGGTACATTTATTTAAAAAAACAGCAATCCATAAGAATGTGCACTTACTGGATTTTAAACAGAACCATTCGTGGGAGAGAAATCTCTAATTGTGGTCATCTGCGATGGTAGGTGGAGTCCCCATAGGCAGAGTAGTTGTAAAGAGCCCAAAGCCACCACGAACTCCTATACCGAGTTTGCAGCAAGTTGAAAAAGGCTTGAATTGCCTTCACGCCCTTCGCTCACTCATGCAGCAGTTGCTAGCTCTTGAAAATGCCGCCAGCAAAAGCGCAAGGACGCCAGGAACTCCCAGTAACACGAACACATACGCGATGATGTCACCAGCCCTACGCGTTTCGTCACACTGCGGCGACTTCGTCAGGGGATATGTGATTGGTCGAGGACAGCCAATGAAATAGGCTGAATAGAGTAAACCCATTTTCACATTGGTTCTAAGTTTCACCACAGATTGTATCATTAGAGAGTTAATATACATTACAATATTACAAAAAATGACAATAAAAAACACCAATAATAATGTTGTTCTCACCAAACAATGAAAATAGCTTAAACTAATCAATTAATTATTTATTATCTAAATGAACACTAATGTGTGTAAAAAAAAACTATCCTACTCATACCAATCTAAGTTTCATCAAATATGGATGAATATGTGTATATATATATATCAAATTTAAATATTAATTTTAAACCTAAACCTATAATAATTTTAATTCTAATTCCAAAAATTAAATCAATCCAATGATATAATATAATAACAATATAACAATTATGTACCACTGCACCATATAAAAGATAAAAAATATATTAAAATATATATTTATTTAAATCTTTGTGTGATGGGAACAACATTCACAAATAAACTATAAATACTAACAAAAATAAAAATAATAAATTCATATTCATAAAAAATCTCATATAGTGTAATCATACATAACATCAACAATATTACGTAAAAAAATATTACAATTATTAAAAAGGAGCAAACTGGAATGACAATAGAGTAATATCTAATCAAGGAATTATAGTATAGTATAGATGATTCCTCTCAAAAACACACAGAACCCTATCCTAGGAAAGGGAGAGAGGAACCAAAAAATAGCAACCAGAGCAGCAAGGCAGAGAACAGCAAAGGCAGGACACTAAACCAGTGTACTTGTATCCAAACACTCGTTAAGACCCCTGGGAGAAAGTGTACCAAGTGAGTCTATCCAAAAAGACTCTCTCTTACAAAGTGTTTTGAATCTATCTCCACCTAGTAGAGTACTTGGAATACTTTCGATACCCATAATGACAAGTCCCTTCGGGTCCTTAGAATGCACTTGGGAAAAATGTCGTTGAACACTGTGTGCCAACACTCCCCTAATGATGGAACGTCTATGCTCCAGAAATCTGACACACAGTGCTCTTTTAGTGCGACCCACATATTGCAATTTACATGGACAAGATAGAACATACACTATATATGTAGAGAGACAGTTGATTGGACCTTTTATTGTGTATTCAGATTTATTGCTAAATGAAGAAAAAGTGTTCGACAGATGAAGATGTCCACACATTAAACACCTAGATCTGCCACACTTTGTATTTCCGGATACTAGCTGTGAACAACTATTCTCAACTGTTTTGTCACTGAGTCTACTTGGGGCCAAGATGTTTTTAATATTTAAACCCTTACGGAAGACCAGTGGTGCCACAGTGGACAGCTGACTGCCGAGGTGCGGATCTCAAAGCAACACTTTCCAATGGCGATTGATGATCTGTCTGATTTTGTGAGAGTACCCATTACATTTTGTAATAAACTTGACCCCACAGTTGTTATTATTGACTACCAAAGGCATGGATTGTTTGCACTGTTTAAGCTTAGATTTAGCTAACAGATCCCCACGTTCAACAGACCTGACCTTCTTAAATGCCCTCTGCACTAAAGCCATATCATACCCCTTTTGCTTGAAATTGTCGATAAGATGACGCGACTGCAATTCAAATACCTGGTCGGACGAGCAATTCCTCCTCAGTCTATTAAACTGACTGAGGGGGATAATGAATAGCCACTTAGAATAATGTGCACTCTTTGCGTGTATATAGCCATTGACCGCCACGTCCTTGAAGTGCACTCGCATCTGGATATTCAGATTCAAATCTACCGACAATTTCAAATCTAGAAAGACAATATTAGATACATCAATCTGGTGGGTAAATCTGAGGCCCATGTCATTGGAGTTAAAGTCGGTCAATATCTGCTCGAGGTCACCCCCATCTCCATCCCATATGATCAAGATGTCATCGATGTACCGGCCATAGACCACCAGACCCGCCCCCAGCCGTGCATTGGGCCAGATAAATCTGGACTCCCAATAACCCATAAATAGGTTTGCATAGCTGGGGGCAAATGTGGTGCCCATGGCCGTACCACAGGTCTGGAGATGGAAGCTATCCCTGAACAGAAAATAATTGTGACCAAGAATAAAGCCGACAAGGGAGAGGATGAAATTAGATTGTGATACATGTAAATCTCCACCACCCCCCAAAAAATGCGCAACAGCCTTGAGACCCTTATCATGACCAATGCATGTATATAAAGATTGAACATCACAGGTGGCCCATTTAAAAGTAGATTTCCACCTTATAGAAGAGTGGGAGTCTATGACATGGAGCGTGTCCCTTATATACGAACGAAGTTGGACCACATATGTTTGTAAAAGTGGTCCACGTATTTAGACACACTCGACGTCATAGACTCCACCCCAGACACAATGGGCCTACCTGGCGGGTTCTAGAGGCTCTTGTGTACCTTCGGGAGATGGTAAAAGATGGGAATACGCGGATTGGCTACCTAAAGAAATGTAAGTTCATCCTTAGTAATAAGCTTCTCATCAAAAGCCCCCTTTAATAGTGAGCTTAGCTCTAACTGATAGTCCAATGTAGAGTCCACATTCAAGACCACATAGGAAGCTTTATCTGAGAGCAATCTTCTTGCCTCAGCCTCATAATCCTTGCGATTCTGTACCACAATACTACCTCTCTTGTCGGCCTGCCTTATCACAATCTGATCTTTCAACCGCTTCAACTCCTTAAGTGCCTCAGATTCACCCACTGACAGATTACTCTTAATGAATGGTGAATCCAAACACAATCCTTCAAAATCTTTCAAAACAAGCGTATAAAAGGTATCGATATAACTACCCCTCGATTGATAGGGGTAGAATTATGATTTTGGTTTAAAAGTATTGGATACCAAGGCCTGTGCAGGAGTATCCTCCAAAAGATCCAACCAACTGTCTCCCAATTCTGAATCAGTGCAGAGCCCAGAATGTACACTATCCTGTGTATGTGACTCACCCATGAGATCTACTAATGTTTTCAAACAACCCATATCACCTTCACTAAGCCCATTTACTGAGAATTCCGATTCCTTTCTCGATCTGATAGAAAAATGGCATTTTAGTGTTAATTTCCACACAAAACTATTCAGATCGACAAACAAATCAAAAGCTCTTGGTTTGGAGCTTGGGGCGAAGTGTAACCCTTTATTTAGAAGTGATACTTGTTGGGTTATAAGTACATGTGAGGATAAGTTATAAATACCACTTGGTTCTGGAACAGTTATTCCTGCTCTGCTCTTTTTTTGCTGAACCTGCCTTCCTGCTCTTGTTCCTCTTGTCCTCTTTTTAAGCCTTTTGTTTGATTCGGTGTCCGATTCTGGGCGTCCCACAGTGGGTATGATTTCTCTTTCAATGGCCGTTGGCTTTTCTCTAAAAAAGAGGCACAAGATTTGTTAGAATCATATTTTTTGGAGGCCCCAACCAACTTAGGTCTAGCTCCCTGACTATCATTAGGAATTCTTGCCTGAGCAATCAAGTTTTTATTAGGACTTGTGATAGCTTTTGGGACACAAAATACATCAAATTTGTTAGTGGTTTGAATAGAGCTTTTGATTTGTTTGTCGATCTGAATAGTCTCCCATATGTAAGGCGACGTTGTTTTTCTTTTGTTTGAGCATATCTCCCATGATACCTCAGCTATGTTCATTTTTAAGCACAGGCATTTTTTCCTCATATATTTGTAGGGTGGTTTGAGGGGATATATATATACACATCTGGAGATACATATTAGGTTAGGAATTCCTCCTTCATTTTAGGGAGCACATGCAAAGAGCTTCCAAATAGTTTAAAAAAAAACTATTTTATTGTTTTCTAATTAAATATATTTTGGTGTGAGAACAGCAACAGGACATTGTGTGTGTGTGTTTTGTAGGAAGTTTGCAGTTTATTTGGTGATTTAAAACCATTTTTTTTGTTTTCCCCTAGAGGTTGCAGTGATTAAACACAGCACTGCCCTAATCTAACTGGGGTGGTAACTGCAGGCTAAATCACCTATCCTCTCTCCCATCACTGTTTTTTTTTTACTCACTTTTTTTAAGTAGATATGTTTTTCGTTATTTAATTTGGGAGCTATATATATATATATATATATATATATATATATATATATATATATATATATATATATATGTGTGTGTGTGCTGAGGGGCAGCTACTTTCTGCGGAGAGAAAATAACAAGAGAGGGGGGAAAAAAGAGAACTGTAGGTTTTAAAACTGAAAATGTACCTCCCTTAGCAGAGAGGCAGTTAATTAGTTGTTAAAGGGACAGCTGTTCTCTGCACCTCTATCTCCAGGCACTCCCTCCTACCCTGACAAAGGCTTATACTTTCATGCGTAATAGGAAGAGGGATAGTAGGGCACGGGGGGATGCACCCAGGCTCCTGACCTCCAAACCCACTTGCTCCAGGAGCACCAACAATGACCATAGCCCTCAGGCTAGTACATTCAGTGCCTTCACAGCTCTTACAGGCGATCACACTATTTAAATTTTTACTGCATAGGATTGAAGCACAGGGTCTCCGGCACGAGTCAGAGCATCTAAGTACTACTAGGTTTTAATATATACACTATTGGAGCTGAAATTACTGTGGTTGGCTGGCTGCTAGCAGCACACAATGTGGAGTTAATTATTTCCTTGGCTAGCTTGCAGTTACGCACATTTACTTACCCTCAGTAAAATGAAGATTCACAAACCACCATACTATCATCCACATCATTGTCTAATTACCAAAATTACAAATGTTGGCAACATGTATTAGTCCTATTTGATGTTAGTGGTCATGTAGTAGCGGTTTCACAAACAAGCTATTTGTGCTGTTCCAGGCAAGCAGTGCTACAGTCATCCCTAACATCTCTGTCAGAATTGATCATTGGAATCTGGCCGCCACCCACATAACGTCCATGTTGTATGTAAAACAAGATATCACAAAGTAGAACAACCAGCTTTCATAAGAAAGTACCGACACTTCACAGGTCTTGCAAAAAATATATAACAAAATGTATTCAGTTGTTAGACGTTTCGGCCTGAAAAACAGACCTCTGTCAAGAGTTTGTATGAGTTTGAGACCAAAACGTCAGACCATCGAATATATGTTTTTATATATTTTTTGAAAGAACTGGGGAGTGCCGGTACTTTCTTATGAAAGCTGCTTGGTCTACTTTGTGACATTGTCTCCCTGTAAATGGTGAACTTCCGTGCACCTTAGGCATTATTGGATCCGATCATTTAAGTGCATCTAAATCCCTCAGATTCTGTAAAAAAAAAAAAACTAGTCAACGTCTGCATCAGCAACATACATACAGTATGTTAAAAAAAACTAATTGCTCCGAGTCCTGATGTTTTATTAGAAACCTTACATAATATGACAAAGTGATTTGCTAACTCCCACTCTCCTTCCCAGTAGCAGATCACTAGAGATTAAGGGGCCTATGCAGGAAAGTGCAAGAATGGCCATTCGCCAGACTTAGAACTCACCATGTTTTTGGCGGGTTCCCCTTGCAGTATGCAGGAAGGTGCGCATATCTGTGAGAGGAATCCGGCAGAGAGATGGCGAGGCCTGGCGAGAAGGGCTCCGCTGGCGAGATCTGTCAGCAGAGAGCGAGATCCGCCTCTCTCTGCACAAATCTCGCCGGCAAATAAAAAATGTTTACATACCAATTGCATTAATATTGTAGATGTGCAGGGGGGCTCCGGAGATGAACCGCGTTGGTTTTATGTCCGTGGACCCCATGCATGGAGATAGCGCGATCACGTGACGCGGGACATTTCCATTCATAGGAGATAACGGCACCCCATAACGGGGCCTATATCTCGGGAAGCAGGGGTCCCCGGACATAAAACCAACACGGTTCATGTACGGAGACCCTCTGCACATGTACACTATTAATACAAATACTGTAATGCTGCTTCATTACCTTAGCGGCTATCCGTTAAGGCAATGAAGGGGTTAAGTCGCAGTAGCATGTTTATTGGGGACAATTGCCCCCAATAAACATTGCAATACACAACACAATCAGCCTCTGTGCCCCCAACAACCCCTAAACCCCCCTTATATACATAACCCATAGTTATTTTTTTAGGCACAGGAATGGTACTATAGGCTGGCGGTGGCCCTCGGGTGTTCCCGCAGGGGTCCCCGCTTGCCTGCAGTTTCAAGTCTGTGCCCCAAAAAATTAATTAAAAAACACAAATACTTTAACATAAATACACCCCCCCCCCTACCCACCCCCGTGAGGCATAACCACCATCACCCCAACACACCGGGAGGCCTACCCTCCGTCCCTTGGGACAATACTCCCTACCCTCAATACCCACATTCAAAACAATACACACACCCGCAATAAACATAACAATTATTAATAAACTATACATAACCCACCCACACTATATAGCAAATATATTGTGGTGTTACTTAACCCCTTAATAACAATAACGGTTAATAAGCGCTAAAGTTATTAATGGGTTAAGCCAACCTGCACCCATTCATTTGTAGAGTGGCTTCATCATTCTCTCGCGCTCTCTCGCGCTCTCTCGCGCTCTCTCGCGCTCTCTCGCGCTCTCTCGCGCTCTCTCGCGCTCTCTCGCGCTCTCTCGCGCTCTCATATATCTTTATAAATATATGTAAAATATAAGTATGATTAAGCAATCTACAAAGAAATGGGAAAGGATATGCATGTACAGTAGCAATTTAAAACATCCGATCTCTAATTCAAATTAAAAACAAAGGCAAATGAAAATAAAAACACATCTCATAAGAGAATACTGCAAGCACCTATCCAAACCAGTAAAGAGCAAATTGCAATAACACATACAATTGAACAATTTGTAAATGATGCAAATAATATTTCCATCATGTACACAATAGCAATCAATGGTCCAAAACAAATACACGTTTGAAAGTAAACCTTCAATATAAACAAAACAAGTAGACAATAATAAATTACCAACACACAATTAATGCCAACCGAAATACATTACAAGCAAATCTAAAACAAAAACCCTATTCAAGATTGTTATGCAAACACAAAACCATTGCAAAAACAAATCTATTTCTAACTAACACAATCATACACAATCTAAATTCACCAAATAAGCCACAATAAACAATTAAGGCAGTGTCCCAACATAAACCCATGCAATCATCATCATCTGAAATGACATAACTAATTCTACATTACATTTCACACACACAATAGTAACCAAACAGGGGAAAGACTTGTAGAAGACATGAAAAAATGCAATAAACATTTGCAAAACAACCCTTTAATAAACATGTATGTATATAGCTCCATAGGGATATATATACATACATGGGCATGAAATGGACATTAAAAAAATTAATCTGACTTGTGAGAAAAAAACAAAAAAAACAGTTGCAACTTTAATCAAATACATTTCTTTAGTTTACTTAAAATTAGATGACCAATGACTGACTTCCGGGGGACCCGCTATGTCTGCAACAAATCCAAAAACAGGAACCAGGAACCCATAAAATAAAAAATCCTTTGTAATCCAATGTGGTGTCTTCTTTCTTGTCTTTATACTCCATACCGTCTGTGGTCTTCTTTTCTGTGTCTTCTTCACCGTCTGCGGGGTCTTCAGGGTCTTCTGGCTTCTTCTTCTGTGAAGCACCGTCCATCTCCCCACGGCGTCTAGCTGGAAAATGAGACAACATAGGCTTTTATAGGCCTATGACGTCACATTTTGCATCAAATGGTTCTCACGGTCCTGATTGGTCCGTGAAAAGCATGTGATTTGGGATAAGGCTAAAAAAAATTATGACGTCATTTAAAAGACTGGCTGTGCTTCATTTCCCTTTAACATGACGTCAACAAAACTAACATGGCGTAGTCACATGGGACTAGAGCCAATGAGATCGTGGAAACTAAATATATACAGTATATATATATATATATATATATATATATATATATATATATATATTAGAGAAAAAAGAGAAAAAGCGCCCGATCCATGTGTAAAATACAAAGTTTTTAATAAGGAATGACAAGACAAATGCACACTCACAATTTGTCAATGCATTAAAAGCATTGAATGGGTAAACCCATGCGCCAACATGTATCTGCTCGCCGCCCACTTGTTTCGTGACGTCAGTCTTCACTGCTACCAGTGCACCATGAAGAATCGTCCCTCCGGCAATTCAGACCGACAGTCTATGGTTCCAATCACGTAAGTAGATAAGTCCGTGCGGTTCAGGAAAAGACATCCTCTTGTCTTCTGCCAGCAAATTAATATTTAGATTTGTGTTCTTTCAATTATGTTATTTTATTATTTATTATTTACACCATTTTGTATTTTTCTATAGTTATTTTTTCACACTCACTTATTAATATTATCACTTGAGTTTCAAATATATATTTTGTTCATCACAATATATAACAAATTATATATTTTTTTACAGGTCATCTGTGTTAGCAATTTTGAACGATCTGTTTGCCACTGGGATATATTGCTGTGAGGCTGGTACACGTGTAGGCGCTGTCAAAAATATACATTATATATATATATATATAAGAATGATGAAGCCACTCTACAAATGAATGGGTGCAGGGTGGCGTAACCCATTAATAACTTTAGCGCTTATTAACTGTTATTGTTATTAAGGGTTAAGTAACACCACAATATATTTGCTATATGGTGTGGGTGGGTTATGTATAGTTTGTTAATAATTGTTATTTTTATTGCGGGTGTGTGTATTGTTTTGAATGTGGGAATTGGTGGTAGGGGGAATTATCCCCAAGGGAGGGAGGGTAGGGCTCCCGGTGTGTATGGGTGAGTGAGGGTGGTTATGCCTCATGGGGTGGGTAGTGGGGGTTGTGCTTAGGCCTTCAGAGTTGTGGGTGAGGATGGGTTAACCCCTTAATGATGGTAGCGGTTAATAACCGCTACGGTAATTAAGGGGTTAGGGGACATAACATTGGCTCTTTTTATGCTTATTTATTTCAAAGTATTTATGTGTGTTTTACTTATTTTTTGGGGGCACAGACTTGATACTGCAGCCAAGCGGGGACCCCTGTGGGAACACTCAAGGGCCACCGCCAGCCTATAGTGTCATTGCTGTGCATGCTAAAAATGTTAGGGAACTTAAGGGGTTACTGGTGTATTATTTATTTATTTATTTATATATATATATATATATATATATATATATATATATACAGTGTTCGACAAACCTATACATTTGCTCGCCCCGGGCGAGTGGATTTAACCCCCGGGCGAGTAAATATTGGCCCAAGCAGCACACGTTTGGTACTAGGTGGCGAGTAGATTTTTTTGTGTGGCGAGTAGATGTTTTGGTGATTTGTCAACCACTGTATATATATATACACACAGTATATATATATATATATATATATATATATATATATATATATATATATATATATATATATATATATATATATATTGTGGTTAGCGGGGATGGGTGCAGTGTGTAATCGCATCAACGGTGGGTGTTTATGGCTTGCGGGTGGGTAGCTGGTATTAACCGCTATGGTAATGTATGGGGTTAAGTTGACCCGCAACCCCCCCCCCCCGGAAGCCATAAACACCCCCCAAATTCCAAATACCCCTTTAATCCACTGCCGCTCCCCACACAAAGGTACTGAATTGGGCTGTTAATGCATTATTCCTGCTTCGGATGCATGGGGGGGCTTCAGTGCTGGTAATACTGGGTGTCAGCTCTGGAGTCCCCCGGCATCAATCCGAGGCAGGAAAAGGGCCTGATTTTTTTTCTATGTCCCGTATCGCCACTCAGCACCAGCTTCTTTTGTTGGCAGAGCGATTTGGGGAAAATTTCTCCATTCTAGAGCATCGATCAGCACCGAGATGCTGATCGGGGCTACTAGAATACAGCGGGTTTTAAAACTGGCGAGATATTGCTTCTCGCCACCCGCGCGGCGAGTTGTTTTTTTTCCAGCAAAAAAAAAACCCGCGGATTTTCCTCATCTCGACAGTTTTTCGGCATTTACTGAATTGCTGTAGGCATATTTGCCAAAAAACTGGCGAGATAGGCCTTCTTGCCTGTTTCTGCATAGGCCCCTAGGTATGTAGATGTGGATAACAGTTTAAACTAGGCATACAGTAGCAGTGAAATTAGGCGACATAGAGCATGATTGAAACACATTCCATGTCTGGCACACTTAATTAATAGTCACGTGTTTCCTAGCTCAATGAAGGACTGTGCATAGCATGTATTTGATTGTTAACAGAAACAAATGTGCTCACTATGGACAATGTAAAAAAAATGTATTACAAAAATGACTTAAATCTGTGTAGGAGACTAGTGCAGAGATGTAACCAGGAAGACATAGATTTGCGGGGAAATAAGCATTGGCTTTTATTTAGCTTGTATATTCCAAAATCAAGACAGCTTTAGGCAGCATACCAAATAAACAAAACAGGCCTATGCCTTTGTAAGATCTGACTCACACTTCCCAGTCCCTATCTGCAGGGCTGGGAGGATAGACTTCTTAGCCTCTGTCCCAAAGTCCAAAGAGATACCTATTATCAGGGGCTCTTTTCATCAGTTCAGGGTTGGTGTTCATGGGGTGCACCCTCTGGCAGGTTCCAGTAACCACTGTGTCCTGGAATAGAGTGTCTCGTTCCTTTAAATCTCTTTCTGATCAGCACCCACCTCCCATGTGCTAGAGCAAATGTCTGAAGCTTAAACAGGAGGCTTTTCTACCTTACTGATGAGTCAGGTGGAGACTGGATAATTGTCAATAGCGGAAATTAACCAGCTCCCGCCTGGATTTATCAGTCACACTCCGGTTGTAATTTTTCACAATGGATTACAAATAAACACAAACCGCAGAATGAATTTACATTGAAACCTGCCGTGTGGTTATTTTAAAGCTGCATAAGCAATCCATTTAGGGGGATTTTAACTAATCCACACAAATTGAAGTTGGAACAATCCATAAACGAGTTTTACGAATTTTGAATGGAAAATTCTGGGAAACGGATTTGGACTGGGTCGTGCATCTCTACATTTTATTTAGCATTAGATATAGTAAGGCCAATTGTGGGGTATATATGTAGGCTCTAATGCACAGCTAAATACACCCTGTAGAAGGTGATAATAATTTGCTGTATTCAAGTCAAGAAATTACTTATTGCTGATCATCTCTTTTTCATTACAGATGCAGCCACGAGTATTAGATCACTTGCCTTGGACAATATGAGGCAATCTCCCAATAAACTGCAACATTTCTGTGAGATTTCTGCTGCCAGACTAATGGCCCATCGGATTAATACAGCGGGGACTGCAGGGACCCAAGCTGTGTTACTCCGATGGGCCATTAGTCTGGCAGCAGAATCTCACACAAATGTTGAAGCATATTGAGGCATTTACTGTGAGATGCCTTAGTTTTTACCCAGGCAAGTGATCGGATACTGGTGGCTGTATATGTACATCCACGTCTCGCCCCTTTTCTGTTTTTAAAAATACATTATTTTTTGTGATAACACAATGACTTGCACCTTAAAAATAATGTTTTTTATGCAATATTATCTCTAATTTGGCATATCGCAGTTTGATAACTCTATGGCCTGGTGTCATCACATTGAGCATATAGTATATGGTGTTACCAGAAGGTACTATACAATTAATTCTCCAAATTTTTTATCACGTCATAATGTAGGCCTGACAAAAAACATTAGTAATGTAGGATAAGACAACAGCAAGAAGTTTTATATAAATAATACATAATAGTTACATAAATAATAGATACAGGGTATACATATTTTGACATTTTCTTCACTTGAGTATCCATATATTAGGCTTAGACAAGAATGGAATACAACTCAAATAATTGGAATTTTATTCTATAGCCAATATAGCAATTTTATTAAAGCTGCCAATGTACTGCTTTTTAGACTGGATGATATGAAATAGATTCCAAAGATAATTATTCTAGTGCACACTCGTGCATATACATTAATTAGAAAGACAGGGTAATGAGTTAAACATACTTCATTAGGAATAATAATTTGTACAAACATATGTGCTCAAACAAAAACCCACAGCAACTCATAAAACAGCATAATATTATTTTTTACATGCTATCCAAAATATTTAGATTACAGAATGTTAAAATGAAATCAAAAGTCTACATATTTTATTTATGTATTAAATTGTGGAGAAACAATTTTTTTTATCAATAGATTTTGTTATAATCAGAACCTTATGTAGATGGTTCAAGCTAAAGATTATTATGCTTCCAGCATACAGCATATGATGTAGCAGAGTCAGAGACTTAGGATGGCTCCACATATGCAGTTGTGGAACTATAACTCCCAGAATCCGTAGAGGGAGGGATTGTACCACATGGGACTGCCCAGCCAATAGGATTGTAGCAAGGGGGGAAACAGGATATCCTCTGCATGCAGGGAGCATGTGCGCCAGTCTGGATGGAGGAGGCAAAGAAGAAGGTAGTGACCAGAGAGCAGTGCTTCCTGGCCTGAGCCTAGATCTTGCCCCCTAGGCACCAGTTAGGCCCTGAGCCATAGTAGAGTGTTGCAGGGAAGGCCCCAGATAGGGACTCTTCCCTATACTGATATTTCTGCACCGGTGACCTGGCATCACGCGGTGTTCTGCGACCTGGGATCAGGCGCAGTACTCCAGAACATTCAAGTGAGTCCCTCCAGCTGGAGCTTACCTCACGAGGAGGATCAGGACCTTTAGGAGAGAGGGGATTTATGTTGGAGGCCCCGCTATGTGGGACCTGCTTTAACCCATCGTGAGAAGCAGCACCTGGGTACTGGAGTACCCAGGCAGGTACCCAACGTCACCTACATCCATAGCGGTAGAGCTACCTTACATTTGGGTGGGAATTGCTGGGATAGGACAGCAGGGGTGTTGGTGCCACAGCACCTCAGTACTTTGGGGGAACCACCACGTGTTGAGGCACTGGGTTCATACTTTGGGTACAGTTATTATGTTATCTGTGTTAGAATGTGTGTACAGTAAACCTTAGTTAAATACAGTACATTAATACAATAATGCAGTGACCCGGCGCTAGAAGTGACAACAATACCCCAGTCCAATGATATGTCCATATAGTTTGGGAAAGTTCTCTTAATGTTCCAATTGAAAACGAAGTGGTGGTTCAGTTGCTAGCTGGTGCTTCAAAATTCCTCCTGCAGTATAATAGACAAACGGAAACAAACCAGTGCGCAGCCACAAGTACCAACAGATGACTCCAAAAAGGGCTTACAAGTTATAAACTTACAAAAGTATTGTGTCTATGTTCATTTGAGAGAATCTGTGCTTTTAGGTAAGGGGTGGTACAACCTGGGCTGATCGCACTCACACTGCTCTCAGTTCCAGAGACCGCCGCCTCTGGAGAGGGAGGAGTTGAGACTGAATTGTCCGGTAGCAAGGAGAGTGGAGGGGGCACCATCGCGTGACGTCAGTGTGTTGCGCGTAGACAGGCGGTTGTCTCTGGAACTGAGAGCAGTGAGAGTGCGATCGGCCCAGGTTGTACCACCCCTTACCTTAACAAGATGCTGAAGTGTCCGGTAGCAAGGAGAGTGGAGGGGGCTCCATCGCGTGACGTTAGTGTGTTGCGCGAAGACAGGCGATGGTCTCTGGAACTGAGAGCAGTGAGATCACGATCAGCCCAGTGTTCACTACCCCTCACCGTAACAAGCTGCGGACGGCACGTTGTCAGTTGTTCTGTAACAGCACGGTTTATGTGAGTAAGCCTTTGGCTGTTTTTACGGTTTTTACTGTCATTAAAGTTTTAGCAATCTGCACCATCATCTCCTATGTCATTTCCTTTCCGGGAACCCACGGTGATCACCTTTGAGTGATCAGGCTGTGAGTTAACAGGAGAGCGAGCTGACGTATGACTGACAACACGGGGGAATCGTGAGGTCCAGGAGAAGAAGTTGGTAAAAGCATAGATTCTCTCAAATGAACATAGACACAATACTTTTGTAAGTTTATAACTTATAAGCCCTTTTTGGAGTCGTCTGTTGGTACTTGTGGCTGTGCAATGGTTTCTTTCCCTTTGTCTATTATACTGCAGGAGGAATTTTGAAGCACCAGCTAGCAACTGAACCACCATTTTTCGTTTTCAATTGGAACATTAAGAGAACTTTCCCAAACTATATGGACATATCATTGGACTGGGGTATTGTTGTCACTTCTAGCGCCGGGTCACTGCATTATTGTATTATTGTCTGTTAAACGAATTTGTGAGTTATTTGTTAGGCAGGGACCCAACGGCAGCTTTTATCTAATCACAAGTAGATTTATTATCACTTACATTGTGATCACACATTTAATGGTCACAGCGCTGAGCTTTAGGGTACTAATTCACTATTCATTCATTTAGTTAAATACATTGTGTGGTGTAACACTTATTACTGTATATCGGTTCCTGTGAGGGTTATCCCACCAACGCTGGGATCCCTCAGAGATGGAGGCACTGCAAGCAAGGATAAAGAGCTCACCCAGACTTCCAGTTCTCATGGAACTGGATGAGGTCCTGTTCACCAAAGGTCCAAATCAGGAGGATTTAATCGATGTACTGAAGGTACTGTAGTGCCGGCGGTTATTCTAACACAAACCAGTGGCAATCGCCAAAAAGACCCAGGTACATGCTGGGTCTAGTTTAAGGCAAGTTTAAGGCATTTCTGCATTGACTAATGGCCCATCAGATTAACAGCAGGGGTCCCTGGCAGTTTCATTCAAACTGAATGGGACTGCCAGGGACCCCTGCTGTGTTAATCCGATGGGTCATTAGTCAATGCAGAAATGCCTTAAACTTGCCTTAAACTAGCCAGGTTACACCCAGCATGTATCCAGTATGTAACAGGGCTAGTTTAAGGCAAGCTTTAGAATACTCATTGTCTCGTCTGTATGTAATGGGTTTCAACTGACAGGTGGAAAGAAAGTCACTTTCCAGTTTTGCGCAGAAAAGGTTGGCATACTGTGGCTCCACATATAACCCACACCTAGAAGCCCTACGCAAGATTGCCAGGGAACTGCAACCCATTCTCCAGGAAGATACAAGACTGCAACAGGTCTTCCCTGAAACACCCTTATTATTATTATTATCATAGAGATAACTTCATAATCTCAAGAAAATGGTGGTGAGGAGTAAAGTATTCAACAGTACAACTGAATGCAGGACAAGACCATGCCAGGACGCAAGATGCAAAACCTGCGCAATGCTCCACACAGCGGGCACAATACAAATTTCACACAAATTCCACACAGGAATCCGGAGAACAAAACCAGGGGAAGGTTCACCTGTTCCTCCAGCAATGTCGTGTACTTTATCATATTGCACTACATAGGTGAGACGGGACAGAGGCTAAACAAGACAATGAATCTGCATCGCCACAGCACCACACACGGAACAAGAGACAGTCCTGTCGGCGAACATTTCTCTGACTCTGGCTATAAGATGAACGATCTGAAGGTGGCCATACTCAAAGGTAATCTTAGAACACTGAGAAAGAGAGCCGGTTGCATAAATACAAATTTATGCAACTGTTCGGGACACTTAGCGGTGGCCTAAACTGAGACTGCAGCTTCATGAGCCACTACTCTGACACGAGAACTCTCTACCCATGAATGTTAAAGGCCATGTCTATACATACTGAACTATATGAATGCATACACAGCTGTCTCTTACACATACAAATACTCTATGTAATTCCATCCCTATATACCAAAAGGGACCACATAGTATCTACACACATTAATAGTAATGCAACACCCTCGTAAATTTCTACACCTATCCACACCATTGGTATATACTCCCACACACATCTTTTGTAAAGCGCTGTATACACTTTGGGCACTTTATATATTTAATTTTACATACAGTACATACACACACACATACACATACACACACACACATATATACACACACACATACATACACACACACACACACACACACACACACACATACACGCATACATACACACTCTTACATCACTAACATTCAGGGACCATTTAACACCTAATGCAAACACAGAGTAGGTAGCGCTATCTATATATATGATGTAACCCTAATGCAGGTATTACCCTTGCATGGGGGGCTGCCTAAACACTAAAACTGACCCCCTGGTCAGATAGCAGAACAAGAGAAAAAATATAGTGTTAAAAAGGCGCCGGCAGGTAAAGGATATATTCACCAACAGGAAGAAAACCGAAATGGATTCCAGACGGTAGAGATGTGCTTAAAGAAAATGTAAAAAACACAAAACATAGTATAATACTGTATGTATAAGAGACAAACAACATATACTAAACCACTAATACTAAAAAAATATGTATATCAGCTGAGATCAGGGGTGATAGGAATTTTACAACATTTAATAAAATAGTTTAAAAACACTGGACATAAAAAACATATACAAATAATATAAACACAATTATTCTAAGACAATTTTAAAGGACAATTGGTATAGGACCCGTGTTCAGCTACACCAGGTGGAGTGCCCACTCACCGGACGAAAATGGTATGCAAGCGGTGGATATATTTGAGAGTATCCCCTCTCTTTTCAGCTCACACAGCCACTGCACAGGAATCTGGGCCAAGATGATAGCTGCACACGCCAGACCGCGTGTGTTTCTCCCCTGGCTCTCGTTCCTCGTCGCAGCTGGTGATAGATGAAACGCAGTGGCTGTGTGAGCTGAAAAGAGAGGGGATACTCTCAAATATATCCACCGCTTGCATACCATTTTCGTTTTAACACCATTTAACACCTAAGCCATAAATCGCATACTGCATAGGGGGGGGGGGGATCGGTTTCAGTTAGATACATTCCATGATGCACTGTTTTTAAGTAAAAATGTTCTTGCTTTATCCATTGTAACACCGCCAAAAAAGAGATTGTGTATCTCAAAAGCTCGCACAAATAAAAGTATTTTGTTAGCCGCAGACCGGTATCATCTATTTGTTTTTGATTATTAAGCTCGGCTAACATGCAGATAACTCTATATACACACATATATGTATACACATATAGCAGGTAATAAAGAACCATAGGCACTCCGTCTGAATAGAAAAATTGGGTGCAAATCCTGTACAAATAAATAGGCAATACGATACCGCACGTGGACGAATATCAGAGGCAGCACTCCAAATGAATATCAAAAATCCTGTATTATTGAACAAAACATCATATCCAACATTTCGGTCCTCAAACGGGACCTTTGTCAAGGTGATGATATACACATATATATATATATATATATATATACACACACATATATGTATACACATATATATATACACACACACATCCATATAAAACACATCCACACCGGGGGAAGGAACAGCACAGATAACATTCCAAGAGACACTGTTTTTAAGTATACCTTTTGCTTCATTCATTGTAACATCGCCTGGAAGAAGAGATCAGTGTATCTCGAAAGCTCGCTCAAATAAAAGCATTTCGTTAGCCACAGAACGGTATCATCTATTTATTTTTTGATTATATCTATATATATATATATATATATATACATATACTGTATATTGGACCTGATATAAAATGTTCTTCTTTTTTATCAACAAATGAGATAACGTCATCAATCAATTAAGATAAGGTTAGAGAGAGAAGAGTATAGCAGAAAGAAATTGGGGCCTTCCTGGGGTCGGGACGCCCTGTGTCGGGATTCCCACAGTCTTAATTTATTACCATGGTCATGGGCCCCTTCCTCATAATCTCCAGGGGATCCTATACTCAGATTGTAAAAGGTGCAGGTCAGAAAGGCCTCCTCTCGGACTTGTGATTGAGGCCCGAGGGGGCAATTTTTTTTAATGCAGCTCAAAATACATATCATGTATTGTATCTTCAGTTCTAGACAGTGATCCTGCTTTCATGTTCACTAATGTCATTAGTTCAAAAGTATGTTTTTCTAAATTATTTGTTTTTAATTAACAATTTTCTGTTGACTTAGTTAAAAGATATAATAATATTATAATAATAATAATAATAATACTAATAATAATAAGTATACCATATTTGTCACTGTATCTAACACCAACTATGATATATATATATATATATATATATATATATATATATATAGATATATATATATATATATATATATATATATATATATATATATATATATAACCGTATTTTAATTAATTGATTTTTCTCATTTGTTAATAAAAAAGAAGAACATGTTTATTTTCATTAAAGTTGCATTTGTTTGAGGTTCAGTTTGAGGTTCTTCAGGCAATTAATTTAAGGTGGGTTTTATGAACAACAATTTGTGCAGAGTCTTGTGTTGGCTTGGTCTGGGAAGCAGCTCAACGCTTGGTTGGATCTGCTGGGTGGAAGAGTATCCTCCTATATAGTGCCCATTATACCCATGGCTGTGACCACTGGGCTGATGGATGTTCATGCTAATGGTATGAAAAAGAAGTATTCCCTTTAACAATGCCTATCTACAGAGCTCTGTAATATCAAAAACAGGGATTTAATGATGCGTTAGCTAGGTCAAAGCGAAATGTGGCTTTAGCTCCCTCCAGAGCCTGAAATACTGTATGACTTTTGAAGGAGATAGATTTATTTTACTAGAGACCCACGTGCTACAATATGTATAACACCCCAAATCCACCTTCAAAAACACATCACGTTTTTAAACACCTGTGCAATAAAAGGAGCACACCTGAGTGTGACAGGGTGAAGTCAACCCTATCAGTTATGCCTGGGAGACATATGTCTGAGTGCTTCATCCAGCTCTCATAAGGGTTAACTCAGATGGAAGCTAGGTAATCAGGATGTAAGCTGACACCTGAGAAGCAGCAAGGTATAAGATGATGTTGTTACTGGCAGTAGCTGCCTGCCCTAGACCAGAGCGCATGGCTATATGTGCTGCTAGCCAGACGGATACATCAAGCTAACTACTGCAACCAAAGTAAGAGACTTGTTCATTTGTTTTTCCTGACTGCTTAAAAAACACTTACGGTTTGGTTATGGTTTAGCCAGCCAGCCTGCTAGATAGGCCTGGTGTGTTAGTCAGTCCTCCCAATGTGGAGCAGGATTTGTTTTGTTTAAAGGGACAGCGTACCCGCATGTTATGTATGCTGTGGAGAAATAAAGCCACTGAACGTTTTCATTATCCTGAAACTATACGTGTGGACTGTTCCCTGACCTCGGCTACAGGCCGTCCTGCCACACTGAGATACCCCCAACAAATCAGGGGAGCTCGTCTCGTAGTTATGAAATAAAGAAACACTACATAGTATAATACTGTTGTGAATAAATTTGTGCAAACAAAGCTCAAAAATGACAACTCACAATAAAGCAGTCAAATTCAGGCAGTCATCCAACGTAAGGGGTGGATGTTCCCTGTGTATACAGCAGCCACCAGCCCCCAACCTCCAAGGAGAAAAAAGAAGAAAAGAGACCATATAGTTCAGATGGTATTTAGTATTAAAAGGGATTAAAAAAATGCAGGCTTACACTTCATATGATCGAGGTAGGCAGTATGATATTATAGGTAGTGGGTGCTCATCTGGTCGCGATCCTTTTGAGTTCCTCACTATCCTCTGCTCCACCGCAATACTCTCGTGTCACTTCCGGTTGTTAAGCAAACTTCCGGATCTGATGACAGGGGTGGACCTCAGTTGTTCTTCCTCTTTGGTATGGGCTGAAACACTCTACATGTTTCGCCGTTGTTACGGCTTCATCAGGAGCTTAACAACCGGAAGTGACGCAACGGGAGTGCCTGGCGTGGACGCGAGAGTATTGCGGTGGAGCAGAGGATAGTGAGGAACTCAAAAGGATCGCGACCAGATGAGCACCCACTACCTATAATATCATACTGCTTACCTCGATCATATGAAGTGTAAGCCTGCATTTTTTTAATCCCTTTTAATACTAAATACCATCTGAACTATATGGTCTCTTTTCTTCTTTTTTTCTCCTTGGAGGTTGGGGGCTGGTGGCTGCTGTATACACAGGGAACATCCACCCCTTAAGTTGGATGACTGCCTGAATTTGACTGCTTTATTGTGAGTTGTCATTTTTGAGCTTTGTTTGCACAAATTTATTCACAACAGTATTACACTATGTAGTGTTTCTTTATTTCATAACTACGAGACGAGCTCCCCTGATTTGTTGGAGGATCACCTGGTGCAAGACGAGTGGAACATTCTTTATCAAGGGTTGCAGTTTGTTTCTAAGTTTCTTAATTTTTTCTTTAGATCACTTGATTGTTATTATCACACTGCTTTATTATTTACACATATGTGGTAGAATTGTATATTGTCACATTTAGGGTGTGTTTAGAGCGCTATTGTTAGTTTTTTTCACACTGAGATACCTGGCAAACATGTTAATCTGGATGTGCAAAGTATATTTACATTACTTAAATTAGCTTATATCCCGGGTTTCTCAGCAACGATCCTTCGGATTCTAGAAAACTAGGATCTTTCCATCTCCCCCTCTATCTCACTCTTTCTCTTCCCTCTGTGGATCTGGGCCATAGTGAGTATTTCCTCTCAAATTGTTATATATCCTTGTATCAGTGTTGTTGAACTGAACTTGACTAGGCCAAATGTATTAATATGTACAAGTAGTTTTGCTTGCATGGTAACTGATTAGCGGTAGCAAAAGCAGCACTGTTTGAGAAACGTAGTAATGCTGTCTAATTTTGCATTGAATAGGGCTGAATAAATTGACCCATTGGATATTTAGGGACCTATTCTAGTATCCTTCATGACCCACTTATCAAGGCTTTTTAGCTGTTATCGGCCAAAACAAGCTACAGTGATTCAGAAATCCTTGATAAGTTGTCGGCAAAAGCATTAATCACAATTTTTTGCTCTTGTCCAAAACATATCACCGTGTGTGCCGCGATAATCCCCTTATCGGCAGGTTTTGAACCCCCCCCTCTGCCCCAATTATCAGGCTATTGAAGTTTAACCCTTCATTGCTTTAGCAACTAGACACTAGGTTAATGAAGATGTGTTAATAACAATTTTAATACTAGTGTATTTGAGCAGGAGGTCTCTGGAGCAGAACTGCATTGATTTCAGGTCCAGGGACCCCCTGCTTCCCAAGATACAGGCCCTCGTTATGGGGCGCCGGTATCTCCTATGCATTTAAATGTCTGAGTCATGTGACGGAAGACATTTAAATGCCTAGGCAATACCGGCACCCCATAACGGGGCCTGTATCTCGGGAAGCAGGGGGTCCCCGGACCTGAAATCAACACGGTTCTGCTCCGGAGACCCCCTGCTCATGTACACTAGTATTGAAATTGTTATTAAAACCCTGAGATCACTGGCGAGATATGCACAGAGAGAGGTGGCTCTCTTTGTGCAGCTCTCTATGCATCTGGGCCAGATCGTTGCAGATCCACAGGTGAGACCTTTTGAGAGAGGCGAACATCATATCGCTGCTTCTCACCAGTTTTGGTAATTTTTCTATCGCAGGTCTTCAGAGTCTTTCTGAATACGTGATAACTACACTGACAAATTTGGCGGCATAACAGGCCAAGCAAGACATTTTATGAAGGCAACTGGAATTGTCCCATTGGCCCCTTAGAGACAGGGGGTATTGACTGTAGTATCAAATGCCTTGCAGCGGTATCAGTTATGTCTCTGTTTTACGCTTTGATTGTTTGATTTGTTTGATTGTATGACACGGTTATTCCAGTTGGGCAAGATTGTCCTGTGGGTGAGGTCTGTAGAGTGAAGTGGGGTAGCTGTATATATTTCCTGCACTCCTGTGGCAGCTTGTGATCGAACAATAGAGATTTGCTAAACTTTCACATGAGGTTTGGAACTATGCAAAATGTACACTTTTTGAGTCTCTGCATCAGAGTTTGCAAGCAATTCACCAAGCATTAGGTTAATGTGCATTGCAATTTTGTGTAATATGCTAATTGTAATTGTAATGTTTGTTGCTGAATTGTTTGTTGCCACAGCTTTGGGAGGTCCAAGAGCGATATGCTGGGACATGGTTGGCATGATTGTTTGCTCGAATTTCGGCTTACGGGAGTTACCACGATTCCTTTAGCTACACAGATGGGGCTTGAGGCTAACCTCATGTTATGGAGGTAGTGTATGCACCCAAAAGGCCGTATGGCCTAAGGCTGTCATTGGGATTATGTCCTTGTTTATGTATGGTTTTTGGCACGGATGCTTTTTTGTACATTGTTACATTTAAAAAAGAAAGCTCCTGGCTGTATGTGTGGTTGGTGTTTAATTATTGTTTGGTAGGACGGCTAGGCGTAAGGGCATTTGACGATTCTACAGTCAAGAAAAGTATGACAATTATGAAATACATTTTTAAATAAGCAGAAAATGCTCTGCAAATTTGGAAATGATCTGTTTAGTTCCATTATAAAGGATGTGTAATATGTGCAGCATGGCATTTTCTCTGTACTTAAAAATACACCTACACACACATTGCCATACTTATCTTGCCCACACTTGGTATTACACGTTCTGATAAAATTATGAACATCTTGATATTGCTAAGAATGAGCAATTTCTTTCTTCTTGCACTAACAAGAAAAAATTAAATATTGATAAGTTCTTTGTAGTTTTGCAAGATTTCAGTAGTCTTTCACATTGTTTCACAAAGAAAACTACCAAACAAGCAAGTTGCTGATGGGTACATCTTACAGTGGTTGAGTGGCTTATAGTTTATTAGAAGACAACATAGAGTACTGTATGTGGAGTGATCAGTGTAGTGGAGTGACAGTTTTATGGAATGGTTCTATAGAATTGCAAATGGATACAAAGTGAAGCTATGCTTATTTGCAGATGACAAAGTGAAATTGTGAACACTACAGGAGCTGTGGAATAAATGTGAAGTAACCAAGCAAGCTTACTTTATTTAAGTGAACGGGGGAAACAAGTGTATTCATAACAATTTAATAGTTGGAAATCTATATTATGAATATGCGCTTTTGCTTCATATGCAAGACCTCTAAGTGTGAGGGAAAAATCTAGATTTGTTTTAATTCCAGAATTAGAAATTGCCACAATATAGACTCAATGTAGACATGAGCATTAGCACATTTCAGTCTCAATATCAATTCAATTATACTTCTTGTATTGAATTGGGATTAGCTAAGATTTACTGTAGTTTGAGAAAGCAGCAGAAAACTGTCATGTTTGTCAAACTGAATATTTTGTTAATGGTGACTCATACTGTATTTATTTTAAAGAAAAGAGATTATGGATGACAAAAATAAAAATCTCAATTTGACATGTGCAAGAAAATTGTACCCTTTCATTCTTAAGGTGGATAACATGACAATTGGGGAGTAAGTTGATGCTGGCCTTTATGCTCAGATATTGAGCAAATTAACCATCGACTTAAAGGAGCACGTTTTTACTACAGTATAGTTATAACATCGGTTTCCTTAGGTTACCACTAAAACAAGATAAAAAAATAATAATAAAAGAGCAGTGAAAGCCAAGTAGTGTTTCAAGTAAAAACCAAATTATATCCATTATTGTACAGATGTGCAGTGAGCACCTGATAAGTGATTCCCCATACTGTAAATTCTAACAGACAGGAGCTGTTTAATTAGAATATTTCTGTGTCACTCTACAAGTCACCATTGGGATTTCAAAATTATGTAACAAAATCAATTCATTTTGGGATTTTTAATGGCACTATAACTATATATGATACAAATACACGCATGTATTAAAATATTACATTTTCACGGTTAAGTTGGCAATTTTTGTTCATCAACTTATTAAAAAAGATTTAAGGCCTCATGCTAAAGCAGCGATAAGCCCCTTATCACCAGCTTATCAACAAAAACGCCTACAGTGATATAGTTAGCCCAGATAAGCTGGCGACACGAGCAAAAATCGCCATTTTTTTGGCTGAGAAAAAGAAATCTGCAAACGCGTGGCGATAAGCCACTTATCGCCGCTTATCACCAGCTTCTCAAACCCGCCAATTCTAGTAGCCCTGGTCAGATTTTCGAGGCTGATCGCCGCTCTAGAATGGGGATTTCCTCTCCAAATTGTCCCGCCACAAAACATTGGCAAGAAGGTGGTGAGAAGCGGCGAGACAGCACTTAGAAACAAAATGCATTTTTCCTGCATCAGATTGATGCCGGGAGACTCTGGACTTGATATCCATTAATATCAGCACCGGAGACCCCCGGCATCAATCAGATGCAAGAAAAATGCATTTACAGGCAACTTTATTACCTTAGCCATTAATATCGCTAAGGTAATTAAGGGGTTAACCCCTCCCGCTACCTACCCAGTAGGCCTAAACACCCATCCTTGGGGCTACTATCCCCTTCCCACACCCCCGCTTCCCACAATACAAAAAAATACACACAACAGTCCTACTACCCTCCTCCTTGGCCACCAAAAAACATTACAATATTTAATAAACAACAATCCCCAACCATCCACCCCCTGTGCCCCCACATAAAACCATTATTTATTCTTTTAGACACAGGATTAATACCACAGGCCAGCGGGGGTCCCTTGGTGGTCCCCACGAATGTCCATGGGCCCCACAGGGCACATCGGGGGGTTCCAACGGGTTTCTGGGGGCCCTCAGGTGGTCCCTGCTAGGCTCTTTGGGCTTCCAGATGGTCCTCAGGGCTGTCCATGGGCCCCAACAGGGTTCACAAGTGGTCCCCATGGGTGTCTGGAGGCCCCCAGGTTGTCCCCATGGGTGTCTGGGGGCCCTCTGGTTGTTCCCATGGGTGTCTGGGGGCCCTCGGGTGGTTCCCACATGTCTGTGGGTTCTCGGGTGGTCCCTGCAGGTGTGTGGGGGTCCTCAGGTGGTCCCTGTGGGCATCTAGAGGTCATTGGGTGGTCCCCGTTGGCATCTGTGGGTCCTTTGGTGTCCCCATGGGTCCCCGCTGGCCTGTGGTACCATTCCTGTATTTAAAAAAAAAAAAAAAAAAAAAACATGTCCTACATTTCAATAAATACACCTCCCCATCACACCAAACACATCAGTACAGTAACATGCATAATAACTATTATCCAGATATGGATAATAGGTTATTTGCCCATTATTTAACACAACATTATCCAGCCAGCATAAATAAAATAAATAAAAAACATTCTACTTAACCCTGCCAACGTGAAGGACATCCTAGTCAGCATACTGCAAAGCCATGTCCTCTGATGCCAGCAACAATACATAAAAAATACAATCTAATGACCCCTAGCCCCTTAATCACCTTAACGTTTATATATAAATATAAATTTATATGTACATAACCGCTATAGTAATTAAGAGGTTAACCCACCCTCCCCAACTACCCACCCGGGAAGTCTAACCACCCACCCGAACTCACTTTACCCACCCTGTACCCATTGAGTGGCATAATAGTACATAATACCCATATAATATGGGCATGATAATCTACTATAGCAGTCAATGGTCACACTAATACAAAAGCATTAATGTCATAAATACACAATAATTAAACAGATGCAACAAGTACCTAAACACCCATAAACAAAAATTAAAAGCACTTGCCAACCAAGCAATTAAATACATAAAACCACTAGCCAATCAATTAAAGAAATAAAACCACTAGCCAATCAATTAAAGAAATAAAACCACTAGCCAATCAATAAAATAATTAAAACCACTATGCAATCAATTACATAAATCATACCACTAGCCAAAAAATAAATGTAATACCTAAAAGCAGTAACCAACACAACAATTAATTTATACAACCACTTGGCAATACATTAATTAAAACCAGCAGCCACCAAAATACATCATAAAATAAAATCGCTAACCAATTTGTAAAAAGAAAAAAACAAGCCATCACAATTCAAATCAATCTAAAAAATAAAAATAAATAGAAAATAACAGTCAATAGAAGAAATGCATTTGCCTAAAAATGCATTGGCTCCCACTGTATTCACCTGTAGCCTAAAGAGGCACAGATTAATACATTAGCCGTCAATGGGCAATGAAAAACATAAAAAAAGAAAAATCCAATCAGTACGAGAGCTTGCTGATTCCCCAGGATTGGGAGGGCCAACGCTTCTAAAGGTAAGATCAATATTGAATGTAAGTACTTTTATTTTTACAGGTTTTTTAATTGGATTTTTCTTTTTTTATGTTTTTCATTGCCCATTGTCACTGGACCTGAAATTAACGCGGTTCTGATCCGAAGACCCACAACTTATCCACACTAGTAATAACATTTTAAATTTAAATATTTTTATTTCGGGCGAGATTTGCGCAGAGAGAGATGCGGCTCTCTCTCTCTCTGCAGCAGTATCAACTCGCAAGGTGAGCCCTATTCGGAGGGCAGATCATCTCGTCGCCGGCTACTTGCCATGTTTGCAAATTTTGCTATCACTGGTATTCGGGTCTTTCTGTATACCCTGATAGCAACGCTGTCAAAAATTGCAATTTAAAATCCTTAGCGCTTTTTGGGGACTTTACTGCATGAGGCCCTTAAAAGGCATCCATTTTGCAGTAAATTGATTCACAGTCCTGTTCATACAATTTCAACCAGCCAAAGAAAACAAAGAGCACAGACTATAAATAAAATGATTGCTATTGTCCATGGCTCATTGACCTCATCTTGATTCTTTTGTATGACAACAATAGCACAAAGCATTTATGGGTGTAAGCTGCCTATTTTTTGTGTGGAATGGATCATTGGTAAAATAGAACCGTTATATATGAGAGCATGACAGCTTGACCCAGACAATACACGAATTCTATAGCTTTTAGAAATAAAGTATTCTGTATCAAAGTAGTTTTCCTAAAGTGATTTTTGACACATTTCTATCAACCTTTGCTTGTTAAATACACAAAGAGAAAAGTCAAACTAATTTTGGCTGTAAAGAAAATCTTAAGTGCTAAAAATGGAGCACTTTGTGCATAAGATATCGCTATAAAAGATCATTATCTGTGACACACAAACCTTGACTACACCGTTACATTAAACTACAGTCTGTCTATTTAACAGAAATGAAATCCATTAAACCCTTTAAATACGTGGAAGTTTGGCAGAGAAAGCTCTAGAACACAATTACTTTAAGATTGGGTCTAATATACAATGCCCATTTATAATGTCATCAAATGTTACTTACTTTTAGAAAGTATGAGTTCCATCCCAAAAAGGCCTAATGACACAATTTTAGCTTTACACCTGAAAAAGTAAGCTTCCAGACAGTGTTACTATAATTATATATTATGTATTATAATGTGTTATTACTTCACTATTTTATTCATGTTTTAATACAAAATGGAAAATTTGAGGAAAATAATTTTAAAAGATTTTTTTCACACTAAGCTTCATGAATATAGTGCTACTTTTTACACTGATTTTTTTTTCCAGTTTTGCTTTATGTGCCTTAGTTTTCAAACTAGGGAATGTCAAAAGAAGGAGTTTGGGAGGAGTTACATAATGCACCCACAGATTGTAATGGGATGCATGAAACTGTGCACTTTTTCTCCCTTCAGAGTATGCAAAAAAAAAGAATCCACCCATTTCATAACAGCAGAATTGGTGATACATTTTTGTTTTGTTTTAGAATAGATTCAAAAGCAGGGGTCCTCCAGATATGAACCACGATAATTTAAGCTCCGGGGACCCCCTGCTCCCCGAGATTCGTACCTTGAAAGGGAGTTCTCTTTTCAGTTTAAATGACTCCTGTCATGTAGGCCTAAAGAAGTTGTCATTTTTATTAACCATCTAACTCAGCTAGAGCTGCTACTGGCACCCCCTTCCAAGGTAAGGCTGCGGTCCCAGTAATGTCTGTGACACGCGCGCCCGGCGGGGGGGGGGGGGGGCGGCGCGTGTCACAGCGCTAACCGCTATCTGTGGTCTGACAGGGAGAGGGGAGCTTGTGACGGGAGGGGGCGTGGTTGGGGATTTGCCTCCGTCGCTAGGACTAAACTCAATTCTATTGTGTTGGGAAAAACCCTGCCACACGGCGCGGCTGCACCTTCTGCGTGACGGTGCGTAGTGGGCCCAGCCCCATTGAGGGGCGGTGCTTGCACGCACAGTGCATGCCGCGCCGTGCGCACAGGGTGTACTGGGACCGCAGCCCAAGTGTCTCGGGAAGCAGGCGATCCCCAGAGCAAAATGAACATGGGTCAGCTCTGGAGACCCCTTACTTCAAACCTATTTAAACCATTTATTTTAAGTGTTACCAGTTCTGCTGCTTTAAGGAGGCAGAACTATCTGACTTTTAACAATTAAAAACTGGTTCTTGCATTTGACACAACTGTGCTCTAAAAAATGGTGCAGTGCATAAGTAAAATATGCTTTTTTGCTCTGAAATAGCATTGTGCAAAGCCCCTGTTGCGTTTTTATTTGTAACAGCAACCTGTACATAATTTGTAAAGACATGAACCAGATGTTTACTGTAAGTAAGCAAATCTGATATACAAAACATGTTCATACCCTGGATAAAATGTCCTATATTAAAAGCTGTACCTTTCGTTATTTTTTAGAAATAGTGAGAAGTTTCCTAACTTTTGATTTACTATACCACCTACAGTTGAAAAACAGTTGTAAAAAAAAAGTTTAATCTACACAAGTTCCTAATTATTAAAATCAGTGTAATCTGATTTATTCAGTGGGGCCGATTCACTAAGCTCTGTTAATTAGCGCTATAATGGGTTACATCGCTCGGGCGAAAAAGGGTGCAGCCAAAAGCGCTATTCACTAAGGCTGTTTGGCGCGTTTTTGGCCTGCCTTGCCCAAAAGGGCCATATCGCGCGAGCACCTTCTTCCCCCCCTGATATCGTGCTTAAAGTTAGATAGCACGATAACTATTATAAACAAAGCAGCCTGTAAGAACTGCATGGAGACGCTGCGTTTCAATGCACGGCTCTTACAGGCGATAGTGCTGAACAAATATGATTTTTAATACTACTGTACATGTGCAGGGGGTCTCCTGAGCTGAACCGCATTGGTTTCAGCCTCTGGGACCCCCTACTGCAGGAGATATAGGCCCCGTTATGGGGTGCCGGTATTCCCTTCAGAATGTAAATGTTCCGGTCACGTGACGCGGGAGTTTTACAAGTGCAGGGGATACCGGCACCCCATAACGGGGCCTATATCTCCTGAAGTAGGGGGTCCCCAAGGCTGAAACCAATGTGGTTCAGCTCGGGAGGCCCCCTGCACATCTACACTAGTATTAAAACACCAATACCAATAAATAATAATTCATTACCGTAGCGGATAGCCGCTATGGTAATGAAGCTGCATTAAAGTACATTTTAATAATAGTGTGCGGGATCAGGGGGTCTCCTGAGCGGAACCGGATTGATTAATGGCTCAGGGACCCCCTGCTTCCCGAGTTACAGGCTCCGGTATGGGGCATCGGAGGCCAGTGTCGGCGCCATCTTTATAGCATCCAAGACACGACGTGGGCTCTTTCGTGGACCTGAAGAAGAGAGGATAACTCTCGAAAGCTTGTCCTATGACAAATTGTTAGTCCAATAAAAAAGGTATCACCTAATACTGAAGAACTCATTTATTCTGCACTATCGCAACTGGACTAACACGACTATTTTCTGCTCTATATATATATATATATATATATATATATATATATATATATATATAAAGCAGAAAGTAGCTATGTTAGTCCAGTTGCGATAGTGCAGAATAAATGAGTTCTTCAGTATTAGGTGATACCTTTTTTATTGGACTAACAATTTATGTCATAGGACAAGCTTTCGAGAGTTCTCCTCTCTTCTTCAGGTCAAGCAATACTGATTTACATAGGAATCAATGCTAAAACAGTGTAGAGAAAAAAAAAAAAAAACAGATATTTACTGTAGATAAGGTCGGGTGTTAAGTGTTTGAAGCCAAGGGACAGTGTCAAAGAAAGGTGGGGAAGGGATGCTGGGGGGGGGGGGAGAGAGAGAAAGTGTGGATAAGAATAGAGGCAAGCAGGATAATTACAGACAATTTTGGTAGGGTGTGAGAAAACCCATGTCCACATTAAGTCCCTTGGTTTTGGTGTCAAAGAGTCTTGTTTACATACAGTGTATATGATTCAATGCAACAAATGTGACCAAGGTTACTACATTGGGGAAACCAGCCAAAAATTACAAGGCAGAATGAATATGCACAGACACTCTATACTCCATCACGAAGAAGGAAGATACTGCTCACCTGTGGGACATCACTTCTCACAACCAGATCATTCCATAAATGATTTAAAAATCAAAATCCTCAATGGAATGTTTAAAAGCACCCAAGAACGGAAAACATTTGAGCTCAGAATGATAAGACTCTTTGACACCAAAACCAAGGGACTTAGGGCCTCATGCAGTAAGGCCCGATACAAAATTTTCGGCACGAATTGCGAAAATGTTTTTTTTGGGCGATTTGCCCTCGCAGTATTCAGTAAGGGCCGAATCCTTCCGATCCCTGCTGAAGCACTGCGAAAGCAAAGCTGCCGATGAGCTGTGGCGATACAGCCTGGTTCCCGATAAGGCTCCCGATAAGCCTTTGGTGCCGATAGATGTTTGCAGCTGAGAGAGACAAGCCGCTCTCTCAGCGCAAACTTCGGCACCAAAAAAAGTATTTAAAAACAACTTTTATTCATAGTGTACATGTGCAGGGGGTCTTCGGAGCTGAACCGCGTTGGTTTGAGGTCCGGGGACCCCCTGCCCCCCGAGATACAGGCCCCTTTATGAGGTGCCGGTATCCCTCGGCGTTTAAAGGTCCCGATCACGTGACCGCGACCTGTAAACAAACCAGAGGGATACCGGCACGCCATAAAGGGGCCTGTATCTCGGGGGGCAGGGGGTCCCCGGACCTCAAACCAACGCTGTTCTGCTCCGGAGACCCTCTGCACATGTACAGTATAAATAAAACACACACACATCAATAAAGACTCGTTCCTTACCTTGGCGGCTATGTGCAACGGTAATGAAGCAGCATGAATGTCTTTTTAATTATACTGTACAGTGAGCAGGGGGTCCCCTGAGCTGAACCGCATTGCTTTGTGGAGCAGGGACCCCCTGCTTCCCGAGTTACAGGCCCCGGTATGTGTCATCGGGTGGCAGTGTCGCCGCCATGTTTATAGTGTCCCCGCAATAAACATGGCGTCCACACTGTAACCGATGGCCCAAACCGGGGCCTGTAACTCGGGAGGCCGGGGGTCTCTGAGCCACAAATAAATGCGCTTCAGCTCAGGGGGCCTCCTGCTTCCGCACAATATTATTAAAATACATTAATGCTGCTTTTACCATAGCGGATAGCCGCTAAGGCAATGAAGGGGTTAACGCATAGTAGCATGTTTATTGGGGACAAATGCCCCCAATAAACATAGCATCAATACACAACATACAGTATAGTAATGGGCAGAATGACTATTATCCACAAATGGATAATAGTGCAGTTGTCCATTTACAATACATACACAACAATAAAGACTTTAAATACATATAGCACTCACCCATGTCCCACTGCCACGATGAAGGCCATCCTCATCTTCATCCTGCCCATGCCCCATCCGCTTCTGCAAAACAAACACAAGAATTACAACATCCAAATTAATGTCCCCTAACCCCTTAATCACCATAGCGGTTATTAACCGCTACAGTTATTAAGGGGTTAAGCCACCATCACCCACATACCCTCCCCCACAAAGCCCCCCAACCACCCTCACCCAATACCCACAGGGGAGTCCTACCAAATACCCTTGGGCCTAATACCCCCTCCCCCAGCACATACAGTACAATAATGTGCCAAATAACTATTATCCACATAGGGATAATACATTATTTGGCCATTATTAAACACATTCAATAACGTTAAAATGTAAAGAAAATTGTACTAACCTCATCAATAAGAAGTCTCCGTCGCCAGCATCATCCTTTGGGGTCCGTTGCCAACATTAGAAATAGCCACAACATTTCAATATCATTAACATAACACTGAACCCCTTAATCACCTTATCGGGTACTAACCTGAAAGGTGATTAAGGGGTGAAGCCATCCTGCAATGCCTACAACAGTTATGCATAACATCCTCAGTGAAATAAAAACCAATTGCCTAACCAAATTCCATTTAATCATTCAATCTGTAGGCTCACATGCCTCATAAAACATTGCATTTACAGTGTATACATGTAGCATAACATGTAAACTGCATGTACACGCTGCAAATCAATGTTAACAATACAATAATGCCACTCAAATCGCCATACATCACAAGAAGTATATTATTTAATACAATAAACTCACCATCAATGAATTACCACACATCAATTACATCCCTAAACAATTAAAATACCATCCATACCAATTACACAATGAACTAAAGCTATCCTAACAGAGAACAACTTCAAAACATAGTCAAAAGTACACCAACAATTACAATATAATAAAGCAAGGCTTTCCATATCCTACTGTACGGCCTGGAAGCCCAAAACTTACATCTGTCTAAAAATAAAATACATTTAGCACACATCAATGCATAGCCACAATGATTAACAATACAGAATTAGAAGCTTTAACAACACTATCATTTCTTACCCTGTATATATATCTGTACACATTCATACAGACATACATACAGTGGGAAGAAATGATATGCATTGTAAAAAATGAAAACATGAACAAGCAACACAAAAAACAGTTACATTAAGTACATTTCTTTATTTAACTTACCATTACTTGCCCCCACCGACTCCCGTTGATCAGCTTACTCACGAACCAATCCACGACACCATCCACGACACCATCCAGGAACAAATCCACGAACCAAACCAGGAACCAATCCAAGAACAAGTGCAGGAACCAATCCAGGAAGCAAGCCACGAAGAAATCCAAGAAACAATCCACGACACGATCCAGGAACAGGAACCCATAAAAGAAAAAAAACATAACAAATTAAACATTAAAATAATAAAACATGACAATCAAGGGTTGTACTAGTTTTATTCTTAGTGAATCTGTATTACAATACCTTGTTCCGGGGTCTTCTTGACGTCCGGTGCCACGCCCTGGTCTTCAATCTTCAGGAGGAGGTCCGTCCTCCTCGGCATCTGCCTTCAAAATGAGACGACATAGGCTTTTATAGGCCTATGACGTCACATTTGTCGTCATATGGTTCCCACGGCCCTGATTGGGCCGTGAAAACCATGTGTTTTGGCCGATGTAAAAAAATTGATGACGTCACTTAAAGGCAATGCCAGCACAGCCAATCAGAATGGCTTTGCTGCTATTGCCTTTAAGAAAACGTCATGAAATGACACATGGCCGGACTCACATGGTAAGCCAGCCAATCAGAGCGTGGGAACTCCATCCCTACTCTAATTGGTTCAAGTACCATGTGAGTCCGGCCATGTGTCATTTCATGACGTTTTCTTAAAGGCAATAGCAGCAAAGCCATTCTGATTGGCTGTGCTGGCATTGCCTTTAAGTGACGTCATCAATTTTTTTACATCGGCCAAAACACATGGTTTTCACGGCCCAATCAGGGCCGTGGGAACCATATGACGACAAATGTGACGTCATAGGCCTATAAAAGCCTATGTCGTCTCATTTTGAAGGCAGATGCCGAGGAGGACGGACCTCCTCCTGAAGATTGAAGACCAGGGCGTGGCACCGGACGTCAAGAAGACCCCGGAACAAGGTATTGTAATACAGATTCACTAAGAATAAAACTAGTACAACCCTTGATTGTCATGTTTTATTATTTTAATGTTTAATTTGTTATGTTTTTTTTCTTTTATGGGTTCCTGTTCCTGGATCGTGTCGTGGATTGTTTCTTGGATTTCTTCGTGGCTTGCTTCCTGGATTGGTTCCTGCACTTGTTCTTGGATTGGTTCCTGGTTTGGTTCGTGGATTTGTTCCTGGATGGTGTCGTGGATGGTGTCGTGGATTGGTTCGTGAGTAAGCTGATCAACAGGAGTCGGTGGGGGCAAGTAATGGTAAGTTAAATAAAGAAATGTACTTAATGTAACTGTTTTTTGTGTTGCTTTTTCATGTTTTCATTTTTTACAATGCATATCATTTCTTCACACTGTATGTATGTCTGTATGTATGTGTACAGATATATATACAGGGTAAGAAATGATAGTGTTGTTAAAGCTTCTAATTCTGTATTGTTAATCATTGTGGCTATGCATTGATGTGTGCTAAATGTATTTTATTTTTAGACAGATGTAAGTTTTGGGCTTCCAGGCCGTACAGTAGGATATGGAAAGCCTTGCTTTATTATATTGTAATTGTTGGTGTACTTTTGACTATGTTTTGAAGTTGTTCTCTGTTAGGATAGCTTTAGTTCATTGTGTAATTGGTATGGATGGTATTTTAATTGTTTAGGGATGTAATTGATGTGTGGTAATTCATTGATGGTGAGTTTATTGTATTAAATAATATACTTCTTGTGATGTATGGCGATTTGAGTGGCATTATTGTATTGTTAACATTGATTTGCAGCGTGTACATGCAGTTTACATGTTATGCTACATGTATACACTGTAAATGCAATGTTTTATGAGGCATGTGAGCCTACAGATTGAATGATTAAATGGAATTTGGTTAGGCAATTGGTTTTTATTTCACTGAGGATGTTATGCATAACTGTTGTAGGCATTGCAGGATGGCTTCACCCCTTAATTACCTTTCAGTTTAGTACCCGATAAGGTGATTAAGGGGTTCAGTGTTATGTTAATGATATTGAAATGTTGTGGCTATTTCTAATGTTGGCAACGGACCCCAAGGATGATGCTGGCGACGGAGACTTCTTATTGATGAGGTTAGTACAATTTTCTTTACATTTTAACGTTATTGAATGTGTTTAATAATGGCCAAATAATGTATTATCCCTATGTGGATAATAGTTATTTGGCACATTATTGTACTGTATGTGCGGGGGGAGGGGGTATTAGGCCCAAGGGTATTTGGTAGGACTCCCCTGTGGGTATTGGGTGAGGGTGGTTGGGGGGCTTTGTGGGGGAGGGTATGTGGGTGATGGTGGCTTAACCCCTTAATAACTGTAGCGGTTAATAACCGCTATGGTGATTAAGGGGTTAGGGGACATTAATTTGGATGTTGTAATTCTTGTGTTTGTTTTGCAGAAGCGGATGGGGCATGGGCAGGATGAAGATGAGGATGGCCTTCATCGTGGCAGTGGGACATGGGTGAGTGCTATATGTATTTAAAGTCTTTATTGTTGTGTATGTATTGTAAATGGACAACTGCACTATTATCCATTTGTGGATAATAGTCATTCTGCCCATTACTATACTGTATGTTAGGGGGGTATAGGTGTTGTTGGGTATATATATATATATATATATATATATATATATATATATATAATTATTTAATTATTTATTTAATTCGTTATTGTGGGGCTGGGGTGTTTTTTTTTTATTATTGTGGGTAGTGGGGGTGTGTGAAGGGGGCATTAGCCCCAACGGTGGTTGTTTAGGGCTTGCGGGTGGGTAGCGGGAGGCCTTAACCCCTTCAGGACCGTAGCGGTATTAACCGCTACGGTCGTGAAGGGGTTAAGTGCCCCCGCGTCCCCCCCGCAAGTCCTAAACTCACACCCAGGGCCAAATACCCCCCTCACCCATCCCCGCTACCCACAATAACGCTGGCACGGTGGGTTAACCCCTTCATTGCCTTAGCGGTTAGCCGCTAAGGTAATGAAGTGGCTTTTAAATGCCTTTTTCCTGCCTCGGATGCATGCCGGGGGGCTCCGGTGCGGGTATCAGCTCCGGAGACCCCCGGCATCAATCACAGGCAGGAAAAAGGGCTGATTTTTCCTAAGTGTCGCCCTTGCCGATGCTTCTCCTTCAGCAAGTTGCCAACTTTAGTTGGCGGGCTGGATTGGCCATAAAATCACCAATCTGGCCTGCCGATCAGCACCAAAAAGCTGATCGGGGATTACTGAATTCAGGCGGGAAAAAAAAGTCCCGATAAGTGGCTTATCGGCAGCCGGGTGGCGAAAAATTTTTTTTCGGAAGAAAAGTTGCCTATAATTCCCACTTATCGGGGCTTACTGAATCAGGAGGGCAAAAAACGGCTATAAAATGCCGAAAAAGCCTTATCGGGGCTTACTGCATGAGGCCCTTAATGTGGACATGGGTTTTCTCACACCCTACCAAAATTGTCTGTAATTATCCTGCTTGCCTCTATTCTTATCCACACTTTCTCTCCCCATCCCCCCCCCCCAGCATCCCTTCCCCACCTTTCTTTGACACTGTCCCTTGGCTTCAAACACTTAACACCCGACCTTATCTACAGTAAATATCTGTTTTTTTTTTTTTTTCTCTACACTGTTTTAGCATTGATTCCTATGTAAATCAGTATTGCTTGACCTGAAGAAGAGAGGAGAACTCTCGAAAGCTTGTCCTATGACATAAATTGTTAGTCCAATAAAAAAGGTATCACCTAATACTGAAGAACTCATTTATTCTGCACTATATATATATATATATATATATATATATATATATATATATATATATATATATATACATACATACATACATAGATTGATATCTATCTATCTATCTATCTATCTATCTATCTATCTATCTATCTATCTATATCTATTCCTCCCTCTCCCCTCCTATCCCCCTCTCCTCTCTCTCTTATCATGTATCATAAGTAGGGATATAAGGGTATGGAAAGGACAGATCTACTGTACCTCTATTCCTCAATAGCACTAGGTAAAAGATTGTTGGGCATGGCAGAGACCCATGGCAGCAGTAGAGCCAGATTAAATGTACATTGGGGCAGTCTTGTGAATGGTCTGGTAGGGGTTAGTGAGGAGTTGCCATGCTGGTTCACAGCCTTGATGGAGGAGGCAGGTAGGCTTTAGTGGGAGGACTTGGCTAACAATTGGTTAAGGTTTTGTAGACACTTTATTTACCATCCAGTTTTTCAGGTTTACGAGTGTTGGCACCAGGAATAGAGCTGCAGGGAGAACCTTGCATACTAAGCCTATGGGCATTGGCCAGGGAATTTATGGACCCTAGTACATGGTCGGCTTTCAAAAATAGCAGATATTTTTGCTCTCATTAACAAAAGAATGGAAGATTCCCCAACGGTTGTTGCTTCAGTGAAAACCGGAAGGATTGTAACTTGAATAGATCAGGTTTAAAAAAAAAAGGTTACTTTATTTCAACAAAGTAGATCTCCTACTATATGCATTTCTCACCCTTCGGTGCTTTTGGTCAAGGAGAATCTGTATGTAAGATCCTGGGAGAAGTGGTGGGGTTTTAACTAGGATTTAATGGGGGCTTGCGGGAGACAGGAAGGAAGTAATTCTAGGTTTGAGTTGTTAATTGCTTTTATTATAGGTAAGGAGGAGGCAAGGTGTTCTGTGGCTACTCTGGATAGGGGTTTGGCAAGGCTCACCTACTTTGATTGTCATGAATATCGCTAAAGATTTTCTGGTCTACCAAATGATGTGCGGGACTTTGTGAATTTTTTAGCTGGTGTGCTCATCCAAAGAGGAAAAATTGGGTTGTTTTCAGACCGTCTTCATTTTTAAATTAGATGTTCAAATGCAGATCTGGTGGGTTGAAGGAACCGAGTTTCGCTTGCAGCATTAAAGGACAGTGGGATTTGCCTGCTTAAGTATGTCAAGAAATGAGAATATGCCGATGGGGGCGAGCCCCTTTCTGTTGCACAAAGATGGTTCGCCCTTGCCACAGTTTCAGTCTACCACAAATTTGAAGAATTACATCGTGAATATTGGAATTGTAGGTCTGAAGATTAGTTCTCATTCCTTTTTTCATTGAGGCAGCATCAGAGGCAACACGCTTGGGTGCCAGGCTATAATGCAGCTTGGCATGTTGTCTTCGGGTCAGTTAATTGTTAATATGGCTGCTTTTGATCATCATTATGTTTATCTGTTTAGGGAATTCACCTCAAAGCCTTGGATCAGTGGGGAGTCTTATGTTGACTAAGCAACGAGAGCACGAAGGAGTTCCTGCAGGAAATAGCTGAGCCTAGGGGGGTTCAGGTTAAAGAGTTTTCATTTGACAGAAGGGGTATGCGAGGGTGTCAAGTGTTGCCTGACCATCTTCCCCGAAGGAGGGCTAAATGATTCCTACAGTAGATATTCTGTTGTTACAGGTCTAGCCAGGTCCAGCTACTATTCTGCCCCTTGAGCTGGCAGTAAACCCTGGTACAATCAGGTTGCCAGAAGTTGATATGGGGTTTTACCCCTCAGAGGAGCTGCACTTTAGTGACAGTGGGTGGCAGTGATATAAGGCCTGGGCATGCCCAATCATGAGCCAGACCAGGTGCCCTACTCCTGGCTGTACTTAGAGGCAGTACCGCCCCAAATTTAGGTTGTACCTTCCCCCCACTGAGGAAGGCAGGTCCCACAGTGGAAAGACTGAGATTGGGCCTTCTCCAGTCCTCTTCCCTCCAGGGGAGAGTGAGTGTGGACCATACCTCTGCCTCTGCTAGGGAGACATGGAAGAGTTAGGACAGCTGCGGGTGCCCTTGGCCTGTGGTGATGTTTCAGGGACCATCATCCAGTGATGGCTGTGACACTGCATTGGGCAAAGGCCTGCTGTTGTTTCTGTACTGTACAGAAGAGTAATAAACCATTCCTGTTTGCATATACCTCTTGCCTGGTGCGTGACCATACTTGGGGGAGAGGTAATAGTTCTACCGTGGGAGATCACCTTCAGTTTCCTGGAGCCTACAGCAGATGGAGGCACTGCACTGCTAAAGGGGTGTAGGGTATGAACCTCAGAAGCCTAGTCCTGTGTCCCCACTACAACCAGTGGACGACTCAGCCCTCCTGTTACCAGCAGGTATCATGCACCACACGATCAGTAATGGCTAAATCTTCCACCGGGTGGGGGAAACACCGTTACACATGGCAGGGGTAACAACTTGGCTTAGGTACTGAACAGTCATTAGAATGTATGAGAATTGTAAGGATTATAATTATAAGAATTATAATATCCTTGAATTCAAATGAAGTCATACAGTACAAAACACAAACACAATTCCTTATAGACCATTTTTGCATTACCTTTATTTTAATTTTTTTTAAAAATACCTTTACTTTTTAGTTGCTCATTAAATACAACGATACCAAGTGCTTATATATGTAGGAGAATGTAATCTCCAATTCCATGTGCATTGCTAAATTGTGTTTTCCATAGTGTTATTATAAATATGTCTTTTAGGCATACATTTAACAAAAAGCTAATCAATTCATAATAACATTAAAAACAAATGTGTTACTTGAGTGAATGCTTCCTCTTTCCAATTTGCCGGTGTACATGCTATCATTCCTTGCTATGTTACACTTATAATGTTGAAGCAGTATGTGCTTCGAAAAAATATACATAGTATATAATAAAATGTATACAAAACATACAGAGTTCCCAGCACTCAAGAAAAGAGTAATGACCAACACACCAGAATACATATTACAGAATACACACATGTTCATTTTTATCTATGTATTTATTTGACCTTTTGTGTTCAGTAAAATATTTCTCTTTGACGTATTCTGGTGTGTTGGACATTACTCTTTTCTTGAGTGCAGGAAACCCTGTATGTTTTGTATATTTTGTTCAGGGGGCTTTTGGAGTCTCTCTTTTTTCCCTGTGCACCTTCACTTTACTGTATCTATTGCTATTTGTTTTGTTTAGGAGTGCGGTCTATACCTTATACTTTTTATATATAATAAAATGGGTAACCTGATTTATTTCTTATATGTTCAAAAGTACTGCAATAATATTATTTTTAAAATATACCTACATTGCAATTGGATTTTGGAAACATACAGTAGATGTTAATACAAGATGTAATGAATCATATTTGAATGGTCAATAGTACTTGATATGCAGTAATGAACACGATTTTCCCCAAGAGAATCAAGGAAATTAGCTTTGCAGTGATTGTGCACAGACTAGAAAAGCATCCAGAAAAGTTGAGTTATCTACTGTACTCCATTTCTTTTCCCTCCTAATCATTCTTCATGTCTACTGCATTCTACATTACTTAAGCCTGTCTTTTGAATTTTTACTTAGGGGAATGCAAGTCTGCGATCTTGTGGACAAATAACAAGTATTCAAAGCAAGAAATGCATTTGCTATCTTGCACTTAGTGCAAGTTTTGGGCAGAAATTATTTCAGCTGTATTTTATGCTGAATTATTATTTTTAAATACTAGGGCATCACATTCCATAGGGCAATACACTGCATTAGAGATAACATAGTAATAGATAGTACAGAAAATTGAAATTAACAGTGGAGTTCCCAGCACTCAAGAAAACAAAAAAATATGTTGCCCCCCTTATTCCCTTGTACCCTGTGTTCCTTGTCTTCCCCTCTCCCCCATTCGCTTACCCCGTCTTCCCTCATGTTGCAGTCCGCATAGTTCTATCTTTTTGCCTACTCATTTTGTTATTCTCAAGACACACCCCATGTATATCTTGCATCGAGTGTACACTGTGTTCATGACTTTTTGTTATGATGATTATTGTTATTATTATTACTCTATATTCTTTGATAGCTCTGAACATGTACTCAACACAACAAAATTAACTGCACATTAGTTGGACCGGAAGGTGAAGCATAGTTTACATACAGTAGCACAGATGTGATAGAAGGTTGGCTAACATAGAAGCAAATACTATTAAAAAAATTCTGTATTAGATACAGTAAGCAGAGTTTTGAAGATAGGGAGGTGCATGGTGAGTACACGTTGGTATAGAGTTTAAGATGCAGGATGCTGAAAGAGAGAATGCTGTCAGGTTTATCTATCTCTTCATTCTGACAATTTATTAATTTATTTGCTGTTTCAAATATTCAGTAATATTTTTCATATTGCACATATATACAAATTTAAATATTTTTGTTGGAGGAGATTGAGAAAGGTTTCCACTTATGACACAAAGCAACTCTGCTATCACTTTTATATTATAACTAGTTAAATTGCCTTGCTTCGCAAGGGTAGCAGTACTCTGGAGTCATCTTTTCCATTGCAGACTAGAAACTGTGACTCAATCGATAATTGGCGACCTCTTTAACCTAGTCAATAATTTCACCTTCCAGTGAGTGAGACTTCATCCCAACCATAAAAGCCCATCAAATTGATGGGTTGGAGTTTTTTTTAAACTTCAGTATCAACATGCTTTATACATTTTCTCACTCTCTTCCCCACCTTCTCTCTCTCCCCCTCACCTTCTCTCCTGCTTCTTCCCCACTTCCCCTTCCCCCTCCTCCTCCTCCTCCTCCTCCCCCTCCCTTCCCCACTTCCTTCCCTCCACCCTCTCTCATCCCTTCTCCCTACCCTCCTCCCTCTACCCACTCCTCCCCCTCTACTCCTTTTCTCATTCTCCCTCTCTACTTTCTATTTCCTCCTCATCTCTCTATCTCCCATTAATTCCATTTAGTATCTTTTGCTGTCCCCTCTCTTCTTCTCCATCATTCTTGCTTTCTCATCACGTGCCAACTGACTTTCTCTCTTTCTTTCTTTATCTGCGTTCTGTGTAAACTTTATAGCTATGTGACTCTCCTTATCTGCCACCAGGCTATAATTATTATGATGTCACGTACCAGATACATAGCCTACCAGGTGCAACACCTTACCTGACTTGCTTGTCAGAGATATTTTAATCACTCCTAGAATCAATATGTTTAAATACAAATATCTATATATTTTTAAAACAGTGCACACCCCAAGGGTCCCCTTAGTATTTATGCAATGCAGGTATCTACTATTCATGGTCTTGGAGCTATGGCCCTGACAGGGACAGACACACAGGCTGTTTTATTATTATAGATTACTAAGCATCTATCACTACAAAATTGAGAAAAAACACTTTACCTTCCACTGAATAAATCTTGACAGATTCAGGAACAATATTATTTCCATCCTGGTTGCTTTGTCACAATTCCATGTGGACTACAGCTATCAAATAATACTGCGAATTCAACCTTCAATATCCTGCACAGAGCGCCTACTTGATTTATCTTAATTCCTAACAGCCTTTTCTGAAAAATAAAATTGCATTGTAGGTTTTGCTGCGGATCATATATCAGAAGTCAGTTCATACCATTTTAATGCTAGTATTTATGTAATCATAAATCTGAAAATGTTAGATAAATATTGTATCAAATTAAATTAATACTATTTTTTTACATCCTTTTGTAGGCAAATATGTGCTAACATATAACAAAAATAAATTACTTCCTTTTTAATAGATAGTGATATATACTGTAATCTGACATTTACTTTTCATAAGTATCACTTTGAGAAAGCATTACTTCCAGGAAATTAATTAGCATGCCAGAAATAATGGTTTGGTTGCAGATTGTGAAACCATTGGTGCTTACAAAATGCATGCTTGTATTGACACTCACATGGATTATAGTCTTGGATATAGAAAAATCTGCCAACATTGCACTGCTTTAACTGTTATTACCTACAGTATGTTCAAACAAACTATTTATGTGACATCAAGAAATACTAACATACTGTACAAGAAGCGTCAGTTTCTGTATATGCTTGGCGTACATCTACCCAGAAAATGTAAGCAAGTGAGATGTTTCAGTATGCATAGGCATATACAGTATTAAAGAAAATAATTACATTTCATTGATGTGAGTCTTAGATGTGATGTACATTTAGCAAATGACAATTTCGATAATTAAGGATGAGCTGATCACATTTACTTCCCTTTAAGGTATTACAATGCTATTCTGAACAAGTATTATGTATTTTTAAATTGACACTAATTGTTAAATTGGTAAGATATTAAAGTGAACATGATCAGTAGAAATCTTATTATGCAAAATATATCACTTATAGCAGTTGTAGGCTAGTTTTCAAACAATGTACTTAAGTCACACATTTTTCCTACAGTGTAGGTGTAGCACAGATGTACAATACAGCAGAGGCATATTTACTATAGGCTTCACATTTATTAGCTATAATGTTGAGTGCCCATTTTCCAGGTGGTTTATACTTAATGTTGAGTCACAGTTTTCCCTGGGTTCCCCAACTTCCTGACTGGTGATTATTCAAGTCCTGTAGTGGAGATTATAAAGATAACATTGTTAATACTTTTGTAAAGATACATGGTTAATACTTTTCTCATTTTTATAATGAACACAATATACTCATAAAAAATAATTATTTCTACAACTCATAATATGTGTACGTGCTAGAAATGTTAATTACTGTATATTGTGCTATGTTAATCCCTTCTTTAATTAATCATGTTGTTTCATAGATTTAACACAGTAATTTTCAAAAGTTTTGTATAGAAATAAATTTTTGCCATCTCTTTTTATTTGTTTGTTTCATGCTGCAACTGTTTTGATTTTTTCCTTCTTAATTAATATGCAAATTAGGACTTATATATGGTATAAATATGGCAAAGTAATTTTGCTTGCATAATAATAAAATAAACAGACAATCTTCTCATTGTGTCTGTATTTTCAAATATTTTTTTCGAGTTTGTTACTGTATTTCTGCTTTTATCTACTTATATTAAAGGATCTAATCCATCACTCTACTGATAACTACAAACACAATACTAGCAATTTTTGGCATCAGACAACACAACAATTGCTAATATCATAAGAAAAAATGAGCTGCAAAGTTTGTAGTGCACGGGAAGAAGGACCTCCCCAAGTGGCCCAAGATTACAACTAGTAGTATATATACAGTATATATTCCCAGCACTCAAAGAAAAGGATAGAATATTATTATAATATTATTATTATTATAATATTATTATTTAGTCATATAAAATTAGTATGAGTAGGGAAAATATTCCTAAATACAGAACAAATAATATGCAACATGTCATATGACTTATTAATAATAATAATCATAATAGTAACTTTTTTTAAATAGCGCTTTTCTCCCAGTAGGACTCAAAGCATATCACAGTTACAAAAAGGAAAAAATAAGAAAACATTTAGTGTTATAAAAGAGACCAAAAACAAGGAAAGATACACTACAGGATGGGACGGTATTGTAGCTATTAAATGCCGGACAAGTTGTGGTTGATTAATTAAATGCCTGGGGAAACAGATACCTTAACCTGTTGTTATAGATTTCCAGAGAAAGGACCTCTCAAACTGTATGAGGCACACTGTTCCAAAGAGTGGGAGCATTGTGGCTAAAAGTTCAATGTATTACCATCACTTAGAGAGATGTAAGAATAAAGTACAAGTAGGGCTATTAATCCCATTGAAGACAAATAGGTGTTTGTAATACATCAAACAGTAATTGTCACTATTTAGTGCAACCAATTTTATTTAAATAAATAGAAGATCTACATGTGTATTGTAGCAGAGTTGCAGCTGGAGGGTCACCCGGGACAGATTTCTGTGTAAGCGAAGTTGCAAGTCAGGTGCTGCAATTAAGCACCTTTAAAATCCAGAGGAAACAGAGCTTCAGAAACTGGTGTGGGGGAGAAGTGTTCACTGCAGCAGCTAGGGTCTTCAAAATGAAGACACTGTTTGAAGGTATCCCTGCAAAGGAAGACACTGTTCTGTTTGAAGCTATCCCTGCAAAGGAAGACACTTTTCTGTTAGAAGGTATCCCTGCGAAGGAAGACACTGTTCCGTTTGAAGGTATCCCTGCGAAGGAAGACACTGTTCTGTTTGAAGGTATCCCTGCGAAGGAAGACACTGTTCTGTTTGAAGGTATCCCTGCGAAGGAAGACACTGTTCCGTTTGAAGGTATCCCTGCGAAGGAAGACACTGTTCTGTTTGAAGGTATCCCTGCGAAGGAAGACACTGTTCCGTTTGAAGGTATCCCTGCGAAGGAAGACACTTTTCTGTTAGAAGGTATCCCTGCAAAGGAAGACACTTTTCTGTTAGAAGGTATCCCTGCAAAGGAAGACACTTTTCTGTTAGAAGGTATCCCTGCGAGGGAAGACACTTTTCTGTTTGAAGGTATCCCTGCGAAGGAAGACACTTTTCTGTTTGAAGGTTTCCTTGTGAAGGAAGACACTTTTCTGTTTGAAGGTTTCCTTGTGAAGGAGGACACTGTTCTGTTTGAAGGTATCCCTGCGAAGGAAGACACTTTTCTGTTTGAAGGTATCCCTGCGAAGGAAGACACTTTTCTGTTTGAAGGAATCCCTGCGAAGGAAGACACTTTTCTGTTTGAAGGTATCCCTGCGAAGGAAGACACTGTTCTGTTTGAAGGTATCCTTGTGAAGGAAACCCAGTTTTAGTTTTGCATCCCTCTGCTTGGTGAAGCATCCCCTGTGCAGGGACTGTAGACTGGGTGAAGAAGTTTTCAAACAAGACTCCACCGATCTGGGAAATTTTATAAAGTAAGGACGCTTTGTTGTTTAACCCCAGCTCCAAAGGTAGAAGAACTAGGATGTTAGATCGCTTAAAACACTGGCCTGATACATTTTTTATATATTGATAAATGTAGAAGCTAAATGGGGTAATACTTTAAAGACATGGAAAAAAGATTTTCCTGATATCTCAACTATGAAAACTATTTAAAAATGTCATGAACCTAGTCTTAAAACTCTTTGTGGAGCGTCACTGCTGGAAGTGCAACTTAAACTAATAAGCAGAGCCTACATTTCTCCATGGCAGAAAGCTCACATAACTAAAAAGAAAGAAGGGTTTTGTGTAAAATATAAGTAAGGGAAAACAGATTTAAACACTGATTTTGGAAGTGTGGCAAAATATCAAAATTCTGGAATAAGGTAGTTCAGTTTAGGGATAATGCTCTCAAGTGTAGATTTGAACAATCTTATCTTGTGTTATTATTTAGGAATTTTGAAAAACAAAAAGATAAAAAGCTTATATTAAATAATTGTTTAAAACCATATGCTTGTAACATAGAACTCAAATAGGAATTCATGTTGATAAAGTTATTAAACAAGAAATAAAATAAAATATCTAGAGAAAGGAGTTAAAAAGTCCTATAACAAATGGGAGAATGTATTTTTTTTAGCTTGCCCATTCATTGCCATAGTGGCAAACCATACCCATGTTAAGGGCATGGTTTACCACTTTGCCAATCAATTGGGTTTATTGGCAAATGTTTTTTTTTTTTTTAATGTCATTTATTTTATTCAGTGCTTGTTTTTTATTTGTAGCTTGCCCATTCATTGCCATTGTGTCAAACCATGGTTTACCACTGTGTCTCACCCTGTGCAGGAGTATCGAACACAAGTTGAAACTCCCGCCTGAACAAAGGGTAGTCTTGTGTTATTTCGCTTTTACGCTCCCATAGGGGAGATGCCCAGGCGAGAGCATCCCCGGTCAACAGAGCATATATATAGGCAATCTTGGCACGCCCGGTAGGAAACAGAGAAGGGGACATTTCGAACTGCACCTCACACTGGTTTAAGAACCCGCGGCAGTTGAGGGGATTACCATCATAACGATTAGGAGAGGGAATCCGAGGAGTGGGACTGGCGTAAGTAGTCACCATTGGAGGTGCAGCAGGCATGGGAGCTTCCTGATGAGACAAGGTGGCCAATTGCTGAGAAACAGTAGAGAACTGATCGCTCACAAAATGTAGGGCCTCTAGGGTTATACGTGTACCCACCTCAGGGGGGTCTGCGTTTGTTGGGCTCTGCATAATGTCACGCTTGTATGCCCGCAGACCAAGCTAGACCCCAGTACTGAGGTGGGAACGGTATGATACCACACACCCACAGCAGAGGGAGCAAGCCCGGAGTGTGGTATAGCGTTGCTGGGCCTGTAGAAATAGTTGTTAGTAGTATACTTGCAATGCAGGGATTGTCCGTTAGAGTAGTCGTGTCCGTTTGCCAGTGTTCGGGAGACCAGAGAGTAGAATCGTCAGTGGATAAGCCAGGTCCGAGGAAGCCAGAGGGTAGCAAGGTGATGGGCGTAGCAGGGTTCGTAGGGATACCAGATAGCAGAGTAGTCCAGGACAAGCAGGGGGTCAAAGCCAGGGAAATCCAAAATATCACAGGAGCAGGAAACAGCAGTGACATGGAGAGAGAGCACAGCATAGGTCAGGTACATACAAGGGAAACTTGAACTATGCAGAGCGGGGAAGAAGTGGACAGAGAGGGGTTATAAAGGAGGAAGAACCAATGACAGAGAGGGGAGGAGTAGAGAGAGAAGTGGGAGAAGGCAGAGATAATAGGTCAGAGGGAGAAGAGGAGGACACAGAAGGGGCAGCAAGGGGAATGGATTGTAAAGCCTGAGAGGCAGGGACAGAAGGAGCGAGACAAAAGGAGTCAGTGCGCGCGCCCTCTGTAAGCTGGGAATGCGCGCGCACTTGCTGAAAGACAGGAGCAGCCCGCACGGAGCATGGGAAGGCCGCAGGAGAGGGAGGCAGCCAAGAGGTGGGGTAAGCTTGCGCAGCGTGTGCCCGAGCAATGGCCAGCAATGGCAGTGTGGAGGGACCGGGCGCGTCATCGGAGGGGGACATGGGTGCGCTCCCTGTGGGCTGCAGGAGCGCACGAGCAGGACGCATCACCAGGCGCGGAGCGCCGTGCCGGAGGTACAGCGTGGGAGGGTATAGATGGGACGGATGACACCACGGGAGCAGGTGATGCCGGTATGGCAGGAGAGGAGACACAGGGGGGATCATAACATGGGCTCAGGAACCGCTTGGGCATGCAGGGTCTGCGGGATACTCGCTGTGGCAACGGGGGAGAGGTGGAAGGTACAGGAGAGGTCTGGGAAGGGGTAGGAAGGGTGACAGGAGATGGTAGAGAGGGACCAGGAAGGGAGGGAGACTCCAGAGTCGTCACAGAGGGGATGGGTGAAGGTGGTTTTTGGCCTCTAGTGGGTGTTTATGTCACCCAGTGGGTAGCGGGATGGGTTAGCCTCTTCATCACCTTAGCAGTAGTAACCACTAAGGCAATGAAGGGGTTAACTCCTCCTGCAACCCTCCCGGTACGCCTAAACACCCTCCATGGGCAAAAATACCACCCTCACACACTCCCTCTACCCCCAATAAACCGGGCACTGGTATTTTACCCATTCAATACCTTAGCGTTTAGCCGCTAAGGTAATGAAGCTGTGTGTTAATGTGTTTTTATTACCTAGGATGGAATCAGGGGGTCTCTGGAGCTGGTATTAATGGTTGTCAGCTCCGGAGACTCCCGGCTTCAATCCGATGCCGTAAAAAATATTTTTTTTCTTCTAAGCCATACCACAAATCCCATCCCACCACCATAGAGGTGGCGAGATGAGAACTCGTTAGTTGCAGCCTCGATGAGATTTTCCGAGCTACTAGAATAGGGTGCATTCTCAAAAAATGCTAATTTGAGCATTTTTTAAGCTCCTGCTCAGTTTGTCTGAGGAGGAGAGCTACTGCTTAGGGAGAAACATTTCCCAAGCGATTTTGACATACTATCCAAGCTTTCTGAATTGCTACACATGCAAACTCGTTTGAGAAGTGCTCAAAAAGCTTGATGAGTTAGTTATTGGAGCTACAAGAATAGGCCCCTATAAATAATACATACAGGACACCTACAAGCTCATATTGAACCCCCAAAATAACCACAACATATATATAAGCATATAAGTGTCACAGAGGAGTGCTACTGAGCATGGCAAAATATGGCAAAAAATATGGCAAAATATATAAATAATATGTTACAAACATTTTGTACATAGGCCATAAATAGTTCCATTAAGTGAAATCTATCTATCGTACCAACAGGATTTTCGTAAGGAAAACAGATAACCACAGGAGTCAAATCAGCTTCTAAAAGGGATCATGCAGATCAGAAAAAAATACTTATAAAAAGAAGTGCATGCTCCATAGATAATGCAGCAAAAATGATATACCACTTAATAAGGAATAAAAACACACTCATATACAGAGTTGGCAGCAAAATCACTTGAATCCCAGATACCAATCACTGGATTAGGAGAGGGCTTGTATCAATTTGATTAGGACTCATTTTGATTTTGAGTCTAAGGAACAAACAGTGTCATCTGTGGCCTCTCTCCCAAGAGGCCAGCTAGATCTTAACATGTGTAGGGGTCGCCGTCTGTAATCCGCTGGGGAAGGAATCCAATGTAACAGGTGAATAAGACACACTTATTTACTCGCAGAATCTATGCAATGTCTCTTTCCTACTTGAACAATTTTATGTCCCAAACAAAGATTTCAACATCAGTTGTTAACTTACAGTACAGTGTAATGTTTGATATTGTGAGGTGCAGGTAGGCTGCAAACCCACATCCTGAATGACGTTACTTGCAGAGGCCAAACAGTTTTACTCACTCTTGAAGGATGTGTGTGCCACATGCAGGATACTTCCACAGAAGCCAATAAACAAGACGCTTTTCACAGGGCTACACTGGTAATTAATAAGCGGTATGTACATTTTTACTGTATTACAATATGTGCATTATCTATGGGGCATATACTTCTTTGTTATTTTTATAAACAGTATATGTCCATACATACACCCACACAGACAAACGCACATATTTGTATTACCCGCACTTAAAAAGGGGGCAGAAAACGGTAATGAATTGAATCAATCACATTATTATTTTAACATATAAAGAGAACATGAGAAGAGAAAACATTCCCAAATACATCACTATAGTGATAAAGGATATACAAGGGACATTGTATAGTGATGCAAGTCTCATTATATGTTGCAGATATTTGTTCTGTATTTGGATATGTTTTTTCTTCTCAGGCTCTTTTTGTATCACTAAATATAATGTGATTCATAGCAATAGTCTTCTGTCTTGGGAAGCGGAGAACCACAGAGGCACAGAATTAGTATTTCAACCACTTGCAGTATTTTTAGATAGACTATTGAGACCATCAGTGACCGTTTAAAGATCATATATCCAGGACACCGCTGATTTCCTACATAGATTTAAGACATTACACAACATTGGGGATGAGACTCTCCTTGCTATCCTCAATGTCAACAGTCTGCAGATGTCAATTTCACATTGTGATGGCATCAAGGCAAAGAAGGATTCACTTGATGATCGTGGACTTTTCACACTGAAGGAGCAGATTTGATTACAAATAATGTTTGATTAAAAGCATTACTTTTTTCTGTCCTTTTTTTGAGTGTTGGGAATATAAATACAGAATATACAACTAACAATACTAACAATATTTCTGCATGTGTAATGGGGTAACGGGCCTGATAAGGCCTGTACTGTACATTGGTAAAATGTTTGATCTTTTCTTTTTACAGAAGAGTCTCTCAGGCATACAAAAAAGCAGGAGCTATATAAAAGTGTCACATCATTTTCTTCATTGTGTATTTGACAATATTTTTGTATCATAACATCCTTAAAAGAGTTTATTGAAAAGTCTGATCCACTTTTCATAACCCGAGGAAAAATAAAGAATGATTAAGTTTTCAGTTGTTATTATTATTATTATTTATAATGTGCCTACATCATATGTAGTATAGTACAGTATTTATGTATAGCTGTAATGTTTAGCAGCAACTACAGTATGTACAGATGTACTGTAGCAAACCTTACTATCTCTGGTGCCGCTACCAGCTGTGCTAGTCATTGTACCAGAAGATTAATGCTGGACCCCCTAGAACGCGATCGCGGCAGAACATGTCTCTGGCACCGCAGACGTTTGTTTCTTTGACCGTGGCACCGGGTACAGTGAGTCTTGTTATATCTGGACGTAGCATTTCACAACAGTAATCGATGCAACAAAATAGAGCAACAATGGATGTAATACTTAATAAGCGCTTCAATCATAAAAGTGGACTTCCTGGTATGGCACCAGTGAGGATGGACACAGATTGCTGAGCTCCAGAGAGCCTCGCTCTATAAAGCAAAACTGCACTGGAAAAAATCAATAATTTTTTTTTTAAAAACACAGTAATCCACAGTGCAGACCCTGGAGCACCATGGCCAGCTATCTGGGAGGCCAATTTTCTGGAACAGCTAAGCAAAGGGGCTGAGAAAGGTGACAAGAAAACAGAATCAACCAAAATGGTCCCTGTCACAAGTGTTAGCAGGGAGAGACAGAGGAACAACAACAGCCCTTAAAGAGACAGACTCTGAATATGCCACTATGGCTAATGCGCTTGCAAGAGAGTTAATGTCGTCATTAGATAAGAGGTTTACATCCCTGCAAATGTCCTTAAAGATTTTAAAGAGAAACTCTAATTGCAAAATGTAAGATTGGGGGAGGTGGAGACCAGAGTGGCAGGTCTGTAAAATGATCTGGGAGAAACTCAGTCAGAAACCGGAACTAAAAAAGAAAAGTCAAGAGGTAGATGATCTTGAAAATAGATTCAGGAGGAACAATATAAGAATTATTGGGATAGCAGAGTCTGTAAAACCATATCAACATGGATTTCTGCTCAAAATGGCTCCCGGAGATTTTAGGGTTATGTCAAGGAGAGAGACCAAGAGCAGTCATGGCTAAGTTGCTGGACTTTAGTGAATGAACTAGTTTGTGGAGAAAGATCCCCACACAAGGGTCAATATCACTTGAACTCGAAGTACATAGTCAGATATAAAGATATATAGTAATCTTAAGAATTCCAATATTCTTAAGAAGAGAATGTGTATTATGATACTGTATAAACATCCTCTTATGTACCACTAATTCATGAAAAAACAATAAAGCTTTATTAGCAAATGACGTTGACGCTTCGTGATTATATATACAGTGCAATAAAAAATACCCTGTTGAAAGGCTGCAATTAACCAGTAATATTAGTAGTTACCCACATAATATTGATTTGTAACATAATTGGTGACCAAAACAAAACACTGATTAGCAATATATCGCTGTAAATACACGTGGATTGCCAGGAACTTGTTTCTTCTACTAAGCATCTATGGAGATGCATGCTGAAGACAAGCCTTCATGAGTCACAGACTGTGAGTACGATCGTCTACTTTCAAGTCATAATGCTGTGCCAACATGCTATATTCGATTTTGCTGCCATATATGTGTGACTAGGGACACAGTCATTTCTGTGATCACCAACAACATTTGATGAATTCATTACCTGGCAGACTTTACTGTGACTTATGGGACACTCATTATCATCACTGAATATGTACTGATCATTATAGGCTGGCTAATAGTGGTCTGAGCTCTGGAGGAGACTTAACAGTCTCCTTTTCAATCTTGTTCAGTAAGTAGAAGGGCGAGACTGGGGGGAGCTGAAGGGAAAGTAAAACTGGATAGAATTTGTACTTATGGAAAAAAGGGAAGTCAACATATGTTAGGAATTATGTTATTTGTTGTGTTTTTTGGCTTAGTTTTGTTTTTCTTTTTGTTATTTATTTTACATGCCACACGTGGCTGTTTATCCACACAGTCTCTCCACTGTGCTAAGAATTATGAATAGCTCCATTGGGTATATCCTTTGAGAGTGTAAGTTCCCTATGATAATTATTTCATAGAATGTTAAAGGAATCAATTCCCCTATTAAAAGAAATACAATTCTGAAGCACCTTAAGCTTCTTTAAGCCGAAGTTGCATTAATCCAGGAAACTGTAGATGCGACAGAAATTGAAAAACTTAGAAGAGACTGGATGGGTAAATGTATATATTCCCCAGCAGTAGGGAAAAAAGGAGGAGCAGCAATGTTAATAAACAAATCTTTGCCATATGAAGTTATCTCTACTGGTGAGGAGAGTGGTACAATGCCTTGTCACAATGTATAATGAGGATTACCAATATATAATGTCTATGGCCCAAATTAATATGATGAAAATGTTGTCCAAACTGTGTCTGATACTATACTCGCTGGAAAAGACAGTAATTTGATACTAGGAGGGGATTTTATTTGGGTAATTGATCCATTTATGGATAAATCACTTCAGATTCAAGAGAAATCAAGGTTAAAATTGATGCAAAAAGGCGCACCAGGGTTTAAAGATATTTTGGGTATGGAAGACTGCTGGCGAATGTTTAACACTTTAGAAATAGAATACACTTTTTCTCATACCCACATACTTCATTCTCCAGAATAGATTATATCAGGTAATGGGGAAGGTCACAGATACTAAAATAGAAGATAAAATCATCTCGGATCATGCCCCAGTATGGGTAGAGGTTAATATGGGACAAATAGTGCATGGAGATAGAAAATGGAGATTTCCTTCTTACTTGTATAATAACTCAGGAAAGTTATTTTGGGATATACAAAGGAGGGAAGGTGAATAGAACTCTCGCTTCAACGTAGATTCATGTAAATACTGTGCAATAGGGGTGTGGGAATAGACAGCCAGCATATAGAAGAAAAAAGATTCCCTTTAGAATGCACTCAAAGTGATTTTGTTTAGTGAGAGAAGATTAAAATCCTTTTAATTGATAATACAGTAGTTAAAAAAATGTATCAAACTGGTAAAGTAAAGTCTGTGGCCAATCAGTGATCTATATACAAAAAGCAACAAGATAGTAACTGTTGTTGATATTTTCCCTATTACAGTAGGTCCACTTGAAGTACTGTGGTTGTATCTATTTATCTTACCACTTCACTTAGTTAGTGAGTGAGAGTTTCTAAATCTACTAAAACCCCAGAACTATAAATTAGAGCTGGAGCACTAAAGACCCCCCTATTAGTATAACGGTCAAAAGACTGGACTGGGTAACAGTTAAACTTGTATCATAAAAAAGTGTGCATGCATAGTTCATTTGAATTTATGCACGGTCATGACACGCAGTATTTTCCAATAAATAGATTGTACTATAAGTCTTATAATAGAGACTTATAAAGCGAGGGGAGTTGACATGGTATAGTAGTGTTTCTTAGTATATTAGCGAGGTCACAATAATATGGGGTGATAGTCATATCCAAATGCTGGCCAATTAGCAGCAGCATGCAGTATGTAGAAGCAAAGGAGCTCAGCTTCTGCATCAGTAGATCAAAAATAGCTAGGGCAACTCCAGATGTAGTAAAATTGTGTTTATTGCACAATCAGCTTAGCAATGAAACACACCAACATATTTCATCCAACAGGACTTTATCACCAATTAGCTGCAGCCCCTTAGACACTGGCTATTATACAAAAGTTGTCAGTGCAATTACTGACTAACATGCTTCCCTTATTGCCAGAACCTGAAATGCACAGGGTTAAATGTGTTGTCAGGTTTAAGCAAAACGAAACTTGATCAGTAAATATTGCATAGCTCTCCCAAGAGAGTGAATGCAGGCACACCAAAGCGTGTTTTTAGCCTGGAAGCGCAGATCTAAGCCTATATCAAGTTACAGCGTCTTATAGCTATGCTAAAGTTTGCTTAGCAATTAGAAACAAAGTTGCATAACCTTAGTTGATTTGTATCAGCCTCCTCATGAAACACTTCTCTCAGACTGCATGCTGTGAACTCTGAGCATAGAAACAAAGTTGTATAGCTTTAGTTGATTTGTATCAACCTGCTCGTGAACCCACCTGCTGAGGCTAAGGCCCCGCTCCCTCCGTCAGCGCGCCCGCACTGCAGACAGGCGGGGCGCTGACATACATAGACCGCGATATGCGGGAGCCGGAGCGGGAGGTGGGCGGGAGTGGGAGGCTTGAGCGGGAGGGGGGGCGTGGCTTGAGCGGAGGGACCCGCTACTCTCCCCCCCTCCCTCCCTCCACGGGCTCGAGCTGCTGATTGAAGGTAAATAAAGCAACACTCACACACAGGCACTCATACACACGCACGCAGGCACACATACACACACGCACGCACTCATACACACACACACGCAGGCACTCATACACACGCACGCAGGCACACACACACGCACGCACTCATACACACACACACGCAGGCACTCATACACACGCACGCAGGCACACACACACACACGCACGCACTCATACACACACACACGCAGGCACTCATACACACGCACACACACACAGGCACACACAAACACAGACAGGCACTCACGCACTCAGGCACACACACACATACACACAGACAGGCACTCACGCTGCTTTCACTCCACACTCCTCCTCGCTCCCCGAAGCCTCTCCTCCTCCCGAAGCCTCCCCTCCTCATTGGCTCGCAGCCACACCACGTGACGCGTCGACGCTAGGGATCACAATTCTCTTGTATCCGCTAGCGGCTGACGCGTCACAGCGTGTAGTAAGCTGTGCAGCCAGGGGGGACCGGGACCGGCTCGGGAGGATTCCCCTGCTGGTGGGGAACTCTCGTGTGGCCGCACCAGGTACCAGCCCTTAGACTGCATGCTGTGAACTCTGAGCGTCGTGACGTCAGCATGCACGCAACACCTGCGCTTTGCCAAAGGTGGGAAAAAGATGCCTATATAAATTTAACTCTTTAATGTTTGCATATTTCCCGCTAAACAAGTCCCTTTTTTAAATGTATGTTTTAGTGTTAAAAAATTGCCTCTTGCCTGTTAGTTATTTATTTTTGTTTTCATAAAAGCACCAGCTCCTTACATTTACGGCAATGCAATTATCTAAGCTGCCGATCGATACATCCTTCCATGATCGATCAGTGATGATCCTGCTTCCCATGGCATGCAATGTGGCATATTTAATACATGAAACATTATTTAAAAGGGCATAAAGAGAGAAAAAAATGCAGTAAGTATCATCTAGAACTACACAACTGATTTATTTTAAAAACGCATAAGATTTTGTACGAAATACTGTTTTAACCTCCCGGACATCTATTATTTAAAAAAACGCTTATACCTTACACTGGCGACACACTTTATTCGAGCTCGGCTAGTCCCACGAATTCGGGTATACCCGGGTGTATTGAGGTTTGTGACTGTTTTCTGCCCGAGTATATTGGGTTATTTTCCAGACAGGGATTGAAGCATTTTATTCCCGCTGGCTGCAATACTGCACAGTATATATATATATACTGCATTACAATTCATGAATTTATGCCATCTGGTAGACACGCGAAGCATTGCAGCCTATTAAATCCTAATCATTATCATTTAACAGATCAGCCGCCCGTCAGCCAGGCATGAACCCAGGCTGGGAAGGCAAACGCAACGGGGCTTGTCAGAGGTGAGGAGCGGCGCATTCCAGGTATCTGCCAGGTACATACTGGGTATTTGCTCGAATAAAGTGTGTCGGTGCAGTATCTCCTGCACGGAGTTTCAGATTTAAAAAATAAAAATTACATTGGAAAGAGCAAGAAGAGGTCTTCTAAAGTCATGGAAAAATGCATGTAAATGGCAAACAAAACTGTCGACCACCGCAGACTGCTGCTTTAAACTAGTTTTGAGGCACTTACCAAGTTCTGTAATATGTAAGTTTAGACAGCAGAAAACCGTAAAAGCGACCCAAACATTGGAGCCAATGTATGCATTTGTATGCAGGGGCCACTTACATTGTCTTCAACGAGCATGATCTGATGGAGTTACAAAAATGATTATGAGATGCTGAGCCTCATAAGTCATTGCAGTCTCTTGATTTTTAGAACTAGTTAGAAATCCCTCCTCTGTCATGAACCCAAGATGCTTCATTTCAGTGATACAATTCCTGGTATTCCGAGAAAAATGGGGCATTTAGCATCCTTTTCCTGTGTGAAATTTATGAGGTGATCAGTCGATATATGAAACACATTTCTATGCAGACATTTCCATAACACTAGTATATGTAAATTGTAGTTTTATTAAGTCAATTGATGCTTTTTATGGCTAATGATTTCATTGGCATTGCACAAGGTTCTGCATGCATTGCCTTTTCTTTAATTCAGGAGGTCATAATGAAAGTGATGTTATAGATTTTTGAAGATTAAAATCTGGGAAACTACATGCAGTTTAATAGGGGTCAATAGTATACTGTGTATATAGAGAATAATTTATTCTGTTATAAAAAAAAACAGTAGTACATACACTTCATTTTCCTCAACACATCATACCTGTTTCTCGCTTTAATCTCCCTTTGTCCCTACTGGTGGTTGATGTTCATTATATTTATATTTTTTACACATTTGATATGAATTTTTACTTCTGATTGCTTTTGCCCAGTTTTTCTTTTCTATCCCAGTACCACTTTTCAGGTGTCTTTCTGTTTCAATAAGCAACTGAAAGTATCTTCTGTACACGTTGCTAGCACAGATTTCTGTTAATGAACAGAACATACAGAAAACATACCTAAATCTACTTCCATTTGGGTCATGCCTCTCTGATGAAGCACTTTGGTGCAAAATGCGCTGGGGTAACTTGCAGACCCTGTCTTCCTGTTGTGCTTTCTCTTACTGATATAGCTACTAGTGCCCCAGTGACATTCTGACATTCGACCTACAATGCTTATGTTGCTGTATACAATGTTATACTTGCTGAATTGTAAGTGAGGATATTATGGTTTTATAGTACAGCACATACACATATTTTTAACCAACGTTCGTTATCTTTTTCCTTTTGGCTAAGTGTGGCAGAACAGGAGCAGCTTTCAAATGGTGTCATTTTTTCCTTTTAACTTTGATGAAAAAAAAGAAAAATTAAAAGATACTCTGGTGTTTTGTTTGTTATAACTGCCTACCGATTTACTGAATTGCTAACAAATAAAATATAAAGTAATGTCATTTTAAAACCGTAAATATATTCAAATTGCTTGAATGCTATAGTACATGATTTTATATTTCATTTCAATTTCATGTAAATAATACAGATACCATTGTAAAGATGTATTGTCAAAATATGAATAAAAAAAAAAAATAGTACAATTGCACATATCACATCTCCTGCAGCTTTACATTTATTAGACATACATTTTTAATAGCTAATTCATATAATTTCTCTACGGGACATGATATGAAAAAGCGCATAGTGCAGAAAATGAAGATAAATGTGCAAACTGGGAAATCAACATGGGCGAAATTGCGCCTCTGTTGGGAATTATCATCTTGTCAGAGCACAATTTCCCTCACCACAGTAACAAATGGCCTCATACATATGCAGTTATCCTCAATGGCTTAACTGTCTTGTTAGACACAGGGGATAGGGATGGGAGCATAGCCAAGTATATTTCAACTTTAACAGCACTTGAAGCTTTTTTTTTCTTTTCTTTTGGGTGACATTTTATATTGGACAAGAAACACCTTCTGAATATACCATTTGAAAAGCAGTAGGGTTAATAGAAACAGCTGCAGGAATTTCTCATTCGGTTTATGTATAAGGGCCTGAAGGGAGATCCAGAGAATTAGATAAGGAGATTAGATATATCTCTTAGTGGGTTTATTTCTTTTTCCTACAGTGCTTCAGAGCTTATTAAAAAATCCCCTGACCCACTTCTTCCTGCTTTATTATCCTGGCCTTTAGCCTTTTGTTAAGAAAAATTGTAACAATGGCCCTGGAAAAAAAAAAAGAGAGAAAGAAACAGCATCATTTTTAAATTGCTATTGAGTGCAGTGTAGTGTGACCGCACCCATATTTTCAGAAATTGTACTCGTTTATGAAACCATTAATGTGTAGTGCGATAAGTGCACATTAAAACAGTGCCCTTTCCTAATGCTATTTCTGGGGGGGGGGGGGGTGAGGGGTTAAACCAAAGCTGCATGCTGTTCATTTTTACCATTTTTTATATTTAGAATGCAACATAATGTTTAGTTTAGGGCTTCAGAGCTTTATCCTATTTTACCAAACACAGATTTCCTTTACATTTTCCAGAAAATGATGGAGCATACATATTCTTTTACTGTGCTATGATAACTAAAAGTGAGCTTTAATAAAATGCCTGGTAGCTCAAATTCTGACTACTGTTTTAATTTAGTTTAGGAACATAATTTATGTTAAGGATCAGATGCATGGTAACATTTGAAATAGTTACTGTTTCTTTCATGGTTTCTGCTATACCGGTCAGCTTCTGTATTAACCCTTTCACTTCTTAAGGTGCAGTTATCTCTAGCCACAAACAGACAACTGAATACATGTGCAAACCTGCACGGCAAACATCTAAATTCCTAACAGTGAACATAACTTGTTTTGATGCACACACATTTGACCAGATTTGTTAGCACTTACCATTTACAATGTTGTATAAAAAAATTTTTTTTTATAATGGTAAAAAACTTCTTTATTTCTCAAACACATCACACTGTTTAATTGAGTATTCTTTATTAGATTTTCTTTCTTAAAAAAAAACTGTCATCAAAATCAGTTATTTGCTTATGCATATGCTGTTTAAAAGACATAACAAACTGTCATTTTATCAGCTTGATATGTGTTTTCAATCCTGGTTTTATAGCAGACTTATAAGTGTACAGTAGATCTGTTTCCAGTAAGTCTTGCTCCAAAGGGGAGAAATGTAATTGCATACAGTACTTGCTTTGTCATGATGTGCTGCTTTGCATACCTGGTCATATTAGATAAAAGAAGGAGCAGTACAACTATTTCTGTTCTGTCAACATTATTTATTGTGAATCATACTGCATTCCTCAAAATGGGTAGATTTTCCAAAATGTACATTTTCTATGACATCAAACTGCAGAATCTTGCATATATTTGCACCTGAGTCTGTTGACTTTAGATTATATCAGGTCAGAATATACAGTCAGAATGTACAGTCAGTTGTCTTGCTGCCTGCCACGAATGGCATACTTGTGGGAACATGATTTGTATATGTTACAAGTGTTAATATACATAGCTACATAGTTGACTCACTTTTCACCCCTCAGTTTCCCTCAAATGAGTATATCTCCCCTCAATCTGTCACAAATATACCTTTAAACGCTGCCACCACCAAAAATCTATGTCAAGTTGTACTTTCAAGGTTTTTGGTATCTGTTTACTAAGAAAAATATGTAATTAGCACAGAAAAATCTATTGTATCAAAACGTGTTCAAAAAGGTAATCACTCTCTTCAAAACGTGCAAAGCTCAGTTAGAGCCCAAAGCAATACTTATTACATGCTTAGGTTACAGAAAAAGATTACAAAAACATACAGCACAACATATGCAGACAGTTTCATAAAATAAAAATGGGAAAAATAGAAAATCTTACTTATGTTACCACATAACATCAGATTCCTCAAAGTAGCTATAGTTGAATTTAGGAGATTTCATGTGTCATATCATTGATGCTCCCTTGGTTGAAACTCTCAATTCATATTCTATATGCATGGATTTTATCCTAAAACTTCCTACATTGGAAACTAGATAAGGACAAGCCTAGAAGATGGGTTTAACACACACACACACACACCTTATCAATCTGCAGTGACACTTTATGGCTTGAGGAGAAAGTAACATAATAATATCAGTAGCACTGCCCAAGATTTCCTAAAGGCTCAGAATGCTTTAACAGGCAGTTAAACTCATCCCCTTGTTTCATGCAAAGATTAAGGGCCTCATGCAGTAAGAAGTGATAAGCCACTTATCGCCACCTCATCGCCAAAAAAGCCTACAGCGATTCAGTAAGCCCCGATACCTTGACGATAAGAGAAAATATCACCATTTTTTTTACAAAAAAAAAACGCCAACCGTACGGCGATAAGAGCCTTTATTTGGCAAAAAAAAATGGTGATATTTTCTCTTATCGTCAAGATTATCAAGCTTGTGCTATTCTAGTAGCCCCGATTAGCTTATCTATGTTAATCGGCGCTTTAGACTTGAGATTTTCACTCAAAATCGTCCAGCCAGGAAAATTTGGCAAGAAGGTGGTTAGAAGCTGCCGATAAGCGGTGAGCCGGGACATGGGGGAAAAAAATATTTTCTGTTAACATATGTTTTAAGCATGGAGTCTACAGAGCTGAGACATATTACTTTGTATTTGTGATTCCGTGATCTTGAAAAGTACGAGTGGTAAGAAATATAACAGTTTATCTTATTTACCTTATAGTGTAACCGCATACGTTATGTATGTTTTAAGATATGACTTGTTGATGTTATAATTATATACGGGGTACATGAATGTTTCAGTTCATCAGGGTCGCGGGATAGTCCTATCGTAACCTCTTAAAGGTATAGGTCAAACAATCTCAAACATGTTTTTAAAGAATAATAAATCATTTATGTGCTATGTCAAAAGTGTTTCTAATAATACAAATAAGCATGCCATACATTTTGTATGTAATTTTTCAAAGTTTATAATTATAAAGCATTATCAAAGTTACATCCCCTTCCTCTTCTGAATGGTTTGGCCTCTTTATCCCTGGCCTCTCTCTAGCAGGGTACCAATTGTATCTAGTAACTGCCCAGTTATATTATCTATCTGAACTACATTTCCCACAATGCTTTGTAGTAAAATATTTAAATAACCCGACCAATCGAACAAGTAAATGTGAATTTATACATCTGCAACGTTTCTAATCATGTGTTAGTGTGCAGATATTATTCATGCACATAAGTAATGATATAACATCTAATTTATTTTGTCAAAACGTCACTTTGGCCAGCGGCTTTAACATATTACTTAAATTATTGTGACAGTGTTGACATATGTTCTCACAGGTTACATACATTTAAACCATTAACCAACATGTCTAATGTATTCAACACATGTTAGATTATGTCATCAATCTACAATGTTTTTACCATATTTTGGTTGGCTTTTCAAGAATAATTAAAATGTAACAAAAAAAAATTGTAATTTTTTTATGTTTCTGTGTGTGAATTTAAAACAGCAGTTGAAGCAATATCCTACATGTTTTTTTTAAAATCACTTCTTTAATATGTTAAAATATTTGTAGCATTTAAAAAAAAAAAGATTTAAAATACATTTTAAATGTTTATAATGTAGGAAGCATTTAGAAAGTGACAGCCCCATTACCCTTCTGATCGGTTCAGGCTCTTGAGCCTCGCCCCCTCTCTAGCAGTGCACCAATTGTATCTTGTAAGTGCACAGTCAATCATATTCCAGGACTACATTGCACACAATGCTGCGCAATAACTGAATGTAATAACCCTGAGCAAGCGATCGATTACAGGAGAATGGATCGATCTGTACTTACTGCTGCGGCCAAGTTTATTCGAGCATTTGCCCGTTCTTGGCCGCAGCAGTAGCCTGGCGCGCGCCCGAGAGTGACGGGCGCGCGCCGAAGCAGCGGAAGAGCGCCCTCCGATCGGGGCGCTCTCCCTACCGCTGCCGGGTCCCCCGGAACCCCCTGCCGCTGTCCCGCGATCGCGGGACACCAGGGCTCCCTCGGGGAGCCCCTGGACGCGCGTGCAGGGGGCGCACGCTCCCGAAGACGCGTGACCGCGCGTCTATGACGCGCGGCACGCCGAGGGGCGGCCACTAGCAAGCCGGGAAATCTCCCGGCTTGCGGTACCGGCCACACTCTAATAAAGTGTGTCGGTAGTGTAGCTAATCACTTGTCATTGTGCATATTTTATTGATGTACATATTGAATTTGAAAATTACTATTTATTTTAAATAAAACACTAGTTTTAACTGCAGCTTAAACATTACCATGCTTCAATGATTTAGTACCAATTATCCTTACCTGCAAATTGCCACTCCTATTGCTGACTGTTGCGTACATGATAATTACTGTCATTATAAACATCTGTTTTTCTTTGGCTAACCAACGTATATGAATAGTTACGTCATATCTTACAAAAATGTCGGCTTATAATGATTTGGGATTGCTAATGAACATATATTAATTGTTTATAAACAAACACAGGCTATAACGAAATATTTTTTATTAACAACTTTCAGTTATTGAAGTCACAAGCTATAATGACATAGCTACTTAAAGGAAGGCAATTGAACACTTACTTCGTGGGTGAGATGGCGGATGCAGAGATGGAGATGGAGATAGAGTTGAGACACATTATGATGAGGAGAAGACTGGCTTTGGAGGAAGGAGAGAGGAGAGGGACAGGGTAGGAGAGGAAGAGGGAGAGGAGAAGAGAGGAGAAGAAAGGGACAGGAGTGGAGCAGAACAAGATAGGAGTGGGCGAGGAAGAGGAGAGAGGATAGGAGAGAGGTGGTGTCCCATCCATTCTTATACCATGAACGCACACTTTTGGAGGGGCTTAGTGAGGATGAAATTATTAGCAGATATCGCTTAATTACAGCAGCAATCATAGCTCTTTATGCAGTTAAGAGAAGATTTAGATTTGGTAACAGGCAGAGGTTGTTCCGTACCTGGCCTTGTAAAATGCTTTGCTCATTACATTTTCTTTCTTCTGTGTCGTTCAGACAACTGTGGGCATAGTAGGCGGGGTCTCACAGTCATCATTCTCGCAGGCCTTTAGCCAGTTTCTCTGAGCACTAGACGCACTAGGAATTATATTCATTTTCCTAGAGAGCAGACAGAGTGGCTGGAACTCAGATATGGCTTTAATACCATAGCCGTGCCACCATGCATGATGGGTACAATCTATTGCACCCATGTTGCCTTGATCCCACATAGTCTGAATGAGCATGCGTACCGTAACCATAAACACTTTAACTCCATTAATGTGCAGGTGGTATGTGATGCCAATATGAAGATTCTTAATGTGATTGCCAGATTGTCGAGTCCCAGCCACGATTCCTCTATTCTGAGAAACTCATCCGTCTTCCATGCATTTGAAACAGGTCATTTTGGACATGGTTGGCTGGTGGGGGAGTACATATAATACAAATAAGTGGTAAATTCACATGGTAAATTCAGATATGTTTTATGTGTATGTATTTTTTTATTGAAATGTCATAATTATTACATATATAGTGTTTTATATACTCACATACATATTAATAAATACTTGAAGCTACATGTTATATTATGAAAAATCTTGTTTATAATAGAAATGTCAATGTGAATTGATTGTTTCACATATATAGAGACACACACACACACACACACAAACACACATTTAACAGACAATGCAGCAGTTATGGCCAACATCTGTTGAAACATTTTTAGAAACAACATACCTAACATTACATAATGCCAATTATGATTGACTACACTAGGGATGTGTAATTGAATTGAATAAAAGTATGTACAAATGTATAAAAGACACATATCTGGATGTTTGAGTCTCTCATAAATGAATAAACACCTCACATCTTATATAACATTTTCAATTTTAATCTATCTAATGTTTTGTATCAAATAACAATATACATTTGTTTACATTAGTACATTGTACAATGTGAAATTTTAATTTATAACGCAGTGTTCTAGGTGATTCAGGTTACGGGATCCGACCGTGGCTCTTAACCCCACTGGCTAACCCTCAAACCCCTGCAGAGGAGCAATATAATGTGGCACAAATATCCACTTGATCGGTTATAGAGCGGACATTTGGACTGTTGAAAAGTAGTTTCAGATGTCTTGATAGATCTGGTCATGCCCTACAGTACAAGCCTCAAAGGGTGTCTGACAGTGATTTGTTGCTGCATTCTGCACAATATTGCACTGTGTCACAATCTTCCAGGCAACATACAGGAGGGTCTCAAGGACGACCCTCCTGTCCATGCAGCAGGGGAAGAGGAGCAGACAGCCAGTGGGGTGGAGGCACATCGGAATGTGATCACCACCTATTTCTCTGGCAAGCAACCCCTGTGTCCGTACGCTCGCTTCGTGAGTACGGACACTTATTCTGCCCTACAGACTGCCATAGTAGTGATACGCTGATTCCCCTTGCCTAATAGGCAAATGGCAGCTCGCGCATGCACCAGTCAGTATGTCCTGAACAGCAATACTGGCTCCCTACCTGTACCGAAGCATCGATAAGTGGAAACTAGGAAGTGCTTCAATTTAAGTACTTTTCGCTTTACATGAATGCTCTGGACCCATTGTGTACGTTAATGCAGGGTATGCCTGTAATATTTAACACTTCATATGTGAAGCCATCTTACAAAATAGAGGAACATAAAAGTATAACATCGTATCTATATTTGATAACTTGATTTCTAATTTTTTTTATAACTCTCATGATAAAAACAAATTAATTTAATATGTACCTCTACATAATATACAGAATCAATAACTGCCAATTAATCAGATGTTTGTTCCTTTTCAATAAGAAATGTTGGTATTTTTGTTGACAACAAAGAACATGCAAGTCCCTATTTCTGATATGCTGATGAACATGGACATAGACCGGTACATGTATTTCATCACAAGTATAATGTATTTACATTTCTTAATTAAAATACAGTTGCGTTGCTACTGTCCATTAGTCTCATGTGTCCGTGCTGTTGGGGTGGTGGTGGGGAGGTAGGACACTGTCTCGCATTGTTATTTCCGACCTTGGATTACGCATACGCATGAGCAGCTTTCAACGTAAAATCATGCACATAAGCAAAGGGAATTATCTGAAGGCGCATGCGCTAAAGCACACAACACAATTGATTCACAACATCACTTGCATTGCACAATATTTAAATTGCTGTACAAAGATTTTATATGCTTATTATTAACTAATATAAAACATAAGTCTCGAACAATATTCTCTTTCAGGATTTTTTACATCATGTGAATAAATATTTTATTTGCAACCAAGAGCTTGCAGTGTTAAGTGAGTATGAAATGTTGATTGTTAATTTGTTAATACAACCCCATTTTATTTTGTAGTCTGTGTGTTTCATTGCATTTAATTGCACACAATCCTTGAAATTCAAACAAAGCAACCGCGATAAACACATGTTCCTGGGGCAATTGGCAGCGTTAATGCCGCGTGGAGTACAGCAGCGCACATGAAAACTGCACCGTGATTGGTTCGAATAACGGCCACTGCATCTGTACATTCACTTGCTATATATTCACTTTTGAACACACTATATACATAAGCATATCATTAGTAACTCACCTAGCGCTACTATTTGTTTGTTTTGTTTCAACTTTATTAATGTGTTTATACTTATTACGTGTTTATGATTAAATTACTTAATTTAATATAAAAATGTAATAAATAACAAATACATAAAGCTGTATGATCTGTATCATATAGTCACCAAATAATTAAATTTTGGCACCTAAAGCATCTTCACATAAGTGAGAAATATGCCCTTTTTGGCCCTGCATATGGACAAAATGTATTTTTTCACAGACACAAATATAAGTAGTCACAGCACTTCATAGATAACAAAAAGATAGGTGAAATATATCAAGTATTGGTGCAGAAAGAGACAGGCTTTCCCCTAAGCCCTTACTACAGTAGAGAGAAACAAAAGGTCTTTTTTGTAGCTTCGCATGTTCAGAACTCACAGTTTGAAATGTGGAAAAAAATCTGTATTCTCTATTGCAAATCACATTTTATAAACCGCATGTAAAAAACCGACAAACCATACGATGGACGAGGACGACAACTTCCTAACCTAATAAGTATCTCCTGATTTATATATGTCCCCTCAAACCTCCCTCCAAATTAATTAGGGAGAGATGTCTGTTCTGAAAAGTGAACATAACTGAGGTACCATGGAAGATATGCTAATGTCTACCCAAAGTATATTTACATCCTACAATATATCCTTAAGACCAATCAGTTTAAAGACCCTTGTGATGAAGAGGGAACCAATGCAGAGTCCTCCAAGGTGCACTGAGCATGGGGGAGAGTATTTGGCCCACTTCACAGACTCCCCCACCACCTTCCCCTTTTGTGTCAAAAAGGAGTTAGTGTACCATATTTATTCTAGCTGTAGCAGACTGCAGCCACTCTTATCCACCTTGAGGGCCCTTCCCCTGCAGTTCTGGCTAAAAACTAATTCCCCCAATCTATTTCTTTTCAGATACCCAGTGTGCCAGGACAATAAGCCTAGGGTCCTCCTCATCATCCTGCCCCTGGCATTGACTAAGCTAGCCATTTATAAAACCAGGAAGCATTGTTTTGAAGGAAGGTTCCAATAACCATCATGGCCATGTTGCGGGCGATGGTGAGATTGCTTCCCAGTGGGCAACAGGCTGGGTGCTCTGGTCGGTGTCCCCCCATATGGATTTCTTTATATTAAACCTCTATTTTTAGTGCACTTTTTTTTTATTTTTTTTACAGTGCACTTGCTATTGGTTTATTTTGAAATTTGTTTGTCTGGTTTCTTTTTGTGCAATTTGGTTCTGAAAAGTAGGACTGCAGGTAAACAAGAACAAAATAGAAGTTATCCTCCTTTCACCATCATTAGGCTGTGTTTATAGTGGCGCAGTGCTTGCAGAGGCGCGCTGAGGCACGCTTAGCATATATTCAGAAACCCATCATATGTAATGGTGCCATTCTGAGTGAAAGCTTCCGCTTGCTTGCTCACGCTTGCTGAACCTCGCTCAGCTTCCAGCTACAGGCATATCTGTGTTTCTGTGCTTGCTGGAGAGGAGGTGCGGTCACGTGATCCACTGCTGTCCAATCAGAGCGCAGCACAGAAATTAACTTACACCGGAGAGCAGCCATTTTCAAGCATATGCATAGAGAGAGAGGTAGCTGGGGTGGGGGGGGGGCAAACAGACTACTGCTGATGTGGGGTGGGGGTGGGGTGGCAAATGGACTGCTGTGGGGTGGGGGGGCAAAAGGGCTGCTGCTGCTGCTGCTGGGGGGTGGGGGGGGGGAAATGGGCTGCTGCTGGGGTGTGGGGGGGCAAACAGGCTGCTGCTGGTGTGTGGTGGAGGGTGGGGGGGCAAATGGACTGCTGTGGGGTGGGGGGGCAAACTGGATGCTGCTGCTGCTGGGGGGTGAGGGTTTAAACAGGCTGCTGCTGCTGGGGGGTGGGGGCAAATGAGCTGCTGCTGTGGGGTGGGGGGTCAAATGGACTGCTATGGGGTGGGGGGGCAAATGGGCTGCTGTGGGGTGGTGTGGGGGGCAAATGGACCCATCGGGGAAACAAGCGGGCGGGAGTTTGTTTGTACTGTTTATTTTTTACACAGTTTTGCATTGCACTTTAAAATAAAATTTATATTCTGTTTTGTTGTTCAATGTATATGTTCTTTTTATATAGAAACTTCAGGGGCATAGGATGTGGCCACATGGCTGACAGACACCAACACACACAAACAAGCAGAGTAACCGAATTGCACTCAATCGTCACTACGCTACACACACATAAAAACAGGACACAATATGTTTGTGATAAAGATGAGCATAGCTGCTTCTTGGTCTTTCTTGACAATGGCATTTTATATATATATATATATATATATATATATATATATATATATATATATATATATATATATATATATATACACAATGAATATTAATGCCACAAATAGGCTAGCTGCCTGGCTCTTTGCCTCTTTGCTTCACTTTCTTTGTGCCTCGCTGGTTCCACGTGGTCGCTGCACAATGACATCTGTCAGGTATGCCTCCCGACACCCGCCTCTGCCCACAAGCCCCGCCTACTAGAGCACACGCTCTGTCTGATGGGCAAGAACATGCAAAGCAGCCGCTTGGTAAGCGAGAGGTGAGCATCAGCAAGCATCAGCGCTGGAGAGCACAGCCACTCTCCACTATAAACACAGCCTTATGTGGCAAAAAAAAGTGAGTATTTCAGCCACGATTTGCATTACGGAACTATGAGAATAGCAAAAAATGTGTGTTTCACCCTTTTTTGACCTTACGATTGGATTGTCAGAACAAGATAACAATGCATCTTAAAAATCCGTATACAGACGATTTTGACATGCGATAACAGCGCATTGTCACATATCCAATCTACTAGAATAATCCCCAAAGAGTACTCTCCGGTAGCCAAAAGAGACACATGTGTTGGATACAAAATGTTGCAACAGTTACATAGGTTTACTTAAAACAAATACAAAAAATCCCAAAACTCGTCAAATATTTGACATCTTTGAGATATTTTGTAAAAACTTTGAGGGAATATTTGCAAAGTCACCTTCAAACATCGCCTCTTTGCGTAGATTTATTCTGTGGACAACTTGAAAGCAATTGTGATACTGTAAGACAAAATATACCGTAAACATGAATTAAAATATCACTTGAGTAAAGCAGGTTAAATAAGTAAACCATCTTGATTTGTTCTCCTAATGGTTCTTCAGGAAAGGTAAACTACTAGTGTATCAGTAACGTAAATATACTTTGAGAGCTTTAATATCGCAGTAATTAGAGATGCTTGGAAGGAGTTGATGGTTCTTAACATTATGTACACTAAATGTAATGTAATTTAAAGTACTATATTACCTCTCACATGAGAGACTTTTTTCCTTTCAGCAAAAAGGCCTTACATCACTTCACAGATGTTTAAAGTTTGATGATAAAATGAACAGTAGTTATATAAACACTTTAATTAGCTTCTGCTCAGTAATGAGATATTTTATCGAACAATATTCACATTCACACTATTCACATTTTTCAAAGACTTTACCTTGAAAAGCAATCATGCTTAGATGATTGTTGTTTAGTCGAATTGAATTCTATTACTATATGTATATAAATGCTCAACCTAATACCATAAATTATAAAGTCATAAAGCAAATGCAGGAGTGCTTGGAGTCTTACATTCTAGTATTATCGTCCCTTAATCATCGAAGGTATTTGCCAGGTTGCCATCTAATAATAAAACTTGCAACAATATTTCAACAGTGAAAGGCATTTTTCTGGTTCACCAAAGTCACATGGGAACTGAGCCTTTTTTCTTTATTGGCACAGGAAAGATCATGCAGTTAACATTTGAGACAGATTAATTTATTGACTTAAGTGGAGTGCTTGAGTTCACAGATCAAATCAAAGTTTGTCATTTCTCTTCTTGGGCATCCTATCACCTTCTTACCATTAATAAAAACAACTGGAAGTCTAGCTTAAAATTGCTTACGTTCAAGAAGGAAAATGTAATTATTTAGCAATTTGCTGTTACTGAACGCATGATTTATTTTTTATGAAAAATTTTCTTTGTGTGCAATGCATATCTGAATTGCACTGTACAGTATATTACATTTATTATATATGTTTGTGGAACTTGGCTTACAAAAAAAGTGCTTTAGTGTCACTGATAATTCATGTCACCCTGTACTTAGAATTAAACCGGTAAAGTGAATCCTTACCCCAGATAGCTAACAATTTCGATATCTTGGAGCTGAAGGATAGCGGGATTAATGCCCATAGGGTAGATCCACAGAGATCTGTTTCATTTGGGCAAATAATGGGACATTACCTAAATAGGTAAAGTCTGTTAGTTTTCCTGAGTTTAATGGGTTTCCATAAAGCTACATATACTGTATGCAGAAACCATGGTAGTTAGGGATCACATTACATAAGCTGAACACCATGTGACGATAGCACTTCTTTGCGTTAGCTTCAAATAACATGGAGTTAAGTCTGTCTTACCCAAAGGCGGCGTTACTACCATCAAGACCCTGAAAAAGGTGTTTAATTAAAGTTAAGACAGGAAAAGAACCTTGTAAATAACAATATGATAGTTACAGTAAATCATACCTAACTGTGGTCTCACACATGCAGACCCTGTAAAAGACTTATTTCAGGGTCTGGATGTGAGAAACACCACTTTTAGCTATGATAACATTCCCTGTGTTAACTATACCGGAGCTCTGTGGAAAGGTGTTAGAGGGAACACCACCTTTGCTTAACATTAGCACTAACATCCATTATAGTAACGCAAGTTCCCGTTCTGGCTGAGATCAGCACTTAACGCACCGTTACTGAGCTTTGAAGATCCCTGTTAGCACGTAATAAAATGTTAACGTGAGTTAAAGTCTTGTTAAGTCAATAACCGAACTTTGAGGATCTACCCCCATGTTTACTAAGCGGTGCTATTCCAGAATATATATTTTTTGATTCTGCATGACACTTTATGGCCAATTCAAGTGAATGGGCTCTAAGGGCTCTTCAGAGGTGTAAGGCATTTTATGGATTAGCACTGCTTTGTAAATATTTCCTAACGTGTCAGGGAATTGCTAGTTGGATTCCAACAGGCATTACTCACTCCTATGCCATTTTCTCTGTGCTTCTGTTTCTTTGGTGATGTCATGTTAAGATATTTGACAGCAACAACAGGGAAACAATATACGTTGTGAGCTCACTTCTCTCCTAATGTCACAAACCCCCTGATGCACAAGCAGTCAAATTTGACACACATTATCTTGTAATATTGACTCAGTATCAACATGTCCCTATCAGTGTCAAGCTTCAGTTATACCAAAAGCTACATTTTGATATGTAGGCCTCAAAGTGTCCGACTTGAACTTGTCTCGCAGCATTTTGATGATAAAATCTGACTTGCAGATTCAAAATTAAACTAATATGATCTTATAAGGTATCCTAACATTAAGGATTATTTTTTCTTTTGATCCAATAAACAGGCTGCCTAAAATCGTAATATGTTTAGGGAGTCTATAACTGTATGAAGACTTGAAGTTTCAAAGTTTACAAATGGTCCGTGATATTAATCATTCAAGTTGGCCCGCTTAGACAGGGCAGTCTCAGTATACTGTAATGATTGGCTATGATAATACGAGCCCTCACTATGAGGGTATATTAGGCCTGGGACATAGTCCCACAGACCCCGCTGAGCCGTGCTGAGCTGTGCTGAGCAGATTAACTTACCCCCTTCATCTGTGATCAGCGCAGCTTTAGCAGCTGCTTCCGCACGCTTATGCATGCGTGCGGAGGGTGAGGAATTCTGAGGAGACAGGCAAGTTTAAAATTTGCCGCTCAGGGGAGCTGAGGAGCGATCACGTGACCGCTCACATCCAATGGAAGCGAGGGACTGGCCCCGCCTCCCGCCACGCCCCCAAAGCGCGCTCAGTGCCTTGCCTGCCAGGACACAAAAAAGCTCCAGTTTGAGCAGGCGAGGCAGAGCAGGAGCACGGCCCAGCGCGGCCCGAGGCACCATGCCCGAGGCCTTAGGCTTCATGGAGAGGAGGGTTCTGCATAGACTCCTCCCCCTGATAAAGTGTGTGATACACGCAAAACACGTGTCGGCTGTATAGGACGTCGCAGGAGTGACGTCACGGAGGGAGCTGCAGGCGGCTTCACCATACTTTCCACACACAGACACAGCTTGTATACGGGCGGGCATTGCAACTTGGACGGGAGTTTACCCCGCTGTTGGGTGTTTGGCCACTGCAGAGATTTAGGCACCTCCATGTGCTGTGTTAATTATGTGTATAATGTGTATAATGTGGTTACAAATGTGCTGGTTTCCCGGTCACTGCAACTAGCAGTGGACACGGAAACATCAGGAAGGGTATACTACACTTGCTCCTTAACGGAGACATATTCCATCCACGGGGGGCTTTGAAGCTGTACATTAGTGCCTTTATCTGGTTATATATCTTGAGGTTATCAGGTTCATACTATTACCCCTCCGTGTTTGCCCCTGTTTGTTACACAACAGCACTTCCACATACTATACACTTCATAGATGGTATATAGTTTATACAGTAATTGGTACTGTTACTATATATGATACTATAATCATTCTATGTCTGCTGCTTTTGGAGGACCATGGTTAACATTAATTAATGTGCACGAATACTTGTACTGACTATGGGTTCCTCTCACTCCCTCAAGAGGACAATTCATTTTTTTTTAAATTTTGTGTGTCTAATATTTAAATGCATTAAAGTTTTATTATTTTCATTTTAACCCTCTTATTCTGACCCATTATACCAAGTAGTGGAATAATATAGGTCATTATGCCACATACTTAACGTTACACTGCATTAGGCAATGAGTGCAACAACGGGGGTGCTTTTCTGACCCTATCTCTTGGGGTCATTTTGTTAATGTATGTTAAGGAAGTGTAAACTCTCAATCTATTAGACGTCAAGACTCATGATGCTGTTCTATATTGGTATTCTTCGGCCAAACCAATTAATGATGTTAAATGCTAATGGCTCGACCAGAGTTAGATTTAGGTAGTCATTTTCCAGTCATTGTTTATGTGCAATATTGTGAGATAAACATACTTTTAGAAAGAAGATGTTCTTATGATTAAAGTAATGACCAAATCTTGTTAGTACCTCATACACAATCGATTATTATTATTTCCAGTAACAGCCTGAGACTTTACAGCTGTGTACTTTGCAAGTTTACTTGGTGTAAATTGATTTTATATCTTCAACTCACATATTTACGGCATACAGAAACAACCGTGTACATCCCATTACTTGATTCAGACAAAGCTTGTACTGCACTGCTTGAAAAGTGATATATCAACAATAATGACACTGATGTACATCCTTATAGATGCTTTTAATTCAGCCTGATGAAAATCATACTTGCAACTAAATTGCATGTGCAGGCACTGTTCTGTCATTGTGAGCATTACCACAATCTTACAAATGTAATGAGTGTGCTGAAAGTATCATGAAAAAATAAATCTGGCATTTCATGATCATTAGGACTTCAACATCTGTAGTTGTTATGGCAGCAATTATAGATCCATAGAAACCAAACTGAACTCAGTGCTACATGTAGATTATATGTCTTTTTAAGCCAGTAATTTTTTTATATCTAGTATTGACTTTTTTATATCTACGGGTATTTTAGTTTTCTGATAAAATGATGTTGTTTAAAAAATCTGTTACTTTTCCTAATGTTGTTTTAGATTCAGTATTCTGCCCCCATACACTGCAGTTTTGGCAAATAATCACTTATAATAAAAGAAAGAGAAAAGAAACTGCTGTCCTTCATACTTTTAATGTAACAGCGAGGAAATTCAATCAAAATGTTATTTGATTTTCATTTCTGATAGAGATATTGGAGTTAGGGTGCAATATTCCTGATCATATCTATTTTATAAATAAAATTTTTATATCACCTATATTTATTATTGCTACAGCATATCATTATAGTACAGTAGATAACAGTTACTTTGTAACCTGTCAGATTCTGATGATACCTTTTTTCCTAAACCCATCAATACTAGAGGCGCTTTCACTACATTGAACTTGAAAATGCACTTAAAACTTTAATTTCTATGGTTTCTATTTTTTTAGTTTCTAGTTGTACAAAGTATCTAATTTAGAGATTATACACACACACATATACATATATATATATAAATATATATATATCAAAAGGCAGGGTTGCAGACCTGCCTAAGACATGTGAATTTGCTCACGTGATCTTTTTATTTGCTATATGCAATACGGTGGAGGTTTCTTGATGCCTTTTTCACTCACCATAATTTAAAACATAATTTAAAATATAATATATATATATATAGTCAGTAAGGCAGTTGGCACTCACGTGGAGGGAGTAGATGTTGGTGCTTATTCCTTAGAGGCAAGATAGATAAGGTGTTTTCACTGGAAAGCCGTGCAGCAAAAACGAGACAGCACACTAAGGGCTCTATGCAGTAAGCGCCGAAAAAGTGCAATCGCCAAGGGTTGCCGATAGGCCTTATTTTGGCGATTTGCCCTCGCAGTATTCAGTAAGGGCCGAATCCATGCCGATCCCTGCCGAATCACTGCGAAAGCAAAACTGCTGATGAGCCTTTGCCGAAACAGCCTGGGTCCCGATAACCTGCCGATATGCCTTTTCTACCGATAGGTGTTTGCAGCAAAGAGAGACCAGCCGCTTTCTTAGCGCAAACATCGGCAAAATATAAAGTATTTCTATACAACTTTTACTGATAGTGTACATGTGCAGGGGGTCTCCGGAGCTGAACCGCATTGGTTTCAGGTCCGGGGACCCCCTGCTTCCCGAGATACAGGCCCCTTTATGAGGTGCCGGTATCCCTCTGCATTTAAAGGTCCCGCTCACGTGACCGCAGAATGTAAACAAAGCAGAGGGATACCGGCACCCCCTAAAGGGGCATATATCTCGGGAAGCAGGGGGTCCCCGGACCTAAAACCAAAGCGGTTCAGCTCCGGAGACCCTCTGCACATCTACACTATGAGTAAAACACATATATAAATAAACACTCATTCCTTACCTTTGCGGCTATGTGCTTTGGTAGCGAAGCAGCATGAATGTATTTTTAATAATAGTGTACTGTGAGCAGGGAGTCCCCTGAGCTGAACCGCGTTGCTTTGTGGACCTGGGACCCCCTGCTTCCCGAGTTACAGGCCCCAGTATGTGTCATCGGGTGGCAGTGTCACCGCCATCTTTATAGCACCCCATTCGTGTCCGCTATAAATATGGCGGCGACACCGTAACCGTTGCCCCAAACCAGGGCCTGTAACTCGGGAAGCAGGGGTCTCTGAGCCACAAATCAATGCAGTTCAGCTCAGGGGACCCTGTGCTTCCGCACAATATTATTAGAATACATAAATGCTGCTTCATTACCATAGCGGATAGCCACTAAGGCAATGAAGGGGTTAAGGCAGAATAGCATGTTTATTGGGGACAATTGCCCCCAATAAACATTGCAATAAACAACTTACACCCCCTGTGTATTTAAAATACATAAACAACAATAAATACATTACATACATATAGCACTCACCCATTTCCGGCTGCCACGATGAAGGCCATCCTCATCTTTATCCTGCCCATGCCCCCTCCGCTGCTGCAAAACAGACACAAGAATGAAAACATCCAATGTAATGTCCCCTAACCCCTTAATCACCATAGCGGTTATTAACCGCTACATTCATTAAGGGGTTAACCCACCCTCACCCACCACTCGGGATGCCTACAAACCCTCCCACACTAACCCCCCCCACCCCGTGAGGCCTACCACCCTCACCCACTACCCACAAGGGAGGCCTACCCACATACCGTTGGGGAAAATACCCCCCCGCCACCCCCAATTTAAAACACAGCAAAGCAAGCTTTTAAAACAACATCATTTCTTACCCTGTATGTATATATCGATCTAGACATACATACATACATACATACATACATACATACATACAGTGGCAAGAAATGATATACCAAAAATAAAGAAATACACATGTTAAAAAAGCTTTTAAAATAATTAACAAGTTAAATAAAATACATTTCTTTAGTTCACTTACCATTACTTGACCCACTCACCGACTCCCGTTGAACAGCTTACTCTCAAACCAATCCACCAGGCACAGGAACCCATAAAATAATAAACCATAAAATAATAAACATTAAACTAAAAATCCAAAACAATCCACAAGTCTTCTATTTGTAATCCATCTTCATCTGTATTCTTCTTTCTTCTATCTGCGGCTCTCTTCCGGGTTCTTCTTGTCTTCTACGGCCATGCCCTGGCCTTCTTCTTCTGTAGGAGGTCCTTCTTCCTCGGCGTCTTGCTTCAAAATGAGACGACATAGGCTTTTAAAGGCCTATGACGTCACATTTTCGTCATGGTTCCCACGGCCCTGATTGGGCCGTGAAAATCATGTGTTTTGGCCGAGAAAAAAAAAATGATGATGTCACTTAAAGGCAATGAAAGCACAGCCAATCAGAATGGCTTTGCTTCAATTGCCTTTAAGATGACGTCATTAAAAGAAACATGGCCGTCCTCACATGGTACGGTAGCCAATCAGAGCGTGGGAAGTCTATCCCTACTCTGATTGGCTCTAGTACCATGTGACAGGCTTTCAATGACGTCACATCCGTTCTCCGCCAAGCCTCTGTCACATGGTATACTAGAGCCAATCAGAGTTGGGATGGCGTTCCCACGCTCTGATTGGCTACCGTACCATGTGAGGACATTTTTCTTCCTGCATCGTAGTGCCCGCTGATCTACCTCTCCTCATCGGTACAGGTGCTTTCTATATTGTCTACATCAGCAAAGGAGCACACAGAGCCGGTTTTCCATGGAACTATGTGAGTACACCGCTGCCATTTGAGAGCTGCCCCAGGCACATAGGTCAATATTGTTCTGGATTGTTCGGGCTGGATTGCCGAAAAACTCTCCATTCTGGAGTGCCGATCAGCAGCGAAAAGCTGATCGGGCTACCTAAATTCAGCCGAGTTCAAAAAGTTTTTATCGGCAACAAAAATTGCCGATAATTCCCACTTATCGGCGCTTACTGAATCAGGAGGGCAAATTTGCCGAAAAAATGGCGATAAACAGCTTATTGGCGCTTACTGCATGAGGCCCTAAAGTAGTTGTTCAAAAAAACTGTATTGAAGTACGTGGCACACACACCGACGTTTCGGGCCTCACAGTGGGACCTTTCTCAAGGGAAAATACAAATTCTTGAACAACTACTTTTGTGCGCTGTCTCGTTTTTGCTGCACGGCTGTCCAGTGAAAACACATATACATATATATATATACACACACACATACATACATACATACATACATACATACATACATACATACATACATACACACACACACACTCTATAAGACACATTTCAGCACAGCTTATGACCTACAGTATACAAGTGAATGGGCTGTTACATTAGGTGTGCTCATCGAAGGCTCAAGGAAGTTGTCTTATCGAGTAACAACGGTTTGTAACTATGGCTCATTCACTTGAATTGGGCCACAAGTTGTCTTCCAGCAAAAAAGTGTGACTATGGCCCTAAATATTTAATTATTTGTCTCATGAAATATACTGGCATTTTTATGTATGCCGTCTTGAAAAAACAATGCTGATAATAATTTTTCCAAATTCAAGTGCTAAGTTTGGCTTTCTTTATGTGTAGAGTATTTCTTAACATACTGGGCCTTAGCCTGCACATTGAGTCACAGCAAAATATGTATCCAATGCAAATTATTGTGGACCGTTTGAAAACAGACTGGTGTAAACTGGGTGCACTTGCAGGGACAAAGGGGTTTTGTATCTCATAATAATTGACCTGAATTTGCAAGTATATCTTAAATTACATTTATACATCAACTCTCCTTTTTAAAAGAAGCAATTAATTTCTGTACCCCACTCAGACCCATATATTTAATATACAGCGCTATTCTATAACCTCAGATTGCAAGCACTTTGGGGCAGGGACTCCTTTTCCTATTGTTACTTTGATGTCTTAAGCACTTATTCCCATGATGTGTTATATTATTATGTCACGTGTATTACTGCTGTGAAGCGCTGTGTACATGGATGATGCTATATAAATAAAGATATACATACACACACACTGACACTAGAAGAAACCGTATAGCCCATTCCAGTGAAAAGGCCATCAGGAGTCTGCTGGATGTGCCTTATGGAATAGCACTGCAAAGTAAATATGGAGCTCAATTCTTCCTCAGGCACGCCTTCTAAAAAATAATGCTTGGTTTATTTGTGGACTTGAGGGATCTAAGAGTGTTTGGTGGAAAAGCAATGACAGCTTGCTAGTTAATGTCACCTTGTTTTTATGTCACTAAACTTGTCATAATGTATATAGCAATCCTATATAAAACACAAATTGCAACATTGTTCATCTTATCAAGAAACAGAACATGTTAATTCCCTTGGTGAATGCAGTCAGCTATGTCTGTGTAATCTATACAAATCCATGTTTACTGTGCGTGTAATAAATGTGCACTTTATAATAATGTCGGCTTTGAACTAAACAATACTGTAATATGATGTATAACAAAATGAAATGGCAATAGTTGTTCTAAACCCTCTAGTTAACGCTTGTTCTAGCATGCAATTTTTTGCATCAAGCAATACTAGCGTTAAAAAAAAAATCAGCCTTTATTTTCTATTCATGCAAGGAAAAAGATAACTGTATGAGAATGTATAATAAAGCAGTCTTACACATGTATGTAAGATGAAGCTAAAATTAATATATGAGTTGTGACTTGTAGCATTGGCTGCAATAGTCAAATGTAGTGCTGCTTCCATTATGTCTAGTGTGGATTGTAATTGTCTATCTTGTTCTATCAGTACACTAATGTGGCGAATTTAGCAGACCATAAATGTAATTTTGACAACCTGTAATAAATAATACTATAGCTTAAAGTGGCAATCCAAGCCAGGGAATTTTTTTGTAAAGTTTTTTTTTTTTTTTACATTGCATTGAATCAGGCGGTCTCCGGATCATACCACCGCTAATTTCAGCATTAGGGATCCCATGCTTCCGGAGATACTTACCTTTGTAGTAAGTGTCGGTAGACAATCTTCTCGGCTAGCAGGGATCACGTTCTGGCCCCTTATCAAAGCTCCCGTGCTCTGTGAGCCAATAGGAAGCCATGACATCATCGGTGTGGCTTCCTATTAACCCATGTGATGTGGGAGTTTTAAAAAGCAGAGGGATGCTGGATCCCAGAGCTAACTTGAAATATAGCAGGCTCAGTGCCGGGTCTCCAGCATCTCCTCCTGCTCCTCATCTCGGTAACATCATATGAAGCAACTTTCTCCCCTGGCAATCAGTTTAACTGTTGTAGGGAAGAGCGCGGTGCACGGTGCACAATGAGACTGCACCGATGGCCCTGCCATGAAACCGGTCCTTGCAGCGCCCCCTTTGGAGGCAAGTATCTCTGGATGCAAGAGGTCCCCTCAATATGAAATGAATGGGGTTCAGCTCCAGAGACCACCTGCTTCAATACTCTTTAAAAAGAAAAAAAAACTTAAAAAAAAAAAAAAAAATCAATGGCTTGGATTGCTCCTTTCAAAGTTAAGTTTATTATTCTTTTCTCCATAAATTTGCTATACATTCAGCAGTTATTGCAAGAAAAGTTTCATGCAAGGAGAATTTTAATGCAACAGAAAAATGGCCAAGCGCACCAAATGTGTAAATAATTAATAAAATGTGAAATAATGGTCAAATAAGACCTAATAAGTGACTAGTGTACTACAGCTAAACCCCGTTATAACGCGGTCCTCGGGGTCCACCCCGAGACTACCGCGTTACTAACGGGGTCGCGCTAATTTACCCCGCGTGACAGGAGATGGAAGGGGGGATTCCCCTCCGGCTTCAGCTTCCCCTGTCACCGCGGGACAGGAGATGGGAGGGGGGATGCCCCTCCGGCTTCCGCTTCCCCTGTCACCGCGTGACAGGAGATGGGAGGGGGATTCCCCTCCGGTCCGGCTCCCCCCCGCCGCAGCACAGGGCCCTCGCGCCACAATACAGGGCCCCCTGGCCCTGCCGTAGCGCAGGGTCGTCCTGCCCCCCCCCCCATGCCCCCCCGCGCTGCACCGGGCCATCCCACCAGCCCCCGCAGCATCGGGGGCCCCCGCAGCATCGGGGGCCCCCGCAGCCATCATCCCCCTCCACCGCAGCACCACCCCCACCGGCACGCCCCCCCCCTGCAGCCACATGCCTCACCAATCATCCCCAAGGTAAGGCTGATTTATGTATATGTGTAGGGTGTGTGTGTGTGTGTGTGTGTGTGTGTGTGTGTGTGTGTGTGTGTGTGTGTGTGTGTGTGTGTGTGTGTGTGTGTGTGTGTGTGTGTGTGTAGTGTGTGTCAGTGTGAGCAGTGTGTGTGCAGTGTGCAGTGTGTGCAGTGTGAGCAATGAGCAGTGTGTGTGCAGTGTGCAGTGTGTGTCAGTGTGAGCAGTGTGTGTGCAGTGTGAGCAATGAGCAGTGTGTCAGTGTGTGCAGTGTGAGCAATGAGCAGTGTGTGTGCAGTGTGAGCAATGAGCAGTGTGTCAGTGTGTGCAGTGTGAGCAATGAGCAGTGTGTGTGCAGTGTGTGTCAGTGTGATCAGTGTGTGTGCAGTGTGAGCAATGAGCAGTGTGTGTGCAGTGTGCAGTGTGTGTGCAGTGTGTCAGTGTGTGCAGTGTGAGCAATGAGCAGTGTGTGTGCAGTGTGAGCAATGAGCAGTGTGTGCAGTGTGTGCAGTGTGAGCAATGAGCAGTGTGTGTGCAGTGTGCAGTGTGTGTCAGTGTGAGCAGTGTGTGTGCAGTGTGAGCAATGAGCAGTGTGTCAGTGTGTGCAGTGTGAGCAATGAGCAGTGTGTGTGCAGTGTGTGTCAGTGTGAGCAGTGTGTGTGTAGTGTGAGCAATGAGCAGTGTGTGTGCAGTATGCAGTGTGTGTGCAGTGTGTCAGTGTGTGCAGTGTGAGCAATGAGCAGTGTGTGTGCAGTGTGTGTGCAGTGTGTCAGTGTGTGCAATGAGCAGTGTGTGTGCAGTGTGCATTGTGTGTGCAGTGTGCGTGCAGTGTGCAGTGTGAGCAATGAGCAGTGTGTGTGCAGTGAGTGTGTGCAGTGTGTGCAGTGTGCAAAAAAAAAAAATGAAAAAAATTTTTTTTTTTTTTTTTTTTTTAAACGGGAGCCACGGGAAAACCTCGTTATAACCGAATCGCGGTATAGCGAGGCGCATTATAACGGGGTTTAGCCTTATAAGTAAATAGTGACCAAAGTGACTCAATAATCACAGGTAAACAGTGCAAGTATAATGAAGATGTTAAGGTAATATATAGCAAATAAATCAGCACTAACAATGTAAAAAAAACTTCCCTTTGAGAAGGAGGGTCTGCTGCTATGCCGGTTATGGAGATGCCAGGACATCACCAACTACATAGATAGAAAAAAAGAAAGAGCACGACCCTCACAGTGTAGTATATAAAAATAAAACAAGTTTATAAAAAGGTGAGATATGCACGTACAAGATATATAGAACAAACAGGCATTGGGGTATAAAACCAGTATTAGAGAAGCTGTCCCACGTCCATTGCACAGGCTCCAAGGATTCCGGCATGCACCCTCTCTTAGTGGCTCCGATCCTGCTTCCGGATGACTCTGGTAGTGTCGCAGGCATCTGTCCACCGTCACTGCAGGGCGGGAAAAAAACTTTGCAAAAAAATAATGGCTTGGATTGCTCCTTTAAAAGTTACATTTATTATACTTTTCTCCAGAAATTTGCTATATATTCAGCAGTTATTGCAAGAAAAGTTTCCTGCAAAAAGAGAGCTCCTTATACTTCCTCCCAAACTTTGCCCTACTACCTCCTTCCACATTAATGTTGGAAGTACCATCATTCACCCAGAAGCCCAAGTACGCTGCCTAGGGGGTCACACTCGACTCCTCTCTCACATTCGAAACATGTCTAAAACCTGACGCTTTTTCCTCCGCAATATTACAAAGATACGCCCTTTCCTCTTTTACTCGACTGCTAAAACTTTGACTCAGGCCCTCATTCTCTCCCGTCTCGATTACTGCAACCTCCTGCGGTCCGGCCTTCCTGCCTCTCCTCTACAATCTATCCTAAACACTGCTGCCAGAATCACTCTACTCTTTCCTAAATCTGTCTCAGCGTCTCCCTGCTGAAATCCCTCTCCTGGCTTCCAATCAAATCTCACATCTCGCACTCAATTCTCCTCCTCACTTTTAAAGCTTTACACTCTTCTGCCCCTCCTTACATCTCAGCCCTAATTTCTCGCTATGCAGCATCCCGACTCTTGCATTCTTCGAGGATGTCTTCTCTCTACCCCCTTTGTATCTAAAGCCCTCTCCCGCCTTAAACCTTTCTCACTGACTGCCCCGCACCTCTGGAATGCTCTTCCCCTCAAAACCCGACTAGCACCCTCTCTATCCACCTTTAATACCCACCTTAAGACACACTTGCTTAAAGAAGCATATGAGTGGCACCGTGGCTAATACTATACACAATACATAAAGCTTGACCCCCTTATCAAAATGCCCTCCTACTGTCTCTGTATGTTCTCCCTACCAATTAGATTGTAAGCTCTTTGGAGCAGGGACTCCTTTTCTACAATGTTACTTTTATGTCTGAAGCACTTATTCCCATTATGTGTTATGTGTACTATTTGTCATTTATATGATTGTCACTTGTATTACTGCTGTGAAGCGCTATGTACATTAATGGCGCTTTATAAATAAAGACATACATACATACATACCACATGACACCCATTTTGGTAAATAAGTTTCCTAAATTATGCCATTTAACAAGTGTCTGCATACAATACATTTTAATTAGTGCAATGACCTATCTACAGTATATTTAAGCATATGTACCAAGAGGTGCTATGAGATAAAAACCCTTTCATCTTTAGAAGTTGTATTATGGCAGAAGCCTGCTTAGCAATTGTTATCCTACATGTTAAAGCAAAAGAAAATTACGTGATAGGGGAAAGATACAGTACTTGGGAAGTATGTGGAAACAATACATGAATTAAAAAGGTAGTAAAAAGTTTTATTCTAATTTTCATCCATGGCAAAATGCAACCCGGGTTTGCTTTTTCAATAAATACAATTGGATACTGTAGCTTCATTGACATGTATTATTTTACCTGATTACAAAGTACATCTTTAATGTATCCCTGGGCTATTTTAGTTCTTAAATATTACAAAGGCATTGATTTTCTTTTTATATAACATTGATCAATTTTTTAAAGTGTCAATCGGGTTTGAATGAAACTGAATAATTTACAGATCACTTTTCAACATACTTCAAAAAATACATATGTGAAGGTAAGGTGTAACCAGGCTATACAATAAAGTTAAGCCCATCTGGTTACCCCTGAAACTGTGGGTCCCTAGCAGCTACATAGCACCATAAGCCAGGGGCCAGGTAACATAGCATGCAAAAGTTAAAGTGTCCAGTGCTTTTCCACTTTCCATGTTCCCTTTGTCCCAGACTCACGAAACGTTCTGTTGGTAAGTTTTAGGTGGGATCTTTGGGTTGAAATGCAGTTGTTTTGTTTGCAGGAGTTTGGGGGCCAAAGATACCGGTAGTCCCCTAATTCTCCCCTGCGTACCGGCATGATTTGCCGGTACGCGAGCTAAATTACACGGTGGCCGCCCAGTGTCCCCCAGACTCCTGGTTTTCGAGCCCAGATATCCCAGTCCTATGTCCCACTTAGATATGGGTCTCCCCAAGTTATAACATGGATTAAAATATGTTTTATAATGTTTGGTGCATTTACTATAAATGTCTATTCGGTCAGCCCAGGCATCCATACATGTGTCGGGAAGTCTGGATAGACATCGTAGTTCAAAGGGGAGATGGGATGTTGAGAGATTTTGGGGTGCTATGTGGCCAGGGCAGCGCAGAGTACTGCGGGGAGGACACTCTGGTCTGCCAGACTCAGTGGAGCCTGCCCAGTAGGTTGCAATGGGTTGACTGGGGGAAGCAGCAGAATGTCGGCGCATTTCCCATTGGTCAATTCATATGTCCTGCTCACAGGGCATCCTGAGCCGGCATGACACGTCCCCTCCTCTGATGTCATCAAAAGGACGAGACCCTATTCCTATTGGCTGGCGGGGAGGAATTCCCATGCTCTGATTGATCACTCCTCCTACTTCCATGCTGGACATAGAACAGCGAAAGGTATGTAAGGAGAAGCCCCAGTCAGAGAACCAGATGATCCTGTGACGTGGGCCGGTGATGCAAAGGCGGGCTTTTCAAAGTTGCTCTGTTACGAATAGCAGAGCAACCGGCTTCATTTTTGGGGATAAGAAAGCCTGCCTAGCTGAGGCTAAGTCAGACACAAGGTTCAAGTTCCCGTTTTAGAATGTAGCGGTTGAGGCTAGAGCTTCTATCCAAAAAGAGGACATGGATATCTCATTAGAAAAAGGGGGAAAGGAAAACACAAAATGGATGTGTCTCCTAAAAGAATTCACTATACTGCACTCCTACTTGATTTAAAATTTAACTTTTAATATATTTACATAAAACATATGTTACCAAAACGTCGTGTATTGTGCATTAAGAATAAATTAAATTGACAATACCTAGCGTCCGTGTCAGTGAATGTGCATTGGAATGGTCTCAAACAACAAATTGTAGTAGAGATTACAGGACACAGGACGCTAATAGTCAGGGTATAAACCCCTCTGGGGCACCTATGAGATCAGGTACATGTGTAATTATAAATATAACTTACAAACTCAGTGACTGATTGTGTCGTGAAAATACAGCAGTCCTGCTTAGACTTTTAAACCACAGAGCACTTAGGGATGTCAGTGTATTACCATCCAATGTATATGAAAGTGCTACTGATAGTATGGTGATGGAGAGTAAATGATTCACAGCATAGTGAAACAATTGTTCACAGCATTTTGATCAGTGAATCATTCTACAGCACACTCCAAATAATCATATCATATAAAGAGCAGGAATGCTTGCGCACTGAGTGTTAGTGAAAGTACCCAATTCAGATCTACATAGATAGAGCCAGGAGACTACAGAGCACTACATAAAAGCAGCTCCAAGTAGGAGACTGACAACATTGCGCGTCCAACGCACGTTTCCCTCCAGCAAAGGAGCTTCCTCAGGGACAAATTTGCTGGGGGGAGGAAGAATGAACCCTTATATACCCAAACAGTACCTTGATTACAGATTGAACAATTAACAGCTGTTGCACATGCGCAGTTGGTCCGTTGCCAAACTAAACCCCTCAAACTACAAAAATGCTTAATAAAACATCTGGGTAGGTTCCCACACATACAGCAACAAAATTGCTGAATTAGTGTGTAAATTCGAGTGTTTTTAGGGCTTATATAATGGTGTGGCATGAATCGGCGAGATTGGAGTCCAATGCGCATGCGCGCGGACTCAGAGAATCCAACAAACCAGAGTAGAACACACTGCGCATGCGTGGGCACTTAGAGTAAAAGTTGCTAAATCAAAGTTAATGCTGTGCGCATGCGCGAAGACTTGTAGGCTCTAGCCCGATGCCCGTGCGACTGCGCATGCACGAAGGCTCCAAAAGTACCTCACATAGAGGCGCATGTGCAGGGGACTAAGGCAACAATACTGCCATAGTCCTGGCATAATGCGCATGTGTTCGGACTCCAAAATTTTGTGGCTTACTGCCATCTATAGTCGCGCGCAGTGCGCATGCGTCGGGACTTAGAAAATTTCCACAAAAATAAAAAATGTTCATATCGCGCATGCGTGGGCACTTAGAAATATTTAGAATTATTAATAAAAAGTGCGATTTTGTTTGTTCAATCGATCTGTGCTCATACAATATAGTTGGAAAAGGTCATGATATACATGTAAGCCCTAGATGGTACATATAGAGCTTTTGATGTACATATAGTGAATAATCTTTAAAAGCTCATGCCCTAGATGTTGGCAAGTAAGAAGGGTATTATTGAATATGTGACAGATGGTAATCAATTTAATGGTGGGTAAGGGTCTATAGTACCTTATGGAACTATTTTGTGCAGAGTATAATTGCAGAGATTAAGTTGTATGTACTCCCCCATAGTGATATACTGCACAATGTGTCAGGCTTGGAGGTAGTGATAGGATGAATAAAGAAAATAAATAACCAATTTATGTATATGCATATAGTAATTTTGCGTAGTATTTTCATTGTGTAATTACCATTCTACACACATATAGCATACATAACGACTAAGCCCAACGCTGGGTTTAGAACTTCGGTAATATAGTCATTAATATGGTGATAATATTCAAATATCTTTCAATATCAAATGCTGGGAAACAACACAATGGGCATGGAGAATGGTCTGGCTGCTCGTATATAGAAGTATATATAACACATGAGTAGACCATTTAAACACAACAGGAAAACACGGGATAGATAACAGAGTCTAACCAGAGGAACCTTCCTGATCAAATAAAGGGTGTAAAAGTAAACCCCTCATTGAGTCCATTGGGGCTCCTTGTTTTTAATTTGAAAATCCATTCTGCTTCAATCCGAAGCAGGGATTGGTCAATATTGCCCCCTCTCATGGGACATTTCAGCTGGTAAATGCCCATGAATTTGATGGCATTGGTATCGCCATTGTGGTATTGTGTCACATGTCTGGCAACAGATGTTTCAGCAGAGTGTTTAATGGAATTAATATGTTCCAGAACACGTCTGCGTAGTTGTCTAGTTGTTTTTCCAACGTATCTCTTACCACATACGCATGTGATAAGGTAGATAACGTTGGGAGTCCGACAGTTAATGAAACTGTCCACAGAAAAATGTGATGTATTGTCATGATTGGCGAATACTTTGCCCACATTTATGTGTCTGCATGCTTTGCACCCTTGACAGCGGTACATGCCCTTAACAGGGCTCAACCAAGTTGTAGTTCTAGAACATTGAAAATGGCTGTTCACTAATGAGTCCCGTAGGTTTTTGGACCGCCTGATGGTAATCATGGGTCTAGGGCCTATAACCTGTGCCAAATCATCATCGGCCTGTAAGAGATGCCAATGTCTGGTAAATATCTTTTTAATGGCCCACCAATGTTTGTTAAAGGTACCAATGACTCTGATTGTTCTGTCCTTGGATTTTGTCTTGTTTCTAGACAAGAGAGAGGCCCTATCGCTATGTAATGCCCGATGGTAAGCTTTATTCAATGTTTTGATGTGATAGCCACGGTTGAGGAATCTAGACCGAAGTTCTTTAGATTGTGCTATAAATTCTTCAGTCGTAGAGCAATTCCTCCGGAGTCGGAGATACTGACCTATGGGGATGCCACTTATGAGGCTTCTAGGGTGCTGGCTCTGCGCTAGTAACAGACTGTTAGTCGCTGTGCTTTTCCTATAAACCTTTGTCTGGATGTTACGTTCACCATCAATATATATGTTCAAATCTAGGAATGTTATTGAGGTGGTACTTAGCACTGTCGTGAGACTCAAATTCAGAGTATTAGTATTTAGTTTCTCCACAAACTCATGGAGTAATTGAGTGGAACCTTCCCATAGGAGCAGAATGTCATCTATGTACCTGATCCACATGGAAATGTGGTCAGTGTACACAGAGAAATCCTCATTGAAAACGTGGATACGCTCCCACCAGCCAAGGTATAAGTTGGCATACGTAGGGGCACAAGCAGTGCCCATAGCGGTACCCTGGGTCTGGTGGTAATAAAGCCCATCAAAAATAAAATAATTATGTGTTAGAACATAATTCAGTAGATCAAGAACGAAAGAGTTGTGTCTGTTAAATCTACGGTCCCTGGTCGACAGAAAGTATTGGACAGCGTTGAGACCATTCTTGTGAACAATGGAAGTGTATAGTGATTCTACATCTAGACTCACAAGAATGGTCTCGGATGTAACATGGATCCCATCTAGTCTCTTTAGTGTGTCTTTCGTATCCTGAACATACGATGGGAGACTGATGACGAAATCCCTTAGAACCTTGTCTAAGTAAATACTGCTGCCCTCGGACAGACAGTTATTGCCCGAGACTATTGGGCGACCTGGGGGGGACCGTAACCTTTTATGTACCTTAGGTAAGGTATAGAATGTCGCCACCGTGGGTGACTTCGGCTACATAAAGTCAAACTCACTTCGGCTGATCATATCGGTGTCAAGGGCATTCTGTAGAATGTCTAACAGTTCTGATTTATATTCTGACGTTGGGCTATGGTCAAGGGTCTCATAGCAGTCTTTATCGCTAAGAAGCCTCATGTTTTCACTAACATAGGCTTCAGTGTCTTGAATTACGATATTGCCACCTTTATCAGATGGTTTAATTGTGTAGGCTTTGTCAGACATCAGTTCTTTTAGGCCGATTTTTTCGTCAGATGTAAGATTATTGGCAGACTTATAATGTTTTGGCTCTGCTTCCAGGTCCCTGGTTACGCAGGCAACAAACAATTCAACAGCTGGACAGGTGGTAATTGGCGGGGTAAAATGACTCCTGGGTTTCAGGTGTGTAAATGGACCTGTGATATCATTATCAGGTGAGATATTCTGATCAAAGAGTTGACAGAGATCTACAACATCTTGTCTTTCTTGTGCATTCAAACCATCAGTGAGTATATTTGGATTAGTGGCTGCACGCTTAGCGTAGAATTTGTGTAGCAGCAGCCATCTTCCAAATAGGTTTAAATCCTTGACCCACTCAAATAGATTGAAGTCTGACGTGGGTGAGAAGGATAAACCTTTCTTTAATAGATTCAATTGGACCTCACTGAAGGAATGGCTGGATAGGTTAAAAATTTGCAAGGCATCATTATCTACAGAGTCCTCAGTCACGGGTTGATTATGTTTTAGCATTTTTTGGTGGTGGTTCTCAAACTTCTTTTTTCCTCTCCTGGTTTTGCGTTTTGGAGGGCCTGAGCTAAAAAACCAACCAGCGTATCTTTGGTATCCTTGATCCCTCTGCCTTTATTTTGGCCTTTGGGTCTAGAACTTGTCTGTTCACTGTCTGAGGCATCTGTCTCTGATGAGGAGTAATCAGAGTAATTGCCTCTACGCCTAGACCTAGTAGGATATCGATAGACAGTGCCCTGCTCATAATCGTTAGTATCACGTATGTATTTCGTGTGTTTTCTATCCTTAAGTTCCTGTCTGAATTTAGTCATGTTAATTTCCAATTTTTTCTCCATATCTTCAAATTCTTTAAGTTGATTGTATTTACTTAAGTCCTTGAGATTAACATCAAGTTCTTTCTAACCTTGACTTTTCATGGTCAATAAGGAGATCCATAAGCGCATAGGAACATCTAGATAGAGCATCCTCCCATTTTTTAATAAAATCCTGGGACGTGATATAATAAGCAGGACACAATCGGAGTCTAAGGCCACGTGGAATCATGTTGGAGTCAAGATAGCTTTGCAAACTTGTGATCTCCCACCAGACTAGTGTTTTCTGTAAGAATCTCATTACACACAATATGATCTACAGTTTCATTTTTTTTTTTGTGAACTAAGTATTTGGAGTCACATGAGAACTTTAATGTTTTTAATGGGAGAATATATGTAATCCTATGACAGGAAGACATTTATAAATGTCAGAACTCTTTGTGGATTTCCAAATACAGTATGATGATCTTATTGGAATTGTGAAAAAGAGAATGGTGACCGACAGAAGGGTTAAAGGATAAATGATTGAAATAATATGTGAGAGGGAGTGGCTCAGTGAGTAAAAGACACTGACTGGCAATGAGTGTGAAGCAGGGGGATCTGGTTCTATTCCCGGTGTCGGCTCCTTGTGACCTTGGGCAAGTCACTTTATCTCCCTGTGCCTTAGGCACCAAAAACATAGATTGTAAGCTCCACGGGGCAGGGACCTGTGCCTGCAAAATGTCTCTGTAAAGCGCTGCGTAAAACTAGCAGCGCTATACAAGAACATGCTATTATTATTATTATTATGTGACATGTACTATTAAGGCTGATAAAGGTGCAATACTATCTTGTAATATAGAAAAGACTGAACATTCTAACTCAGTACATTTAATGTAAATTATTTACATATATATATATATATATATATATATATATAGTATACAGGTAGGGGAAGGGGGAGGGGATGGTAACTGGATAAGAGATCAGATATGCACCCAGTCCACACACTGCTTGTATAGTAGGGCAGTGGTTCCAGGTGCATCTGTTATAAATAAGTCAGTTGCAAGCTCTACCAATTGTCCTGCTAGATCGAGCTCCTCACAGCAGATCAGGTTCAAATCTATGTGGTGTTTAGAAACCACTAACCACAATTGCAGCCATTTACTGAGATAAATATATGTATATTAGTGAGGTAGTGCTCCGAACCCGACGTGACAAGAGCTAATGCAAAGGAATCAGCCTCCGCCTGATCTGCTGCGAGGAGCTCGATCTAAGAGGACAATTGGTAGAGCTTGCAACTGACTTATTTAGAACCGATGCACCCGGAACCACTGCCCTACTATACAAGCAGTGTGGGGACTGGGTGCATATCTGATCTCTTATCCAGTTACTTTTTCCTGGATTTTTAAGTGTTTATGCCTGCATCAACCAGGGGATGTTGGTGTACTTGTCCAATATAATCACCCATACAACGAGGGGTTATATTACTTACTAGCACACACTATATCTGCTGTTAACTGACAAGTTTACATAACGATTACAGCAATTGATTAGGAGGGGATACATCCCATGTACCTTTGGCATTTACCCTCCAGGAGATTTTGATGGAGGCATGATAGAGTGCCACTATACCTATAAATACATTACTATAGGGTGATATAGGACTGTGTGCTATATTGGTTATATGCTACCAATAGCATCTAACATACAATTAAACCCTGGTGAGAGGGTATGATTTAAAATGTCAGTTAATTTTAATCCATCTGTAACAGGGGACTTATCCCTGTTCAGTAATGTGCCTTTAATCTAGCAGTGTGGTAGTTAATTACTAAACACCACCTGCCTGATTAGATTGTTTACAAAAAGCCTGCCTTTGAGACAGGAAGTGACTCTCCTTAGCTCTGACTGAGAGCTGACCTTTGGAGAGACAGAGCAGAGGTTCTTGAGTCCCAGGAGAGACTGACCAAAAGAAACCTAGATCTCTGGAGCTGACCGGTCTTGAGCTCTGCACAGCAGAGCTGATTTCAAGACACATGGAAAACTATTACACCTGAAGCTGAACCAGGAAGGGAGAAGATTTTCCCTCCAAGAAACAGATAAGACTTTTATTCTGAAGAGACTGCTTATATCTGCTTATTTTCATGCTATATGTTTTGGGGCTGCGAGACATGCTTAACTAATGGAGATGTGAACTAATTGCATAGGATTTAACTAGAAATACTCCCAAGTGAATGGAAGCTTTGTTCCCCCCCCCCCCCGGGTTTGGATAATTTCCTGATGAAAAAGAAAAGGCACAATAAAGCCTATTATAATTTCACCTTATAAAGTCTCCAATTGTGTACCTCTGTGAACGTCCATCTACACCATCATATTAACAGAGAATAAAAAATTAAAATGGGCAATGTTTCAGGGCTATATAGCCCTTTTGTCTTGTGTGTGTGTGTGTATGTAGTCGTGTGTGTGTGAGTGTTTGTCATTCTTTATTTGTCCACTTTGTTGGTTGTGTAGAGCAGGGGAGCGCAAACTTTTTGTGCTGCGCCCCCCTGTCTCTCTGCCCCCGGCTCTCGCGCCCCCCTGCCTTCCTTCAGCCGCGTCAGATGACGCTGCGTGGGCGTGTGACGTCAGGTCACATGGTGCCGCGGCGTCTATTGACGCCGCGTTGCCATGGCGACGCAACACAGACGGCTGAATCCCGGTAAGTAAACAGTTGCAGGGGCCTCACGCGATCCCCCGGCATTTAATTTAAATGCCTGGGGGAAGAGCGCGGGGCCTCTGCAACAGCCCGCGCCCCCCCAGCACAATCTCCCGCCCCCCCTGGGTGTCACGCCCCCCACTTTGCGCACCGCTGGTGTAGAGCACAGTGACAATCTGAGCCTGAGGAGCCCAGGAGTTGTAGCGATATGAATGCACTGGTAAAGAGGGGTATGTAAGTACGAGATTACCTTTGTGGTTACGTGACTTAAGGTACTGAATACCAAAAGAACACTAATCAAGTGAGTCATGTGAAAATTGAGTTATTAAAAATTTTTTGGAACTGTCTGATACTCTATGATACTCTGATATTGCCTATAGGTCTAGTGACTTTAGGTATGCCTTAAAAGGTGACTCTGACTCTCTAAGGCAAACAAATGGTATATTATGATACTTACAGAAACAATGGGTATGCTGTTACAGTCCACTTTGTTTCCTATGAGGACAATATGGAACCTATACAATATATATTCAGGTCATCAAAATGGTAACTTGAGCTCAGAATGAGCAGGGTTCAGTGCTTGGAACATTTCATAAATAATTTAAGGTGGATTCTAGACAGCAATACTTCCTACTTTAACATGGCCTTTTTAGTGTGGCCCTTTCAATATGGTATGTTTGTAAATTTATTGTCGTTATTAGATAATTGCATTATGGTAAAGGCAAGGAACAGTAAAATATCACTTGTGAGCCCATTAACATGTTTCAGGCAGGTCTGCACCCTGCTTCTCACAATTATCTCTTTGCATACAGTGCTGCCGCGGCAGCCAGGGATTCTAAGAAATGACGTGCAAATGAGCACAAAACTAAAAAAAAAAAAAATGGGCAAGAGAAAATACCCTATTAAGCACTTCAATTATGATTTTTTTAAAATCTATATTTGACACCTGTAGGAAATGTGTGCAAAAATACCGGAGACGTTTTTAGGGGGAAATAAACGTAGACTTTATTAGCCAGCAGCTTTAAACAGAAAACAGCTTGATATCAGCAAACACATTAGAACAGAAAATAATAATCAGGATTAACCCCATGTAGGGGGATGACTAACATTTCAGCTGCCCCTATCTCAGGGCTGGAATGCAAGGCCTCTTACCAACCTTTGACACAGTCCATAGACAGAAACCTGTAGGCAGGGTGCTCTCCACATCAGTACAGGGTCTGTGGTGGTGTCTGTGGGGTTTCCCTCTGTCAGTTTCCAGGGACAGGTATTCCTTCCCCTGGGATCTCTCTAGCAGCACCAACTATTCTATGCTATAGATCCCATGCACTCTGTGCAACAGCCTTTAAAGCAGGCTTGCTGAGCCAGGTGAGACTGGTCAAATAACTCCTGCTGAAATAAACCAGCTCCCTTCTGGACTGATCAGCAAAGACAGGCTTTATTTTGCAAGCCTTTTAGACTTGTTACAACACCCCTCTGTAAAATCTATTCCAGCTTTTGTATAAGAGACACTGCTGGAACCTGTTCCATGTGTTACAGGCCTTAAAGTTGTTAGTCAGCCGAGGGTGCACAATATATCATTTGGTAATGCCAGTAGAGCATGCAGGGTTGATTATTCACATTTGAATGCAATATTAGCACAAACAAAAAGAGTAATAAAATACCCATGTAATAATTGCCATAGGGAATCGGGATTCACCAAGGGTTGATGCAGGGTATTGCAACATGATCACACATTGACTTGATTGGCAGTTAACACTGGATTGGGATGCAATAAAATAACGCGAGAAAGCCTCACTCTAACCTATCTGTGCAAAATACTTTGTGCTGCTTGAATGCCATAGCCTGCATATAGGCTCAGTGAATTTCTGTACACTAAAAGAGATACAGCATTACTAGATTTACCCGACTCCAAATCTATCGAACAGTCTAAACAGGCCTATTTTTTTTATCTAGATTAATGTTTATGATGTCCAAAGTGACTGAAGACTGTCTGTTACATCCCCTCTGTATTAAAAAGGAAAGTCTCAGCCAGATCAGGGTTTATAATCTTTTAAATGAGTTTCAAAACCTAGACTAGAAAAAGCCTTTATAATGCTCTGGAAAAACAATCATACAAAGGTTATAGACATTAATCTATTAGAAGTCAGACAGTGAAATTCCTTCATGTTCCTATCTATCTTATAATACTTATCAGAGGAAACAGACAAACAAGAGAATCAGTGCAGTGTCATAGCTGAGTCCATAATCATGGCTATCCCACAGCCCTTCCAATAAAGCACCTCTTATTTGATTTGGAAATGTCAGTCATGCTGGGAAAATTGCTTATTTTCTCTTAAACTGGAGGATCAGAGAGTATCCTAAGAGAGAAGGAGAAAATCTCATAAGCTCATTTTTCATATCACAGCAGTTTATTTAATTCTGGTCATTGATCAAGGTTAGCTAGTACGTTCCATTAAAACGTAATCCCTTCAATCTTTCCCATGCAGAGAGCTTTGCAAAAAAAGAACTTTTCTCTCATGGTAGCACTAAATATAAATTTTTTTGTAAAGTCCCATTTTCACCTCCTATTATTCGCCTCGCTTTTAGGTGCAAAAAAATAATAATTTGAGGCATATTTGCCCCTTGTTTTATGTTTAAACAAGGAGGAGGGGGTGAAGTAGTATGATACCTTTTATTGGACCAATAATATTTTACTGCTCCGTTACAATGCGAATCCACTTATAACGCGATGCAAGCGTGGCTCCCAATTTTCGTGTTTTTGGAATACTTTACAACACGATTATTGGTATTTTAAATACTTTATTGTACAATGCATACAATTGCACATTATTTCTAACGCGATCCGCTTATACTTCGATGTGATTCTTTGGACCCCAAGCACAGCGTTATAAGCGGCTTGAGCTGTATAAACTTTCATTTCTCACATTGGTCTTCAGGCAGATTGCAATTAATTCAAAAAGCGGATTATATATTTCTGAAAAAATGTGTGTAGAGACTAGAATTGGCAAACGTTTTGACCCTTGGATTCTTACAGAAAAGCATTTTTTTTTCATATGGATTTTGCTAGAGAGAGAGAGAGAAAGCACCTTGGATACCTGGGATACCTTAGAAACTTGGGAAAACAGACATATTTTCATATTAAAATAGGGAGGATTGCATATGCAAATTAGCTTATTTCCCAGGTACTTCAGGTGTGTTCACAGTTATCTTTACATGTGTTGTATAGATTTGGGAGGTGTGTACTCTACTAAAAAGACTCAACCCATTTCAGGGTTTGGAACTCTCAATGGCCTAGATTTACTCAAGTTTGATGTTGATATCGCTACACGTTAATGGTAAAAACGTTCTTTTTACCACGTATTTACTAAATGTTTAACGCCTAAATAATGCAACGATAATTCTAATTTTAATTCTATACTGTACTGTTTGTGTCTATTGTCTTCTATATTATATAGCAGTATAATATATTTATTAATATAATAATAATAATAACAATAACAAAAATAGGCTCTACTACTGATAGTATGTTTAGACCAGTGGTCTGCAACCTCTCAAGGAAGGAGAGCCATTTTATAAAAAAATGTCTTTAACAAAAATATTCCAAGAGACGCAACACATGCATGAATATTACATCCCACCAAGCACATACATACTGTATACACACTAATAGGTACTGTATATACTCTATAAGCATTAACATACAACAAAATATGTGGGGGAATAAAATGCATCTCACAATAATAAGTCCCTTTATTTAGATTTTTTGCATTGTTTTTCTGTGCAAAACAATGTTATTTACAAATATACAATACATACTGCACACTACCCCCCCAAAAAAAACCCACCTACACTACCCCACCCCCAAATACACACACACTAACCCCCCCTCCCCCAAATAAACATACATACATACACACTTACCTTGGACCTCTCTTCCTCACTATCCTGGCGGTAGCTGCAGGGGAGGGGGGGAAATTAGTCGACACTGGTCGGGTCCCTTGTCGCTGCCGGACCTGGCATCTCCTCAACTGTGGGCCTGGCATAGGATAGTGCAGGAGAGAGGCAGGCAAGCAGCTGGGGAGACTTGACTAGTGCCGGCTGGGCCCCTCCGTAGCTGCCACCAGGATAGTGAGGGATTGGCAACCTGCAGAGAGCCACAATTAAGACCAGAAAGAGCTACCATAGATATAAATAAAAAGAGTAAAAAAAAAAAAATGGATGTCCAGAAAAGGGACAAAGAAATCCAGATAAAGGTGCACACTGACTAGTATCTAGTACACATTAATCTCAAATGATGAAATTATAACAAATAGTAAAATGAATGAATTAAAATCTAACTTTCACTAAGTATATATTAAAAATATTTTCTCAAAAAACAAAACTAGTGTGCTTTAACACAAGTGAACAAAAAAATATATTAATGTACCTGTACTAGCTCAGAAGACATTTTTCTGTGCTAGAATTGGGCAGACACAAAGGAATGGACTGCATCCACATTACAGAATAGTGTTAATCTTAAATAGCTACAGTTACTGAAATAGTAAAATATAGGTTTTTGCTAAATATATCAATCTCAGTTGATCAATGTTATAGATATACTTTGCAAAATCCTGCAGAGAGTCTGTTAAAGATTAATTGGTCCCTGACAGCTCTTTTTGGTGTTTGGTAAGTCAAGCATGCCCAATTGTATGCATTGGCCATCATGCCCTTCCTCCCACTCCTGATGAAGAGGCTCACTGGGATAGTGCTAAGAGAATTGGATATGCAGGTAGTCGTTTGAGCTTATAATGACTATGTTCTCCCTGTTGTCCAGGAACTAGTTGATCTGGTACAGGCACAAGTTTGCCAAGAAGTCTATACTGTGGTATCTTAAGCTTGGATCAACTGGTCCAAGAGCTCATACTTTTTATAGTGTTCCCTACAGGTTCACTTCTTATTTCCCACATTCCATAACATCTCGTGGGAGGCAGATACTATTAAGTATCTGGGAGTCTACCTGTCCACTGCTGAGTGCCTGTTCACAAAGAATTGGATTGAGCTAGAGGACCATGTCCTTGCTCAGGTGGGATCATGTAATGGTCTCGCGAATATGCTTTCCCTCAAGGAGAAGGTCTCTGGTAATCAACCAGCTGGTGACCCCTTTGTTCTGGCATGGCTCATCTCCCTGAGTCTGACCCCATAATTTATAACCAGAACCCAGAAGAAGCTGCTGGACTTTCTATGGATGGGAAAGCATTTGGGTCTCTGCCAGTGTTACATGACTCCCTCCTGGAGAGGGCGGACAGTGAATTTTGTTTGTGCACAACCATATGCACACCGTTCACCTCCAATACCGGCAAAGATACCTATACACATACCCTTCTCCATAGTGGTGCAAGCTGGCATCCAGCCACCTTTACCAGCTGCACAATATGGGGCTTGACGGCACCTGTTTATCATCAAGCCTCTGGTGTTGGGAATGACCTCTCAGTGCTGACAGCATATTACGAGGAAACCCTTAAGGCCTGGAGCATTATCTCTCTCTATCTAAGCAGGAAGTAGCTAAGCCTCAACTGCATAATCCAGCAGTGAGTGCTCGAATGTTGGCATCCCCCAGCATCTGTCATCACCTGAGTCAGACATGAACGACCCAAATCAGGGATTTCCTGGACTATGAATGGTCAGACTCGTTGAAGGCAGAGGTGCTTGTGCAGCATATGGGCCTTCTTATCCCCAGGTTCCACTTCATTTGCTCCAGGGCATCAAAGCCGCAATTGCCCCCGACTCATGCACCTTTCTGGAGGAGGTCTTGCAGAACAGATAGCTACATACACCTTCTGACCCCTGGGATCTGGCTGTATGCCTGGGTCCTAAACCCCTCCAAAATCTTCAGGCTCCTCCTGTCCCCAACCTTAGCGGGCTGGTGAACATACACTCAACATGCTTTCAAAGTACGCTGAGGAAGGGGATGTACTCAATCATGCTTCATATAGTGCACTACCTCTCCCTCGTTGCCTGCCTCAATACCATATGGAGGTAGGTACTACCAGCAAACGAGGGGTTGAGGCCCAGGAGGAGGGAACTCTACTAAGATTGAGTTCCCTGCCCCACTGATGATCTGAGTTGGAGGATCTTCCATGGTGCACCCATTACACAGACTCTTTGGCTGTATGCCTAATTTGCGGCACAGAGGAGTATGTGTTTCACATTTCTTTTAGCTGCACCAGACTGCAGCTCTTCTTATCACTCTTGTGGGTCAGGCTGTATTTATCCCTCACATTTTTCTTTTTGGGTGCCCAGTGTCCCGGAATAGAATGAGGGACCTCCTCGCCAACCTGCTCCTGGCATTAGCCAAACTGGCTATATACAGAACAAGTCATGGAATCAGTGTTTTCATGGGGATGATCCCCTTGCCTGTCAGGCTCTATTGCGAGCTCTGGTGTGCTCCCATATCCAGGCAGAGTTCACCTATGCGGTGGCCACTTGGCAGGAACAAGCGCTCCCTTTCCCATGGTCTTTAGGCGGGTATCCACCCCCCCCCCCATATGTTTCTTTTCAGCTCCACCGCATCTTTTAGTTAACTTTTTGTTTTCATTTAAAGGTGCACTTAATAACCTGTTTCTGATAATTTTTGTTTAGTTTATACTGCATTTTCTGGTTGGTTCAACCAATAGTGAACAATGAGATGTTGGTTGTTGATTGACTGGCATTACCAACCAATCAGTTTTTGATCTATAAAATAAGCTACTTCTAGTGATGGTACCAGAAAAAGCTACTGCTACCCTTGCTGTTCTACCTGCACTACTAAATGAGCATAATAAATACAACCTCCTCAGGAAGGGGCAGCAGCAGAGTCCTTACTGCCCCTACCACCACGCTTAATGACAAAAATATTTCTCTCTCTCCCCTGTTGTCTCTCAATCCCTGTCTGTCCCTACTCTCTCAAGTCCCTATCTGCTTTCCCACCCACACTAAGCCAGCTATCAGCCTACTCCCTGCTTCCTTCCCTCACAATGTGAACGACAGTGACAAAGTAGGCGGGGCTTAGCACGTGTGCACACAAATCGAATGTTATAACATTCGCAAATTACGTTAATATGAAGATTCACCTGCGGATTTTATGACATTCACTCAAAGGCAGAGCAATGAGAAAATGATGGTGTTTGCAAGAGCATTTGCCCAATATTGTTACTGTCTAAACTGCTTTCAAATATCCATCTGCAGATTGAATTTTGGTCAAAGATCTTCAAAGAATTGGTGGCCCAAATTTTGACATATTCTTTTTTGTATCGCTACTATTATTGGAACCTGAGTTAGTGCTATATGGTATACGCAAGTGATATTGAATATCGCAACCAATTTATAAATTCTTAATTCTTAGTAAATATGATGGAATTCCAATAAAATATAACTACCATCCCAATATTATATAATGCACATTTTTAAAACAGCAATATTTACTTTTAGTAAGTAAAGGCCAGTGGCTTGTTCCGCAGTATTTTTTTAGCCCTGCTGTGTTTGGCAAAAAATGTGGGGGAACTGTAAAATTAATAGAAGCAGAGGAAAAAATTGGGAATAGGACAGTTTTGCACATCTCTATTGCTCTAGTTCATGATGTTATTTATTTTCTAGGTCATTTGTCGTGATTATATGATAAACGAGCAATCTTCTGGACATATAAAGTTGGAAACAGCACGACCAATGTATAATCTATATAATCGATAATCTATATATGGAAACTATAAGCAGTGGTGCTGGGGAGAAAAAGGAATCCCTGTAAATTCATATTATAAACAAAATGATCTTCCCTGCGCTCACTCTAACAAGTATGACTACTCTGTATTGAAGCAGTTAAGTATATGAGTTTATAAAAGGTTGTTTATAAAAATATGAATACACAGGAATAGACATACCTCAAAAAGAAAAACATGAAAACAAACAGCATGCTGGACATTTTCTGTCTTGTTGATAAATCAAATATTTTTTTAACTGTTTTTTTCAGCTGGGAGACTTTGATATTAAAATCACCCAAATGTACAAATGGGGGTATATTGTTTTCTATGAAATTTATTTTCTTTGATATATTTGTGTAACTGGGACTTATCCCTGTTTAAATAAAGCAGCATCAGAGCTCTGAGAATCAAGCAGAGATAGTTAATTGCAGCCAATCAATTAGCTAGTCTCCACCTGGATTAATGAAAGCTCCGTATAAAGCCTCATGTGAGACACAGGAGAGAGATTCCTTAGCTCACATTTGGGCTGCTACACGTAAAGAAAACCCGCACTGCTGGTGTTAACCCTGGTGAGGTGCTAAGTGGGTGGAGACATAATAGTGTAGATAAGGAGAAAAAGAACCCAGTTTACTAGCACTCATTCACAACAAATGTATAATGATAATATTAAAATACTTTATTAATAACTCATGAATAAAAAATAGGGTGTTAAAACGTAATTAAATACTGTATAGAACAGCACGTGACTGTATCTGTTGGTAACCCACCCGGATCTAGGTGGGTAGATATGGTCTGATCCCTGATAGATACTCGGGATCAATTGCTATAGGTTATAGCTACCTGAAATGCAGGAAAGGAGTCAGAGAAAGCCCACCTAAGAGACTGTCTCTAAGTGAGTGTATCACGGCGTGTGTTGCGCTCTACTGGATACACTCTATATAATCTGGTATATAATGCGCCAGGTTGGACCTAAATGTATCTACCCCAAATAGAGATTGCACTGGTTGCTGTGTATATTCACCAGTGTTGACAGGGCTAAATCTCTATAGAGGACATGGATAGCCCCTGTTATTAAGTGCAGACTAATGGTCAAGCACTCAAGTGTGGTAAATGGTATCAGCGAGCTAAGGTATCTACATGAAATTACCCATACACCTTGTAGGTGATGTAAGCCCAGATAGGCACTCCCTCACTACTGTCAGTATGGTGTTGGTAATTGTAAGGTGTTTGTGCATTGCATCTAATAGTCAGACAGAATAATATCTAAAATGTCACATATGCACGCTCTCAGCACATATATAGTCACCCTTACACTTGGCTGAGTGATATATTGCGCAGGTGGTGGGGGCTAGTGTGAAGACACCCCCCCCACAGTATAGAGAGGGTAGGTATGATAGTAGCGCTGACTACTAGAGTTAATTGTATGCACATGAGCAGCTGGGAGGCTACTCATCAAAGAGGAGATATACTTGCCAGCAAATACAGCCAAATGGAGTGGGGTACACAAGGGGTTAATGCAGGATGAGGTCAATACCGCAAAACACTATCCTTCCCCCCCTTTCCACTCAATAGATGCACTCAAATGATAGCACGGGGAGCCGGTCTACCTGGTGATCGCAGTGTCTCCTACATCAGCACTGATCCTGGTTATATCAGTGCCGATGTGCTCCATATAACCAGGATCAGTGCTGATGTAGGAGACACTGCGATCACCAGGTAGACCGGCTCCCCGTGCTATCATTTGAGTGCATCTATTGAGTGGAAAGGGGGGGAAGGATAGTGTTTTGCGGTATTGACCTCATCCTGCATTAACCCCTTGTGTACCCCACTCCATTTGGCTGTATTTGCTGGCAAGTATATCTCCTCTTTGATGAGTAGCCTCCCAGCTGCTCATGTGCATACAATTAACTCTAGTAGTCAGCGCTACTATCATACCTACCCTCTCTATACTGTGGGGGGGGTGTCTTCACACTAGCCCCCACCACCTGCGCAATATACCACTCAGCCAAGTGTAAGGGTGACTATATATGTGCTGAGAGCGTGCATATGTGACATTTTAGATATTATTCTGTCTGACTATTAGATGCAATGCACAAACACCTTACAATTACCAACACCATACTGACAGTAGTGAGGGAGTGCCTATCTGGGCTTACATCACCTACAAGGTGTATGGGTAATTTCATGTAGATACCTTAGCTCGCTGATACCATTTACCACACTTGAGTGCTTGACCATTAGTCTGCACTTAATAACAGGGGCTATCCATGTCCTCTATAGAGATTTAGCCCTGTCAACACTGGTGAATATACACAGCAACCAGTGCAATCTCTATTTGGGGTAGATACATTTAGGTCCAACCTGGCGCATTATATACCAGATTATATAGAGTGTATCCAGTAGAGCGCAACACACGCCGTGATACACTCACTTAGAGACAGTCTCTTAGGTGGGCTTTCTCTGACTCCTTTCCTGCATTTCAGGTAGCTATAACCTATAGCAATTGATCCCGAGTATCTATCAGGGATCAGACCATATCTACCCACCTAGATCCGGGTGGGTTACCAACAGATACAGTCACGTGCTGTTCTATACAGTATTTAATTACGTTTTAACACCCTATTTTTTATTCATGAGTTATTAATAAAGTATTTTAATATTATCATTATACATTTGTTGTGAATGAGTGCTAGTAAACTGGGTTCTTTTTCTCCTTATCTACTCACATTTGGGCTGACAGAAGGAGAGCAGAGATGTCTGCACGCAGACACTGTGTTGAGCACAAAGGCTGTGCTGAGATCAAGACACCCAGACACCTATATTTCCTGGACACACAGAGAACCCAGGAACCGGCCAGAGACTGACATGGAGGTTCACCTGCTTAAGAGACATCCTGAGACTTTGGGGTGATAGGCTGGTAATGGAAATATCCCTTCAGTCCTGCAGATAGGGTCTGAGGAAGCAAATTAGCCCTTACAAAGGGATAGGGGTTTGTTATTTTGTTGTTTTTGTATGTTTTGTCTGAATAAAGGAACAGGCTCAATAAAGCCAAGATATAACTTCACCCACATTGGTCTCCATTATATGTACCTCTGCACAGATCTCTTACGATGTGCTTGGAGTTTATTTATTCCAATTTTGTCCCAGTTTGGAACCCAGGAAATTGATAAAAAGGCTCCCTGAACTGCCATAGAATACCGTACATGTTCTGACACATTCTGAAATGTCCCCAATTGTCCTGTACTGTAAGTGAACTGAAATAATCATGTCTCAAAGGCAGAAAAGTACATGGCACTCTTCAGCAATCCTCAAACAGTATATAACTCGGATCCATAAAACTAGTTATATAGAAGGGGAAAAAAATGATTATGTATGACTATCGGACCTCAATTACATTTGTGTTTAAAATGGATCCCTGAGCACACACAATGAAAGGGGACATTGTCGTATGATGGACACACTAAGCAGTGCTGAACTGTTTCATAATCACCTCTACAGAAGCCTACAGTAATCACCTAATTGGGTGAAAAAGCATGGTTCTCGTGTTTTACAGTCAGATGTCTTACTGAACCCAGACAAGCCAAATAAGAATAGAGAAATCATTAAAGTAGGTCATTGGCTTGTTAGGACAAGGCAGACCTTATTTATACTGTCAGAAGAAGAGGTCAGAGTAATGATACCAGGAAGAAACACCATTCTGTCATTATTATTACTGTTATTACTTTATTGCTCGTTGCTTTACAATATAAAATACACATGAGTTTGCAACATCATTATAGGGAGTAACTAGGACAGAAATTAACAGTAAATCCCACAGTGTTGTAGACTGGAAAAAAAAACCTACATATGAATATTTGTGTGTTACTGTCTAAGGGCAAATGCAGATTAGGCAGATTTAAATGACAGGAGTTATTTAGTACCTTTTTTTAGACTGCTTTGCTTGATTTGGTCTTTTGTTATATAACATTGCACAGCACTAAATATAGATTATGCTAATAATTTGTAACATGCGCATTGCAGAGTTCAAGTGATAGCTTTTACTTTCTACTTGTCATACTGATCCCATGTATACGTTACTCATTAGATTTTTTTATAATATAAAAATGTAAGTGAATTTTTTTTATAAAACCCTGGACACTTAAGTTACCTTTTCAGTCAGTTTACTATAGAAAGAGAGAGTAAATCCTACTCAATACATATGGGGTTGTTCACTAAACTGTTATAGTGCTGATTGGGAAACAATTGCACAGAAACTCCCATTGACTTGCTGTACGATTGCGAACAAATCAACACTATTACAGTTTAATACATGACACCCATAATGACGTCTTACAGAAGAAACTAGTGAACGTTAGGGTTTCCATGGGAACAAAACTCATCCAGGATAACGTTTAACATATTCCTAATACTGTATGTTTATCCTTCACTGAAACCCACCCCACCCCCCACATCAATCACAGAGATGTTAATAATATCCCTACAATTTGCTAACTTTGAAATGCGGCACTCACCGCATTTGAGTACCTTGAGTCTGGAGACCTGTTGACTATTGTGACAATTTAACATTATACAGAAACATAATATACTGTATGTGATATATATGATCTTGTATTATAAATATAAATCTCCGTGTTATTATTGTAAATGGCAGGAAAATAGACATCTTTTGTACAATATGCCTCTGTAGGATATATCTCATTCTCTTTCATCTTCTCACTGAAAGAGAAAAGCTAATAGAGCTATGACGTTATTGAAACAAGTGTGAAAAAATATTTTATACATCAACAACTATATTATTTCAATGTAAAAGCTTCAACTCATACAAAAATAGCAAACACGTCACACTTTTGTAATGTAATATGCTTGTAGGCATTCATGGTACAGTATATCAAATATAGAGCAAAATATTCACTATTCTTTGTTATGTGACAGCTGCATAAATACTATCAACATAGGAGTTTATGTATCAATGTATATAAAAAATAAAATAACACCACAATTTTTTGCTAGCAGAGGCATAAAAATAAAGAAATTAAGGATTAAACACGTGGCAGACTATTGACCAAGGAGAGTTACACAACATAAAATGTATCAACGTTTTTGAGATAGAATAAAAAAGGAACTAAAATGAATGATACACACATGTACAGAATTTTATGTAGTGCATTATAGCATGTGCATCTTAGCAATGTTTTTCAACCAGGGTTCTTAGAAACCCTTGGCTTCCATGGGCATCCCTCAATTGTTCCTGCTATTTTTATGTAATTTGAAAATTGTACCAATCTCAGACACGCTATTAGAGAGGGTTGGGGTTCCTCACAATACTTCTGATCTCAGACACGCTATTAGAGAGGGTTGGGGTTCCATACAATGCATCTGATCTCAGACACAATATTAGAGAGGATTGGGATTCCTTACAATACTTCTGATCTCTGACACACTATGTAATGTTGCTGACTGCAATACAGGATATGAACCCGCAGGGCAGAGGTAGGGAGTAGTACACTGACCTTGGCCTGGGATCTGAGTCATGAGATGCAGGGATAGTCAAGTCGAATTCCAGGGTCAAGGCAGGCAGCAAGCAGGGATAGTCAAGTCTAATTCTGGGGTCGAGTCAGGCCACAGGCAGGGGTGGTCAGTTCCAGGCAGAGGTCAAGCACGATCAGGTAAATACAGAGGCAAAGACAGGGCTCAAGCAGAACAAGGTACAGAGTACATTGCATGAGCACTGTAGGGAGCAACTGCCTGCTATTTAAAGGCCAGAAGCAGCTGCTGGAAATGAGTGCCAGAGAGAGGATGACTTCCTGTCAGGAAGTGAGGAGCAGGAATTGCCAGGATGCAAGATGGCAACGGTAGCTTCAGTGAGAGCGAAATGTCACTTCCTGTAGGCAGCCATCTTAGGTATCCAGACAGATCCCTTGTACACTATTAGAGAGGGTTGGGGTTCCTTACAATGCATCTAATCTCAGGCATTCTATTAGAGAAGGTTGGGGTTCTGCAGAATTTTACAATATAATTATTGAGTTCCTTAACCAAAAACGAACTAACTACCTAACTCCTTTTATGGACATGGCTCAAATTTCAATGATGCAGAAGCGCAGCCGCGGGGGGTGGGGGGTGGGGCTGGTGCAAAGGTGCATTTGTACCCCACAGAATTTCATATAGTAGAGCAGGGTGGCAGAGGAGGAGGAAGGCATGTGGGAAGTCCCCTCCCATCTCCACAGGGAGTTGCAGTCCAAATCCTAATGTAATGCTATAAATTAGAAAGGCAACATAAACACTAGTCCCAGAATCCATTGACAAGGAGGTCACATTGCAGGGAGCAGCCATTCAGTGCAGAGGCTGCCTGCCACGTGAACTCCTACTTCTGTAATCACTCCCTCTGGGGTAGGACCTACACCCACTGTCCCTTCTCCTGGATCCACTTACCCCCTCTCCTATACCCCCTGTCTCTCTCCTGCACCCACTGCCCTCTCTCTCTGGCCTTTCTCCTGCACCCTCTTCCCTGTCTCTCTGTGATCCCTCTTCTGCACCACTTACCCCCTCTCCTGCACTCACTGCCATCTCTCTCTCCCTTACCCATCTCCTGCACCCACTTATACTCTGTCCTGCACCCACTGTCCTCTCTATGACCCCTCTTTTGCACCTACTGACCTCTCTCTCTCTCTGACCCCTCTCCTACACCCACCTTCCTTCCCCCTCTCCTGCACCCACTGCCTCTTACTTTCTGCTCACTGCCTCATCTCCTGCACCACAACCCCATCTGTCTCACTCATACAACCACTGTCCTTCTCCTGTGCCTTCCTGAACCCGCTGCCCCATTGTCTCTGTCCTCTGTCCCCCTTTTCCTCCTCCCCTATCTCTCCTGAACGTCCAGCCCCTCTCTGCCCATTGTCTCTTTCTCTGTGTACTGGCCCAAGCACACCTTGAGAGATACGTAGGGACAGGCAGGTTAACTCTATCCCATATATCAAGCAAGGAAAACTTCTAACTTGCTGAAGTGTTTATTTGGGGCAACAACATACAAATAAAAAGGGGGGAAAGTACTGAGGGAATACTGGGACATGAGAACAATGGAGGGGAGAGGGAGCTATAGGGTAAGTGGGCTAAATGTAAGATATAGGGATAAGTAAAAATCAGTAACTTTACCAGGATAGGAGACATGCCTGCTCAAGATGGCTGCTGGTACTAAAAGACAGCATGCTGGTCTGGGCTGAAGGGAAATTAACTGGGACAATCCACTTGGCAAGGGGAGAGGGATCCTGGTAAAAGGCAGGGTGGTTGCCAAAGAAACTGGCTGAGGCCAAGAAACCCACAGGGGATTGCAACATTGTTGCAACAGCTAGGCTGAGGAGTGCTGGCAGCCTGAAGAGAGATAACAAACACAATCCTGTCCGTGACACTCCCCATCTGGTTTCTATATAATATAAACATGTGGCACACATAAATATAACAACAATATATAATCAGTTCATGTATGCATGACAGATGGTACCGGCCGATACCATTGGGCTCCAAAGTCTTTTGGCGCTCCAGGTGTCGAGGTGGCTAGGTTCTCCTTGTTATTTAGTAAGAGTCCATAAAATGGGCGAGCCCATGAATGATAATAGGGACACTCAAGTGGTGGCACCACAAGTCCCGAAAATCTGGGGAAAGGTTCTGGATCCGACAAAGATTGGAATCACATCCATGAGCGTTGTCAAGGCTCATGGAAAAGTGAGGCTGGACTTGTCTCCTGGGTCATGAAGACTGGTTGGGTAATTCCAACCGTGCGTTCCCAGCACATTTGGGGATTGATAAGGTGATCACCTGTTCTTGCCCTTGTTGGTTGAAGGATTCTGCTTCCAGAAGAAACTCCCTTCATAGAGGTTTCCTTTTCCATTGACACAGTTGGTCTTGTCTGTATGCTTCCCCCTTTGGACACAATTTGTGGTACCATTTTTGCCTCAGTCACTGTGCTGATAGTACTTAGTCTTTTGTAAGGAGGCTTACCACGACAGCTGCCTATTCTACCACCAGTTGTGTGGTTGAGAGCAGTGGAAGCCTGACGGAACTGTGTGAATGCTCGCTGGAGCATTGTTCATTTAGAGGAATGATTAAGTCCTAGTCTACCTTCAGGTGTCACAGACTGGAAGGTGGATTTCTGTAGCTTTTTATGGGATTGTTAGTGGTTGGTTGACCTGTATTTGCTGGAAATCATGGGATCTCATCCGATTGCATCAGAGACTATGGTTCTGTAAGCAATGATGTGCTCTGAGGGTGAGCTGTAGACTCTTACCCAGTAGTGTGGTCTGCAGGGTTCTGGTCTGTAGCTGTAGACGCTAACCCATCGTGCCACTGATCTGTCTGTGTTGATTTCTCAACTCCCTTTCCTTTGATTAGTAGATGTCCACTGGGCGGATGGAGTGGGGGCAGAGTTGTCCGATTGTTTGTTTTATCTTGGAAGATCTCTTTGTCAATCACCTTCAGGAGATCATTGTTTTCCTTTGGGGAAGTTTGCTCATCGTCTTTTGTCGTCTGGACAACTGAACATCCTAGGCCATTGTCACATTCTCCTGATATGAAGATGTTTTTGTTGTTCTCAGGGGTATGACCTTGTTTCACTTCCTTGCAAGGCCTTCCTGTCACTTAGATATGGCCAAGACATGGTTTGAAGAGGGATGCATGTTCACATTCCATTATATTTGTTTTGCGAGCATCAACGTAGTCTGGTTTGTGTCCTTTGCCAATGCATGCATTGCCTACTATCACCCTTCCTAGGTCAAATCTTTGGGCAAATGGGGCATTGTGGGGTCTGTTGCACTGTTTGCGGATATTTTGCACTCTCAGGATGTCCCTGCCGAGCAGCAGCAAATTCTTGGCATCTTGTTCTATTGGCGGGATGAAGTCAGCTATTTCCCTAAGGTGTGGGTGATGATGTGCCACATCTGGTGTGGGAATCTCGTTCCTGTTTGCCACCATGTAATTGCACTCTATGAGTGTAGGGAGAGGTATCTTTACACTGCCATTCACGGAATGTATGGCATAGCCGTTTTCTCTCCTCCCTGTAGTCTCAGTCAGTCCTGCGCATGTTCTGAGTGTGTAGGGTGATGCATTGTCTTGTGAGTTGAACAAGCTAAAGAACTCTGACTTCACTAATGATCTGTTGCTTTGATCATCGATTATTGCGTACATCCTAATAGCCATCTCAGGTTGTCTCTTGGAGTATACTGCAACAAATCATGTTTTGGAGCAGCACCTTTGGTCACGTCCTTTTCTGCAAACCTCAGTGCACTGGGATGTGACAGATGTTGCCTTCTCTTCTCCTTCCTCCCCACCATGCTTTGCCATGGAGGAAGGTTTGTTGAATTGGTCAAGTGTCAGCACCTCTGGATGTAGAGATGCTTGTCACTGTTACACACTGTACATTTGATGGCTTCTTTGAATAGATGAGTTATGGAAGCGCAGCACCTGAAGCAAACTCCAAATTCTTTGAGTAGGTTCTTGCGTTCCTCTGTTGGCTTCATTCTAAACACAAAACACCTGTTAAGTGGGTGTGGCTTCTTGTATGACACATTCCCTGTTTGGGCCCCCTGTCTCCTTGCTTGGAGCGGTAGAATGATTGGGACATGTAGATGTTTTAGAAGACACGTCTGCCCTGGTCCTTCATTCTTTAGGTTGCTTGCACTGGGTGTGGTTAGTGTACCTAAGATGAAGGTGGGATCATTTTTTGTTTTGGCTGCTTCGCGAATAAAGCTCAAGAAGAATGAGAAAGGGGGAAGGCAACTCGCTTTTGTATTTTGAACCTTGCGAAGACCATCTTTCTTGGAGGTTGTAAGGTAGCTTCTCCATGATGGATGGAGCAGAGTCTAAGACGTTGAGGCCTGAGAGATTGATTTGCTCCTTAAGACTCCAATTCCTGCAGCAGATATCCGAGCTCTTGTAACGAATAGTCTTTGACGTAATTCTGGGGAAGTTGTCGCCTCTCTTGAAGAGTACATCTTCAACTGCCTTGGGGCAACCATAGCCATCCTCTAGACTTTCCAATACTAAGTCAAGACCTACTTGGGGGTGGTTTATTTTTGCTGCCATGAGCCTCTTCGCATGCTCTGCAGATTCTTTCCCCAGACATTTGGTTAGCAGGCTCAGTTATTTCCTTGCAGAGAAGTCCACACTCTTGATTGCGTCCTTGAATATGAACTTCCATATTCTGTCATTCTCAGGACGGTCGTCGAAGTTGGTAAGTCCTGATTGCACCATATCACACCATATCATGTACTTGCCCATGTTGGTTAGGCCTGATCCATCAGTGTGTTGGTCTTGTAGAGGATGTGGTCGATTACGTCCTGGTATCGTGCCCTGTCCACCGTCTATGGTTGCAGCGTTGTATTGTAAGGTCATGTGGGGTTGATCGGGCATCTTTGACCTATGTGCGAAGTGTGCGTTTGGTGCGGTGGTGGTTGCCGGGAGGGACCTTGCAGTCGCCTTTTCCTTGGTGTGGATGTACGATGACTGCTGGTTAGTGTGGGGAGCTGTGTTTCTCCGTGTGGGCATACCTGGATTGCGAGCCTGCTGTAGTGCATTCGTATGCGTGCGGGTGTGTGGATCACTGTTGTAGCTGCAGCTATCCCGGGTAGTGTATGCCTTTGAAGAAACAGCATCTTCTCCACGTGGACTTTGCAAGGCTTTAGCATCTGACATCTCATTATGTAGAGATGGTGTGCTGTTGTTTATGCTGGGAAAGCTCCACACACAGACTTTAGTGCTTTGGGCTGGATCCTCTGAGGCTATCCTACTGCATGATTGCTCCCCGCCATCTTGTCGCGCAGCAGCTTCTAAGATTTCGGCTTATGCTGCGGTGGTGTTGGCATCCTCTTCCTAATGGCTTCTAAGTCCGCGTCCAAATTGGCCTTCCTAAGCGCAGTGGCTGTGTCGGCTGTGTCAGCGACGGTGGCTCTCTGCTCCTCCTCTTTTATGTGGGCCCTTTCTAGTCTCATGGCTGCCTCTTTCTGAGCGTATGCGGCCCTTGCATGACCAACCTCTGCAATAGCTCGCACCTTTGTAGCACTTGCCCTTGGGCTAGAGCCGTTAGATCGTGCTGATTTTCTGACTCTGATGACTGTCTGGATGTGCTGGAGCACTGTGATGCGGTCACCAGCCAAAGGTCTTTTATCTGGTCTTCGGCCTCTGCGATAGCGGTCTGCATGAAGTCATCACATTCCAGATCGGCCGCTTCCTGCAGGTCACGTTATCTGAGAATTTCTTCCATGCTGATCCTTTTCAGGTAGGTGAGATATGTTTTGACAGCATTTGATAACATTTGTGGCTTGACCTCAGTTGGGTTATATCTTGCTTAACCTGTTTTTGCTGGACGCTAAAATTTGTAACATTACATATTTCATGTCCAGTGTCTTCCTAGGTCTTCTCTAATTTGTCGTGGTGTGCGTCAATGTCAGTTTCATACTTTTCACAGGCCTTTTGTGTGAGTGTAACTGTCCACTTAGGCCTTGCGCTTTCCTGAATCTGTTGCGGTTGTTTAGTCGCCTCAGCGTCTGAGTTGTCACAACCATGTGTGGTTTCTGGTGAGGGTCTGAGTTCTGCCATGCTGCAGGTGTATGTAGGCCTTTAGCCAGTGCGTGTGGCGTGTGGTCTGTTACCTGCATCAGCAATGGATGACTGTCTCAGATGGTGCCGATCAGTGTCCTGCGGCAGTCAGCGTAGAGATAGCTGTGCTTGCAGGTGTCCGTGGCTCTGACCCGTGTCCTGGCGGATGTCCCGAGCATGGCCATTGGTAGCCCTAGCTATGGTGACGTTTTCGCAGGGGTAGGTATGATGGCTGTACCTCACAGTGGAGCTGTGTGGGCCGGCTTGCCCTGTGTAGCTGTGCAGCAGTCAGGGGGAGTGACTGGGCTGTGTTTAATGCATGGATCTGTGAAGCAGTGCTGCAGCTTCTGTGTCTGTGAAACTGTTTTTAAAGCTACAGGCTCTGTCTTGCTGCTGCTTGCTCTGTATAGCTGTGCTGCACTCTTTCAGCTCTGTAGAAACAGGAGTTTGCTAGTCTGTGCAGCTGCAGCCTGTGTATAGTTTTAAAAGCTGCAGGCTCTGTAAAGCCATGTGAAGCTGCTTGCTCTGTATAAATGTCTCAGCCTGTCTCCTGTAGAGTTGATTTTTTACTGTACAGGCCCAAGCACACCCTGAGAGATGCGTAGGGACACAGGCAGGTTAACTCAATCCCATATATCAAGCAAGGGAACCTTCTTAGGCCTGTTTTATAGTTGGCGCGTGTGCTAATGTGCGTGCACGTGCAGCACACTTTTTGTGTATACAGGTCTGTGCTGTGAGCGATAGGTGGGCGTGGCTAAGACGTCACACCCGGCTTCACACAGAGCCACAGCCTGCACAGTTTTTACAAGTGATTCAAGGCAAAGGGGAGAGAGTGCCTTGTTACAAGGGTTGCCCAGTTTGAGTTGTGCCTGTGTGTGAATTCTCGCTGTGGGAACCGCGCACAAAGCGCTCTTTGTGCTGCCGAGGCAGGGTGAATTGCGTGCTCCTCCCGCCCCAAGGAACTCCCCCCCCAGCTTATCCCACCCACGCTGCGATTGGCTTGGCAGAGTCACGTGGCGCAGCAGCACGAATATATACATTTTCACATCTTTTTTGTACTCTGCCTCACCACAGCTCACGTGCGTGCACGTGGCCGAAGTACAGCAGGCAGGCTAGGACACGGACAATTATAAGTGCGGTGCACGCACAAGGAAGCGCGCGCACTATATTACGGGCATAACTTGCTGAAGTGTTTATTTGGGGCAACACAAGTTGCATACTGTATTTTCTATAAGCCGCAAAATAGTTACCCGCTCAGCATAAAATACTGTAACAAGTCTATGAGTTGTAAATGCTCTATTAAAACTAAAGATGATTTACAATGTTATATACTACAGGAACTGAATATAAATTTATATCAGCAAACTGCGGCTGCTACTTTAAAAATATGCAGTGTTTAAAGCAGATGGAATTGAGTTCTCATGATGTTTTAAGGACTTTTAGAGCTGCGCAAATCAGCATCAGGAGACCAATTACTGCAAAGACCCCATAGGGGCCTGCCTCAGGGTTTTTAGATGGGATGAATAATATATAAACTCTGCAGATTCCCTATCAAACGCACTGTTGCAGTTTTAAAAGAATAATGACTTTTAAGTAATGAATTGAAAACTGACCTCTTTGGTGCTTTCTGGGTTTGCATTGTATTGCTAAGCTATGCAATGTAGTGACGGTCCCTACTGCACTATGGGATTTAAAGTGGCATTTCTCTCCAGAAACCTATATGCATATGTAATGTTAGTTTCTCATACCAAGCCCATATCCTATTCTTTAAAAAAAAAAAAACAGCTAACAGACAGAGTTCCATTTTGACTTTCATACACTTAATATTTAAAACCAGGTTGAAAAAAGGCATTCTTTAAAGTGGTTTGAAAAATTGGTAACTGAAAGAGAAAAAGTACCAGAGAAATTAGGTTGTTGAAGCATGTGAGGGGGAAAGGAGTGGATGTACCTTTATTATTGTGTTTCCTCTCATGCTAATTCACCACACAGGACCAACATAACATTAACACGTATATTCTCTGAAGCACAGTGGGAGAGAGGGAAAGACAATTAGGCAGGAATATATTTATTGTGTTTTTAATGGGCATTTTAATGTATTAAATCAAAGTATAATACTTCTACAGATGAGATAAAGAACTAACCCACAGAAAGAGTCTGTTTGGAAAATGCTAGTTGATAATATAAATACAGGTAAACACTGCACTCTTCCATGTTGGATGGTTCAGATACAGATTGCTTGCTGTACTAAAAAAAATACTCCACTAATAAAATCACTAATATGTCTAGCTATGCAACTTTCTGGCTAGACACAGGATCACTTACACAACAAAACCCTCAAGCAAAAGTAAAATCTATTCCCATACAGTTTCCTCAAGTATTTCTCAAAGTAGGAATTGATAACTACCAGAGAGCTAGAGGGGATCACAACACATCTCTTCAGGCCCTACTAGCTCTGAAATGGTAAAAAGTGTTGCAATATCATTTTGCAATCAATGTTAATGCCTATATCAAAACAGCATCTGAGATTCTTATATGACTTAAAATCTGATAACTGTCAAAATCGTTTTTAGGAAAAACACGTTAAAGCAAAATGGTAAGAAAAACAACAACCCGTTTTCCAATTAGGCTGGAACACATTGCTCCTTATACAGTGGGAGGCAATTGATTAACATAGCATACCAACCAAAAAAATATATAAGAAATGCTACTGAATAGAAAAGGAAAGTAAATATCTATATACACGCGATAAAAAGCTTCATCCCTGAGGAGACAAAAAATGTTAACTGTGGAACAGCGGTTGTAAACATTCCATGAGCAAGGGAAAAAGAAGTCTGAATTGTTGCTTAACCCTAGGCAGATATGATATTACATTTAACTGGAAAAAATAAATACATTTTGGGTTAGAGTTAATACAATACTAAAGATGTGTGTGCATTTAGGGCCATATTTACTAAGAGATGATACACCATAAGAAACCTGTGAAAAAGAAGGAATGAACAAAACAAACTTTTTTCAAATGAACTTTTTACAAGTAATACTAAAAATATATGCTGTTTGCTAATATGGCTATTTAAGATAACGTATTTTTTTTTTTTTTTTTTACAATTTTCTCCTACATTTTTTTATATGCCTGCTGATTAAACTCTTCCAAGGAAAACGTTGAAAGCGAAAGAGAAAATTGATTGGAAGTAATCGTATTTTATCTTTTCATAAAAGAAACAGTATTTTGGAAGTGACATGATTCAATCATAAATGGTAACATACTGTATGTACACTGTGCATCTGGGCACACAAGGGTAAAATACATTTACAAGAGATACTTGATGCATTTTATTAATGCAACAAGACTCTCAAAAAAATAATCTTATATTCGTTTCCCATTAAGACAAAAGGAATTTGTATTCTAATGATCACCGCAGGAGTTTCTTTCTAGCTCTTTCAAAAAAGTACCAGGTAGTGATTTTTTTGCTCAAAAGACGGTTTAAACATTCAGGAGCCATTAAGTAAGGCATATTGCTTTTGAAAAACAATACGGGAGTCAGACTAATTAAAATCCTAGATGCATGTTTGAAAATGTGCCAAGGGAAGAATATATTTTCAAGCAAGCAAAGTGCATCATCGAGAATGGAAGGGGATGGAGAAAAACATTCCTTAATTATGTACTGTATGCTTTTAGGTAGAGATTTTGTTATTGTTGAAATGCAGCACATTGTTCAATGCAATTAGGTTGTACTCATAAGCTAGATGTGATATATTTATATATGATCCCAATATATATTTTTCCCTTGGCTTTCACTTTAACCCTGCTGCGAAATGGCTAAATGGTGTGTCATATCCATTAGCTGCTGTTATGCAAGGTTGATGTTAGGGTGTATAACGTTGTGCTGTGTGACGATGAAACAAAGTTTAAAACAGATGTTTATTATCCTCCTCTGGAGGCTCTTGTAGGATATTTCACCGCAGGGATCTGGTTTCATAGGAAAGTGTTATATTGGTTACATGTAGACATGAATCATTTACTTCTGAATCAGATCTGAACTTTGTCCATAGTAAGCAAAATAATGTAACATCAAAAAGAAATTGGGCAGTATGGGCACATCATACTTTAAAGTAAATAAATATTTTACTATTATATAGTCAAGAATATATTGTGTACCTTTGTATCACCTTGCAAATACAATCCCTAATAAGAGATGTGCAGACTTTGGGTTGTTTTTGCACAAGTTTTCGCAAACATATAATACGTTCACCTACTGTATTTCACACCCCTGGCCATACTTTCCAGAAAAAACTTTTAACTGGATGAGAGAAATAGGTAGGTACAGGGAGAAAAAGAGAGCTCTTCAGTTTTTATATGTAAGCCCTGGTAAGATGTATTTGGCTGACAAACACACACTATCCTCTGCCTGTAATAGGAAACTACAACTCCCAGCATGTTGTGCTCCATCAGGGATCCACTTTCAGTGCAGGAGGATATGACTTGTGATGGACAGGGCCTCAGACAATGAGATTGGATTATGGAGAGGTTGGACTAAGGGAGGAGATTGTTAATAGTCCCTGGCAGAGCATGCAGGGAGACAGCTTCCGTGATCCACACAAGTTAATGGATGCTAAAAGGAGCCTTGCAGGTTAATTGTGAGAGTGGACTTCCAGTGGAGAGACATCTGCATAGCATGAGGAGATCGGTGGCACAAAAGAAGGGATCCTCACCGGAAGCCAAAAAAAGTGGCATCAAAGCATTTGCAAAGAACAAATCTGTTGCACTAATATAGTAAATAAGAGCACCAACGGTTGTTTGGCACCTTTCCACAGGGCTTTATACCCAGGATTGGGTAGCCGCAGGCAAAGACATTGACACACTGCATGCATTTTATGTTCCTATTTAATGTGAATGCATTGAATAATCCTTCTGTTGGGGATCATAAGGTACCTGAATATCTATTGCTGATTGCTTTATAAATACAGCTGTACTATAAACATTACTGTAGCCTGCCTCCCTTTGTATGACCTATGGCTACGTGTGGGTTAATGTGTAAGGAAGGAGGACTCAGGCCCCCGCTTCAGCAGTGTGTGTTAGTCTGAGGTAAATAACAGAGGTTACAATGGACGCACTGCAGTGATTTGTGTAACTGGTCTCATTCCCTCTCCCCTCACCCTGATTTTGTCTGGGAAAGGCCAAGAACATATAATACGCAGTGCCCCAATAGAGTGTAGCCGACAGGTCCATTTTACGAGTGGTATGCGCGGAACAGCCTGGATTGTAACAAAGCGTTTATCCTAACAGTCCTAAATATAGTCAATGATGTGACCATCAATGGAGTACTAGGAACGGCCCCTCTGTGGGGACGGTGTCAAATAAAGGGGAAAATGTTGAGTTATAGTACTAAGACTGCATTTGTACTGTGGTCGCCTGTGTTCTCCGGCTAGCCCAGGATAATCTAGGAAAATCTGTAGCTATCTCACAGAAACGCTGCAACATTTCTGTGATATTTCTGCAGCCAGACTAATGGACCATCGGATTAACACAGCGGGAGTTCCTGCAGTCCCATTCAAATGCATGGGACCTCGCTGTGTTAATTCAATGGGCCATTAGTCTGGCTGCAGAAATATCACAGAAATGTTGCAGTGTTTCTGTGAGATAGCCACAGATTTATCTAGATTTTCCTGGGCTAGCCGGAGTGCACAGGTAACCACATCTGTATGTGTGATGAAGATATTGAGGCTGCTCATGTTCCTAACCATATAGCGGGGAGAGACAATTAAATGTCGTATATCACTACTGGTTGTCATCCTGCTGCTAACCCTAGCCATCCCGTAAATCACACTATCATAGACAAGGTCCAAGAGTTCTTAATTAAGGAGGAAGTCACCATAGAGGAATTTCATAATGAGATGTACCCTGCTGTCCCTACATCAGCCACAGACACCCCCCCTGTATCTAACCCATGGTGCTCATAACAGTCATGGGGGAATTAGTGGAAAATTCCATGCAATCCCACCAAGGAGACAGCTACGACCAGCAACTACAGACGTTTTCAGGCATAAGGCCTACTCCACATTGAGAGGACGATTTTGAGAACTGGATGGAGTAGGCCACACAGGTGGTGCAAGAATGGGGGGTATCAGAGCAGGACAACATAGTCCAGATTGCGGAAAGCAATCAAAGGACATGTGTTGGCTGTAGTTAGGTCAGTTAGAAAAGGGAAAGAAGCTGTCACCCATGATGCATACCTGCACCCCTTAGAAAGTACATTCAATGCTACCAAAGTGGCAAAGAGCTTTACTTCCAGTTCAGGGAGATGTTTAGGAGAGGGCGGAATTATCGGGATTTCTACGCAGGTTACGACTGGCCCTGCAAAAGTTTGTGAGGAACAAATGGGTCTCCACTGACAGAGTTCACCGCACCAGAGAGGAACAATTAATACGAAGGTTCTGCAAGGGAGATGTGATAATGCTATACCTTCGACTCTGAGAGCGCAAAGAGACACCCTCTAAATTCCTAGAGTTCCTAAAGCATATTAGGGATGAGCAAAAGCAGAAGGCAGTGTGACTGCCCATATTGAGGTCAAATAAGAGTGTTGCATCTAGCAGATAGTTGGTATCTGGCGCAGTGCTGCTGACGCACAACCGGGGAAAAAAGACCTTCCCTAAGCTGTGACACCCATATGGGAAATTGTAGAGCGTCATGTATGTTACAAAACCAGAGAGCACCCTGCCACAGCGCTGGGGCTCATTACGGATAAGAGAGGTGCAGAGAGAAGATGTTTGGCAAGATTGAAGAGATAGGCCCAGGTGGACCCCCATGAGAGAGATGTCCTCTCTAAGGGGGATGAATACAAGAGAAAACCCCACTCCGATGGACACTAGATGTGACTTCTGCTACAGGTGTGGCGAAGAGGAATACTATTCCAAGCAGTGTGAAAACAAGAAAATCAGCAATATGTGATATTAAGAGATTCATCCAAGTTTATTTAACAAGGAAAACGAGAAAGGGAACCCAGTGAAGGAGCATACTGCGCACCACGTGAAGTAAGGCTCCGCAAAGACTGTCCCTGCTAACATACCAGAATGATCCCACCTGCCTAAAGGCTTCATTGGCCCGAATGGAAGAAAAGATAGAGGTGAAGAAATGTGACATCCTTTTGGATAGTAGATCCCAAGTATCCATTATCGCGCTGTGCTAATAAAGTCTTACACCAAATATTATAGTATAATAAAGTGGTTTATTTGCAGGTTGAAAACACACAATGTTTCGGGGATCTCCCTTCCTCAGGTGTAAATATTTCACCTGAGGAAGGGAGATCCCTGAAACGTTGTGCGTTTGCAACCTGCAAATAAACCACTTTATTATACTATAATATCTGTGTATGACTTTATTAGAACAGTGAGGCAAGACGGTATTCAGTTTCAAGTTTAACTACATGACAGAAGTGGGATCCCAGACACTCCTCAACTGCCTGCACCTTACAAAGAAAAAGGACACCCCTTACATTTATGTAGAAGGAGTGTGGTAAGATCCAAAACCTTTATCTTGACTGTGAAGTATCCGTTATCTTTAAGCCATGGTAGGATAGCCACCTTAAACACCTGCCATTACAGACATTGGAAGGCTTGTTGTGGGGCTTCAGTGATGCCACCTACCAATACTTGGGGTGTGTAGTGGTGAATTATGGAAATTTCAGGACACCTGATGGTAGTTGCCTTAATATGTCCATAAGTCCAAAAAAGGGATGGAACTGGGCCTATAATTGGGATGAATGCCAATATCTTTAGGCAACTTGCACAATGGTGGTAGGCAGAAAAAACTATGGTCAGACACTCACCATTCATCCACTGTGTCTGAAGGCCTACCAAAGAATAGACAAGAGAGCCATAGCTCAGGATAAAGGGCTTATAGGATAGATCAGATGGACAGACCTACATCCAGTCAGGATACCCCCAACAGTAAACATAAAAAATGGGAAGTTGACAAGACATAGAAGGACCCACCATTATGATAGATAGTCCCCTAGTCCCCCTCAGAAGATATCCAAGAGGACTGTTGGTAAAGAGTGGGGTACTGTCAGTACCCATGGACAAAATGGAGAGGGCAATGGTGGAAGTAAGGAATGAGACAACCCATGATGTACTGGTACAATAAACCACAGTGGTGGCCCACCTGTATATTTGCGAATTAATGGGCCAGCCGAGCAGAAAAGAACTGACGCGAGTAAGCTGATACCAGATATGTTTTACTTCAGAGACAGCACGACCCCTCAACAATGGAAGAGGCATCTGAGGGAGAAGATGGCTCAAGGGTCTGAAATGTTCTCCACCCATTGTGGAAAAGAAGAAGTAGACACACGGTCTTAATCAGCAACAAATAGGTTTAATGTGCCATGAAATCCAACGTATCGGCAGTACAATACTGCCTTTCTCAAGGTGTAGGCCTACACCTTGAGAAAGGCAGTATTGTACTGCCGAAATGTTGGATTTCATGGCACATTAAACCTATTTGTTGCTGATTAAGACCGTGTGCTTGCTTCTTCTTTTCTACTGGACTATTTTGGGACATCAGGAGCTCCCCAGAACCAGTGCACCGGCAGCTAAGTACCCACTATCACCTGTGTGTCTGAGTGCGTGCACAACCCTCTATCTATCTCCACCCATTATGGGACATAGGATGTGCAAAGGGAGTGGAGCACCGGATACGCTTTGATGATACCCGCCTCTTTAGAGAAACGTTATGGAGAATGGCCCCCCTGACATCAAAGATGTGAGATGCCACCTACAAGAATTGAGGGGGGCAGGTATAATCTCAAAATCTCGCAGCCCATACATTTCAGCCATAGCTGTTGCCCGAAAGAAACGTGGGGCAGTGAGAAAGTGTATTGACTACTGCACCTGGAACAAGTGGAACAATCCTGACCAGTATACCATGCCATGCATTGAAGGTGCATTGGACTGTCTCACATGGAGCAAATGGTTCTCAATCTTTGATTTACGTTGCGGTCACTATCAGATTCCCTTCTGTGAACAAGACAAAGAGAAAACAGCCTTCATATGGCCCATTTGGGGTTCTATCAATTTAAACACAGGGCCCCCAGCAACTTTCCAGAGACAGATGGAATGAGTTGTGTGGGACATGAACTTGCTGGAGGAGTTAGTATATTTGGAGAACCTAATTGTTTTGGGGAGAACCTTGGAAGAGCATGAAGTGGCCTGATAAAGGTACTGAACTGGTTAAGTGAGAGTGGACTGAAGCTATCCCTGGATAAATGTCAGTTCTGTCGAATATCCGTCACATATGTAGGACCTATCAAGTCTGAAGGAGTAGCTATGGATCCATCTAAACTAGAGGCTATTGCATCCTGGCAGTTGACGGAGCTACGATCATTCTTTGGGTTCTGTGGATATAGTATAGGCAATTCGTGAATAACTTCTCGGCCATAGTTAAGCCATTGACCCAACTGACAAAAGGTTACCCGCCGACTCAAGGACACAATATGGCCCCAGGGGCCACCAGCGAGGATTACTTCAAGATCAATGAACCATTTCGAGATAGATGGACTCCCATGTGCGAGGAGTCCTTCAAAGCCATCAAGGCTTGTCTCACTAATGCGCTCACACTGGCATTTGTCAACCCACAAATGCCCTATGTATTACATGTGGACACCAGTCTAGAGGAACTAGGGGCTTTATTATATCAGGAATATTCAGACCGATTTTGGCCTGTGGCATTTGTGAAAGGGGGGTTAGCCCTATCAGAAAAGAGTTACCCAGTGCACAAGCTTGAGTTTCTGGCCTTGAAATGGGCAAGTTAACAAATTACACGACTACCTGTATGGAGCAATCTTTGTGGTGCACATGGACAATAACTTTCTCACATACATCCTCTCTTTGGCTAAATTAGATGTCACTGTTCATAGGTGGCTAGCTGCACTAGCCAAGTACAATTTGAGCATGAAATACATACCAGGGAGATAGAACATTGACACAGACGTGTTGTCTTGGTTTCGCAGAGACACCCGAGAGATGGAGAGTCAGTGGGAGGAAATTACTGCTATCGGGTACAAACAAATTGAGATGCCATGACAGCAAACCTGAACACAGTGGCTGATAATATAGGGATATCCCCCACCGCTATACCCCATGTCTACAATCACTTACATGCAATATGTGAGAAATCTCAAAAAAAGTTACAAGAGGCATATAAACTGGCTACTGCTGCGGTTGACATCCCTAATCTGGAAAATAAAGGCCGGTATGATAAAAGGGTGCAATGCCTAGCATTGCAATTACATGACAGAGTTCTTATCAGAAATCTGGGTATACCTGGCAAGCATAAAATAACCAACCACTGGAAACCAGTGAGTATGTCGTCATAGAGAAACTAATGGGAAACTAATGGGACTACCTGTTTACCAACTGAAACCTGAAAGGGCAAGTGTATCAGAAACTAATCTGTATAGGAACCACCTGCTGCCAATAGATCCGCTTGTAAGGTGTCCTGTGAGGCAAGAGACTCCAAGGATACAGTAGATACCCATCCAAGGAGTGACTGGTTAAACAGAGGACAGGGTACACTATTTTTACCAGAAGTCCATGCACGAAAGTGATGGTGAGTCTGATGAGGATGAGAATTACAGAGGAGAAAGGATGTTATGTTACCTGCCTGAGACCTTAGACTCTGATGAGAGAAGTCCTTCATGAGAGGTTTCACTGAGGTGACCAGCCGGATCACGGGACATAGAGATAAATACCATCCCTGAGTTGAATCTAGAAGCAGAGGAATTCATTCCATTGAATACCCTAGGGCAAAATGACAAAACTGAAGATGAGTTAGGTGTAGACCGTTGTGAGCACACCCTACCATAGGGTAAGCAGAGCAAGAGCTACTTATATCCTATACGACGCCTAACCGCATGAGATTGACCTATGATTCTCCTGGAGTGTCAACAGAAATCCCATGGTAAGTAAAGCTAAATGAGTTGTCCCCATGGCACTAGACCTGGATGAGCCTAAGTCGGGTGGAACAATGTGGTACACTAGTGATGCTGCATGTGAAAACTGTATGTGTATGAGTTTCACAATGACATGTACCTAGAAAGGAGGCATTTGTTAGAGTACAATGTTATGATAAAGATGTCCCTGACAAGATTGATGGGAACATCAAGGTCATTGTTAAGGGAGGATGTAACCCCTGGTAAGATGTATGCAGCTGACACACATACGCTTCCCTCTGCCTGCACTAAGAAATTACAACTCCTAACATAGCATGCTGTGGTGCACCAGGGAGAAATGTCCGGTGCAGGAGGATGTGTCTCGTGATGGAGAGGGCGTCAGCCAATGAGATTGGATTCTGGAGAGTATCCCCTCTTTTACGTCGCATGTCTCCTGATGCTATGCAGATTTCTCTCTGCTGGATTTCAGCTCTCATGATCGAACTGCTAGACTCCCTTTAGCCAGTGTTGGTTAACTCGTGCGGATGGCAAACTGGTTCTTAACCACCACCGGTCAGTCCTGCAATCCCTCAGGATCCGGCTGCTCTCTCCCTGCATGCTTTGCCAGGGACTCTTAAAGATCTCCTTCCTTAGTCCCACCTCTCCGGAGTCCAATCTCATTGACAAAAGTTAACCTATTCAATTTATGTTGACAACTGAATTGTCATATCTCACAAACCATTTTTGTAAAAAATAATCATTAATCTATTTGTTTTTACTTGCTATTTTTGTATTATCAATTTTTTAATTTTTTTATCTACTTATGATCGTATATATCAGTGGTGTGCAAACTGGGGGACGCGACCCCCAGGGAGGCGTGAGACTACCTCCTGGGGGGCACGCGGTTTTCAGAGGCCCCACGCACTTCCCAAAGGCACTTAAATTAAGTGCCGGGGGAGCTGCAGGGCCTCTGTCAATCTTTACTTACTGTGGCTCCACACGCATCGCCATGGCAACGCAGCGTCAAATGACGCCGCAAGGTCATGTGATGTCACGTTGCTATGGCAATGTGACATCATGACGCTGGAGCCGATGCCGGTGGGGGTGAGGTGACCGCCAGCAGTGGGGTGCAGGGAAAAAAGTTTGCGCCCCCTGGTATACATTATATATACATAATATATACATTGTAATAGATCAGATGGTCCATATGAATAGGATTTTTCACTTAGGTAATATATTTAGAATATATGTATGCTGAGTTGGCTTTAATATCATAACCATTAACAACTTATATGATACATACATCTAACATTTCCTATTTAACATTGCCATGTATTGTCTGATCAATTACTCATTTATCAAACAGGGATCATTTCTTTGTTTTTAAGATGTTTTTATTATACTTTTTTTCAATGTCTATGTTTGTTTATGTTTCTGTGTACCTCAGTCAATACAGTTAGATGTAGGAAGGAATAGTTAATCATGTACACACATAATCATACTGTTTTTGTCTGTTGGACACTAAGAAACTGTTTCATGTATTTGTATTTATTTATTTCCAAATGCTTTCTCCCCCTCTTTGTTATCATATACTAATTGTGTTTTTGGTGTCCGTTGTTTGATTAATCACCACCGGGGGAACCGCCACTCATTGTCTCATCACGCATCATCATTGGTGTCAGTACACCGTGGGGATATCTTTCGATGGGCATGATGGACTGGCCTTCCGGTTGTTGGTCCCTACCAATGCCGGCACCTTGAGAAGAACAGTACTCTTTGACAAAGTGCACGGATACACGAAATGTGTCAGAGGTTCTACTCAAGATCCCTGTCAGTTTATATGTTGCAGCTTGCCAAATAAAGTAATTTTATATAGCGATCCAGCATCTGTCAGCTTTTTTCCTCTTGGAACGCAGCATTTCCTTTATTGGCACGCAGTGCACGCCCATACCCTCCCCCTTGAGAGAACACTTCCTGCTACAATTTTGGGCTGAGAGCACACTTCATCCAGGAGTCCAGACATACAAGGCTATACAATTTTGGGCTGGGAGCACACTTCATCCAGGAGTCCGGACATACAAGGCTATGAGTACCCTGTTTCAACTCATTTTAGACTTTGCAGTTTATGTGCTATTGGCCTAGCTCCATGGGTTAGTTTGTTATTGGATCTAGGGTCTGGACGCCCACCCATGTGGGTCTTCCAGACATCCCCCAACATATCAACTTTATAACACACCCTCAAATGGGAGCCTTAATAACTTTTTGCATATTGGGCACTCACATTTATTTACCTGGACATACCAAAAAATGATGTTTCATTCTTAAATCAATCTATTTTTAAAAACACCCAAACATTTTATTGTTTATCATGGATGTATTTGCATACTCTAGAGCCCTGATCTATGAGGTTTTTCCTCTGTTTCTCTCTATCTATCTATCTATCTATCTATCTATCTATCTATCTATCTATCTATATCTATCTATCCCAATGATAACAAAATATATAACAATCTGCAATATGTATAATGAGGTACAGCTTGATAACAACGTAGTGTCTGTGACATTTTCCCATTACAGACCATGCTGCTTTCTGGCAGATTTCTTCTCAGCAAGAGTCAATTAAATGATGACCAGTAGTTTTTTAAGATGCCAAAAACTGTGTCATCTCCTAATGCTGATGAAATTCAATGCATTTCTAATAAACCTTGCTTGCCTTTAGTTCACAGTTTGTTTCCTTTATTCACCATATAATACAACCTGATGTCAGGCAAATTTTATTCAATTTCAAGTATTTTAATATTTTGGGGGATTATATAAAATTGGTCTGTGGTCACAGTGCACAACATCTCTGGGTTGCAATGTGAAGCTGAAAGTGTTCATTTAATAAGGTTGACTGCGTGCAGCAGTTGTAAATTAATTTGATATCACCTTTCAACCCTATATTATAGGTATCACACATTGGATAAGATGGTTTATATTTCCTCTGTGTGTAACACTTGTAACTCTTGAAATTGTCCTAAACGGTGTGCAGGCATTGTAAAAACACACAGACAAATGTAAGACTCATTTTGTGACATTATTAGTCCTTTGACTAATGTTTTGCAAGGAAGCGAAACAAATGCTAAATATTACACAACTACATTTTGAATAGTTTTGCACACCGCTACTGTTGAGTTGAGGTCATTGCACCTTTTTAGCATGCATGAGAAGTGCAGCTCTCAACTTTAAAAGGGAGATAAGAAATGGAGGTAAGACTATAAATACAAGAAACTCTTTATACATTGTTAGTGGTATTCATAATGATTATTGAAAGGTGTGCGCTCTAATAAAACGTAGAAATTTGTAGTCGGATTTGGATGTACTTGGGATCGGTCGGCTCCTTTGTTCACTGCATTTCCACCAATCACTCTCAAAAAAGGCCTATCCACCTTTTCAAGATTTATTTTGTCTATCACTGACATTCCACCTGGTAGATTAATAATCAACGGTCAGATTGTTTTTAATCCGCACTCAGATTAAATCCAAGGGGGAGAGAGATTGCAGATTTTTAACAAACCACATCCGAGTGCGGATTCTTAAAAATCCACTCGGATTGTGTCCAATGGAGGATTCAAATAAATCAACTCGGATTGTTGAATACCTAATCCGCATCGGATTTTACAACGCAGGACGGATTTTGAAGGGAAAGCCCAGA